>NC_141685.1:1925245128-1925845128 GCF_964263255.1 Lissotriton vulgaris
ATGCCTCATCAAGACCTCAATGAAAAGGGCCTGTTTTAGCCCAAGGAAGGACATTTTACAAACAAGAGCCAAGCACCCATCTGGCAAACATGCCTGTGTCACCACCTATTGCCCAGACACCAAAACAATTGTTAAAACTATCAAAAACCATTGGTCAGACAGAGATGTCTTCAAAGAACTACCACGACTCTCATACAAGAAAGGAAAAAACACTAGGGATCGTCTTGTTCATGCAGACTCTAATTCCCCTAAATGCCTTACATAATTCTGTCGCTATGGGGTCTAGATCCTATTAGAACCACTTTCATTGTGGCAATTGCACTGTTTGCCAGTTTATGCACAATGCCTAAACCTTTACACATGGCACTATCAAGACAACTTTACAACACCGTGCAAACTGTGCATTCAGTACTATCATTTATTGTATTTCATACTCTTTCAATCTGATTTATATTGGACAGACAACTAAACGAGTGAAAGCATGGATTGGACAACATCTAAGCCACATTATTTGTGGCAATGAGACTGCCCCACTGGTTAAACACTCTTTTGCACTAAAACATTTGGCAGATAACTTGTAGTGGCAAGCCATTGAAAAGGCTTCACCATCACCCAAAGGACGCGACATTAGATGCACTCTCCAGTGTTTGGAGTGCTATATCATAGCAGGCTTTTGAGTGTGTCCGGGGTTCTGGATTTACCATAAGTGCTTTGCAATGCCACAATGATACCACTGATTTATCATGCTCATATTACAGTTGATTTGTTTTCAATGCAGAAATTGAATATATGAATGTCAATGCAATAATGCTGGAAAATTGTTGTGATTATTTCTTTATGCTTTACAGTGGGGGCAATCTCATCTTCCTCTTTTCTAATTCTGCAGCGACTGTGCATGTTGTGACCGTTTTTATGTTGGAACATCCCAGTGACATTATACTCATGCACCCGATGTAAGCCACGTCATCACAATTTCATGCTATGGTGCTTCATGTACCCCTTTAAACAAAGAGCTCTCCTGGCTTGCCATACCGCTCCCTATGAGCTTGTATATATATTTACACATACATTGTTTATTACTTTATTTATGTGTTTATTATGTGTTTATGCATGTGCCTTGAGCAAGAATATGTTCACACAGTTCATTGTTCTTTCTCAATGCTCGGGTTAATATTCTTCCAATCCAAGCATTTTCACACATGTGCACCAACAATTCACCATGGAATTCTCCACAGCAACGGTGGAGCATTGTGGCGGGCGGTGCACTCAGCACCGCCCGCCACAATGGCAGGAAGGCATGCTGTGCACTTCCATACACAGCATGGCAGGCACAGAAAGAAGAAGCTCATACTAATATGGCTGGCGGTGTCTGATAGACACCGTCACCATATAAACCCTTTTCCGCCCCAGTCGCAAGGCGACTGGGGCGGAAAAGCGGCGGAAAAGCGGCAGACGGTCTTTCCATCCGCCGTGGACCCCCCGCCATGTTAATATGGAGAGGGGTCTATGCAGCAAGGATGGCGGACGGATTGCCCCTGCCAGGCCGGCGGTGGCTACCGCCTGCCTGGCGGGGGCAATCCGCCCGCCATCCTAATGGGGCCCTTAGTCTGGATTGTCAAAGTGGGAAAGGAATGATAGACTGGATTGTCTCCTGATAATTAGCAGTGCCTGAGATAAATTCAGCTATTTTAGAGCAGGACCTAGCCTCATTTGCCTATGGGTAGCCTCTGTCTGGAGTGGCAACTTGAGTAATAAATGAAGGAGTTGAATGCAGCCTGAGTAATTACCAGTGATTGACATGTCAAGCATTCCATCTCTTTTTTGTTTTTCTATTTTTCCATCAACCCACTGCCATACAACCACCCATGCGAAAATTCATCCCCAGACCTCTGTTAATTTATAATTAGCATCTTCTATATATCTAGCCTTCAACCCAAATATTAACATTCCTACATCGACTCCAATGTTGCATTAAAACAAAGATCTGGCTACCCTCACCATTATGTTCACTCATCCGGATATGCACCTTTACTCCATCTAGCCATCCATCTATCCATGCATCCACGTAGGATCTCACAAGCTTCTCTGCAGATACATACATTTACGCATACATGTATCCAACCACCCGCACACCCATAGTCCCCGGTGTATGTGTGCTGTGTTACTACATGAGTACTACTATATTTGCTACATATCCGAGTCACACATCTGTATGATTGTAGTGTGTGTGTGTTTGGGTGCGTGCGTGTGTGTGTGTGTGTGTATTTTGTATGGATGCTTCCTTGTGCGTTGTCTACATGAACATGGAATTCACTTTTTTTCTGATAGCCGTCATGAGTTGTCTGTGCTGCTCACATACATCATTGCAGGTGAGCTGTTCTGCATGCATGGTTGCTATGTCTATGTATTTGTGTCTCCTCACTGTCTATTGGATTAGATTATTTAAGAGAGATGGCAGTGTCAACTTGCTTTTGTAGTTCACTTATTAATTACAGACAATCACTGCCTCAGAAGACAATACCCACTGTATTGTTCTGGCACATAAATTAGATACTCCTGGCGGAGGAACATTTGCATTGCTTCAATTTTTTTATTTTTCAGCGTCCCTGTCTTTTTTGGGACCTTGCAATTCTCCAGAATCCATGTACACACTTTGCATTAAGTTATTTTTTTTTCTCTAAGATCCCAACTTTTCTCTTCTGTTTCTATTCATTATTTGCAGGTCCTTACCTTCAGATTATGCTTCAAGTATAACAAAAAAAAATGCTTTAATAAGGACAACGGGCTGGATGTAGATGTATATAGGTATTGTCGTGAATACGGTCTCCTTAACTTCAACGTACCTCCTCACATAGTAAAATAAAGTAACGATATTTATTACAAATTTCAGAATTTAATTCATATCTATAAAATGTGCTATGCTAATTATTTGTTCTAGAATGCTGCAGCAAACAAAATATTGTGTTCTTTCATTTTGCTGCCACAGGAGTAAGAGAAAAAAACGAAAACTAGTTTCCAAGAGTTAAAACTAAACTGAACTGTAAATTGCTCACTTTTCATTATGAATTCTGTCTGTACCATAGTGAAGTCTGCACTACCTAGCTCTTTGGAACGCCAATACTAGATGAATTTACTTCGGCTCTTATCGCAAAAATGTGCACCTGCCACTACAAGAAACCACAAATTAGGATTCCTCTAAAATTGATGATGAGTTTAACACTTCTTGTTTTGATTCTTTCTTGTTAAAATCTTAAAGTAAATAAAGTGTTTTTTAAGGCTTCTGTTTGGGCCGATACGTTTTGAAAAATATGCAATTATATACGAAAGATGAGAGCTCGTTTCCACCATAGATGGCTAATGTACCAGATCCTGAGACACCTGTGCGAAAAATGTGGTGCTTGCAATACCAAGCTAATGTGTGAGGAAGTAAATGTCTGCTATTTTTCACACTACACAGACGATTGCGTATTTAATTGCCCTAAACTGCCCACGAGTGAAAGCGTGCACATTTAGTTTATCAGATTTTAGATTCGGGTGAAACTGCATATGCCAGCTGTTTCAGAACATGACATATCGTTTGCTTGCGCAATGGCACATTTTCCATGGCAACCTACACCAATCCAAAAAGAAATGGAGATTGTGTCTGTTTTCACGTTTAGAATATTGTGTTTTAACGGTAATTGCGAACTAAATAAGCCCCTGATTTAACTTAATCAAAGATTTTTATACATCATACCACGATTTGAGTTGTGTGCGACAGGCCACACACGCAGTCGGGACGGGCGCACTGACAACCTGCTGCGTTGCTACCAGGTGGAATGTGGCTGCTTATTCGTTTTCTTAACAGATCCCATTCATCTGCGTCCACTCTCCAGCTTGACTTAACTTAACCCCGTGACTTTTTCCCCAATGGTAAATTCCCTTCACTCTGAGTGCACAACAACTTTACATTCCTTCCTAACTAAAGAGACTTTAAACTAACAGAAAAGAAAAACAAACTTTTCCTTGAACCGCCAGAGTTCTAGTCTCTTGCAGATCACACAATGAAGCCTCTAAAGCACATAGAGGATGTGGGATTGTGCCTTGAGTGATATCTTGATTAAGTAAACTCCGGAATGCAGCCCGAAGGAGCTGTGTATATAAATAAATAAATGAAACAAATTATATTGCGCGCTGCATCGCCGATTTGGCATTGCATTGCGCGCTATGTAATTCGTTTTATTTATTTATTTATATGCACAACTCTGTTGGGTTGCATTCCGGAGTTTACTACACCCACCCTGCCCCTCGCCGCCCTGCCCCACTGCACCGCAACACTCCCTCGAGGAGTCGCCACTGAAGAGCAGAGGCTGCCACCACGAAGGGGGGGCTCGAGAGCCGGCGCCATAACGGTTGCCATGCCCTCTCCTCCCCCCACAAGGACAGATCAGGTAGCGCGCCAGATTTTGGTGCGCTACCGGTACAGGGCGGGAAAATAGCATGGAGGACCCCCCCACCCCCCTCATGCAATAGGTGGGCCAGCCGGGCCAATAGGAGGTGGGAGCATGTTACGAACACCCCAATAGGGAGGGTGCAAGCGGAGGGGCATAGGGTCAGGGGGGGGATATAAGACTGCTACCACAGGTGAGAGCCATTTCCACGACTGAGCGGGGGGAGCAGCACAAGAACCGGAAATTGGGAGAAGCAGAAATCGTACCTGAGGCGGAGCGCTGGGAGCGGAGAGCAGGAGCTGAGCGAGGACCAGGCCCAGGAAGAGGCACGGCGGAGGCTCAAACTCGGCGGCCGGGACGCCGAGGCCCAGCCAGGCACACGGCAGAGCAAGAAGTCGGCATCCGGAGACCAGCGGAGCTCCCCCCGAACAGGCACACGGACAGAGGGCAAGGAAAAGGGCCCAGGGGTCCGCCGGAGCAAAGGGGAACCGCCGGTGAGAGGAGCAGCAGGAACAGCGCCGGAGCCCACCCGGCTAAGTGGCAAATCCTCTGTAGCTCACCCCTGACGAGCATTCGGGCATGAGGACGAGGATCGGGGTAACACCTCACGTGTCCGCCAGAGTGCAGGGGGAGCCGCCCGGGCGTACGAAACGCAGCAAGCGAAGCCGGAGTCCACACGGCAGAGCGGCGATCCCCGGGGCAGCCGGAGGAACTCGGCGGAGGGCACCCGATTGGGACAGGAAGCAATCCCCAGAACCTCGCAGCCGGGAGCGCAGTGGGGTAGGGCGAGTACAGCCCGGGTAAGCGACTGGCCGCGACGCACCGAAGGACATTTCCCGGTCAGCTCAGTCAGTAACGCACCAGCTGTAGAGAAGTAGCTGTAGCCTGCATAGCTGCGGTCCGTAAGCGTCGCGCTGAACACAGCCGAGCTTGGGAGGCACGGCAAAGCCCGGGCAAGGTTACGAGGCAGTCGGTTCATAGCGCGCTACCGGGGACAGAAGCACAAGAGCAGGGCACACGCAGGGTTGCGGCAGAACCGGGCAGGAGGCAGAGGACGGGCAGCTCGGCCCGAGGGTACGCTTGGTGCATAGTTTGGTAGCAGCACCCCACCAGAAGGGTTCAGCTTGGTGCATGGAGTAGCGGCAGCACCCCGCAATCGAACACAGCGGGCCAAGTGCAAATAGGCCCAGGCACGGTCGAGCAGTCAGCTAGCGGCGAGGAGCAAAGAGGTGGCACCTGCCCAGCACCACAGGAAGGGCAAGTGGGCCCAGGCACGGCCGAGCAGCCAGCATGCAGGCCCAGGCGGGGCCGAGCAGCCAGCAAGCAGCGAGGAGCAAAGGGAAGCAGAATTGCAAAAAGGGGAAAAGGAAAGCGGCAACAGGAGGACCTCGACGACCTACTGCAGAGAGTCAGGGAAGCGTCGGCGGTGCACGGGAGGAGCTGGCTGGACCCACACCTGTTGGACAATGGGGGAGAAGGGCCCAGCAGCCAGCCACCACCAGGCAAGAGGCAGAGGAAGCTCCCAGCCAAGCTTGCAGAAGGGGCGGCACACAAGAAAGCAGCCCCGAAGACGGCCCGGCCTCCTAGACCTTCCACGGCAGCGGTGGGACCGGACAAGAGGGTCGTGGACACACCAGCAGCGGGTGAGCATTTGAGCGCGATAGTTGCGGAATGTAATAAGGCAATGACACCAATGTTGGTGAATGCAAACTCGCAGGGCGCTGCAGTAGGGGGTAGGCAGCCAGGCCCAAGGGCTACAGAGGTGGAGGAGGTCACAGATGATGAGGAAGATTTGTCAGGGCTACCATGGCACCTAATCGACCCAGGGTGGGCACGCAGGGTGGCCCTGAATGGCCAAGGGGCACCTCAAAACAGGGCAATAGGAGAGTCACCAATGGCAGCATGGGGGGCAGGGGGCATCGGCAACCAACCTACCCCGGCTGCAGAGGGGTATGCGCGACCATCCCCAGGGCCCGCTCCGTTAACCACTAGAGCCACGGGGCTGGCTAGCCTGATACCACTCGCGGTGAAGTAAAGAATATGGAGGAAGGAGTTCATAGATATATTCTCGCTATTGGAGATACAGTTAGAGGGGTTGAATCTAACCACATGTGACAAGAAAGAGGAGGACAGGGAATAAAGGTGCAGGGAACTGAAGGAAAGGAACTTCGACAACTTGCTAGACGCATTTAGAATTATGGCATGCATAATTGTAGAAGAATTCTCGCGCTGCGCAGCCGACCTATGACTATATGAATCAAGCATACACAACACGCAAAGGCAGTTCCCGGGTGAGGCGTGGCTAGAATACGACAAAGGTTTTAGATTAAAAATGCAGACCCACCCAGAAATGGAGTGGAATGAAAAGGAGGTGTCTGGCTTCATACATAAAATGATCGTTGCTAAATAGGCCAAGACGTGGTACGGCAGGAGCGAGCAGTCCTTTCGCGGGCACGCCCACAGGGGGAGGGGCAAACCATTTCAGAGGCACAGGCAGTATGGCATGGGTAAACCCACGCACAACACCGGGACACCCGCAATTTGCTGGAAATTCAAAACAAACGAATGCACATATGGGGCAGCTTGCAGATTCCAACACACATGCACCACATGCGGGGGAGGGCACCCGGCAGCGGGATGCCGACGCCGAAAGGAGCAGAAAGGTGACCGAAAGGACAGCAAGAAATAAGGGGGGCACCGGGGCCCCGGGGGCACGATGGGGCTCCAGAAGTGCGCGCTAGCAAGGTCTCCCATCCGAACATTGGAACTGACCAGGCAAGCTAACAGGTACCACAGGAAGGTACACACAGCAATTTTAGTGCGCGGTTTTAGTGAAGGCTTCCCGATCCCTTTCCAGGGACCCCTCCCAGCGGGCAGCAAGACGAACCTGAAATCCACAACAATGCAACCTGGGGTAGTCACCAGGAAGATTGAGAAGGAGAAGAGACTAGGTAGGATAGAGGCCCCCCTCCCATCAGAGCTGACAGAAGGGCTGGTTATCTCCCCGCTAGGGATAGTTCCCAAAAAAGAGGAAGGGCAATACCGCCTCATCCACCACCTCTCATTCCCGGAGGGAGCATCAGTGAACAACGGCATTAGCTCAGACATCTGCTCCGTGAGCTACGCCACAGTTGATGACGCCATAGATCTAGTACGGGTGACAGGGAGGGGGACCCTGATGGCAAAAGCGGACATTGAGTCCGCTTTCTGCTTACTGCCAGTGCACCCAGAGAGCTTCCACCTCCTAGGTTTCAGGTGGGAAGGGGACACCTATGTGGACAAAGCCATGCCCATGGGGTGCTAAATATCTTGCGCCTACTTTGAGATCTTCAGCACCTCTGTGGAGTGGGCCCTGCACAACAGACACCCGACTGGGGGCAAGCTCCACTACTTGGACGACTTTCTATTTACGGGCCCAGCAGAATCCACCGAGTGCGCGAGCACATTGGCGGCAAGCATGGGTTTAACTGAAGAGCTAGGGATCCACCTGTCTAAGGAAAAAACTGAAGGGCCAATCACCACCATCACCTTCTTAGGGATAGAGCTGGACTCAATTGCGGGCACTTCCAGGCTCCCGGCTGATAAGGTAGCAGACCTCAGGAAGGAGATCAGGGACTTATGCGGCAGGGAGAAGGCAACGCTGAGGGAGCTACAGGGGCTGATAGGCAAACTGAATTTCGCAACAAGAGTTATACCAGCGGGCAAGGTATTCGGCAGGCGATTGACACAGCTGACACGGGGTCTCACCAAAAAACACCACCACGTCAGGTTGAGCACGGACGTCAGAAAGGACTTGAGGATGTGGGACTCCTTCCTGAGGGTCTTTAACGGCACGCTCATTAGGCGGGAGGGATGGTTGAACAACCAACAGATCGAGCTATACACGGACGCATCAGGCAGCACAGGCTTTGGGGCTATCCTGGGGGACAGGTGGTGCGCAGAACCGTGGCCCAGTAGGTGGCACAGGCAGGGCATCACCAAGAACATCACATTCCTGGAGCTATTTTCCATAATAGTGGTGATGACTCTATGGTCCAGAACTTGAAATTAACCTTATGGTCCGACAACAAGGGGGGGTGCAGGCGATTAATAAGGGGTCTGCCAGGTGCCCGGACACACTGCGGCTAATGCGTAGGTTGGTTGCATTACAGCTGGAAGGAAACATGGAGGTGCGGGCACGCCACATCACAGGGGTGGAGAACGAGGTGGCAGACGCTCTATCCAGGCAGCAGACAGCGAGGTTCAGGAAGCTGGCACCCAGGGCAGAGTGGTACATGACCCCGTTTCCGGAACACCTTTGGAAGCTGGCAGGGCAGACCTGAGTGAGTTGGTACAGCAGGCACTCACGCCTAAAGCGGCCAGGAGGTACAAAAAGTACCTGGAGACAGTTATGAGGGTGGGTGGGATCACATTCATAGGGGACATGTGGCCAAACACGCAGGGCAGCGGAACATTCCATACAGGAAAATCCAGGTCATGAGCCTAGGCCCAGGCCCACTTAGCTGCCGTGGCGCATTTCGCAAGGATAGAGACCGGCCAAAACCCCGTGGCATCCCATTACATCAAAGCAGCAATGAAGGGGTGGAAAAGGAAGGAAGGCCCGAGGAAGGACGCAAGGCACACCATTGACTTCACACGACTAAGAGTGATTTTTGGCGCCCTAGGGGGAGTAGTCTCCGACCAATTTGAGCTTGCGCTTTTTTGGGCGGCCTTCGCCACTGCCTTCTTTGGGGCCTTCCGATTCAGCGAGTTGGTAGCCCCCACGAAGTAGGGGGCAGCAGAGAGATGCATACAGGTGAGGGACGTAACGCCCACAGCTAACGGAGTGGAGATCGTGCTAAGATGGTCAAAAACCGACCAAGCAGGAAAAGGAACCAAGATTAGATTACAGTGCATCAAAGATCAAGCCTGCTGTGCGGCTTGCTGCTTAATGGCCTTCATGGCAGTACGCCCGGCAGGGGTAGGCCCCTTATTTAGGCACAGGGACGGCACTCAGCTAAGCAGGTTCCAATTCACGGCAGTCATGCGCAGCGCGCTGGACAAAGCAGGGCTGCACCCGGCGGCCTTCGGGTCCCACTCATTCCGGATAGGGGCAGCCACGAGGCCAGCAATGCTCGGGATGCCCGAAGCAGGCATCAAGGAAGTAGGCCTACAAGACATATGTCAGACCACAGTTACTATGATTGGGGCCAGGCGGACCAGGAGCAGGCCATCACAACGAGTGACACTGTTTCCGTCCTTTAACTGGACGGAGACTGCGTCTGGTATGGGTGGTGGGACACTCATTTGTCTCCCAGATGCAGAGCTGGTGGCGGGTCGGGGGATGTAAGGCGAAAGGTGCACCAGCGGACACATGCATCCAGTGGTTCAGCAGGCTGGGAATGAAAGGGGAACAGCTCGCAGCGACACTCGAGGAGCTGAGGGCGGACGTGGCCTGGCACCCGGACGTCCTGACAATACACCTGGACGGCATTGACCTGGCACAGCTAGGGAGGCGGGCGCTCCTCCACAGCGTGCAGAGAGACCTGATAGAGGCAGCTAGGTTGTTCCGGGGGTCAACGATCGTGTGGTCTGAGGTAATCGGCCGGCAAGTTTGGCGCGGGGCGGAATCACAGAAAGCAGTGGACAATGCCGCAAGAAACTGAACCGGGCAGTGAGTAAATTCTGCAGGGTAAATGGCCTGGCGTTCATTAGACATGGCCTCATCCACACCGGCCGCCCCGAGCTATTCACACAAAACGGCGTGCACCTGTCGGGTGAAGGAATGGGCCTGTTCTGGAGTAACCTCTGGGGTGCTATGGTGCTGGCCGGGTGCAAGTAGGGAGTACACGGCGTAGTCGGAGGGGGAGCCGAATGGAGACAGGAGCCTCCTGTTCGGCGTGGCTTAGGGTTGGTAATCATGCAAACCGGAGGGCGGTGTGCCAGGAAAAGACCACTAAACCTGGGATGCCTCACGGCTGGGAGAGCTGGCCAGAAGGGCAGAGCGTTAGACCACTCACCTTCAGATGCCGCACGGCTGGGTGAAGTGGCTTACCGGAGAAAGGGGGGTAGCAAAACGGAGACGGCACTGGCAGACCAGCCCCTGCCGGATGGCAGGGCACAATCGGAACCAGAAGGTAGCGAGTTAGGGCCTAACTCTGGGGACTGACGCTACCCCTCTACCCCGCTCAAAGGGAGCCCAAATCCAACCATAGGCAAGCAAAGGAACGACCCGCAAGGGATTGAAGAGACTGAAACAGCAAACACAAAAAATGATGTCTAATTTTTCTTGGTATCCCAAAATAAAAACTGCGGCCAACAAATGACCACAATAAGAGAGAATATGTGTGCCTTGGTTATTTTGGGGTTGGCAGGGGGAGCGCAGTATGGTGGTTTATTGGGTACAAAGAGGGGTGGTGGGGGCAAGTGCGAGGGTTAGTGCACCCATGCTTGCCTGAACCACACATCTGCCTTAATCAGGCATATGCGTGGTTAAGGCAGATAGTGGTCTAGTGTTCTGGATGAGTGTGGAGAAGAAAAGGAAGTGCTGGACCAGTAAGAAGCAGAAAGTTAAGTGGGGCAGGGCATTTTCGGGTGGGTCTTTTTTAGGGGTGGGGCCACTAATAGAGCTCAAGGCGGGGGTCGGGGTACTTTTGGGAATGGGGCAGGATTTTTGTGCTCAGGATGGGGGTTGGGATAGTTTTAAGGGCTTCGGCTGGGATTGGAAGAAATTTTAGTGTTGGGGCAATTTTAAGGCGCGGGGTCCACATACTTTTTTTTAAGTGGGAGCAGGGTTTTAGGCCTCAGGGGAGTGAAAGTGGTTAGGGTGGTTTTAAGGACAGCATGGGGGTAAGTTTAAGGGCTCAGGATGGGGGAGGGGATGGTGTAGTTTTGAGGGCAGTGCATGTTTTAGACGTCAGGGTAGGAGGCGAGTTAGAGGGATAGAATCTTAGGGCGGAGAGGGAGGTTGAGGTAATAGTGAGCTTAACCATGCATATCGCCTTACCAATACTGCCTTTACACCAAATATACGTGGTAATGGCATAAATGGTAAAGGAATGTGTGTTTAAGACACATTTATGGTTCAGGCTGCGTGATAGTGGCACAAGTTTAGCACTGGAAAGTACAGAAAAAAGATTTTGTGCCAAATTGCGTCACATTTGTGACACAAACACAGTGTTAAATCTTGGTAAATACTTCCCTAAGTGTTAGGCTCATGTTCATGCACTGCTTTGGAGATTTCTTTATTTACAACGTTGAAAACACATGTTGATCATGTTAAAGTCTACATTTTTCAAAAAATATGCCTTGGGTAATAATTAATAAAATGTGCCTGACATTAGAAAATGTGTTTAACTTTATTGTAACTGTAGAAGAGCAAATGAAAAACATAGATAAATGATTCTTTAAAATGTGATAAATAAATAAATAGCGTAGCTTTAATCATAGGAGAAGATGCTTTTAGAACATGTAGAGAAAAAAATCAAAAATGAATGTGCAGCTTAAATAAGTAGTAGACTCTCATCACTAATAAGCTATTATGACCAGGAGTAGCAAACATTTAGTTGACTTCTGCATGATATTGGAATAAAATGCCTTTCAACAACAACTGGCCTAATAGTCTACCTTTAAAATCGTTCATCACTTTAGAATGTGCTGCTCTAAGACAAATGTATGTCTTTGCTTCCTCACACACATGATTTCCTCATTTCACTAAGAAATGTAACGAAAAGAGAACTAACACTGTTGAACTTTTTGAGGATATTGGTTTACACGGTCTCCTCAAAAATTACTGTTAGAAATGTTTCATTGCCTTAGACTAGCCCTTTGTCCACACAATGGGTTACGGGCTAGCAGAATAGGCCCGCAAAGTTTCTGTTGAGAACTTTCCCTCATGTATATAGTGCAAGGCATGTTATAAACCTTTAGATAACTGCTCACCAGCGTGAATGTTTAATGGGAGAAATGGCAGGAGAGACAACAGACCAACGGAAGACCCATTTCCATTGGACAACGGTGAGATCATCGTGCTCAATGTTGCAAATATTTTTGATGTTTTCATATAGACGTGTTCCTAGTGAGAGAGAATAATGCCATTCTTCCTTTTACATGCCGGCTTACCGTCGATGCTTTATGCATTATCTTTCCCTTATTCTTGCCCAGATTGCTGTGTGCTACTGCTGACAGTGATTTCCTATTATCTGGATCCTTGTGCTGGGCAATTTTCTCATACAGTTGATCATAGTTACTTCTCTGATTTCTTCTCATTGACTAATTAACAGTTAATACTGCAACTTGTTAGGGAACTCGTCTGAGCTTCCTGAACTACTCTTTATGGGAGCTCATTCGTTAGCTAACAAAATTCTCCAAAATCTTGCTCTTTCCAAAAGAACACTTCATGGGTTCTTATTTAGTTTAGGAATCTTAGATTAGGATAGGGACTATTACCTTTATAAATATAATGCTGATTCGAATGAAACCTTTTCTTGATATTTCTGTAAAACTACTAATTTTAATAAAAAATAAAAAAATAATACTAATCTCTTAATGAGAAATAATACATTGAAACTATTCCAAACCTTTCATCATTGACTGAGGATTAAGTTACTGAAAGTAGATGATTATATCTGAAATGCAGTTTGTCACAGCTCCATATGGCCGGGATACCCGTCACCCCCTCCCAACACAATCCCCAATGATGGGAGACCAACGCAGTTCTGAACTTTTGGAAGGCGGGAGGGAGTTACCCTCCCGGCCGTATTTATTAAAATATGAAACAAAATTAAATCATTAAATAAAAGTTTCATATCATGTACAATTTTCATTTATTACACTTCGATGAAGACATGTTCATTGGCTAACCTTAACAAATCTCTAATACAAAGGTTTTCCTAGCCGAGTCTAACATCCTGCAAATGCATACTTTCTAAATTAAAATTGTATATCCTAGCATTACGGGCCAACGGCAAGGTCGCAACCGGTGTCAGATCCCTACTACCAAAACTCTCGCCCTCACGGTGTGAGTGGCGCATGCGCAGAGGACTGTACCCTCTGTGCCAACTCCAATTTCCCTTGTCTTGTTGGGGCCCCCCATTTAAACTCGACGCCATCTTAAAGGTCTTCCGAGGACCCGTGTGAGGTGTCTGTAAGAAGGCAGCGTGGACTCCCCCTCCCACCCCACACTGTCTATCACATCCGCCGTCACGGATATCCGGGCCCCGGGAAATTCGTAGGAGGGGCATATAGCCGCCTCCTCCCCTGGAAGGGGTCTATGGCCGTCTTCCCCTAGGCGTCCCATACTTAGTGGGTGCCGCCTCCCCGTGGGAGGGGCCAATTGCCGCCTCCCCCCAGGCGCTCCCATCCATAGTGGGTGGCGCCCCCCTCTAGGGACCTTGAAATTACTGCTCACCGATCATGACCTTACCGCCACAGGCCGGATAGTTGACCGGCTATCCGGCCCCCCCACAAACTCCTCCTAAAGGTCAAGCTTTCTTAAATCCCTTAGCCATGCTATGAAGTCACCTATGAGTAAGACATTCCCCTCCCGGGACAAGTGAACCCCATCCTCGAGATACATGTGATCACCCCGAATACACCCATGCGGAATACTGTGCAACTGTGCTGAGCGAAACAACCTACCAATTTTGTTGTTGACCTTCTTTACTGAATGGTTCAGTGCTGACACCGAAAGGCCCCCCCGCTACACTTTCCTGGGAATCATATGGGACCATGCAATCGTGCACCCCGGGATCCTTTTCGCTAACCAGCTAACGGTGGACAAAACTCGCTCGAGTAATACTCGCCTACCGAGTGTCACCATGTTGTTGCCCCCCAGGTGTACTACGATTACAGATGGCGGTGACCTCTGCCGCCTTAACAGTCCCTCGATAAAAGATTCGAACTGGTCAATACAGAGCCCGCCCCTTCCGTGGAAGGTCACTCTGTACCCGTATTCCCCAGCTGCGTGAGTCGCGTCACCTGCTTTGAATACGTCCCCAGCCCGCCTCACGTATGAGTGGCCCACGACCCACACCATTCTCTCCTCAGCCGGTGATATCTGACCGCTGGTCCCCAGGTGCCGGGTCGACTGCAAATTCCGCCCCGCATAACATGCTCGCGAAACTGTAAATCAAACAGAAGACAAGAAGCGTGAGTGCATGTAACTTGACTTCACAACATGTGCAACCGCACATACCTTTTGAAACAATTCGAGGACCATCGTCCCAACAGTTTCACCTCATCAGTACTCTGACCCATGGCCGTAGCCTCAGTAGCAGCCCCTATCCTGAAGGAGTGGGTCCCAAAATCGCCCGGGTCCAAGCCCGCTGCTGCAATTGCCAATGTTAACACCCTCTGAAACTGAAACCTCGTCAGTGGGGTGGCATCGATGTGTCTCAGCAGACTCCCACCCCATGTATCCGCCCTCAGGGCCAGATATTCCTCAATGACCTTTACTGGGCACATGGGGGACCCTTGCATGCGCTGGACCACAACACTGTCTCCCATAGCTGTCTGGTCAGTCTTGGACTTAGCTATTGTAACCGCCATTGAATCACCCCTAATCAGGATGTGATTCCTACGCAGACCTCCCCCCACATCGTTCTTATTCCTTGCTACCAGTTCGCTCACTCGCATAGCCCCATGGAATGCTAATGCAAAAGCGGCCCGGAACAGAACTGCCTCGACTTGGGAGGAACATGTAGTGGGTAGTATCGCCATGAGCAGGGACAACCTCTCTAACCCAATCGGGCGTCTCTCGTCTACTCTCCGACCCTCAAGGCGCTGCCAGCCACGAAGGGCTTTCTTTGCCAAAAAGGAAGATGTCGGGTCCTTGACGCCATGCACCTGCGCCATGAATGAAATGGCCGCCCGGTGCCTATTGGCCGTTGCCACTGATCGGCCTTCCCTATGTAATGCTACCAGAAACCTCAGGAAGCAACCCTCCTGACCCCATGTCTGTTCCCCCGCCGGACCCAAAAATGCACAATAGGAATGAAACGCTCCTTCGTATGCCTTCCTTGTCCTGGGAGCTAGGCTTGCTGCCACGAGGTCTTGTAATCCGGGGCACCGAGTAGCCAAAGTACTTCGGGGAATGGCGCCGCCGCTAGGTCCGCAGTAGGTAGATAACCCCTGAACGCCTGCATATGTGAACGAGAGAGTGCATCAGCAGCATGATTCAGTACCCCCGGCACATGCTTCGCCCTGAATTGTACATTTAGTCTCATGCAAATTAGTACAATTTCTTTCAGCAATCTCAATATCCACTTGCAGCGTGCTGCCTGATTATTTATACATCCAACAACAGTCATATTGTCAGACCAAAATACCACCGAGTGATCTCTGAACTCGTCCGGCCATGCCCTCAGAGCCACAAATATAGGGAACAGCTCAAGGAAACCAATGTTACTGGTGAGACCGCTGGTGTGCCACCATGTCGGCCATGTTTGCGCCGACCATCGATTGCCGAAAATGGCGCCAAATCCCACCGCTCCCCGCCGAGTCAGTCCACAAACATAGCTCGTCCAAAGACGCTGGCGGCTTCTTCCACACTTCTCGACCGTTAAAGTCCGCCAGGAATGCTAACCAAATACGCATGTCCTGGCGAACCTCTGCAGACAGTCTCGTGCGGTGGTGTCCTTCTTTGAGACCGACCATAGCCTGCGCAATAGAGCGTGAAAAGGGGCGGGCCATTGGTATCACCCTCAGGGCAAAGTTAAGCTGACCCACTGCCTGTTGTAACTGATGCAGGGTCACCTTCTCCTTACTAAGGCACAGTTCCAGGGAAGCCCTAAATTTCGCTATCTTCCCTACCGGCAAACGGAAACATCCCTCCACAGAATCGAGCTCAATTCCCAGAAACTCGAGTGTAGTAGATGGTCCCACCGTCTTACCTGGTGCCAATGGCACCCCGAATTCCCTCATGAGGATGCAAAACTCCTGTAGCGCCTGCGCACATGTTGTGTCGCCGGCTGCCCCCAAGAACAGAAAATCATCTAAGTAATGCATAACATGGCTATAACCAGTGGCCTCCGTGAACGCCCACTCCAAAAAACAGCTGAATTTCTCAAAATAGGCACAAGAGATGGAGCAACCCATTGGCATGCATCTATCCATGTAGTAACGTCCTTGGAACACAAAGCCTAACAGGCGCTGGTCCTGTGGGTGTACCGGGAGCAACCGGAACACCGACTCGATATCTGACTTCGCCATCAGCGCTCCGGGCCCCAGGCGATTCAACATGGTGACGGCATCATCGAAGGATGCGTACCGCACCGAACAAACTCCTGGGTCAATCGCCTCGTTCACCGAGAGATCCTTCGGTGCTGACAAGTTATGGATCATCCTGAACTCCCCTGGGTCTTTTTTGGGGACTACTCCCAACGGGGAACAGACAAAATTTGCCACTGGAGGGTGCTGATATGGGCCCGCCACCCGGCCTAGTAAAACCTCTTTTCCAATCTTCTTCTCTACCACCGCTGGATTATGCCGAGCCCATAATTGGTTTCTACAAAGTGATTCCCCACGAAAATCCCCCGCCGGGATGCGGAAACCATATAAGAATCCGTTCCTCAACACCCCGGCGGAGACATGATCAGGGTATTTCTTTAGCAAGGGGGTTATTGCCATGATATCAACAGGGGTAGGTAACGGTACATGGTGACCCTCCTCAGTCTTGTTTGGACCCTCCCTTACCTCCCGACCCGCCATTTTTGGATCTGCATGAACTTTCCGGGTGCGAGGAATTCCCACAACCCGCACATGCATGCTTGTACTTCCATGCCCCCTGCGGTCTGGAGCAGTTGCCTCTATTAAAGCTCACGCCGGCCGTGACCTGCGTGGTGACATCAGGAGCGCGGGGAGGAGCGGCGTGCAGGAGCGGAAGAGGAGCGGCGGACATGGCGCGGGGGAGGAGCAGTGACGAACGGCGGAATGGCGGTGAGGACCGGCGACAGGCGGGAGGAGCGGTAAGCGGCGAGGAGCGGCGGAGCGGTGAAATGAGCGCGGGGGAGGAGCGGCGGCTGAGGTAAGGCTCCGGGCAGGCAGGGGTCGGGGCAGGCGGGGGACGGGGCGGGCAGGGGCCCGAGCTGCTTAATGTCAGGGCGGGCGGGGGCCCGGCTGCTGCACAATGTCGGGGCGGGCGGGGGTCCGAGAAGCCTGATTGCTCGCGGGGGACGGGGCGGGCAGGGGCCCGAGCTGCTTGACAATGTCAGGGCGGGCGGGGGGCCGGGCTGCTGCACAATGTCGGGGCGGACGGGGGTCCGGGAAGCTCCCGGACAAGGTCGGGTCGGGCTGCTAGTATGTTTCATAGAAATCCATTATTCGTGCCTGGTAGCAAGACAATTCAGGCAAAACCTCGGGCTTACGTTCCCCAATAATTGCAGTAAACATCGCAAAGGCCTTGGGCAAATTTGTTATTGTCTCATCCACCCTGAAGCCCGCAATCTTGGCTCGCCAGACACTCGGGTGCCACAAATCTTTCTGCGTTTTAGCATACTCCATCTTGCGATGGTCAGTTAAGAGAGAAAACATGTTAACGTACTTGTCTGCCCAAATTAACTCTTTTGTGGCCAACGGGATATGTTGAACCACTTTCTCCCGTCTTGAGGGCAATGAGCCCCCCCCCCCCGCCATTGGCAATGCCTGCTTACCCGGTTCGCTTGACGTTCCTGCTGTTTTTTCCACGCCAGCTGCCGGTCCTTCCGAGGTTACCTGTGGGGGGACAAGAGGGAGATTTGCCTTTGCGGCATCTCGCGACTGCCGCAACTCCTGCATTAGTAACCTGGCCTCTGCGGCCGTGTCTCCAGGTGCCGTAGCACCCCCTGTTTTCTTGCCGAGCCATGCGGCCAACTGGGCGGCCAATTCAGGCGGCATGTCCTCCTCGCTAGCGGGCGTAATCACAACCGGTATCGGCTGACCCGCGTCTGGGAGTACCGGGGCCTCGACTGGAATAGCAGGGCTAACCGGGGGTACCTCAGGGACAGGGACCTCCCCCCTTGGGGCCCTATTCCTGACCCGCTTCCCCCTACCCTCCGGGGCAACATCCGGCAATGCCGGGCCTATTACCTTCTTCGGTTTACCCGGATTGTTCATCGCAGCCATCTGCTTCTTCATGTTCGCCATATCTCGCCCAACGTTTCGTTCCATCTTCGTCATTCTGCTAATCAACATCCGGAGCATCTGGTCAGTCTCGGGCTTCTTTCCTGCCTTCTTGCCAGACATTCCTTTCGAGTATTCACTCTAAGATGATCAGAAACGGTCCTAGGTCTTTTAGCCTTGAAGTCGCTGAAAGAGAAACACAAGAATTACAAATTCTCAAAATTGCTCCTTGTTCCGTCGAGGGCTCATGTGCAACGAGTGGGTGCATCTTCCAAGCACAGGAACAAGAGGATGCTTCTTTGGATATCCGCTCTCTTTATTCCTCGTCGGGAGGGCGTGAACCCTCCGCTGGTACGCCTACTGGGTAGGTGTCTAGGACAACCCCTCTTGGGCGGGAGAAGGCGCGCCCCGGCTACACCGCTTTGGGCATACCAGCCGTGACGCGCCCCCCTCCCAAAATGGTTTCCCGGGAGGATCTGGGTCCCCAACCATACGTTCGGGGGGACCGAGTGGTCGCCCCTTTCCATTCTACAACGGACCCCAAGATCCACTGGCCTGAAGATGGAAAAGAGCCACAGAAAGGAAGATTTTTTTGTAAGTGCTTGGGTCATACTAGTCATCAAATTATCCTCCCAAATTCTGGGCGCAAACAATCAACAATGACATATGGGATCAAACTGGGGTGATGGTGAATGATGTCCCTATCCCTTTACACCATACTCACAAGAATTGGCACAAAACCCGTCGCTGCATGTGGAATCTTCCGATATTGTCATTAAAAGGAGTAGAAGGCCCATTCTACTGGCTGCCTATTGCTGTGTGCAATGAAAATTTTCCTGTTCATTACTCTCATGAATTGTTCAACCTCACCATTAGCCTTGCGCTACCTTGGTGTTATCCGCTTGTGTAATATGTTGCAAGATCTCAGATACTCTACAAGCTCCATTGTGGTCACGAATTAAACCTCAAACCTGGAATAATCAGCCATGCTACCATTACGTACCTGTCATCTAGACAGCTAAGAAAATACATGCTCACGTAGATCTACAAATGTAATTGCCCCAACTCAGTATTAATAGCAGCTAGCGGAATCAGGACGCCCAGTAGCCTGACAAGAAATATCGTTCTTTAGCATGGTCTCTACTAATTCATTCAATTGTGACAACCACACATTGCTGCACAGGTGGCTCTTGGTATTCAATATATACCATGACAGCTGGCTTAGGCCAGTTGTATTGCCTGCATTACAATCACACAATCGATCAATCAGTATTTGTAGAGTGCACACTGTCACTCCTAGGGCCATCTGGGCACTGAGGTGCCATGTCTCAATCGAAAAGCCAGATATTGAGCTTCTTTTTGAACTCCGCCTAGGAAGGGGCTGTATGGAGGTCAAGGGGTAGGGTGTTTATGTAGGAGAAGGAGCAGCCCCTGATGTGCAATGGATGTGGGGAGTGTGTGTGTGTGTGAGTGTGCAACTGTGGTGAAGTGCAGGAGTCTTGCAGGCAGGTGGAAGTTCAGTCGATGGTTGATGTAGGCTGGTCCTTGGTTGTGTAGAGCTTTGTAGGCGTGTGTTAGGATCTTGAACTGGCATCTCTTCTGGATGGGGAGCCAGTGGAGGTCTCTAAGGTGGGGAGTGATATGGGACCACTGAAGGAGGTCGAGGATGAGCCTGGTCGTGGTTGTCTGTATGGACTGGAGTCTTTTGAGGAGTTGGGGGGGAAATTTCAGTGTGGAGAGCTTTGACATAGTCTAGGTGGTTGCTGATGACGGCCTGTGTGGCGGTCTTTCTGGTATTGATGGGGATTCATCTGAAGATTCTGCGGAGCATTGGGAGTGTGTGGGAGGGCTGGCAAGCAGTTGGCGTTACGTACTCGCCAGAAGAACATTCTCAATAATATTTGCTCCATACAGGATAGAGGGCAGACCCATACACAAATCCCAGATATTGTCTCCTCCTTTCAACGCTATTATCAGAAGTTATATTCAGATGACCTAACTACGATTCAGGTCTATATCTTAATAACCTTCTGGATAACATTGACACTGCGAGAATTCTAGATGAGGCCTCCGGTGAGGACCTCGATAAAGAAATTACCATGACTGAGGTGCAGGTAGCCCTGTCTTCACTCTCAACTGGTAAAGCTGCTGGCCCTGACAAAATACCGCTTGACCTATATAAAATACTGAGTGACGAACTTTGTCCCCTGCTCTACGATCTGTTTTTGGGGATACAATATAACGGTATCTCTCCTGAATCATGGAACGAAACTAATATAGTTGTCTTCCCTAAAAAAGGCAAATCCCCTGATCAACTTACATCCTATTGCCCCATTTAATTAATCAATTCGGACTCCAAATTATATGCTAAAGTGATGGCTGCTCGGCTCAGTAGGGTCATCAAGCACCTGGTCTCCCCGTGGCAGCATGGGTTTGTCCCTGGAAAGGGTACTACGGATCACACACGTAGGGCTATTACCTTATTTGATGCCATGTCTGGCAAATCTTTAAACACACCATGTGTGGGTGAAGTGACTGTTTATGTCAAGCCTCAGAATCAGTTTTATTTAACTTTTACAACGAATAAGCAATGGCGGTTCTATCTCACAAGGTTTAGGCTAGATATCCTTCATTTTTTGTAAGCCTTTCCCAAACAAGGAGGATGGTGTGAGAGGCTGCCCCCTTGTCCTTGCAATAACAGAGTTAACCAAAGTACCATACATCTTGTCCTCTTCTGTTCTCTTTATCAGGAGCCAAGGATTAGATTCATTAAACCCATCCTGAAGGGGCGACAACCATGTACTTATAAAGAAGGTTATGACTACCTGTTATCGCTATCTTCTGTTGAAGTTTGTTGTGCCATGTTAAACTTCATAAGAGTATCATTTCAGATTAGGAAACGCTTTGGATAACTTAGCCATAGACCTGTATTCTGCCATGAGAATTTGTATATATGCTGTATGATGGCCTCCCAATTTACAATTATCATTGTGTGTATAATTACTTGCTAACATATTGGGGGACAAATGTGGGTCCCACTATCAATTGTTTTCTATGTTCTGACAAATCACAAATGGTTATTTAAAAATAATTTTTTATCCCCTTTTCTAAATGTATAATTATAGTGGTTCATTTTAATTGTGTACTATGTTTTTAGCGTTGTACTTTTATGATTAGTTGTATGAATCGAATAAAGATTTTGAACCGAACCGCCATGTCTGTCACGGGGGGCCAGATGTCGATGATCCTACTGGATGCCATAAAGGCTTTTGACCGTGTTTCATGGAACTTCTTATGGGCGGTCCTGGCATGGCACAATTTTGGCCCCAAATTTATTAAATCTATTAAATCTATGTATCTATCCCCTAAGGCAAAGTTACAGATTATGGGTTCAGAATCTGGTTACATTAATATATCCAGGGGCCCCAGGCAAGGGTGCCCCTGCTCACCCCTATTATTTGCAGTATATATAAACCCCCTAATTCTAAAGTTTTTGGAGACCCAAGCAATTAGACCGGTTGTTTGCAGTCAATACGAGACAAAAGTATTGGCTTATGCCGATGATATCGCGATTATTACATCTGATCCGATTGAGGCCATAAAAGAAATAGAGACTGTGACACTTGAGTATGGTAATTATTCAGGATACTCCTTGAATAAGGGGAAGACAGTTATATTAGGTACGGCTAATACCATCTTCGTAGACCAAAGGAGAGCCAATAAGGCCACGTATTTGAGTGTTATTATCAGCCCCATTGTTAAAGTTATACCTAATCTGAATATTGACCCATTATTGGCTAATAATTAAAAAGAACTGGACAGGATTAACAGTCTTCATCTATTGATTATAGGTAGAGCCAATTTTCTAAAAATGAATGTGTTGCCCATGTTTTTATACCTATTTCGAGCAATTCCTCTGGCTATCGATGTTAAGATATTAAGAACACTGAATTTTCTCATGTCCAAGTTTTTTTGGCAACAAGGCATCGTCAGGAGATCTCATAAGCTATTATCACTTCCTCAGAATAGAGGTGGTCTTGCCATTTCCAGTGCCATTTTATATTATTGGGCTACCTTCCTCCATCAAAAGGCTCCTCTTGTATGCCCCCCAGCTAATGTAATTGATACTGGCACAAGTCCAATCCCTTCTATCTATGAGCTTGTACTGGGGCAGACGTCCAAGGGTCTCTTTTTGAGGCAAACAGATGCAATATATTACAGAAAGAATAATAAGTTTGCAATCATAATAAGTGCCTGGAAGGTTTGGTCTAATGTCTCCAAACATATGCTCATTGGGAAAATAAATGGATATACACCTCTTTGGCACTCAATAGCAACATTGGGCTTAGAGTATGATGTCATTTCTAGGAAATAGGAAGCAGCGGGAATTAGGACAGTGAATGCTCTCTTGGTGAGGGGCTTTGCAACTACTTTTTCAGACCTAAAAATGAAACATCAATTATCTAATGCAGACTATCTGAAATTTGTACAGGTATATGCTAAACTTACAGTGAAAGAATCAACTATTTCTTTATCTAGAATGGAAATCATTGATGTAATGAATAGTTCGACCATTAGAATTGGTGTTATATATAATATTTTGCTGACTAGAATTCAGGATGATTTAGAAAAAATAGAAACAAGCTGGGCGACTAAATTAGAGAATCCCAACGTCGACATTGATAGATGTTTAGAATTGACACACAACCTTCTCATGTCAAGCAATCTTAAGGCAAAGCTCTTCAAGACCATATTTAATCTTTACTATACTCCTGCCAAATTATATACCTGGGGTGAAAGGGAGAATGACCTCTGTCCTAGATGTCGACAGGGACCTGCTACATTAATTCATATGTTCAGTAACTGCAGCGAGCTCGTCTCCGTTAAGAGTATGATAGCCACATTTTGGGAAGAACTGTTTGGGCATAAAATTCCCGATTCTGAGACCCTCTTTGTACTTGGGTATGACTGTTCACTTAATTTTACCAAAAGAGAACAAAGATTGGTCTTTATTGGCACAGCTGTTTTTAGAATTATCTTGTCCGCTCGATGAAAGGATGTTGATCCACCTAGCTTTCAGATGTGGCTGGCTCGCTTTCTGGCGGTCTTTAATTTTGAAGCAGCCATGTATGCTACTAGGGGCCCAAAAGCTAGAAAAAAGGGTGAGGCGATTTGGCTTGCAGTCTCTAACTGGAAAGCCGGCATTATGTCAATCCCTGTCAATAGTAACCCTAGATGAGTTATAATTTGGTTTTTACATGTACCGCTGTATTTAATTTGTTAAAGTGATAATGTTATTATTTCTCTATTATTTAATTCTATTGCTTTATGTTTATTTTGCTTTCTTGATATTTTTTTTTTTGCTTGTTCATTATGTCGAGATTATCTTATGTGTATTGTTTATTATTACTCCTGTATGTCCTGGTTCAATAAAATATATTTTAAAAAAAGTAAGTGTGCGGGACACAAGGAGGCTACTGCATTGACTCCTCATTTCATTGTTAGCTGGCTGTTTGGGTTGACCAGGCAATGGCCTCAGAGCAAACATCTACCAACATTATTCAGTAGCTCATGGTGTATATTGTAAAGAGATTTTAGTGTCTGTTGAGCTTCCAGGATTCTTTGTTCCCATTGAGACCCTAACAATTCCCACTGTCCTGTTGTAGTTGCTGTGAGGGCTGCCTGGAGGCAGGCATCATTTTGGGTACTGGTTGCAATAGCGCTTAGCCTCATAAGGAGTAGCTTGGAGTATTTAGTCATGTGCCTAATGTATTCCTCTGTATATTGTGCTTCTTGGTCTTCTTGTGGAGTGGTGGATAGCAGTGTCGGGACAGATAGTCTTCTGGGTTCTGAGACCCTGGCTCGTATACTCCCTTGAATGAGTATTCCTGCAATTGCAGGATCCACTTCTCCATGCAGGATGGAAGGTTTGGATGCAGACCCCTGAAATAACGGAATCAAAGTGTTGTGTTTAGTCTGTACCACTAAGGCATACTCATAGACAAATAGGTGAAAGTGGGGGCACCCTGAGTGGATAGCAATTTCCAAACATTCCATCTATGCATTCTGTGGGGGTAAGCACTAAACTAGTGTGATCTATGGGTGCCTACTCACCACACCCTTGACTCTGAGACTGTACCATCCCAAGGCTGTTGGGTCTGGCAACCACCGACAGGTCAGCGGTTTTGACTGGATCAAAATATGCCAGGGTGGTGTCGGCTGACAGTGTCTCTTTGGTTGGTAGAATGATGTTTCTTCTTGGGACATGTCGCATGTCCAGGGTGTAAATGTCTTGGTGAATTCCGCGGAGGGTTGTTAGAGGGAGGTGAAATGTTAAACGAAGCTCCCACAATGGTTTACTATCTCTTGAAAACTGCTGACTCCAGGGGCACAGGATCCAGCTGGCCCTGTTTGATGTCTCGAACTTTGGTGGTGTCAGGGGTGACCCTTTTGTATGAGAATTGATAGCAAAGAAAATTGGATAGATATTGCAAGACGTCATACTTTTCCTTGTGAAGTGTTAGGCCACTCCTATTGAGTCTTTGCAGCACCTTCCTCAGCCTGGCTTAGTGTTCTTCTATCGATGCTGCATAGACCAGAATGTCACCACTCATGTTTATGAGCCCCGGCAGACAAGACAGTACCTCCCTGGTGCCATTCTGGAATACTTTGCATTGGCTATTCCAAAGTTTAGCTGCTTGTACCTGTGGAGGACCATTAGATTGGAGAAAGTGCTAATGTATCATGAGGCAGGGCGAAGTAGGATCTGGTGGTAACCAGAGTGAAGGTCCATTTTTGAGAACCATTCCACCTCCCTAATCTCACAAAAACAAGGCTATCAACCTGCATAGGGGAAACATGTTTCACTGTCTTTCTCTTGATGGCAACATTTGGCAGATAGATGTCTATACACAGCCTGACTTCATCAGGATTTTTGGGTTTCTGTATACTACAATTGGAAACAGCCACGCAATGGGGCCTTCGACTTTTCGAAAATTTCTGGCCCTTTGAGCTTTTATAGCTCCGCATCAACTCTTGGCCTGGGTAAAATGTGACTTGTCAGTTTCAGATTCGTCACCATCCACTGGTTATGCCTGGAAGTTGCATTTTGAGTTACAGGCCGTGGCTCATTGGTTGAGCTTCCCCCAGAATGGACAAGTTTACCGGCTATGCGAGTCATTCAGCCTAAAAATGGGCCAGGCCACCACAGTACACAGTCCACAGTCCACTTGGGGTTTGATGTTGCTTGGGTTTGATGACAGATGAAGCTGGTGATGCCAGGTTTAAAGGGTTGATTTTGATAAACTTGTGGAATACATCTTTCATGTGGAATGCAGAGGCCTCTGATGACTCTTTTGGACAGCCCAGCATCAGGGTATCATTGAGTGTCTTACCTGGTTTTTGAAGTATTTGCTCCCTCAGTATGGAAGGTGTGCATCCTTTGATAATTTTAGCATGTATTTCTTTGCATTAAGGTATAAACATGCACATGCTTGCCAGTTTTTTGAGCTCCAAGTTTAAAGCATTAAGAGACTCATTGAGTTCTTGCCAGGCCTGGGAAAAAAAGGAACCTCTCACAGTCTGGATTTACATGGGTTCGAGTGAGGTGATCCTTACTCAGGAAGTGACTAGGACAATTTATAAATATCTGCACCTGAATGGTGTAACAGCAGCACTCTTTTGCTTTCATACTCCAGTCCTGTGGCAGTAAAGTGTATGCTTGGTCTCTTGACCCTTAGTTTCTACCAAGGTGCTTGGGCAGTGGGGAGAGAAATGGCTCAATGACATGGATGTTAGCCATAGTTGTCACTTGCTGTGGTGGATGCAACTGTGTGGACTTGATGAAACCCAAAACGTTCAAGGTATTGCTGTTATGGGCTGCCTTCATAAGGTGGATAGCAGTGACCGTCACTTCAGTGAACTCCTTCTGAATGGAGTACAACTCTTTGGCATTGTACTTAATCAGTGTCTTTACTTTATGATGATAAATGTTTCCATAGTGTGTTAATCAATGTGTCTACCCTTCTTGTTGTGCAAGTTCTCTTCTGCTTTCCTGTATCTCTCTCATTAACTTTTATGCTGCTTCACTAAAGGGCAGGCAATAGCTTATACAGGCCTGGACACATGGAATGCCAACACCCTCTTGTTGTTGCTCTCCACCTCCCTGCTGCCTCACTGGGAATGCCATGCCATGCTCCCATATGGAGCAGGGTTGCTGGTCATGAGTTGCAGGGAGTATGACACATATTTTACCTTCCTGCCAGATGTCCTGACATCACACTGGTTAGAGATGCAGCATGCGAGTGTGCCTGCAAGAAAGCTGCACTGGACTCTTGGTGCCCCTGTGTCCTTTGTCACCCTCATCTGCCACATCTTGCAGAGGGCAGTGTGCGCTGGGTATGAACATCTGCAGCTTACACTCATGTGCCACATTCCAGCCTGATTGCCATTGTTGTGTGAATCAGGCCACAGTTAGGACAAGCACACAGTGATGGTAAAGATAACACTGACAACCTGCTACATTGTTAACTGCCAGCCCAGAACCTAGCCCTTATTTATTAACACATTACCCCTGGGATCTCCCTTCATCTCCAACTCCCTGGGTGGATTTAACCCTGATTCTTTCCCCCAATGGTATGCTTCCTTCACTCTGAGAGCACACCACAGCATTACACAGATGAGGAACAAGTATTTGTTGATTTCCTCCTCCTCAACTCTTAGCTCAAAATCAGAATTTCAGCTTGTCTCACAGTGATTCTATATAACAAGGCCCTCTTCTACTTCATGCTTAACTTTCTAAAACAACATTGCCTCCATGCCAAAACTCTGTACACATCTGCTGTCTTCCCATCTGCCAACTTTGCATCTTCTTCTTTAGTCAGGAATCAGGCTCAATATTGGGACTTAAGAACATTCATGTTAATATTGTCTGGAAGGTTTCAGCTCTTAAATAGTCAAATAATCTAGCCCACCCTACCTTCAGAATAGGTCAAAGTGTTTTTCAGGGCTGATAGATTTAAAATACTGCAATAGTGTACTCATTGGGCACTCATTGAGCACCATCTATCTAATTGATTTATAAGCTTTACCACACATGTCTTATTAAACCTCCCATAACTGTCAAACACCATCTTCCAGAGACACCAACATGGATGTCTATCAGACTAACATAGAGACAAAGAAAATAATAATACTAAACTTTAAAGTAAATTACCCATGCTCCATAGTCACTTGTGGCGGTCTCTTGATACCGAACTGGGCTCACTCTGCGTACTTGCCCTCTCTCTCCCCCCTCAGGCCTCGCCAGTATTACTCGCTGCCCAGACGGAAGAAACATTCAGGTAATTACAGTTACCGTGGTTTCTAGTTTTAGCCAATATGTTTAGCCTTCCTCTAAAACTCTGTCTACCACTTGCTCCCCAGTAACTTTGGACCATCGAGTCTCTAAAACAGGATTTCAACTACGCCTTCCTGCCTGAGCTTAAGTGTGAGTTTCCTATTTTCCATATGCGGCGACCCTATTCACTAACTTAATGACCACCCAGGCTGACTGAGCAATAGCGGCTTCTACCCCATATCCTGTAGTACCCTAGCCACTCCCTATGTCACTAACCCCCAGCCCATTCCGGCCCTCACCCCCCCCCACATCATGACACTTCTTAGTCCGTAATATAGACCGGATCAAACACCTGTGCACCTCCCTTGTCCGTACGCCAACCCCAGACCCAGCGCTCAAACTGCCCTTTCTGTCCACAGCACTGTTCCCATCGACAACCCCGTCCTGATGACGATCCCGACTAAAGGGGATCGAAACGCCGTCGACTAGACAGCTTGAATTTTACGACGCATTTCACGTCTTGTGCTCCCATATAAATAATTGTGTTTCAAGTGATTGTTACTTGTCTCTGTTGGGGCCATTATTTGATGTTTATACCCTGACTAATGCGTCGCCTTTGCTGTTGTTTTTAACACTTGCACACCCACTTGTCACTGATTGTATATAGCACTTGCACCAAGTGTCACCGGGTTGTCACAAGATCCACTCTGTACAGTGCTGCTTTAACTGTATTGACCCTTGAAAGCTTTTTCCTGTTGCTTTTGAAAATAAGATTACCCTTTCTGAAAAGCATTTGACTCCTTGGTTTTCCTTTCTTTGTAATGCATGTTGCATACATTTCCAAAACTGTCTTCGCATAATACCTGTTGGGAACTGTCTTTACTCACATGATACACCCATCCCAACGAGGTTTATGGGTCTTCTCCTGTTGTTCTTACACATATTAGGAGCAGCTGTAGCTGCGAGAGCGGTACCTCTGTGTACCTCATTTAATATACCTCATTCAATTGGGTATTCATCTGTGTATTACCTTTTGGCCTACACACGATGTCCAAGGAGTCCCTCACCTACTCAAAGGAATACATCCAGTCAAGACTGACTGGCCCCTCATTATTGTCGGGCACACCCCAGTCTGCGACAACATCCACTACCCCTAATACCTCCTGTGTCCTCTTGGACAAACTCGAAAAGCTGAAGAAAAAACAGATCAGAACCGACTTGCATGCCCGGATGCTGACGGATTATCTACGCTCAGGTGTCATGATTTGATTTGATTTGATTTTGAGTTTTGTAGAGCGCGCAGCTAGCCTAGGGCATCCCGGTGCTAGTGACCGCAGTCCTGGAGGATGGGAAGTCAAGGAGGGGGTGCTCAGGGGAAGAGAAGAGTCTTCATTCTCTTCCTAAATCTGAGGTGGTTTTGTTCTTGCCTCAGAGAGAGTGGGAGGGCATTCCACAGCCTGGGGGCGTTGAATGAAAACAGGCGACCGCCTGTTCTGGCCTTACTAATTCTGGGGACTTTTGCAAGGGAGAGGGAGTTGGATCTGAGTTGTCTAATTGAATGTTGATGAGACACAAGAGGCCTGAGGATGGGAGGGCCTTCATTGTGCAGAATTCTATGGGCAATGCACAGAGTCTTGAAGTTGATCCGTTCCTTGACTGGCAGCCAATGCAGACTTCTGAGGGCTGGCTTAGCCGAGTTCCTCGCTGCGGTTCCTGTGAGTATTCTTGCCGCCACATTTTGTGCACATTGAAGTCTGTGAACTACAGAGACTGGGGCCCCCAGAAATAGGACATTCCCATAGTCCAATCTGGAGTTCACCAGCCCCTGCATCAAGAGCTTCCTTGATTGAAGGGGAAGTAGATGGAGGATCTTTCGAGCCATCTTCATAAGGCCGAAGCACGTTCCCGCAGTTTTCCTCGCTTGTGTTTTAAAACTCAGATCCTGGTCCAACCATATCCCCAGGCTTTTTACCTCGGATTTTGGGGATGGTGGAGATCCCATGCATGGTGGCCAGGGAAGGGGTGAGGGGATTTTCTTTGGGTTTCCCAGGAGAAGTATTTCTGACTTTTCCCCATTCAGCTTTAACCAGGTGTCATTCCCCTGGGGCTCCAAATTCGTAACACCCCGGCGATCTTTACCCAAGACATAAAATTCAGGACCAGCTTTAGCCATCTAGCGACTACGTGCTCTCGCCACTGGATGGGTCTGGGGATAGACACAGCCATAGAACATAGTCGCTTGGAACTGAAAGAAATTGAAGAACTGGAAAAACTTATTCAAGCCGATACAACTCTCACCGATGCCAAAAGCCTTTTGGATAAAATCAACGGTACCATCGCCACCTTTAATACATTCGAAATCAATAAAAAGGTCAACAAAGTAGAGAAGGACATAAAAAACTATAAGGTTGAAAACACATATCCCTATCTGAACAAGGAATTTTACAACACCCAACAAAACCCTCCAAGAACACAGAACTGGGGACGGTACAGAAACAACCAACGAGTCACTTTTTCTGTCTCTTCCAATAGCTCTGCTGAGGACGCAGACGCAACAACTTCTGGACCACAGCCACTACTACCCCCTGGTTTTTTAGGACGAGGCCGCGGACGCGGACAACATCCACCACCACCACAGAACCGCCAAACCAGAACCAAACAATACCAACCTCCAGTTCCAGGCTACCGCCAAACTCGCAACCGGTACTATCAGTGGGGACAACCACAGTAATTAATAATCAGGAAGTAACCACCACTGCTATGTCCATCAGACCATACCCTGACCCCAGAAGAAACTGGACTTCTCTCACGTGGTCTTTCATTTGTGCCAACAGTCAGAACCAACTTCTTGGAACTACAATCGAACCTTCTTAAATTTTTCAGAAGAATACGACTAAAATATTTCTTTGCTGACAAACCAGACACCGGAACGAATCAAATCTCTCCATTTAGGCTTCCATCTACCTTCAACCCGCCGTCCAGCCAGATGACACCTGAAATTCTAACATTTGAGCGGCTCGTCCTCAAGGAAGTAATGGATCTTAAAACTACCCCACGGTTTATTCCGTACAATCTACCCTTTACAGAAAAAGAAGCCCTAAATACCCTGCAAAATAACTCGGAGATTGTAATCAAGCCCGCAGACAAGGGTGGTGGAATTGTCGCTCTAAATAATACACAGTATGACAAAGAAGTGGAGCGACAACTTACCAACCACGAACACTATCGGGTTCTTTCAAAAGACCCTATGGCAGATATCAGACAGAAGATTCTCTGTATTACCACTACAGCCAGAGACAATAATATCATCACCAAGAAGGAATTCGAATTCTTGAACAACCCCCATCCCCGGACCCCGGTCCTATATGTCCTCCCAAAGATCCATAAAGACGCCAATAACCCACCTGGACGTCCCATCGTATCAGGTTGTGGTTCAATCTTGGAACCTCTGGGGAAGTATCTGGATGCAGTCATTAAGGAATTTGTACCCATTACTGATACCTACATACGCGTCACCATGGATTTGATCAATACCATAGAAGACCAACCTTTCGAACTGGACATTCAAACCATGGCCAGCCTGGACATCGAGTCCCTTTATACCAACATCCCCCATCATGAAGGGCTCGAGGTAATCAAAAATCTACTAATCTCCAGACCCCAACCTTCTAAAATCCCTACTGACTTTATCATGGACCTTCTGAGAGTGGCATTACAAAACAACTACTTCATGTATAAAAACATATACTACCTTCAAATCAAGGGAGTATCTATGGGTGCTTGCTTTGCCCCAAACTTTGCCATCCTGTATGTCCACAATCTGGAAAAATCATTGATTCTGAATTCCATCAACCCGTATCAACCCCAAATCCATTTGTGGCGTCGATACATAGATGACATTTTATTGATTTGGAATGGAACAGCCGATTCTTTACAACCCTTCATGACCTGGCTAAATTCCTCACAAGAACATCTTAAATTCACAAGTGAGACCAAATCAAATGATCGTCCATTTTCTTACTTGGAATCCCGACGGAAGGAGACGTACGACGCTGCTGCGCACAGTAAACGACTCTGGGTCACTGTTGCGCCGCTTTGGTTACCCTGGTCCGGGCTATCGGTATCCACACGAAGGATCCGCTTTTGATTTACCCGCCAGAAAATTTAAAGCTGTACAAGCGAGTCCGTTGACTTGATTCCGAAAGGATGTGGTGTATTTTCAAATTTCAGTATCATTACAAGTTTTAACCACGGTCACTTGTGAAAATAGAGGGAGCGGTGGCATCTGAAAGACATATCTTAAAGACGACAGCATACGTCTCTCTGCTGGCCTCTTCATCGTGCTCGATCTAATTCTGGACAATTATGCTCTTTGATTAAGGAGCGTGCTACCTAAAAATATCTTAATGGACCGCTCTGCATCTGTTGCCTAAATGAAACCATCTGTTGACTATACTCTCTGATGAAAGAGTGCTGAGAAGATTATAAGGGCAGGATTAACAAGTGCGCATTTACTACTATATTTACAGATATCACATACTGCACAATTAATACAGAAAAGGTGTCGCACAGTCCCCCCCAAAATCTTTCTTGTACAGTTTTCTACAATAGAGCACAGTGGAAGGATACTACTAAACCCCCTTTTTAGAAAAAAAGTGGCTGCATATTTTAAAGTCCTGATGAAGACAAAAGATTGTCGAAACGCGTTGACACAGCCCAAGTCTAACAAAATCTGAAGGAATAATCTGGAAATTATATTTTTTATATTTTTTTGTCATTTTTTAAAAAAATGTATCAGATTTGTCATTTCATAATCATTGTATCATATTCATCATATTTACATAGCAACATTTTCTGAATTGTTTTACTATGCTAATTTTTAAAAATACGTATCGAGATTAAAAATATATTTTTTATATCTTAACAGTCTGTTGTATTAATTGTTTTTTACCATTCATGTGGTTATATGTTGTGATCATGATGTGTTAAGAATTAGCCAGTTCCTTGTAGTATAAGTCTGCCTGGGTATATACTTTTTCAAAAAACAAATCAAATGATCTACCATTCCTGGATGTCATTATACACGCAGAAGAAGGCAAACTTGGAACATCGCTCTTCCGCAAGCCAACAGAACGAAATACCCTACTGCACTACTCTAGTAACCACCCAAGGGGCTTACGAGATGGACTTCCATTCGGCCAATTCCTCCGAATCCGGCGCAATTGTAAATGGCTCAAGGACAACTTCAGAGAGGCAGACATCCTGGCCATAAAACTTATAAACAGGGGATACTCACGACGCCTGATTAACCAAGCGAAGAAACGCGCGTGGTATAACCATCGCGAGGATTTACTAGTGCCGAACCAAAACAGAAAATCCATGAACAGAATTCCTTTTGTCTCTGTTTTCAGCCCAGACAGCAACAGAGTAGCAAAAATAATCAAGAAAAATTGGGCAGTGCTACGGTTTGATGAACAATTTCATGAACCACCGCTTTTCTCATACCAAAGAGGCAATAACATTGCCAACCATCTTGTTCGAGCCATCACATGGCCAACTGCCACAACGGACAAACACACCATCACTGCTGCATGGGGAATGACCCCAGTAATTGGACACTTCAAATGCCAATCATGTAGCGTCTGCGAGCTAACCTACAACACCAAGGAATTTGGATATAATGGACAGACTCATCAACTTTCCCACCACTCAAACTGTAAGACCCAAAATGTCATCTATGCTATCCGCTGTCCATGCGAACTAATCTATATTGGCCAGACCACCCAAATGGTCAAACAACGGATAATACAGCACAAAAGCAGAATTAACTGCAAAGTACTTACGGCTCCACTGGTCGCACATTTCTTGGAAAAATCACATACGGACACTGACCTAAGATGGTTGGTCATTGAAAAACCAACACTGCCTATCAGGGGTGGCAACATGGCAGCCATACTCAACAGAGCAGAATGCAAATGGATTGCACGAGTGGACTCTGTAAACCAGGGGTTAAATACCCTTGATGAGTGGACAAACACCATCTCCATCTAATCCCTCTGTCCATCCCTCCAACTGCATATATCTATTCCTCTTCTGACTACCTCTTGATTGATGCAAAGAAATGTGATGTCGATGTTTTTTGTATGATAGAAAAATGCCCTGAAGTCCACTGTAAATGTCAATATCATTTAACCTCGGATGAGGTCCTAGTCAATTGTCCCTCTATATAGACAATTGCCATGTATCTAACCACCCGGTTTTATACCAGACTCATATCTTCATATGTTGAATCATTTGTTTTCACCCCATAATTTCTATGCCATGAGTAAGCCCTATTAAAATGACTTGACATCTGGGTGACCCGTGTTATCCTAAATGCATCATGTAAAAATGCCTAGTGTATACATTTGTAATCTGAAATGTCTCTCACTATGATCCATGGGGCAACTCTAATGGTAACAGTGTAACTATGTTCGCAACCTGCCTGTCTCCGTTCAATACCTGAGCGGTGCTGACTTCCACCCAACACGCCCCCACCGCGTCATGCGCGTTCGGTCTGAATTTGTGCTGATTCGACTTTTTCGAGTGTCACCAAGGCAACCTCCTTACACACCTTGTAGTCCTCCTTCAATGTTGTTAGGACTCCATCCCCAGCCCTCCCATCAGCCAATACCACTCCGGTATCTTTGCCGGACACTCCCCCTCTCCGCCCCTGGGAGTCACGTGACTCCGCCCCCAAGCCGTTTACTTCCTGATTTATATGGAGGAATAATACGGCCGCAGATAGCTAGCGCATTTATTGCCTGCAGCCCGCTTGACAGCAGAGCCCCGGCTACGGCCCACAGCCCTGATTAAGTCAGGTAAGAAACACCTTCCACCGCGCGTCGAGCGCTCCTTTACATCGAGACACTTGTGGCGGTCTCTTGATACCGAACTGGGCTCACTCTGCGTACTTGTCCTCTCTCTCCCCCCCTCAGGCCTCGCCAGTATTACTCGCTGCCCAGACGGAAGAAACATTTAGGTAATTACAGTTACCGTGGTTTCTAGTTTTAGCCAATATGTTTAGCCTTCCTCTAAAACTCTGTCTACCACTTGCTCCCCAGTAACTTTGGACCATCGAGTCTCTAAAACAGGATTTCAACTACGCCTTCCTGCCTGAGCTTAAGTGTGAGTTTCCTATTTTCCATATGCGGCGACCCTATTCACTAACTTAATGACCACCCAGGCTGACTGAGCGATAGCGGCTTCTACCCCATATCCTGTAGTACCCTAGCCACTCCCTATGTCACTAACCCCCAGCCCATTCCGGCCCTCACCCCCCCCCCACATCATGACACTTCTTAGTCCGTAATATAGACCGGATCTAACACCTGTGCACCTCCCTTGTCCGTACGCCAAACTGCCCTTTCTGTCCACAGCACTGTTCCCATCGACAACCCCGTCCTGATGACGATCCCGACTAAAGGGGATCGAAACGCCGTTGACTAGACAGCTTGAATTTTACGACGCATTTCACGTCTTGTGCTCCCATATAAATAATTGTGTTTCAAGTGATTGTTACTTGTCTCTGTTGGGGCCATTATTTGATGTTTATACCCTGACTAATGCGTCGCCTTTGCTGTTGTTTTTAACACTTGCACACCCACTTGTCACTGATTGTATATAGCACTTGCACCAAGTGTCACCGGGTTGTCACAAGATCCACTCTGTACAGTGCTGCTTTAACTGTATTGACCCTTGAAAGCTTTTTCCTGTTGCTTTTGAAAATAAGATTACCCTTTCTGAAAAGCATTTGACTCCTTGGTTTTCCTTTCTTTGTAATGCATGTTGCATACATTTCCAAAACTGTCTTCGCATAATACCTGTTGGGAACTGTCTTTACTCCCATAGTCAAGCTAACCACAGTCTTTTAACAATCCAAAAATACATTTATGCAATATCCATATTCTAATCCTTCCAAATGCCTTTCCTGGCCAATGCCAAAAAGTCGCAGAACTCCTCAATGGAAACACCATCACAGGTTAATTTCCTTTGACAAGAAAGTTCTCAAGTCATTTCTGGCTTGATAAGGAACTGGATCGCCACCACACATTGTCGCTCCACATTCGCATGAGCCTGACCAGCTCCTGTTGTAACTATGAGTATGTAAAAATTTCTCTCTATTCTTAAATATGTAATTTTTCTAAATGTTATGAGCTTGTTCAAGTCATTACTACTGACCAATCATTTGCCAATGGAAAATCCTTGAGATAACTTCCGAAATATTATCTCTGTGTAATGCTATGTTACTTTGTAGAGTATGTTAGGCACCATTACCTAATGAATACACATACATATAAAAATAAATATCACCTTCTTATTTACAGCTATATAAGCATTTGGATCACTAGTTGTGAAAATAAATGTCATGAGGCCTATGGTTGTTGCAGGGATTCTGCTTGTGCAGAATTGTTCCATAAGACAACAGAACATCAGAATTCATGGAGTGAGTCTCTCTTCCACCTCAGTGCCTGTCAGTCCAAATTTCCTAGCTTACCGTGCCTTTCCTAAACTCCTAAACTTCCCAGAGTAGCAGGTAATTTTGGCAATCTAGAACACAACACTCTAGTCTCCAAGGGAACCGCGGAAACAGATTATCACCTTTTGCTTCTAACTTGTGCATGTCCATAATAAACAAAATAAAGAAATGAGGAAAGTTTACAATATTTATTGAAACTATCATGCTCTATTATGAAGCAAGTGTGCAGCAATTAGAAAACATATACAAGAAGCCAAGTAATCAGCATTACTAGCAAACTGTACACAATCTAAAGCCCTAAAATGGTAAATGAGAGATCTGCCTAATCCTACCCACACTACCTGAACATAGGAATATATCAGTGATCTCTAGGAATAGAATCGGAACCCCATATCTGATATACTCTGTTTTCAAAAAGGCAAGTCTTGGTTTACACGATAAGAAGGGCAGTGTTGGAAAACAGTAGCTGTACTTTTGTGTTGTGTCTAAAACGTTAGGAGATATTGCTGACCGATCACATGAAAACAGCAACCTTGGACAAAATGTTCAGACTGAGTTCTGAGAAGGAGAATTACATAACAAATAACAAGTGCAGTGTATTTCTAAATTAATATTTTGGCAAATAAAACATATGTATTATGTGTGGCTGTACGAAGCAAAAGGCAACCTGAAACATGTAATATGCAGAGCTATAGGGAGACAGACACAGGCCCAGAAGGGAACATACTACAAGGTGAATGTCATGTAATTTAATAACCTTTTTATTTTTCCTTTTATTTTTCTGCATGAGTAGTAATCATTCATGTTTGAATTAATCTCAGTCACTTCAAGCATTTGATGTTGTTCTATGTGTGAAAGATATCGAAAATATCTTGACAATCAGATATCTGTTTTTTTGACTGAGACTAGCCCAATCAGTTGTGGTTTACTGAGCCTTTGCATTGTGCACTTTGGCAGGACATATGTTATGTTATATTATGATATGTTATGTTATGTTATGTTAATGTTACAGTATTCACTCATACAGGAGTATCAAGGCACTAACACTATAACCGAACAGGGTGGTGTTTGACTTAAACATTGAAATAACCATGATTTTAGAACTTTTTTTAATAATAAAATTCTGACAAATATGAATGTGTGTTGCTAGCATATTCCAGTGACGTGGCACCAGATGTAAAAAGGAACTGCCTCAATTGCTAGTCATTCGAATATGATGGGATGATGCCAGTACAGTATTAGCAGATCTAAGGCACTTATATTTATTTGAAAATCCACTTAGTAACATAGGAATCTGAAAAACCTGGACTGCTTCAACTGCTTATGTTTCTGAGCATATTTTCCAATTGTATTCACTTTAGATCCCTCCAGTTACAACAGTGGAAAACAATCACCTACCTCAAGACACTGTAGTATATAAGTGAGAAATCTCTGTATTAGCCTCTGCTCAGGGTCATACATGATATCCTTGTCTCACCACAAGAGGGAATGAACTTTGGATGAGACTCAGAAATTGTTAGATGTTTTATGGACAACCACACCCCCTCCACCTTCTGATATGAAGGTACTTTATCTGTGTGGTAGGAAGATGTTTATATGCATCCCCTTGGATAGCATAAATTTGTTGCAGAGGGGTTATGTCAATATTCCTAGGAGGATTCTTACAAATCTTATTATACTAGCTAGTGTCTCGATTGGTAAAATTCACAGAAGACAACAGGGCACTATCAAAAGTAATAATTGGAAGTTGAGCTGGAAGAGGTGGAATCTCAAGATGTCTGCCAACTCAGCCTTCTCCTGCAGCACAGTAGTTGTTTCTTCCAATCACACTTGGAATGTGAAGCGCAGGCTGATTAACAAACCCACACTTCACCTGACTGAATTCTGGATAGAGCATTTAGGGTAGAGCATTTCTTGAATTTCTCAGTTGCACTAGCTGGATAAGGTAGGGACATCTGGTTTCATTGTGATTAGATTCTTCAGTTGCAATTCTGAGAAAAAGAGAAGTGCCTCTCACTCCGATCTTGTCAATGAGAAAGAGAGCAAGCAAGCATACCACTTGACAAGAGCTGAATGAATAGTTACCTGAGAGAATGATAGATTCCAGTTCCTTTTTTCCCGAATCATTCCGACATGCAAGTACTTCCTCAGGAAGGAAAAGATCAAAAAAGAAACATTTATTAGTTAATGTATGGAAATAGTGATTAATAATTAAACTCATTCTGATGTAAGCAGTTTACAAGAAGAGTAAATGTAAAAACTGAATAGAAGAGGGGCAAAAGCCTGAAATTGTTTGGGTATGTATATAAGTCAATATGAACAATATTAGAATGTATCACTTTAAAGTAGTGTAGGGTAATAAATAGTGTTATATTCTTTTGCTGTTCTAACACACCACAAGAAGGGTCAATATATCTGAAGGTTAATAAGAAGAAAGAACAAATCTTTTTGGAGAGGGATCACAATTGTTTGGCTGACTCTTCTTTTTCTCCCTATCCCCTTTCCTCTTTTGGGATGCAACTATATGTAGAATATATTTAACTGTGAGCAGTTGGTGTTCCTGGAGGGGCATTGGGAAGTGACGTGGTTCTGCTCCTGTGCAAGTCTGTCATCTTACTAAATTTTCCTGACAGGTTGTCACTGAGGGACCTGTGGAATTGGTAATCATGATGGGACATATTTTTAAATTGAATCTTTATGAATGCAATACATGCGATCTAACAACTGAAGAGTGGAGTGAGTTATTATATGCAAACTCAGCCCCTGCAATTCATCGGTAGCAGGCATTCTGAAGATTCATTCAAAACATTTCAGATACTATGCTTTGATTTAAACCTTTTGTCTGTTCATCAGTTTATTGATGATAGCTAGTAGACTTAAAGTGCCAAGTACCCACTCTTCTCTTCAGTTCATGAGAGCTGTTAATTCTGTTCCTTTGTCAGTGATGATGATTTTCCAAAGACCATGTACACGGATAATGTGTATTAGTAATTTCTTAAGTGGAATGAGATCTCCCATTTAGTTGAAGTAGTCTGGTACAATTAACAACATTTTGTATACTTTAGAGGGGGATAGTTCCACAATGAAATCCATTGAAATTATATTCCAAGGCTGAGTTGTGTGGGAGGGGTTGCTATGCGTCTACTTTTGATGTGTGCAGAATCATAGCTTTCACACAAATTGTACACTTCTGTATATATTCTTTTATAGATTCTTTGAGACGAGGTCACCAGACATTGCTACTGATCATCCCCAATATATTTCTCTGTGGCGGGTGACCAGCTACTTAGGAGTGATGACACCATTTCATGACAATTTGGTGTGTAGACTTGCAGGTAAAAAAAGGGATTCTCTATGATATACCAACCCTCACAACAATTTCCTCTTGTTGTGTTACATAAGAAACTAGAGTATTTCAAAGAAACTAGAGGGATCTTTTATTGATACAGCAAGGATACAAGGAGACATGTGTTTATTTCTGAGCCTTCAGGTTGTCATATGAGAGCATCAGCTTTGCCTTGTGTATTTCTAAGTCTGCAGGTAGTAACATATTTGGAAAGGGTTCATCTGTCATGACAGGGAATTACACACGTCATGAAAGTAAGGTACAATAGATTATTATGGTCCAGCCACTCAGTGATCTTATGATGAGCTCTTTCCAGATAATGTCTCCAGAGAGAAAGCTTCTTTAACTGCTTGTAATCCCCTTTTGTAGACTGTACAATTCTTTTCTGTTTCTGACGGAATTTAGGAGTAACAAACTACAGAAGGCAATACTAAAGGCCATATTGATTCATTGCCCAGAGATCACAAAATCCAAGAAGGTCATATTGAAGACTTCGGATAAGTACTTTTCTGCTTAGGAATACAAACAGTGTGTTTTCAATTGGCCTAGAATCTCTTGCACATGAATACACTATTGCTTCAAAGTGTATGAGAATATAATCTAAATTGAATACACTATATACATTTAAGAGGTCAAGGAAGATGTCATCAAGGACATGTTGGAATGCGGCTAGAATGTTGCACAGATTAGGTGTTTCACTAAATACTCAATGTAAAAGGTCCTTTTGCAGTCATCCCTCTTTTGTGTTATCATCACATTGTATGCTCCTCTAAAGTCAAGTTTGGTTAACATAGTAGTTATCTTAACCTAATGGAGGAGCATGGGTATGAAAAGAAACAGAGAATGGCTCCAGATGGTAACAGCATTCATGCTCAGTAGTCTGTACAGAGTAGCTATTCACCATTTGCATCATTCACAAAGATGATATGAACTCCAGATTGTGATACTGAATTCCTAATAAAGTCCGTCTCCAGATTTCTTTCAAGTATTGGTGCAGAATTTCATCTTCCTTTACTGTCAAAAAATGTTTATCCTCTGAGGTATGAGTTCTCCAGACATTATGTCTATCCACCAGTGCTATTCCCTATGTGGAGACAGCATTTGAGCTATTTTCTTACTAAAGACATTCAGGAAGTCCCTATAAATGGTGTTACAGTATTGTATTCATCTTCTGTTTATAATTTTCCACAGTTTTCAAGATTAGTTAATTACTATTCCTAACTAACCTTTCACTGATCAAAAAGTTCTTTCCTCTGGTCCAGGGACCGTTAGTTGAACTAATTGATGGTGAAAATTACATAAGCTAACTTGTTTGCTTTAATGTAAATAACCACAGACTCAGGAAAGTTTTAAATCTTTATCTAAATTTCAAACACATGTTAACCATCTCGAATACACAGTGCAGTCACCATCATTCTTAGGAAAGAAAATTCAATTAAATCATCAAGCATATACTTTGGACTCATGCAATGATCAATGCTCAGAAAGGGAGAGTGGTAAAAAGTTCATTCTGAGTTTAAAATGAGAAGGGAGGAAACATATCTAATTTGTGCTGGGTTTATTCTTAGATAGTTATTTAGATAGTACAGCTCATCCACCCAACTGACATCTGGCTCTTCATCAAGTATACAGGAATCTATGTCAGAGCCAGCGTCAATCCATTCTATTCTAGAACTAACACTATGTCATTAAAGGATCTTATCAATGATGAAATAAATCAAAAGAAGCATTACAACAGAGAGGACAGAGAGAAAAGAACATCTGCAAATAGTTCAAAAATATATTTACCAAGAATGGTGTGAAGACCATCCCCCTGGCCAAAGGGCTGGTAGGGGTTCCCCGTGATAGATCAGGAGACAAAGACTTCAGGACAGGAATCGGGATAGGATAGATGGCCTCTCTAGAACACCGACGATTGCGTAGCACCCCTCTCAGACACTCTTTTCCTCCTCGAAATTCTTCTGCGACCTTCTTATCTAACCCAATTAAATTAGGATAGAAGGTTCTGCATTTGATTCTTCATCAGCATATCCCAGTATCTCTCTCAGCATCAGAATCTCCCGAACTCTCCACTAAATAACTAACTAAGGCTATCTCAATTATACCTTTTGTTCTTCAGGTACCGCCAACTAAAGATTTAATATTGTAAAATTACAAATTCCAATTGGTCAAACAAAGGGGAAGAGCATCACACCACGCTTACATGTCATTTAATTCAGTAATCCCAGTGTTCGGAAACCCAACACCCTTAATTTTTATTCACAATTTTATTTCCCACCCGCATTCATTTCTTATTTGCAGCAAAATTGTATACAGCCTAAATACAAGTCCACATTCGTTGAACTTTTCACCGTCTGTTTTCATGCTGGGACACTTCGTGACTTTGGCTTTCATTCAACCTCCGAATCATCACTCCGGGTTAACCTTCAGTGCTCATGCTTGGTCGTCGCATGGCTCAGCTTACTTAAGTTACACATGAGAGACCCAACTATGCACTAGTGATAAAGTCAGAAAGACCGATGTTACTTTAAAAAATAAATGGTTTCACTGTATTCCACCCATCTTTAATCTATTCCAGTTTTTTTATTAGACTTATTCCAGCATTAGTAAAAACCACTCAATTTAGTTCCAGCAAGCGAATGCCATGCATGCGAGTCTTCAAGACTCCATTTTAGTGCCTTTTGCTCATGCGCAAGAATTTCCATCCAAGCATTAGCTCGTCATACTGCGTAGATGCAGTTGACGCATGCGCAGTTAAGAATTTCCTGTTTAAAGCAGTTTAGTCCTTCGTTCATGTTATTCTTAGTATCAAACCCATAAGCAAGCTTCACTAACCAGCGTATTGATGTGGTGCGCATTCATTTTACACAAAACAGTTTTAGTAACTTGTTAGTGAGTTAAAGGAGCGGATCGCTATAGAGCAAGTCTCTTTTCTAAGAGTCCTTCCTCCATCACATGCATAACATAATATGCTCCATGAATAACAGATTTTTAAGTTATCCTGTTGCTCATCGCTCATCTGTTACTTAGGAATGAGACAATCTGTTTCCCTACATCTAAGGGCGCATCTGAAAAAATGACCCCTCGTTCCACAATATAAAGACAGAGTCCTTCCTTCCTCCTTCTATTTATCTCTGCTGCATTAGCAGTCATTTATGTTACTCTAAATAGCTTTGGTTTATCTTGGTTGCTTGAGCTTTCAGTAGCTTCCAAAGTTTCAGAATTGGGGCTTGTTGGATATAAGCTCTCTTCTCTGCTTTGCGGGAATCTGATTCTGCATCTAGATAGAGAGATAGGGCTAACAAAGGAATAGCAATGATAGGTTGATTAACCGCTAAACCCAGTATTTCTTTTTATTCTCCCTGGTGGCCTTAATAGAATGTGTCAAGATATTCCAGGGTGAAACCACTCGCACAAAGGAGTCAGGGTTTAACAAACCAAATACCAGAAAAATCTCCCCTAAGTAGACCCTAAACTTACAAGCACTTGCTCATTCCTCACTGTGTATTTTCTCCTAATAAAATATCAACATACCACAGAGTTAGGAAAAATAAATATGGCTTTAATAATCTCTAAAATATTTTTCAATCTTAAAACTACATATACATGGAGACACAGTTATATAAAAAACATTGAATAAATATAACCCAAGAGGGAATTTTTCAAGACTGTGTACTTAGTCTTTTCAATAAATACAACTCTACTTGTGTCGCTGGGTAGCCATGCATTAATCTAAAAACATATGCAAATTGCCAGTGCACTCAAGATCGTGCTATCCAATTCCATTGATGCGTTTTGGTGGCAACAATTTATAAAAAAACACCTTATTCACGACTTATATGTAAATCACTTCTCCCCAATATACTTTCATGTAAAATATATGGAAAATATATTATTAAAAAGCATAGAAAGAAAGAAACACTGAATACAAACAACATTAAGACATATGACATATACAATGCATCCATATTATAAATATAAAAAGCTGAGCAAAAAAGCAGACTTTTCTATACAGCATGTTACTGTTTTAAAAATAAATCTTCTCTTATTATTATACAAAACAATATTCAATGGATATGTAATACCCAGACCTTAATAAACACCATACACTTCCACACAACTTCTAATGGTATTCATTCATCCTACTAACACACAACTCATTCTTCATATATTCCCATAGCTAAATCCACATTGTTCCTGCGGTAACCACTAATTCTCTGCGAACATTGTCACTCATGCTCACAATATCCCATACTTGATAGCATGTGGACTTTATTGGTCGAACCGACTTAATGTTGAAATTGATTGATATAGCTCACAAGGTTAACTTGTTTGAAAGTTTAAAGTCCAGCATGAGCCAATTATCTAGTGTGACGTTTACAAAAAATGCTGTTAAACTCCACAAGGAATTGATTCCAGCTTGTTAAGCAATGACATTAATATAAAACCATTGTTGTTGTTCAGGTAAAATAATTTTTGGTTAGATAAGTAGTGCAAAGCCAACTTTTGATAAGTCTTTAGGAAAATGATGGTCATTTCTACGAAGTTGCCATTGTGGCAAAAAAATGAAATTGACAAAGCTCCCCTCCAAATTTCTCAGGAGGAGGCTAATGGTAATTAGTTAACTTGTAGAGCATATCTAGCTACACCCATTTCCCGAAAATCAGTAAAAGAAATGTGTATCCGGTTATAGGCATATGGATGCGAACGAGACCAGTAGATATAGGGAATGGAATTTATTAAATAAATAATGAATTTTAGATATGTACAAAAGGTCCATAATTTTCACCTCATGATGTTTTTAATGTTGGTTAAGGCTTGACTTCTCATCCATACGAATGCTCAAATTAAGCATTCATTTTTTTATCTTCTACAGTATAAACCGCAGCTCCCTATATTCCGCATCCTGATCAGTTACATCGTCTCCTTCAAAGATAAGGTGCACTTTCTAAATGTGAGTGATTATCCCTATATTTCAATCGGGGCAGTTACATATTGCATTATGGATAACAGGGAGATGGGTGGGTTCAAGTTAGTGAGGTGAACATGCATAGTGAGGTGAACATGCATAGTGCCTTCCGTAGACTTATACACGTGTCTTGTTCTTTTCTTGTGTTTTAGAATAGATACATTTAGATTCCACTAATCTGTAATATATGTTTTTGGGAGAAATGGAATGGAATCTAAATGTATCTATTCCAAAACACAAGAAAAGAACAAGACACGTGTATAAGTCTATCTCCCAAAAACATATATTACTGATTAGTTACTCCGCTCCTATGCATTTCGGGCAGAAGCCCTTCTTCAGGGAGCATCTCTAATCATCAAAAAGAACCATAAAACAAAACGTTTATACTCACATGAACTACATACATATCTCTATCAAATACTGTTGTGACATCTTGTGCCATGATGTGCAGTGCTAACACGCAATATCTGTATATTCCATTGTGAAAACGCCAAGTGTCACCAACGTGTGAAAACGCTGTGGGTTGTGCGTGCATACTGAACTTAAAAAACGAAAAAGCCAATTTAGCTGAACTTACATGATTCGAGTTCAGTCCTATGCGTCTGAAAGAAAAAGCAGGTGAACATTTAATATGCTCTATACGAGAATCTTACTTTTGGTGTCATAGACGATAAAACGTGGTCGATATAAAACTTACAAGTGTCCAGTTTCAAAGAAGAGTTTTGATGTTCGTACGGGCGCGGGCGACACTTTCTTGTTTCTCGCTATACTTTCTCGTGATTGGCTCTTCAAATGCGGTCACATGATATATGGTTGCGCGTTGTTCAGATGTCGTAAACACCAACAACAGACTGTACAAAGGACAACGGGCTGTGATGCGGTCAGAAAACCACCACAATGAGTAGATTTGTCGTCGATATTTATTGAATGCTTTAAAAATTAACAACTTCATTGCAAAAAATGATTTGCAATAACGTGAAAAAAAACACACAAAAAAACGCAAGTGCCTGAAAAGATGCCGGCTCCTATTGTGTAGTGTAATATGTTCATATCAAAAGTGGTAAATGTATGTATGCTGAATCACATGGATCATAAGTGTTACCGTTTGAACACAAAAAACAGTCTGCTGGTATAAACCAAGATGAAAAATATCTACCCATAGTGGTTACAAGGTAGCAGACAGCTCAACTAGAAAACACAATTCTTAAACCTCAACCTCCACTCACAAATCAGTTCTGTTGTATCTTCTTGCTTTCTTGTTCTCCGCACCATCCGCTCTGTCTCCCGTTTCTTTTCTCCTTCTGCCCTCAGGTTAATCATGTCCGCCCTGGTTGTTTCCCGGCTGGACTACGCCAATGCCCTCTACAACGGCATCCAGGCTTACAGTCTCCAGAAGCTCCAGCTGGTTCAAAACCAGGCGGCCAGATTGATCCACGGACTTTCCCGTTTCCATCATTCCACCCCCCTGCTGAAAGCACTGCACTGGCTGCCTGTAAAGGAGCGAACCTTATTTAAGACTGGCTGCATGGTCTTCCAGGCACGCCAAGGGACTGCTCCGGCCTTCATTTCTTCTTTACTCAAAGAATACACCCCTGTTCGCGAGTTGCGGTCATCTACCCAATCACTCCTACAAGTCCCCAGATACAGACGTAAGAAATGGGGTGGATCCAATTTTTCTGTTTTGGCACCCTCCTTTTGGAACTCCCTTCCTGACCATTTACGTTCGGCTACTCACTACCCGGCCTTCCGAAAAGAGCTCAAGACTTTTCTTTTTACCCAAGCTTTCCCAATGTAATTCCTTCCCCTCCCTGTCATCTCTAGTCTTGTTTGTGTCACTGCTAAAGTTTGCCTCCATAGCGCCAAGAAACCGCATGGTGAACGTTGCGCTCAACAAATACTTTTTAAATTAAATTAAATTAAAAATTATACATATTTCTTTACAAATAACATGCCAGTTCTGTACAGTCATTCAGACCATTAGATTTACTAGAGTTCAATTTGTTAATCCAAACATTTTACCGTTGCAGTAGGTATTTATTATTGTCTCTTCCTTCCAATTTCTCTATTGTTTCCAAAATCAAGAATTTCAATTGTGAGATGTTATGGTGCGCATCCAAAAAGTGTGACGCAATTGCAGATTTCATATTGCTCGTTCTGATGTTCGATTTGTGCTCGTTAATACGAGTCTTAATTTTCCGTTCGGTTTTACCCACATAAACCTTCCTGCATGGGCATTTCAATAGATATATCACATTTGATGTGTCGCATATGGCAGAGACCTTTCATTTGATGTTATGTCCCCTCATGGGGTGTGTTATGGTGAATATGAATTGTTTTATGATTATTCCTAGGGCAATTATGTTACTAACCACCTGTGGGGAAGTAGTTGAGTTATAGAAATTAACAATTCCCAAACTAGTGTCCCCCCTTCTAGCCGATAGTGCCAGGATTCCTGGGTGTGTAGATGGTATCACCTGCAATTTACAATCAATAGCCAAAGAGATATATATAACTAGCCCACCCTTAGGTCTTCCACTCACAGATGGTATGGCTGGAACAAAAAAGGCTTTATAACCCTCCAGGAATAGGTCGCAATCCACGACCACGTTTCCTGTAGACAAATTACCATTAATTGCTTAACATAACATTCCCACAGACGATCCTAAAGCTTAGATGCCAACCCTAATATATTCCAGGATAAACAATTGTTGTTCGGTTTTAACATTGGGAGTCCACCTGCTACCTCACCTAAGGCCGGAAGGAGTGCGACCGATTCGGGCACTGCAAGTGCAGGGCCCCGCAGTCAATCGCATTTCTCCATGCCTGCTAGAGCTGCAAATCTGTTATTTGACACCGCTACGTGCTCGTTACCACATTGTCTATCTGATTCTAGAAGTGATTGAACCATTGGAATGGACTGGTGTCTGAGGAATCGTCTCATTAAACAATCCCTTCTTCGTGGTACCCCAGGGAACTCTGCCAACATGTCCCCATAGGGGGATGGCCTGTAAAAGTAACCCAAAGGTAATACCTTAATACACAGCTTTCCAAACTTTTCATGTTGGTGACACACTTTTTGAAGATGCATCATTTTGTGACACAGTAAGGCAGTGTAGCGAGCAAGCGAGCCCGAACCTCAGGGGTGGATTCTCCCCCCAGAAGAAAATTCTGAAATGAAAGTGGAAGTGGGCAAATGACCTCATTCTGTCTGTCTGCCTCCCTCTGTCTCTATCTCTCTGTCGCCCTCCTCCCTCTGTCTGTCTCCCTCTGTCTATCTCCCTCTGACTGTCACCATCTGTCTTTCTCTCCCTGTCTCCCTCCCCCTGTCTCCCTCCCCCTGTCCCCCTCCCTCTGTCTCCCTCCCTCTGTCTCCCTCCCTCTGTTGCCCTCCCTCTGTCACCCTCCTCCCTCTGTCTCCCTCCCTCTGTCGCCCTACTCCCTCTGGCTGTCTTCCTCTGTCTGTCACCCTCTACCTCCCTCCCTCTGTCTCTCTCTCTGTTTCCCTCCCTCTGTCTTCCTCTGTCTCCCTCTCTCGGCCTCCCTCCCCCTGTCTCTCTCCCTCTGTCTTCCTCTCTCTGTCTCCCTGCCCCTGTCTTCCTCCCTCTGTCGCCCTCCCTCTGTCTCCCTCCCTCTGTCTAACTCCCTCTGTCGCCCTCCCTCTGTCGCCCTCCTCCCTCTGTCTCCCTCCCTCTGTCGCCCTCCTCCCTCTGTCTCCCTCCCTCTGTCACCCTCCTCCCTCTATCGGTCTCCCTCTGTCTGTGGCCCTCTGCCTCCCTCCCTCTGTCTCTCTCTCTCTGTTTCCCTCCCTCTATCTCCCACCCTCTGTCTCGCTCCCTCCCTCTGTCTGTCTCCCTCCTCCTGTCTCTTTCCCTCTGTCTCCCTCCCTCTGTCTCCCTCCCTCTGTCACCATCCTCCCTCTGCCGCCCTCCTCCCTCTGTCTCCCTCCCTCTGTTGCCCTCCTCCCTCTGTCTGTCTCCCTCTGTCTGTCCCCCGCTGCCTCCCTCCCTCTGTCTCTCTCTCTCTCTCTGTTTCCCTCCCTCTGTCTTCCACCCTCTGTCTACCTCTCTCTGTCTTCTTCCCGCTGTATTCCTCCCTCCGTCTCCCTCTGTCTGTCACCCTCTGTCACCTTTTTATTTATTTATTTCATGGGATTTTATATAGCGCGAACATTACCCAAAGGTGTCAGAGCGCTTTACGAAAGAACCAGTTGAGAATGTCCGCGCCCCGATCCGTGGCAGGACATACCGCTCTGATGAAGAGTGTACTCCAGGGTCCCGGGGTGGGTGGGGCGCCTCCATCCGCTGCCCATCTACTGCCCAGTGCATCTCCTTCGCTGAGGGTGGCAAAATCGCTGCACTTGAGCAATAATCACAAGCTGCGTGGCTTGAATCAATCGCGCACTGTTCACCTGGTGTTAAAAACACCTATTGCATGTAATCAAAATAAATAACTACATTTTTCCATTCATATACTTGTATTTACAACCATCATTTTCAAATTTAAATAATGATTTTACATAATGCTGTACATGACCTTTCAAATATCCGAAAAATAACAATACATCTTCTTTCTCAATAATGCATAAATCACAACACAATACATTTTGACCAAATAAACATTGTCTTTAAAGGTGCCCGATGCATTTTGGAACCTAGCTGGTTCCTTCTTCAGGGGATAATCTGCAAATGAAATATGTGATATAGCATGTTAATGCCCATGGTACTGAAACAACTGAAATGTCTAAATGTTCATAGTAATATAAGTGGTATTGGCCTACCTACTTGGTGTTATGTGGGGAGAATGAGAAACCATTTATCTAAAATGACCAGAAAAACCATTAGTAAAGACTACCATCACATCACACAAACGAAAATGATGTGTTGATTTCAAAACCACAAAATTGCTGGAGGCTTACCGCAAGGTTCGTGACCAAGTATCCTATTGAACTGTCAACACAAAAGCAATATTGTATATTAGAGCCCAATCACCGCGTAACTAAAACGCTGATCAAAAAACATCCTGCTTTTTTCAATGCCATACCTGGAATGTTTTGTCGTTATTCTATTCTGTGAACAAAAGATGCCAGTAGATACATTAGAACCCAAACTGCATGTTGATGTAACACGTCATGCACTTAAAGGAGAAAGCTGTTATAGCCATAACTTAACTCCTCTAACTTGCTGATGCACCTTGAGGAAAATACCAGAAAAACATATATAAGCTCAGGACCTACAGAGATAGTAACTCAGTGTCACGCGCTTAATCAAAATGTTACGGATTCAGCGCGGCTCTTACCTCTGACTCTAGTTAAATCCGGCGTGAAAACACGTTGAGTAAACAAACGCTCTCATTCCGTGCAGGAACGACGCGGCGCCATATAATGTGCTCCGATGCTAGAATCAACACAAACGACTGACTAACGGTTGTGCCCCATAGCAAATAAACAAGAGCTCCGGCGGCCATATTTGAATGGAATTTCTACCCGATGTTCGCCAATAACCATATGTTGAATCCAGTGTGGTACTAAAGTGACGCTGAGCCTGCCAACCAAATAGTGGATATTTTACAAAGAAACGCACTATGTAATAGGAAGCATAACCAATCTCTGTGCTCCAGAACCGGTATCCGGAACAATCTGCTGTAATTTCGAAATATTCCAACCAATCAATGATGTAATACAATAGAAAGATCAATCCTTGCTGATACCTAGAACCCGTCCTGGTCATCAATATGTATGTGTGTGAACGAAGGGAAAAAAGATGTGGAAAAAAAAGTGATGGTGTGCTTCTAATAATGAGGGAACAAATGATCTGTTGATACTCTCGACATCTGTATTCTGCTAAACTTGCCTACGACAAATGATCAGTGTGATTCCTAAATGTAACATGACAGATCAAACCGATCATTTAAACCAGTTGGGGTCATGGTATTCAAGATTTTTATCCAATATGCCTCCCGTTGTAGGAGTCTTTTGTGATTGTCAACTCCTGTTCTCAGTGACACTTGTTCCATGATCAGAAAGCTTAATTGGGAAATAGAGTGTTTCTCTTCAAACCAATGGGTAGCTAATGGTGAGGTCATGTTTTGGGTACGGATCCGGCTCTTGTGCTCTGTGATTCTTATTTTCAATTTGCGTTCTGTCTTACCGACATACATTTTACCACACGGGCATTTAATGCCATAAACAACATTTCGTGTATTGCAGTCACTGGTATGTCTTAAAGCTATTGGAGATCCTGTTGTCGGGTGAGTGAATGTATTTCCAGGTATGACATTATTACAGTGGGTGCAGTTGTGACATTTCATGGTTCCTTTAAAAGACTGGTCAGTGGTTCGTTTGTTGGTCTGGGATAGTAATTGTCGTAAATTCTTTCCTCTGGTGTAGGCATGGATGGGAAGGTCCTTGTAAATATTATGAAAATCTGGTTCATTAGAAAGGAGTTCCCATCTGGTATTTATGATTTGTCTGATGGCCTTCGATTGGGTGGTAATCTGGAGACAAAAGCCATTTTGCCCGAAGTTTGCCTGGGTTTGGGTGTCAATAAATCTTGTCGATTAATTTTAGCCACTCTGGTCTTGCTGGCTTTGCAATATATCCTGTATCTTTGAAGATGTTCAACCATTTTTGTTTGACATGTTTGTGGGTCAGAACAGATTACCTTGATACGTATCAGTTGGGAATATGGCAAGTTCTTGATTAAACTACTGGGGTGGAAACTAGTGTACTCCAATGCATTATTGTGATCAGTTGGTTTGGTGTATAGTTCGGTTTGCAATCTTCTCCCGGTCAGTGTTTTGATCACTCTCACATCCAAAAACTCCATCGATTTAATGTCAATCTTGTGGGTAAATTTTATTCTGGGGTCCACCAAGTTCAATTGTTGTATCATATTCTCTAGTTCCTCTCTGGCGTCCATCCAAATCAAAAAAACATCATCAATGAAACGACAATATAATCTAATGTTGGTCCACCATGCCTCATTGTTCATCAAATGTTGTGACTCAAACTGGGCCATAAAAATATTCGCATATGCGGGTGCTCCCGAAAAAGCCATAGATGTACCTGTTAATTGGGCATAATATTTCTCGTTCCATGTAAAATAACTGTTCTGGTGACAGAATTTGAGAAGTTGAAGTAACAGTATTTTATTGGTGGAGAGTTCTTCAAGCTGTAATAATGCCCATTCAACTGATTCCATTCCAGTTGTGTGGTATGGAAGTATAAAGAGCCACCAGATCTATGGTGCAAAGTAGCCATGTATCTTGCATGTCCTGCTCTGCATCTTCTATTTTTAGGATGAAATCCATCGTATCCTTGATGTATGAGTGCCATCGTTGGACGAATTGTTGTAGAAAATGATCCAAGTAACGTCCAAGGGGGTCAAAAATTGACCCACACCCTGAGACGATTGGCCTGAATGGTGGATCTGTAAGACTCTTGTGGATCTTAGGGATCATGTATAGACAAGGGCAACGTGGGTATGAAGTGGTGAGATACGCTCGTGTTGAATCGTCTATCCACTCAAGGTCCACTGCATTCTGTAAAATATGACCCAATAATCTCTGTAGTTCAATTGCAGGGTCTGAATCCAATAATAAGCAAGTGTTCTCATCCCTGACATGTTCATCAACTTTTTTGGTGTAAAAGGAAGTATCCATGAGAACAATGGCTCCCCCATTATCAGCCAGTTGTATCGTCAATTCAGTGTTGTTAGCAATTGCCTGTATGGTACGTCGATCAGCTTTAGTGAGGTTAGGTCATTTCACCTTTTTTAAATCCAAAGATTTGATGTCCTTTTTATCATGAATTCGAAAGTATCGAGAATTTTATGGGATACTGGTGGTTGATAAGTACTTTTGGGTTTAAACCGCCTTTCAGTTGTAGATTCTGTCTGTTGTACATGGTCAACCACATTAGTAAAAAAAGTGACGTAGACGCAAGGTTCTCATAAACCAGTATATGGCTACATCCAGTTCAATTTCATTGGGTGCATTAGTGGGCACAAATGAAAGTTGCTTGTTTAGAACTTTAAGTTGTCGAGTTGAAAGTTGCCTGGATGATATGTTAATGATTAGACCACATTTTTCCCGCTCGGTAGAGACTTGCCTGCCTTTTCCTCGCCTTGTAGGGTGGGCCCTCCTATGGCTCCTTTCTGTTGGGATGGAGGTAATCCTTGATCTTGTACCTGGGACAAAAAAGCCACTGAGCTTGTCATTGGTATTGCTTCGATAGATGCTGGTATTGGACCAGTTGTGTTAACTCCTGATGTCCCTGATTGCACTGGAGCTCTGCTTATAGAGATGTCTTTGTCGGTTACCAAGCTTTCTTCAGAGGACTGAGTCGTGTTTTTTCTTTGGTCGAATCTATGTCAGGCATAGATTTCGGCCAACGTATAAACTTCATTTAGTTTGTAGTCAATCGTGTCCCGTTTTCCTCAGTTTCCCTTCCTGTAGCTCCATGCTGTATTTTTCAAATTTTTGATTCAGTCCTTCAAGATTGATTTGCCAGGTGTTCCATTCTGGTCTCAAGTTCACTCTTGAGAGTGTGTATCTCATCCTCTAATTCCCGAATTGTTTTGGATAATTCCTCTATGATAAGTAAGATGAGATCCAAGGAGAATTTGTTTAAAATGCTGTACCACTTGTCCATGAATTTAGGATTTAAGTGAAAGCGAAACAATATAGGTTTGATCGATAATCGTAATATGGATAGCCTCTATGGGCATCCATAGAACGTACCTCCTGAATGAGTGAATAAATTTAATTTGCTTGATCTGTTGTATATGCCAATGTGTTGGCTCTGCTGTCTGTAATAATGGTTAAAGAATCAAACATCATGTTGTGGGTTGGATGCTACCCTGAGGGTTTGACAGAATGTGATTAAATCCATGTGATCAATTTAAATCACAGGGATTTAAATTAATCAGTCTAGGAGTGCACCCCCCAACCAAATAAAATCGCTGCACTTTCCTTAATGAGATGATACTACCAGCGTCATTATTACAGGAAGGAGGAAGGCATTTCTTTTTTGTTTTGACAAGCATGTACAAAGCTTACTTTGTGTTTCTTCTATCTCATATTTCTCATAACAGGCAATTTTCATTAACAAATGTTCTACCTTTGAGCGAATACAGGTGGGTATATACTTGAGTCAGCAGTGGCATTTTTTTATTGCAATTGAAATAAATCCCCAACTTTTGACCTTCATCACGATTTCTACTGTAGACAGTATGAAAGTGGAAATGGTGTCTCTCGAATTTATTGATGACAAGCAAAAAGTAATGACGGACATGGACCATGCCAATTACATACGATCTAGATGGCCCAAGCAAAGAGAACAAAAAAAAACATTTCCTCTACTGTATGTTTCACATTAGCAGCGTTTCAATTGGTGGAATACAGGGGTGATCTCGATCTATCTTTATCTCGGTAAGTTTCATCAGGGCTGTCAGTGTCCCATCGAAAGTACGCCATCTCAGCGGAACAGCAAGTCTACCTCAAACATTACATACTGTACGTAAATAAGTAAAGTCCTGCACTTAACTTCTTGGATTTTATCTGCACCTCACCCCAGCTTCCCGAGCACACACACAGCCGCACCCAGGCACTTCACAGGTATTTAAAAGACCATAGAGCAGAGTTTCAGGAATGCCTCTTAATTAGCAGCAATTATGTGCTAAGTGCCCGCGACACACCCACCATTTGCAGGCGACACAGTACTGTGTCAAGACATACAGTTTGGAAAGCTCTGCCTTAATAACAGATCCTAATAAGGGGGTGAGACTACAGCCCCGGCAATAATACGGCCTGCAGTACAGGGGTTGTCAAAATTTATAATAACACAATCACCTATCCATTGTTTGCGTGAACTCCCTATCCAACTAACCCTATGGGCCATAAGTATATTTTTGGATACATGAGCGCCCAGGGTGGTGTTGTGTGTGAACCAATGGTTTATTTTATTTGACAACTTCCCATAAATCTTCACTATTCCCGTCATGAAGAATTGGGACATTCCCCAGAATTACAACATATGGGGTAGATTTGGGTGGAAGATCAATAGTTTGGAGATTCATAGCCTGGTGAGCCCTACCTTCTGATCTCCCGTCCATCTGAGGCACAGGGCGCCCTATTCTTAAACATGACTGCTGTATGGGGACTGAAATATCTCCTTTAGTGAGCCTCATACAATTAGAGTTATTCTTATCTGCTGCAACGCTATTTATTGTTTGCCTGACACTAGAACCTTCCCCTGCTCCTTTCTGCCCAGTTCTTTCCCTTTCCATGACATTTTGAGCGTTGGGCACTATTGCACTTACTGTCTGGATAACCGGCAGAGTATTAAACAGCATCCTTTCTATTTTGAATAGCCTGTATTCTATCTACCACACTTATTTTTTGTAATATGGGATCTAATAAGGTAGTCAGCCTGGTTTCAAACCTGCCCCAGAAGTCCCCCTCCAGCATATGGTCAGTTGGTGTCCCTATCCTGATTTGATTCAAGGAGGTCAGATTATCCTCACTACCAACACACTTATAGTAGGGGCAGCTAACTCTTTCATCCCAGAAGTCCCTTTTGCCGATTTAATTAGTTTTGTTGTTCCCCGGCTCTTCCTTGATACAGCGGGGGATTTGTTAATACGGTTTGATTTTATTTTTGCTTTCGCCCTCTAGTTGTTATTTTCAATTTAACAGGACTAGGTTCCTGCTCCAGGCAAGTGCAGGCAGAAATAGACAGTGTTACTGTGACATAATAGAGATACATCTTGATTAGGCACCTACAGAGCATCAGGGAAGGCAGGAGTTAGGACAAGCCTTTCTCGCAGGGAGTGCGGCTCAAGAGATAGCCTACGTTCTGTCGATTTGATTTCATTAATAAGGAAAGATTCGGCCTGCGTTAAAAAAGCATCTAAAGTTCCGGCCACACTTTCCCTGGGTTTGGTTTTCGCTTATTTATATTTAGCATCTGTAGGCATATAGGGTTATTTACTTACAGCCTGATTCATCATCAGCATGTTTTGCGAGTCTGAAATAGCGATTCATAAGGAATCGCTATTCCAGACTCGCAAAACGGGATTCATGTAGGAATAGCAAAATTTTATGCGATTCCTACAGATTCCTTATTTGCGATTAGCAAATTGCTAATCGCAAATAAGGAATAACTCCCCATTCATTCCTATGGGCCAAAAGGGCCAAAATTGCTAATCGCAAATAAGGAATAACTCCCCATTCATTCCTATGGGCCAAAAGGCCCATAGGAATGAATGGGGAGTATTCCTTATTTGCGATTAGCAATTAGCTAATCGCAAATAAGATAGCGATTTAAAGGGTGCCATGGGGTGTCCAGAGGACACCCTGTAGCACCCCTTAAATGCTAATTTAAACAGGTGTTGCGCACACACATGTCCAAAGGACATGTGTGTGTGCAACATGCAACTCAGAAAAATGCTTTTAAAAGCATTTTTCTGAGTTTTCGCTATTTACCACGAGGTTTGACCTCGCGGTAAATAGCGGGCCGAAATTGCGAATTCGCAAATTTTAAATGGATGATGAATTGCATTTAAGGAATCTCAAATAGAGATTCCTTAAATGTAATTCCTCGCAAAATAGCAAAATCACTATTATCGATTTTTGTATTTGGGATGATGAATCCCAAATGCAAAAATAGCGCTCGCAAAGCGCCAGATTCTCAGAATCCGGCCCTTTTGGGAGCCGATTTCGGCTTGATGAATCAGGCTGTTAATCCCTTATAAAGTGCAATTTTTATAACAGTAAAGTAGCAAGTGCAGAGTGCAAAATGCGAAATACATTACAAGGTTAGTTACTCAATCCCTTATAAAGTGCAATTTTTACTTATAACAGTGAAGAGGCTAGTGCAAAGTGCAAAATGCAAATACAGTACAATATGAAAACACAACCAACACAGATAACAGGTTGTAAAGGCTCCTCAAGGCTTAAAAGAGTCCTAAATTCTTGTACAGTAAATCATTATCATATTAAAATATAAAAAAAGAAAGAAAGATTTGGTCACACTTGAGGCTCTAATGCCGGCTGTTCCGGGTCCACGAAGGGGACCCCCTAAGAGGGCGGCCCCACTTAGTGCCACAGGATGGCACACGAGGCTGCCGCTTAGTGTTACATACACCTCTCCCACCCACTGGGCGTCCTCTTTTCCTGCTGCCCTGCTGCCCTGGTTCCGTTTGAACGTACCCCCGAGATCTCCAGGAGGTAGAGAGTGTTCTCCCCTTCTTTTTAGACATGGCAGCTACGTCCGGCCATTGCCGCGGCTGCCACGGGGGCTGGGGACAGCACCCAGGGTGTATACCACGTTAGCCTGGAGTATGCCCCGGCACGGCGGGGGCATTGGGCGTGGCTGAGGAATCCAGCGGGGCTCTCTTTGTCCTCCGTTCAGTTGGAGGGGCTGCCCAAAGCCCGAGGGCCACGCGTAGTGGGGTTCGGGTCTGGTCATAACTTCATGGGGGGACCGGCATTTGCCCAGTGGGGGAGGGGTTAGAGTAGCGTGCTAGCATTGCCCCCTCTCCCCCTGAGCCATTCACTCACAATTGGCGCATTCAGGAGTTGGCTAAGAGGTGCAGTAGTGGCAGTAAAGGCGCAAGGCGCCCCCCTCCCCCTCTGCAGCTCCGTGCCGGGGGGCCTTGTTTCGGGCCTAGGCGTGCAGGATCCTAAGATTCAGGGGGTCGGTGCTTTGCTCCCTCCCTGTTAACCGCATTGCTGCGGCGGTTATTTTCGCGCTACGCTGCTCTTTTCTAAAAGCCTGGAGCTGAGCTCGTCATCACATCGAAGGGGTTAAGTCAGGTAAGGCAGGCACTCATCGGGCACCTGCAGTGACTATCTGTCCGGTGTGAGGCAGTAGCTTTGTTAACCAGGTGTGGGCCCACCCGTCTGGCACATCGGGGTTGACTGTACTCCGACCCAGCGATTCGTCTGGTCGTGCCTCTCTGCTTGCTACCAGCACTAGGCCGCCTGGGAGCCCACAGACTGTTGCGGACAGCCGGGGGAGACATGGGCGTCCGCAGGGGGGGCAACGGGGGTCGCTTGCCCCCCCCCCCCCTGGATCGCCGGTCTGTCCTGTGCTGGCCCAGTGACAATGTGGTAATTACAGCAGGCTGTGCTGTTCTCGTGAGAGAAGCCCCAGGAGTTGAAACGTTCTCTCACTTGGGGCCTCTCGCACTTCTCTCTGAACTCTAAACCCCTTCCGAATCTCATGCAGACTGTGGCGTGGCCCATTGTAATTCTGTCAGCTCCTGATCATCACATAAAGAATGACAATGGGCCCTCTGCCTTTAAGGTGCCTTGCAGTGCAGACATCCTACCTGTGTTTTTTTTTTAATTAAATAGTGTCAGCTGACACCAATGCAGCAGTGCTGCGATTCACAACTTAGCCCATTACCAAGTAAATGGTCTTTTAAAGACTCCCTGTCTGTCTGTTTCCCTTCCTCACTCTTTGTGATCTGTCGGGCCAGGTGTCACAAAGGCAGTGTTATGGGTTGAAAGGCACGAGCCAGGGGTCACAGCCGCCGCCCCTGGTGACCCCAATATGACGTCCATGGTGCTGTGGCAGGATGCAGTGTGCAGAAACGCAGACCTGATGGAAGAGAACGCTGCAGACGAGTCTTGAAGTGGCCATGTTACGTGCCTGCAGCAAGCGGTGGGGTGAGGGGGGATTCACTGGCATGCTTCACTGCAATGGCAGCATCCACATGGGTTCAGATGTGTGGGCAATGCACGGACCGCACAGCATCCTTACACAGAAACAGGCCAGAGCCTTCCAAGTCACCTTCCTTTTGTTCTTTCCGGCCGTTTTCTCTAATTAAAAAGACCAATTCGTTGATCAAATCTGCTCTTCTTTCACAGAAAACACTTTGATAGGTGAAGGATTATGAAAAATGCATCCAGTGATTTATTAATGTACTAGGATTATATTTTATGAATAGATCCTGAAATAAATAAATGGCTTCTGACGGAGGGAGACAGAGGGCGACAGACAGAGGGAGGGGGGCGACGAAGGGAGGGAGACAGACGGAGACAGATAGAGGGAGACAGAGGGAGAGAGACAGATAGTGGGAGGGAGACAGAGAGAGAGGGAAAGAGAGGGAGACGGAGAGAGAGGGAGACAGAGGGAGGGAGACAGAGGGAGAGAGACAGAGGGAGGGAGGCAGAGGGAGGGAGACAGACAGAGGGAGAGAGAGGGAGGGAGACAGAGAGAGGGAGACAGAGAGAGAGGGAGGGAGAGCGAGAGGGAGGGAGGGAGGGAGGGAGGGAGGGAGGGAGGGAGACAGATAGAGATAGAGACAGAGACAGACAGAGAGAGATGGAGGCAGAGACAGGGGCAGACAGGCAGAGAGAAACTGAGAGGAGACAGAGGGAGGGAAACAGGGACAGACAGAGACAGGGACAGGGACAGACAGCGGCAGGGACTAAGACAGACATAGAGGGAGACGGAGACTGAAGGATAATTAGAGAGGGAGGGAGACAGAGGGTGATAGAGGGAGGGAGAGGGAGGGAGACAGAGGGAGGGAGACAGAGAGAGAGAGAGACAGAGAGAGAGAGACAGAGAGAGAGAGGGAGACAGAGAGAGGGAGACAGAGAGAGGGAGACAGAGAGAGGGAGACAGATGGAGGGAGACGGAGACAGACAAAGAGGGAGACAGAGAGAAAGGGAGGGAGACAGAGAGAGGGAGGGAGACAGGGAGAGACACAGAGAGAGAGGGGGAGGAAGACAGAGAGAGGGAGAGAAGAGAGATAGATAGAGGGAGGGAGACAGAGAGAGAGAGAGGGGGAGGGAGACAGAGAGAGGGAGAGAAGAGAGATGAATAGAGCGAGAGAGACAGATAGATAGAGGAAGAGAAGAGAGATAGATAGAGGGAGGGAGACAGAGAGAGAGAGAGAGAGAGAGATAGGGAGAGGTAGAAGAGAGAGAGGTAGGAGAGAGAGAGAGAGAGATAGAGAGAGATGTGTGTATGCTTGGTCTGGTGGCTCAGTGGATGAAGGCGTCCGCTGCAGGGGCATGTGTTCAACCTCATGGTCATAGTTTTTTTTGTTGCTCTAGCCCCAACCCCCTCCCCCACTGACCCCGCCCCCACCGGTGCAGTCCTCGGCCACAAACCACACTGTAAATTTGCCCCCCCCGAGAGAAAGTTTGTGAGTACCCATGCTCTAGAACCACGTCAACCTGATATAGAATTTTTTTGTTTTTTCTGGCCATTTTTAGTTTTTCCCTCTGTGTTATGGTAGTTGCCACGTCATCTGCTGTGGCGCCTAACAAGATTTTTCCGTTCCCTCTATGGGTTTCTTTGTTTATTTAAGCTCTTTGTCTTATTAGATTTTTATTAAATGTATTTAATACTTGTGCTCAATCATGTCGGAGGATGGTGATGAAGTTAAAATTTCGCCCCCCCCCCCCCTGGAAACATTTCTGCGGATGCCCATGGGGGGAGATCCAGGCCCTGAGTTTCTCTAGTCTCCTGCTCAGCTGCGGGTTGGCTCTCTGCTACCACCGAGCTGGGAGGGATGTGGGGCTCACGGGGCGGCGAGCCTTCCTCGTGCACCTTGCTGCCGGGGCGGGTGCACGGGCTGCGTGTGTAGGTAGCCTCGGGTACCGTGAGGCCGTGGAGCAATTGGGCTTGCGGGTAGGGAGCTTTCCGTACCAAGCGTTCCCTGGGACCCAAGGCAGGCAGGGGAACGGATTTCACCCCTAAACCTTTTGGTAGCAGGATTGTGTGAAGGGGAGAGCGAGAGTTCCAGATGTGGGGGCACCCTATCTAGCTCTTGTTTTATTTAATGCGATTTTCTATAGCGTGAACACCAGCCGTCTGGGGGCTGCGCTGGTTTGTGGCACCCGCAAGACGCAGAGTTCAAGGCCCACAAGGCTCAGTGTGATGCGCAGGAATGTACTTATTTTTCAGGGTAAGGTCGCCAGTGTGCACAACTCGGTGCACACTGGCGGCCGCTAAGAGGCATTTAATGCCATTATATTGCGCATTGGGGTGTCCCGTGTCGGAGCGGGCATGCAGATTGGAGTATCGCTCCTGGTCGAGTAGCCATGCCATTGAGCTGCGTCAGCATGTTCCCCCAGGCCTAGTGGCACTGTACTACTGCATAAAGTCGAAAGACCAGGGTCTGACCCCATAGCCATGGGTTTAGATCCTGGCAGGTCCACTGAACTTTCTATTTGGGGGCAGACATGCAGGGCCAGAGGAGGCATCGGAGCTTGGCCAACAGCGAGGAACTCGCGGAGGCAGATTCAGGTCCTGTCTTCTGGGCACTATTCCCACTATTTTTGAACCAAACAAGATCGATCTTGTGTGAAGGTTGGCAATGGAATTGTCTCCTCGGTGTGTGCGAGAAGCACGGGCGCTGGATGTGGGGGGCGCGACCATGCTACAGCTCAAAAAGCGAATGGCCTATAGTAATGCCTTGTAAATGTTGTCTTTTCCTGGTAATTTTTCTGTGTGTGCCCGGCCGAAGATCGCAGTCAGGCGGGACTGTCTTACAGGTGGCTGCAGCTGTGTTAGTCACGGAAAGTTGTCATTCCTCTGCAGTATCTAGGTGCGAGGACAGTCTGGTTGGAGGGACTGCAGGAGGCCGGTTTAGTGGACGCAATTTTCTTTCAGTATGGAGAAAGTTGGCTATATAGATATGTACGAAGCTTTCATGGTATACTAGTAATTGAGAAGACCTCGTACTTGGTGATCACCATCAGTGGTCTGGTCTTTGGTGCCCAGTACTCGTTTTTTCATGTATGTATTGATTTAGTTTGGTCTTACATCGGTTTGTGCTGTCTGTCGGTGGTAAAGAATAGGCATCTAGAACTTGGTGGACCCCGAATATGCAATCTATGAAAACACACAGTAAGGGAAAAGAGTTTTATGTGTGTTTTTACATAATGTCCTAGTAACCATGACTGTTTTACTTAACAATTGAAGCTTTGTAGGTACTAATGATCGCACAATGGTAGTCTGTTGAATATTCATCGGTCACCTACCTGCTAGCGGCATATCAGAATATATGTGGGAGACTCGCTGTGGTATTGAAAGGCAGAGCCAGCACATAGGGTATACACACTACTCATAAAAATGCAGGAATTTGTATTGTTCTTTTTATTGGTCCAGTCAGGGGCCAAAATGTATGCTGCAGCTTTGCACTGGCTATCTGCATCATATTGCAAAAACTAACAGCAGTTTTGCGGCAGTTAGTAAATATTTGAAATGTAAGAAGAATGTGGTATTTATGAACAGGACTGTGCCTTAAGTGACAAATATCTCTGTCCAGTGCTTTACCCAGCCTCTTGTTCTTTGATTCATTAAATCTGTCACCGGCTCAACATGTGTTTTCTGGTGGTCATACTTTGCGAATGTCCTTACCCTGCGCTTAATCACAGCAAATGTAAAAATTATAAGGGAAGCAAAGGCCTGCCAGAGTTTGCCCGGGCTTACCAGTGTTGACTAAGGCTTCTCACTGGGTTAATGCAGTGGAGAAACAAAGGCCTATGTTTTAGAGGCTCCAAGCCAAAGGGGGGGCTCATTAACTGAATGTGGGCATGTTGCCCAGTGTCAACCTAGAAGCTTGGCATAGGTTCACATGAGGGGGTTTACTTTAGGTGTCCGGTAATTTTATGAGTGAGGCAGTTGAACCTCACACTACATGTGCGAACAACAGGGTAGGCAGCTCCTCGCAGCCAGGTCACTGGAACTCTGCAATGCCTTATGTCTTATAACCTTGGACCTGCTGCAGAATTCATCTTCTCCAGCACAAATTGCAGTGAACTTAAAATAAAAGTCATAGATGTTACAGTTCAAACAGATCAGAAGTCTAAAATGCAATGTCAGGGGTTCACACGCAGGGGAAGGCCCTTGGCAAGGTGCAATGGTGATCGTTTGTTCCCTCATACAGTTTTTATTTAGTGGTTAAACAGGAACTAAGCGGGGATACCTTAGGCATAATTTCCATGCCTGGAAGTACGCGGTGGGGAAGTAGCAGGTCCCAAGTTGCACAATAGAATTTATACATCAGTACAGGGTGCTTGTGAAAAGCTTCCTTTGGTCTAACGAGTGCCAGGCAAACGGGTCGAATTGTACATAAGATGAACTAGAGTGGTTATTCAACACTGTTTGTCGAAGGGGTATGTCTAAAGCAGAACTCAAACTGATTAGCCTTAAGCGCATGATGGAGACGATTTAAGTACATGCCTCAAGCTGTAAACGTGCTCAAGGGATGACATGTCAAGGGAGACTTCTACCAGATTTCACTGGATCCCCTCAATCAAACTAGGATAAATTAAGCGGAGGATGCCCAATTGAATGCAGGAATGTTTTAAACCATGGAGAGCCAATGGTTGTGGGTTCTTGCGCACAACAGTAGTAATGGAAGAACATTTACTTTCGACAGGCCTGAGCGCATACACTTGTAATGAAGTTTAGCTGTGACTTCAGCCAGCGGAGCTCATTACGAGTTTCAGAGGGAGGGTTGTTACCTCTCTAAGGGGATTATGGTTGTGGTGCTTAGGGAGGTTCCCAAAACCGAAGTGGTTGTTACGCTTTCCAGGGAAAGATATAGGTTAGGCAACTAAGAGCTCACGTTGAGCCCACATGTTGGTAGCAAGAAACACATGTTTTGCAGCACCAAGTTACCTTTCAGGAGGGTATACGCAGGAAATACGCACGTTGGGATTGACACAGCCAATGTCTAGCACAATACACCCACACTGAGTACTCCATCAATAGTGGCATCAGAGGTCCCCTCATTACATTTTGCAAGTATGTGTGCTCTGGAATTGAGGGCATGTTGCAGGTTGTTGGAGCTACGGTTACCCTTCCCCACCCTGAGAGCCAGGCAGCGCAGGTTTGTGGAAGCTGTTATCCACAAGCATGCTGCTGTTACAAATCCTGGGGAAAGAATGGGTTAAAGCACTAAAGTCTACCATGTACTGAGAACAGTTGTGACTTCCATTATTCAAGATAAGGCAGTTATCTGTACACATTGTTCCCCCCTGTTCCCTCCCACTTGTCTGCTCCATGGTGCACATTAGCAGAAGCGAGGAAGTGCACAGCTTTTGCTGGGAGGGGACATCAGCGGGGCTGCACAGTTGAAGAGACATTAAGTTAGGTACGGCAGCGCTTATAACGTAGCACAGTATATAAGTTCAAGTAGCAACTAGGTGATTTCCATCAATAGCACCAGCAGCTGCTCACATGGTTAGAAGTAAAGCTTCCGTTTATTCGCCCGAGATTGGGGCTGGCAATGTCAAACTTTGCAACCAGAAACGGAAAAAGTAAAGACACATCTGTGATTGTGCAACGCGCAGTCAGCAGTGAGGCAATCTAAGTTTAAACATAATCCTGGTATAGAGTCAGTGGAAAACTTAAGGTTATGGGCCACACACGAACAGACACTTTCAGTCAGCTGGGGCGTGAGTGCGCCATTCCTAAGAGGGTGCGGTTGCCTCGATGGTGCTGAAATAGTGGGGAGGGAGCACTAATACGGACAACTACCAGAGCACATTTTGCATACATAGTTAACAGGGTGTGGGTACAGTATTCATAGGTTTACTCCAGGTCCTATGATACAAAAGGATTGCATGTTACCAGGTGCTTCAGTTAAGCGAAGTATACATGGGAGTTGTCAGCTAACAAGGGGCCTACTGTCCCATTTTATGGCCCAGGCGTTCACGAAACTTACACAGGTTTTGGTTTCCGCACAGTTTTGGGGGCAGGTTAGCAGGCCTCATCCTGTCACTGCAGGTTGGAGGTGTCTGGCGGGTCCTTTGAGCAAGGACGAATAGGCTCTATTCAGTCAGTGGGGGAGTGAGTTTGCCATACCAATAGGGTGCTGTTACCCCATTAGCTCAGAAATAAGGTTTAAGACCATTAGACGGACATCCTTCAGAGCACGCTTTCATTAGATATAAAAATACATTTTAAAAAATAATAAGAATTAATTACAATTGTACTGGGTGTACAATGCAGTTATAAGTGTTATGATTCCGCTAGACCTGCACAACATCACATATATTGTGCAGTTAGGTCACATGCTATATCCTCCACCTACCCGGTGGAGGGAACCACAAATCTTCAGCAATTTTAAACATTACTGGTCAAGAGTGGTGAGTAGTGGTTTGCAACAAGAGACATGCAGCAGTGATTGCCGCTATGCGGCAAGGAAATGTAGGAAAAAAGGACTGAAAGGTCCCGCTGGTTGCCTGCTACATGGCCACTTGCAGGTTGTTTATGGTGATTCCCAAGGGCAAAGGAAGGGTCATGGCAAAGGAAACCTGGACCGATTTACCTGGTGGTGGTGGTCCCTACCTCTTTTCACAGGATCACTCCCTGTTGGGTCTAACTAACAAGCATCCCAGTTAGCAAGAGTACTGCAAGAATTTGAACAGGGTCCAACAAATAGGGGACTGACTTTGGGAGGCACACAAGGCAATTCCCCTAAGGTACTGGGCCATGCAGCAACATTGCTTAATCACAGTTGTATGAACAATAGGGGGGAGGGGTCAACATGTGGCCAGTTAACTGGATCGCCCCTCAGCCTAACCAGGGTGTGCACCGGAACAGCTACGCATCATCAGTCATTACACTTAGTAGGATGGGGATTGGAGTCTGTTCAGTCTGTCCTCTTATTCTCACCACCCCCTTGCTGGCTGCCTGATATACACTAACAAAGGTTTGGCATAGGGCCACTCGCACCAGGGTTTGGTCAGAAGGAGGGTGATGCAGCAGCGATAGATCGCTGTCAGACAGGGAGGAACCTGCAGGCATTCTGAATACCTCTAACAACTGCTGGCTTATGGACTAAATCGCTAGTTTTAACAGTCAGCCTAGGTAGGTTGCGCTATTTGTTCATGCTTATGAAGCAGACCACGGTAGTCAGGTGAGATACCACGGCATTACTGGGCCATGCAAGGGCAGATAGGTACAGTGCCAGGAACCGCGTGATCTCTGAAGCTAGCTATGGGCAATCAGCAGCTGAGTGCATCTGGCAGGGGGGACAATGGGAATCCCAAGGTTTTAAAAGCTACAGCCGTCCACAGCCTCCCGCGGGAGTGGTCGGAAGACAGGTTAAGGTATCTTGTGCAGGCAAACTTGAAGTTTTCAAAGGCGCACTATGAGGCACCAGAGGTTTGATTAGGTGCAGTGTTATTGTGCAACTAGGTGCCATCTGGAGTAGTTGTCTATACTGGTTTGCAGTTGTCAATAAAGGGTGTTAGCAACCCAGCATGCTGTTATTTTGCCAGGATCAGAGGTCTGGGTAAAGGGCTGTCCGTGCGGCCTGGGATTGACGCGACGGACAGAATTCTAGAAATGGAAGTATGGGTTTCCACTACTGACTTATTTGTTTGAGGGGCCCAGGCATGCTCTAGAACTGCTTGCTGGAGAAGCAGCAGCACTCCACTGCGATAATTTGGTTGGGGGTACCAAGCATGCGCTGGACCAGCTGGCTGTAGAAGCTGCAGCATGAACTGGGGGGGGGTGTCTCTCCTCCCAACAGTTAGGACAGACACCGGGGAGGCATGATTCTAATTTCTCGGGTAGGAGGGCACTGCGGGCAGTAATTAAATACTCTGGGTGTAAGTTAGGCAACCTATGGTGGGCATGGGTGTGATGATGGGCAGAGATAACCCCACTTGGATTGTGGTGGGGGGCTCGGTCCAAGTTTGCCTGGGATTCCGCACGTAGGAGAGTTTACAGTGCCAGGTGTAGATTCGATGAACAGGGGGGTTTGGTCGTCAGGCAGTGGCCTGATGCATGCTAAGTCCACTGGGGATTTTGAAAGAGCATTGGATGCACCTGCAAGAGTGGGCATAGACTTGTTGTGCCGGTCATGGGAGAGGCCCTGGAATCAGCAAGAAGGAGGTGAAGAGGCCTAACTTGGTGGGGGCCCTGGCTGTGACGGTGGCCACACCCAAAGCTGTGGCAGAGTTACAGGGCGATCCAGAGGCTGTAAGGTACAGAAGGTTACCCTCTGCACGAGCACAGTAAGAGTGCTAAAGCCAAATATCCCCAGGGAGGTCCTCACGTTGGACCCTGGGGGAGCGATGGCGCCCCGTTTGTCCTATGGGCGGTTGTGGACCTGAGCAACCAGGGGTTGCCTGGAAGGCTCCGCCCCCCTCTGGGGGATGATCAAGGGAGTGGACTGGCGGTCCACCGGTGGGAGGGGTTAGCCCCTCCCCCAAATCTGACAAACACCGATTGGATTGCCCATGGTGTAATTTGGCTCATCAAGTGGCAGGCGGCAAGTGGATGCCTGCCCTGGAATTGCCCGTAAGATAACCCACCATGTTGGCATATTTGTTATGCAAATAAACCTGCAGCAATTTTCTCCACAAAAAAGGTGTCTTGTCTATTTATTTCTCCAGGATATTGCTGTGGGGGGATGGGGAGCGTTGCCGATGTTGGCACTATGTTCAGTACAGCATCCTGGCTGATAGATTAAAGTTGTAAGCCAAATTAAGTGAGTGATATAAGCGCTCCTTAACCGTCTGAGCAGAATACTTTGAATATAAACAAGTGACAATACAATCCATGAGCTTGAGGCAATCTGAAGAAATGATAACAATTAGGTCCCGTGCCCAAAAGTACCTGTACTCAATCTCCTAAACCTGCGCATGGAACCTCTGCTTGCAGATCAAAGTGGGGCGGCCTTGCCCAGCCTCTTCCTCCTGTCAATGACGGGCACACGACGAGCCCGCCTTTGGCCCGGGCACACCCGCGTGCATCCAGTGCTGCGGCAGAGCGGCTACACTCTTATTGTGCCCCGGCGCGGTGACGCAGTGCCGGTATGCAGGGCACCCTGGGAGCTGTAGTTTATGTTGGGCCTTTCCCCTCATGGCCAGGGAATCAAGAAAGACTGCTGTTTCCCTCATGGCTGCAGCGGAGGCTGCCCGACAATGCCCCGGTCACCTCGAAGAGTCTTGCTGCCAACATTCAAATTTCACCAGCGTCCCCTTCAAAGGGCCTCCCCTCCTGTTCTCTTCCCTCTGTCACAGTGGGTCTGATCATAAAGCAGTCATAAGGGGAGCCCTTGAGGAAACCTCAAACCCCTGTACAGGCATGAACCCCACCCACTTGCTCTTCTTAAAAAGCAATCCAGCGCAGCAGCACAAGCTGCGAGGGTTAGCAACTACCAGGCATTACAGCGTGGTCAATAAGCCAGTCTGTCGAAGATGATCCATTTTCTTTTGAGGGTGTTGATAGTGACAGTCCTAGAAAGGCCACTCCAACAGCATCGACCTAGCCCGTCCCCACTGGGCTGTCTCCAACTTGCCTCAGTGTGAGGTAGCTACAAACCGGGTCGCAGAGCCAAGCCCCAAGGCCCATGGCCCCCAATCCACTGCACATCAGAAGGGCATGATGCATCCGTTATGCCCTAGGGAGACACCAGTGACCCTTCACCTCGCTCACCCTGCCAGCCGGAAAAGGGAAGGCGGGCACGCGGACAGGCACCGCAGATCCGGCATTGCTATCTTCCAGTTCCCAGAAGGGTCTCACCATCCTGGTCATGTTGCTGCTCCTCTCCTGATTGTCTCTAGGCAGGGGCAACAACCAGACACCTTTGCCCCCCTCTTTTCACACGCCACCATCTTAAGGGCACGTTAGCCCATCAGGCAAGCACAGGTGTGTCACACAGCATGACAGCCTCACCTGCATGTCTGCACCACTAGACCCCCAAGTAGCCACATGGATGGCTGATCCATCAGTCTCGGTGGCGGTTGATTCCAATCTTTGAAAGGGGTGTGGGCCTAAGTCAAATGCCCTCCAGTGTATTGTGGAATCCGGGCACTCCTCTTCACCATTCAGGCCCTCCAGTCACTCCAGGGCACCAGTATCGTCTCGGCTGGGGCTCTGTACAGCAGCCATTGTGGAGTCCACACTTTCAAGGCCTCGGCACGGTCTTCACTGAAAACAAGCTCTCACCAGGCCTTTATGAGCCTGATATCGAGTTGTGGAGGGCCGAGGCCGCCCAAGGGGTCACATTTAGGGATCAGAAGGGTATTTGGTGCGAGGATTACCAAGGATGGCCGAGGAGGTAAGGTGCATTGTTAAAATGCGTTCATCATCTTGGCTCGGCCAGCCACACAGCCCTGTTTCCTATTTCTTAAAATGTACTCAATTACTGCAAAATGAGAGACTGAAATATGAATTCCATATATATATATATATATATAGTCATAAACAGGGTTCTTGCAACTCATGTGTGTGTGTGTTGTAATTGTCATTAATATTACATCTAAATAACAAGTGATTCCTTTAAAGAGATAACTTTATCTTCCACAGAACGTGATGTCATTTGCCAGAGTCCATGTGATGCCATTAACATGAAACCAGGATATGTGTTCTGTTCGTAGTGCCTCATCGCTTTTCCCTAGCAAGTTATTGGATTTAGTCTATTTGAAAATGACCTGTTTGCTAATTTCATATGTCTCTAATCCTGCCCAGGGTGTATCACATTTTATCTGAAATTACTTCTCCTCTTCTTCCCCCTCCTCTTCAACTGTGAATCCAAAATTCTTAGCCGACCCCCGTTGTCACAAAGGCTTACTATTGCGAATGTATGTGTTGCCTGATTGGACAGTGTTATATTTGCAATTGGCTACTACCTAAAGTGGCAGTAATATTTTGAATGTCTTAAACTTAAGTTTGCATCATATAATTTGAAATTCACTATACATGACTTTTGTAATTCTGTATTTGTGACTTCCAGTGTGCTCCGAACTTCAAGTGCGATAAGAAAGAAAGTAGCAATAATTTCATTAAGTCACCAGCCTCAGGAAATAAAAAAAATATATAGGTATAAATATACAGATTTGTACATAGATAGAGGGGAATTGGGTCACCCATTTTCATCTATTGGACTGTTCAACTGTCATTCACAGTTTGCTTCCATTCAAAAAGCAGCACATAGCATGGGACAGAGGGTGAGCCTAAATCAATCACTGGGTCCCTTGCACTGCGAGTCACTGCATGTTTGCTGATCCTGTGCACATCCGACTAAAAAGAATACTTAGGTGTCGGGGCTGGTAAGCTAATAATTGAATTGCAATGATTTTTTCTTTCCATCCTTTCTATTTTGTTTAGTTATCATTGAACGTACAAACGTTGTCTTCATCCTACAGTAAATCAAAGTATATAGTACCCTTTTTTATGAGACAACAATAAACATAGTTTTCCCCTGATGTGCATTCAAACTAACAACTGTTTAGATACCTGTTCAACACACACCCAGCTGCAGGAAGCACTCGTGCTGCTCCTTCAAAACCATATGTGATGATAATTGTTTTATTTACAGCAAGCATATGGCAACCACGGATAGGCAGCTGCATATTTTCTGATTAATATTTATGTGGCCTATGCCTGCAATAAACATAAAAAAGCAACAATTGCACCGGTTCGGCAATGATAGATCTGTTGGCTTTGCTAGTACTTGTTTTGCATTTGTAATTGGTTTTCACAGTGAATTGCAACTTGCAGATGATTTGTTCTCGTGCCATTATGTCCCGCGCACTAACATTTCTCTTCTTGCATGATTGTATATTCACCAATGCACCCTTCAGTAATGAGAAGACATTTAACATCGGGCATTGATTTTCCTACCAAATGCTGCATTTTTCTTTCCGTTTCGATTACTTGCCTTCGTGGGCCTTCTAAAGTGCCCTCTAAAGTGAGATGCATTGAGCGACGACTAGAACAACTTAACTTTTGAAAGATTCCAGCGAAGACAGGATTGTTTTCTTGCCTCTAGTGTGGATGCCCTTGTCACGGCTGAATCATGGTCAAGACAAGAGTGAAGTGGTTTAAATTGCTGTGTCTGTTTCTGCCTCTAGCTGATGGATGAAGGTTTGCGCTCTAAAGACCTTAGCAACACAAATACTGGGAGGCATATTGAAATATTGTATTTGAAAACCGATTAGATGGAGGATAATAAAAGCATGCCCCTTGTGGCATCTTATGGATCATTTGAGAGGGTGCTAATATCGCCCGAAAATTCCCTGACTTATGTTATTCTTCGACGTATTTGTATATAGCTCTGCTTATTTAGCAAGCAGAAAAATGAAACTCCATCTGCTAGTAAAGTGAGAAAGACATTCTTTGCGCGCATGTTTTTTCACGAATGGGCAGCGTATTCAATAAGGGTGCTGTGTTGGACTTGTAGGAATGCCAGAAGGAGAAACTGGTACTAAATTGTTCTCAGTTGCCCAGAGTTTTATATTTCTCTAATTGAAGTATTACTTCTTCTCAAGACTAAAGGGGTCACAGGGAGGCAGAATAATCATAGAAGCATCTTGTCGTCCCGAGGGAAGGGATTCGGGAAAAGCAATCAATAATATGTCCTCTCCGAGTGCAAGAAACATTATATAAAAGGGGAATTGAGTCATAATAGGTTTATCTTCACTGGAAGCTAAATGATACAGGAGAATATAAATCCCTGTATCCCAGAGGCAAACCGCTAGTGTCCAATGGTGGTTCATATACTGCAGCAACGCACCAAAGAGATCTTTCGAAATGGAACAAGTGGCCAAGAGGGACAGAACTTTCTCATACGGAAGAAAGTTATTTTTATTAATCTTCTTACCCGGCATTTCAATGAAATACACAACAGAAAATTGTATTCTGAAATTACACCGTATAATGAACAAGCTGTAAAATGTGTTTTGTGGAAAGCTCCGAATTAGCAAAGACCCAGACAGAGAATTACCCCTCATATCACTCAGCTCACGTTTTCGCAGTTTTATGGGGATTTCTCGAGGAGATCTGAGATGCCAGGAGGTGCAAACTTAATTCATTTCGGTTTCACTCATTACAGAATCCGTCTTCTTTGAAGCTTTTTTCTTATTAATGCTTGTTAAATTGTTTGGGATATGAATTCCGTTTCACACGCGACAGGAGAAGCAGGAACATTTTGAGGATTTTGAGGATTTTGAGGGCCCGGGGCCGAACATATTGTGGGGGCCGCTGTTTGGGGCCGCTTTGAATTTATAATGCAATTTCAGCTCTTTCGTGCCCTCTTTTGGCCAGGTTAGTGACAGTGTACAGGCAGACTTGTCCAAATTAAAAATTTGTGTTTTCAATATTGTAACACAGCAGCAGATCACTAACATTATTACAAATAATCTCTGTGACACTCTTCCACATCTCATATGTAAGGTCCTGTTTCGATAAAAAAGAAACATTTTTATGGATGTTGCATGAAACATAAACTCAACATTTCTCTGCAAAATATCTGTAATAGACTCTCACACATCACTCATATTAAAAATAAATGAAAGGGAAACCGTATTTAAAACAATCGGTTTAGGAATTACTGAAGGTCATCATGGCAGGCATCTCCGCAGGACAGAACTGGCTTTATCAGGGGCCACTGAAAGGCTAGGGGCCCTCGGCCAGTGCCCATGCCTTAAAACGTCTTTAAGTCAAGTTCTAAATATTTTGCTATGGAGAAACTCACATGAACTTCTCCTCGCAGTTCTACACTTTTTCCTCACGTTTTTGCATTCGGCCACCCGACTTTTCATTAAATAGCTTCGGCTATTCGAAGGGTGACAATCCAATTGCTGCCGCTCACAGTCTCTGCTTCAGTGTTGTGCCTTGCTTTTGCACTTGGACTGTCTTGATTTTGCCATTTGTCAAAATTAGACTCAGGTTTACTGACAATCAGGCAGAGCAGCTCTGCGTCACCACACAGAGTGCCGCTTGGTACAAATGGTGGAAAATGGCGTCAGTCCATCTGGTAAGAGTGGCGAGCAAGCTGATTAGGTTATTGACTGTTAAACAGCTGCCTTGAACACAGCACAAAGGCATTTGAGTGGTGTCTTGCTTGAGAGTTGTGCTCGAGGCACAACCCCTGTACCAGTTAATAACCACAGAGTAAACTGCGTAAAAACTGTAATTTCAAGGAAATTATACATTAGGAGTCTTATTTACAAGAAATGCTGCATTACTGTGGTAATGCATCAGGGCATCAAAATTATTTGTGTCTGCTACAAAAATCCTTATGGCGCTATGGATGGGCCATATTTACAATTTACTCATGGATGTGTCAGAAATTCAGACACATATGTGGGATGGATACCGCAGGGCATGAGAACCAGAAGTTGCGCATAACTTTAATTGGTCATAAGACTGACACAACTATAGCAACGTGGCAAAAAGCGAGGCAATGTTTCTTTATTGACTGACGCAAGTAGCCTACTGCATAGGGACCAATATAATAGAGTGTGGAAAGATGAAAAACTCACCAAGGAGGCTATTGTATTGTTCCTGTATGACTAGTATACAAGTGGGCAAAGTGTAGTTCTGTATACCACTTTACTTACGTATAAGTGACGTATTTGGTGAGACTACTATCTGTGTGGATACAAGTAATTAATGTTGTGTAATGTGACATTTACTGTGTTACCTACCTATCTGTGCACTTACCTGCTGAGAGGAATTTATTCCTTGCTGATTACATTGTTGGAAGTGATTTTATATGATTAGATTCTAATGCCACAGCCAATGGGCCATTCCTACGCCTGGGTTTAAGATGCATAGGAGTTTTGACGCATTGCAAGTGCAACGGCCCACTTCCCGATGACGTGTTACTTTAAAATAAAAATCATAAATACTAAGCCCAGGCGGTAATGTCCGCTCACGGAGTTTGTTGAATTCAGGCACTCCACGCTACACATTAAAGCACAGAGTTCCTGTATTCCACCTTCTGGACGTAAAGTGGAGATTTTTTCTGTTTGCGCTTGAAATTTGTTTTGGTGCTCACTCATACTACTCTTTTGTAAAAGGACAATGTTGCACAGTTCAGTACATTTTCTCCATGTTTGTTAAATTTGCAATATTTATTTATTTCACTGTATGGCCTAGTCTGCCATGGGACCATACAGTCAGCAGGCCCAGGCCAGTGCTAGGCATGGGTGCATGAAACACCTGTTTCTGTGTTTTATGTTGTTTTAATGTATCATTTAGGGCTGGGATGTTATTAAATGAAATTAAAATTGTGGTTTTTTTTGTGTAGCACATTTTTTTTGTGTACAAAAAGTGTATTTGTATGGTAATTGTTAGAAATGGGACTTATGGTTGGCTAAAACCTGCGCCAAAGCCAGGAAGAAACCACCATTCTAGTCAGGGCAAGGGGGAAACACACTGTTGATAACCCCTGCTCACCCCCTTGGTAGCTTGGCACAAGCAGACAGGCTTATGCCCAAGGCAATGTGTAAAGTATTTGTACCAACACCCACAGTAACACCGTGAAACACTACAAATGGACACCACACACGTAGTTATAAAAATAAAGTTATCTTTAACTAAATAAGGCAAGACCAAAACGACATAAATCCAACATACACAACAAAAAGCTTCTTCTTTAGATGGTTCTCTTGTAGTTTTCTTGATAAAACATAAACTTGTTGGTACTGTGGTCCTTTGAGCAATAGCTTTCTAGTCACATGCCACAATGTAGGTTTCCCCAGCATGCGTGGCATCAGCACAAATGAAAAATGCCCCCTCTTAGTTGGAGCCCCTTTATAGTTCTGCCCGCTGACTCTGTGGTCAGCGTTGCCACACTATGCCCCCGCAAAGCGTGAAGTACACAAGGAGAGCTGCGGTACCAGGCAACGGGCCCTGGTACCGCAGCTCTCCTGAAGCCGGTACATGCCTCTCAGATCTCTTTTAAAGGAAGCTGCCACAGTCCCCTGGACTCAGGCAATTTCCAGTGCAGTCCCGGCAGCCCCGCTGACTCCCAACCCACTCTAAGTACACTCTAGCAGCAGTGCAGCTGGGATCGGTTTACCTGGGGTGCTGATCCTGCGCTGCTTCTCCCTTCGTCGATCCTTCTAGGCCACTGCTGTTCTCCGGTACGAGATCGGGTTGCGGGAAGATGCCTCGCGCTTCCTGGAATTCAGCGTGTCTTCTCCTGATGATGAGCCCCTCAGTGCCTAGGTGACGCTTCGCTTCTTCCTGATTGCAGCGAGGCTCCTTCTGGCAATGAGACCCTTGTTACCTAGGCGATGTGCCGCGTTGGGTCCAATCACAGCGCGGCTCTCCCCTGACATCGGCACTGGCTGGGGACGGTGCTGGCGAGATTCCCGGGTCGGCGGTGGTGATATTCCTGGACACAACGCTTCACCTTTTCTTGCGATACCGGGCTGGCCGAGGTGATCTCAGCCCCTTTGTTGTGATGGATGCGGGCAGTGCATGGTCACGCACCCTTGAGCGCCCGATCAGTGAGACAAGGCACGGCAGACCGCGCCCCGCCCTGCTATGTGCCGATCGCACAACAAGCCACAAATTTAAACAGGCAGGCGGTCTTCTCTGTGTGCCGATCGCACACCAAGCCACAAATCCCCAGCAAGCACAGGCTGTGTGCAAAGACACGCACACATCTCCTTGACAAATGTTTTCTTGGAAACCTTGATGTTCATGTGTTCCCAACAGGGCACCAGCTCTTCTCAGATCCTTGTCCACTCTTTAACTCCTTGCACTTGGTGTTAATTCTCCAGCTGTGTTAGAGAATTAACATGTGCGCGGGATTCAGATAGCCCCGGGCTGTCGTACGCACACGTCCAACATGACGCATAATGGCCGGGGGCCGTCGTGAGCACCGAAGGGGTTAAAGACACAGCACACAGCAAAGTCTTATCCTCAAGCAGGTGGGGGGGGAGCGCAGCACACAGTAAAGTCCCCTTTTCTCCTCCTCAGTAAAAACAGCAAACTGCAGTTCAGCCCCAGGGTGCGCAGCAAGGGCAGTCTTCCTTTTCAGTTTCTTCAGGTGATCTTCTACTGGCAGAGATTCCTCTTGAGTTTAGAAGTCTTCTTTGGCAAACTTCTATATCCCTGAGTTTCAACAGGAGGCCAGCCCTTCTCAGGCCCTTGGTGATTTCCTTTTCAGAAGGGGACACAGCACACAGCAACAAGTCCTTTCCTTTGCAGAATAGCAACTGCAAGTCAGTCACAGAACACACAGCAAGGGCAGTCCTTCTTCTCAGTTTTTAGCGCTCTTCTCCTTGGCAAAGGTTCTTCTTACTTCTAAGGTTGATCTAGTTTTACAGGGGTGTCAGCACAGCTACTGATACCCCAAACGTTGTTGTTCTTACATGTGTTAGGAGTCCAGGATCCAGTCCAAACCAGTTCTAGCTGCCCTCTGCCAGGGTATGTCTTCTTTCTTTGTGAGGGGAGGCCAGGGCCATCAGATACACCTCAGGAGGTGGAGCAAGCATTGTGGAAGGCAGGCACAGCCCTAATCAGGCACAGGTGCAATTCCTCCCACCACTCTAAGTGTAGATAGGTCTATTCAGCCTAGTGCTGACTCACCCTCCCTCCTGGAGCCACCCCAGCCTCTCTCACTCACAAACCAGACCGTCAATACACAAACAGTCACAGGCACACAGAACGGTTGAACAAGAAAATAGCCACTTTCTAAAAGTGATACTTTCAAACATAGGCTTTATTAAATTCTGAGCTCCGGGATACCAGGTTTTAATTTTCTATCTTGCTCCTATGGGAAGATATGCAGGCACACATGGGACACATCATTCCCTATTCTATCCAATGGGCAAGATGGCCTTTCAATAGTGAAAAACGAAATTGGCAGTATTTCACTATCAGGACATGTTACCCACAATAGAACATGTTCTACCTTTCACACACACTGCACCCTGCACAGGGGGTACCTTGAGTCTACCTTAGGGGTGTCTATTGTGTAAGAAAAGGGAAAGGTGAGACCTGGCCAGTGTGTACACTGGCCAGGACAACATGGCAGTTAACAAACTGCGCACAGACACTGCGGTGATGGGCCTGAGACCTCTTTTCAGCGCTACTTATGTGGGTGGCACAATCAGTGCTGCAAGCCCACTAGTCGCATTTGAATTACCAGCCCTGGCACACCCAGTGCACTTTACTAGGGACCTACTGGTAAAACAAATATGCAAATGATGGATAACCAATCATAATAACAATTTACAGAGAGAGCATATGCACCTTAGCACTGATCAGCAGTGGTAAAGTGAGCAGAGTTCTATAGCCAACAACCACAGGTCAGGAAAAACAAGGGAGGAAGAAGCAACATGTTTGGGGATAACCCTGCAAAAAGGGCCATTTCCAACTTTAATATTTGATGCCTTAGAAGGATATGGGTTGTACAATGTATATTGCTCAGTTATTTTTTGTTTTGGCATTGCTGAAATATTGTTACTTTTTTTTCTCAGTAATACCATGGCTCATTTGTCTATCCAGTGTTTGTGTGTGTAATTGCAGAAAAAGTCTCTTGGAACCTCCCATTGCCAAAACTGAAGAAAAAAAAATGTAAAAAAATGTAAATTTTTCGATCCTGCTCAGGATCTTTGGTTTCTTCCAGAGCGCATTTCCTATCAAGTACACATTGCGTCGAACATGGACCTAGTCTTCCACTCTTAGGTGAGTTGTTCACTCATATATATAGTTGCAGTCATAAGAAGCAAGTTTGTTTGAATATACAGCGTAAACGCTCATAGGTTTACAGCACTCCATTTACTTATTACAGATCACGAACGACTATTAGTGTTGACATTATCCTGAGCAGGATCGAAAAATTTGGCCTGAGAGGGCCGTGATTAGTCCTTCTTGGTGAGTTAGGTTTGAGCTTAATTCATTGCTCATATGAATGCCATTAGGTTGGCTCACTCATTTATATTGAAATTACTTAGGAAGTTTTGTTTGACATTTCAGGTTGACATTTGAGCGAATAATAACATGTAGTTGCGGATTCGTGTTTCCATACAACCAGCTGCTTTACTGAGAACTATGCTGATTACTGTAAGTTATCGAGTGAGATAACAAGTTGTGACATTCTTCAATAAATGGGCAACTTGTTTCACTAATGGCCGTCACAGCATTTGTTCTTATTTTGAAACAACAGAGGTGCAGTGCCCTACACATTTAACCAAGTCACACAGCTATCAATTTCCATACAACTTTATCCAGAAGTGAGTACGACTTTGTTTAGACGGAGTATGGTCACATGTTTTCTTGGGGTTTCAATCTCCACAGTGTTGGCAGTAAGATATCAGTGACAATCATACAGGTCTTAGAAACAAGAATTTATTCAACACTACACACTTATGGTGGTGGTCTTCTTAGAGGCAATTACTTTTCTTCATTTTCCTTACACTTTTGTTTCTCTTGACCTAGAAATAAGTTCATTAGGCAGTCAACTTGTTGTAATTAACAGCGTTTCCAGTATGTTTGAAGAACTGCCATTGAGTCATTTTATGCATTTACTTATTTAGCTGCATTGAGTAACAACATGTATACATGACTTTAGCTACTTATATACAGTGTTGATTAAGTGTTTCATTTTTTTTCACAGTGCCCCTGAAGAAGGGAGTTTCCCGAAATGCATTGGGCCTACTTTAAGTTGTGACTAAGCTATTATGTGCTTACAATTGATTGATATTTACGTTTATTCAACACAGCACAACAGCTTCATGACAATGATTTTGTTTTCGGACTCCGCAAATACCACGTGTACAAATGTTATTGTGTGATTATTGAAAATGCAAATGTATTCCTAAATAGAATCAACATTTTTTATAAAGTGCGATTTTTGACTGATTATTTGGGAGCTTAACAAGTTACAGTTAAATGCTTTATCATTGATATACTTTACAATACGTTGTGCCTTTGGTACACTAGTGGTGTCTCCACCAGATGTTACTCTTCAATTAGGCTGGCTGCCTTCCAACCAAACAGCACACATACTTTGTTTAAATAGTTTCATACACTGAGTACTTAGCATTCAGGAAGGGTGTGCGCAGGCAATCATCTCACAATATACAAGGACACCATCCCTGTGGTAGATGCAAGGTATGCCACCTCTTGAGAAAAAGCTAAGATATAAGATTCCAGAATGGCACTAAATGGGAACAGAGAAAATATACTACCTGCAACAGTGCCAATGTGGTATATTTAATTACCTGCCCATGCCTCCTGGAATACTTCGGCATGACAACCAGACCTGTAAAAACAAGAATAGGAGAACATAAGAGTAACATTAAATGTAAAAAATCCACTACAAAAATGGCATCCCATTTTTTAGACAAAGGACACAACACTGATGATATCTCCTGGACTGTAATCGAACAGGTGCAAAATGAAAGATATTTATTTGAAAAAGAACAAAGATGGGTTTTCCATCTGAAAACCAACAAAAACGAGCTGATTGATGAGATTCCATGGAGACAACTGTAATCAGGCCTTTCCCAAAAACCATGTGTTTTGCATCCACACCAGGAAAATTTTGGGTGCTACTGATAGGTGCAACTTAAGGTTAAAAAACCACTATGTCGCTATGATCTCAAAACACAACTTGCCATAACCATATTCAACACTCAGAGTGTACACACCATTTTTTACTGGAGGCGGATTCTATCCATTTACCTCTACACTCCCTATTTTGTTATTTTTGATGTATGTGCCATAGGCCACCATTGATTTGTCTTTGTTCTCCATGCCCTGTGGCAGGGTGCTATTTTGTGGAATCTGTGTCCATAAGCCAGAATATGTTCTCTTTGTTCCCATGCCTCCTTGCTCGCTGTTGTTGTTTGGCCATGTGGCTTGCAGCTATTTTGTTCAGTCAGTTTGCATTTGCCATAGGTTTGCAGGTGTTCTTTGTTTCCCATACCTCTTTGCTTACTGTTGTTGTTTGGCCATGTGGCTGGTAGCTATTATGTACATCCAACCAGTGTGCCTTTGCCAAAGGCTTGTGTGTGTTCTTTGTTCGCATGCATCCTTGCTTGCTGTTGTTTCTTGACCACGTGGCACTGTCTGGCAGCCTTATTGTGCATCCAGCCAGTGTCCCTTTGCCATAGGCACGCGTGTTTTCTTTGATCCGCGTGCATCCTTGCTTGCTGTTGTTTTTTGACCATGTGGCACTGGCTGGCAGTCATTTTTGTACATCCAGCCAGTATGCCTTTGCCATAGGCTTGCCTCAATGGATTTCATATCAGTTTAATTATATGGTTGAGGACCATTGTAGTATGTATATTAGGAATAGGATTCTGATAAACAGTGCTGATATATTTCATGCATTTTTTTTTATTTTGCACCTCCTTGTCTCACAATAGATTTCTTCTGGTCCTCCCATTCAAAAATCTGCAATTATTGATTGTGTTTTTATTTATATTTCTTATTTAGTTTTTTCTTTTATTTTTTTTTTGTACATTTTGTGCATTTTTTAAAAATGTTATTTGAATTTTATTTTTTGAACGCATATGAAAAAACACTATCCAATCTGGTGGAAGGAGCACCCTAAAAGAATTGCTGAAAGTGATCGTAGTGGTGAAGGTGAGGAGAGCCGGGGAACATCAGCTACAAGTCCAATCATAGTGGGAGGTGATGATGAGGAAGAAGAAGGTGACATCCTGGGGCAAACCAGCCCTGTACCCAGGAGGGCGCCAGCAGAATTACCCGCCTCAGCAACTTCACAATGGCACAAGACAGAGTCAGATGGAGACACCACAGCATACAGTGACTGGCCCACCACGACTCAGACTGAGTCTACCAACACCTACTTCTTAAAAGTTCCCTGCTTCAGTGGCCCCAAAAAAGAATATAAAAAATCAGGCACTATTACAGACATGTTTAGGCAGGAGGGGTCCTACGACAGCAACCAGCCAACGGCAAATTTGTACAATGGGAAGTTGGTGAAAAGTTTAGTGCAGGACCTCCTCCCTTTTTTTTTGTGGAAGGAGTGGGACTCCTATAATTTGTGGCATCCGTCTGCCCAAAATGGAAGGTTCCAAGCTGGACCTATGTTGCCAGAATTGCTGTTCCAGTGCTGCATCACAATGTGCTGCAATTGGTTGGACAAGCTTTGCAGCAAAGTGTTATTCACATTATCCACCTCAAGGCAGGTATGTGGACCAGTTTTCAGGCAACTGATTACATGTGCATCCCTACAGCCTAGATCTCTTTTGCGGAGGTAAAGCAAAAGATATCTACAGGTCTTGGTCCCGAAGAAAGTTTTAAGAACATTCAGCAGCATGCAACAGTGGTCATGTTCACCAGGGAGAAATCACATACAGCTGCAAACATCTTGGACGTATTTAACAGCATGGTGTCCAAATGGCTGCACTCCAGAGGTCTCAGAATTGGATTTGTTGCAACAGACAATGGCAGTAACATAGTCAAGACCATGGCAGACAGTGGCTTTTTCAAAGTTCTGTGTTTGGCCCATTGCATCAGCATGGTGGTGCAAGACGTTCTAATAAAAGAAGACAGCAATATACTGACCACCTGCAGAAGAATCTGCATTAATTTCTGCCATTCTTTTAAAGCCTAGAAGCAGTTACGGATTATTCTGCATGCTAATAGAGTACCAGTTAAAGCCCTGAGACAGGAGGCACCAACACATTGGAACTCGGTCTATTTCAGGTTGCAACGTTAAATTTGAACAGGCATAAGTCCATTAATGAAGCTATATGAACCACTTGTCCCTTAACATTTGGCACATGTCATAAACTTTTTTTCCAGTCTTTCTGATTGCCTGGGACAGAATAAAGGAGTGTAGTACTAGGATGTTAGTGACTAGTACTGGAAAGGAAGAAAAAACACCTTGTTTTCATTTCAGTTTGCAATCTATTGAAAACTTTGTAAACTCTACATTAACAGAAGCAGATGCACATTGCAGAGCCAACAATGCGGTGCCAGATTGAACCATACTGCAGTTGGGTGGGGTCATGGCCCATGGGTCACAACTCACAAAGTGCCATGGACAGGGAGGGCATGGATGGATGAATGATGATGGGAGTGAGCTGTCTCACTTAAAACATACGGTGGGTATATTAGTAATTGTCTATAACAAAGCAATGTGACATACCATCGCCCATCCCTGCTACCACAGAGACTGCATTGGTGCATTGGTGCACTGGTGCTGGCCCCATCATTAGTAGGCTGGGTGGCTACAAAAAACATTATGTATTTTAGATGACAAATACACCGCCCCCTTTTTATTTTTTTAAACAAAATACAACCGCAACAAATGACTACATTTTAGTTTACAGCATCTCCTCGCCCATCTAAAATATAACTTTGGGCATTTTGCTGGTTGACAATGCTAGAAAAGCCAGTAGTGAAGCCATCCGTAATGTAGGGGAAGCGATATGTTGACTGTGAGTCATTTAAAGCTCAATGAAAGGATAGAATAAATTGGTCAATAAAGGACATACAATTTTGTTTGACAAATGCAACAAGACCGTCTTCGGGCTCATATTACTCTAGTGCCATGCTGTACTGTCTTCTAAACTGCGGGGATTCTGAAAAATACATACAATACAGCATTAGGCGGGTCACCAATAACCATGGCCATAAGCCTAATCAAGAAATCAAAAGCCTTCTCAACAAACAAGCGTAGAAGAGGTTGCTAGGGTCTTCGAACTCTGCAATCTTTACAGTAGACTACCTAATCCAGTTCTTAGCCTTACAGAACCAGTCTACAGGCTATAAAGTTAGGGGAGAAGAACAACATAACCTAGCGGAAGAAAGCTTAAGCTACGGATTAGTAAAGACCCAGAAGGAAGTCATCTAGAGCAACAAGAAATATTGAAAAAAGGATAATACAGGGAAGGATAAGCAGCAAGAATAAACATTAAATAGAATGATGAGCATTTAAAAAAAGTCACAGTACAGCAGAAAGGAGAAAAAATGTATAGAATGGGAAGAGGTAAAAGTTAAATAAATAAATAATATTAACAAGAACTTACTGAGCCAGCAGAGCCGTCTGCCAAGGCCACGGAGCTGCAGGTGGAGGTGGAACATCCACCCACTGCAGCACTGGTTGTGACACCCTCCTTGACCAGACTCTCTAATCCCCTACTCTTGCCCTTGGGTGTTGAAGAAATAAAGAAGATAACAACAATAGATCAGTGGTACAGTTAATCTACTAGAAAATATTTTGGCAGGCAAAGGCAAATGCAGTAACATATTGACATTTTACTTTTCTAAAATAGAATGCCTATATTAGTCAGTTGATATATTCTTAATTTCTGAAATTGTACCTAAACCCTATTCCAAATTTCCCAAAGTACATTTGGAAAAACTTGAAATATGCTTCACAAATCTAACCCCTTTGAAGGGCCAACTCAGTCAGTTTCACTTTTCAATGCATAGATGCATATTTTGCATATTATATCACCGGTGGATTGATTGGGACAGTACAAGCTAAATAAAATGAAAGACACAGAGAAGGCCAATTCAATAATAATATATTACTTCTCCTACCACACTACCATTATCTTGGTAACAGGAGACCAGAGAAGTCAGCATAACTTCTTACATATGCAGCCCAAGGGAGCACATACAGCAACAAGCAGAAATAGGTAGCACAAAGGACCTGGCTCTCTCAGATTAGATCACAAAATATTTGTAATGTTACGTTACATGAATTAACTTACCTTTGAGTGTGAGCAGCATGTTACTTGGAAAAGTAAAGTGCAATATAGAATAGGACATGCCAAATTAGTAATAATTAATTACTAGTACTCACCAAGCCCCGCAATCTTGATGCCCGATAGCTTGAGCAGGACCCTCTCCTGTCAAGGTCAGCCCAGTGGCGCATGAGCTGCTGCGCCGCACCCCAGTGTGTTGACAAATGCAACAGTGCACCCTTCCCAAAGCAGTTGACGCTCCTGTAAGCCATACCCACTCCCGGGCCTACTGCTAGCATGGAGGGGAAGTAGCGTCGCCAAAACAATTAGTGCATCCACATCATCCTCACAAAAAATGGCATGGGCTGCACCCCCTGGCATCGCCAGCACCCACAGGGTGTGGGGTTTGCTACACTGACACTGCGTCTCTAAATGCTCTGGCATTATGCTGGGCGAATAAATAAAAAGAAAGACAGGAGCAAGAGAAGAAATAGAGTAGAGTGGGAGAAATGGAAAAGTTTGGGGAAGTTAGGGAAAAAGTAATAAAAGTCACAGAAAATACAAAAAGGGGCAAAAACATAAAATACACCAACACAAATACAGACACTCAGTAAATAAATGTAACGGGGGAGGAAAACTTAACTAAAGTTAGGATGGCTAAGATAAAACTAGGATTTAGAAGTAGACCCTGCACCATGCACAGAATAGGAATAACAAAATGTGCATCTGCAGGTGACCATGTGGTTCCAGCCACGCGCTTTTTCGTGCGTGGAGCATTCTAATTGCACCAATCAGCGTGAACGGGTGGCTGAGCACCACTCAGCCCAAGCGCACGGAGATAGGCTGAATTTGCTGACGTTTTTTCCACCTCGCAGAATTCCACGAGGAAACTCTAAGAACTTCGCCCACCCCTAATAAATACCAGTACGTCAGTTTCACTGGGGATTTTATTTGGGAATGCCTACCTTGCATATAGTAATTCTAACAGGACACAGTCAATTCCAAAGAAGGTAAGTACCGACCCAGGCCAATAAAAAAATGGTGCATCTGCTTAGATGTGTTGTCTTGTAAATATGGAGCAAAGAAAGCATCGCTGGTGCATCAAATACAATGACTCATCCACAGAGCAAGCTCCTTGTAAAAGAGCCCTTGAGTGTTAATATTTCACCGAATATTCATCTTGCCCATGGCTTGTGCCTGGTTTTATTTGGTGCTAAAATTTCACGTAAACCCAAGTGGCACTATATTTTAGTTGACTTCGCTTTGTGTGAAATCCTAAGGGCGTTTGTAGTGTCCAGCCATGTTATGATCACTTTTCGCAGATTATTATGGGTTTCATGTCATGTGGACACAATGCTATTTCAGCGCTGGTTTAATGCCAACTTTTGATGCAAAATATTTTTTGCTCAATTGGTGCTGCTGTGTGTGCTGCTTTTGCCTTGCGTAGCATACCTTTGTGTACACAAGTCCAAGATCTAAAGCTTCATAATTTTGGTCTCCGATGTCAATTTGTATAGAATTTCGAGGGGTTGGGGAAGTATCAAGGATGGTTGCAGGATCAGAGGTTCAGAAGTCATTTTCTTTTTGATTTTTGTTTGTTTTCTGTTTCTGTGTGGCACAAGTTAAGAAACTTGTGGACACAAAGTAAATCAAGGCCAGTAAACTTTGACAGTGGTGGTGCATAATTACCCAGCCCTAATTTCATGGAGTGAGAAAATGAAGTACCATCTAAGTAGGTTACATGTGACGATTCACTTACCCCAGTTAAATTGTCCCCATAACATGGCCAAACAGTGTAATTTACATCACAAGTTTTGAAAACAAATGTTATAGGCTTTAAAGGGCCATAAGTAGCATATTCCAATATTTCATACATTGCCAATCAATATCAGCCCACTTAAGAGGAATTGATTGTTCTTGTCCCCTATCCAAAAAATAAACATGGTGGAAAACCAGTGCAGTATTCCCTACCATTATCCTTTAAATCGTCTTAAAGTGCTCATTGTTTGCGGGTAGTTACAGATATGCAATTTGGCATTACCTACCATTGTTCTTTCTTTACTTTGACTTTCCACCCTCTTTCATTTTTTTACCCTGCCAATTGAAGAAGATCCTCAGTTATATTGTTGGAAACAGCCTTCTGTAAGGTCACCCCCAAATTATTTGCCTTCCTCCTCCCCTTTTCTGACCTCGTTTATATGGGCTTTTGGACCCTGGACATTTTACTGCTGCTAACCAGAGCTGAAATGCATGTGTTCTTTCCCTAAAACATGGTAACAGTGGCTTATCCACAATTGCCTTATTTCATTTTCCTATAAGTCCCTAGTAAAGTATACTATATGTGCCGAGGGCCTGTAAATTAACCGCTACTACTGGGCCTGCAGCACTGATTGTGCAACCCACTTAATTAACCTTTAAACATGTCTCAGGCCTGCCATTGCAGAGCCCGTGGGTGTAGTTTTAAACTGCCATGTCAACCTGGCAAGTTAACCCTCTTCCCAGGCCCAAACCTTCATTTTTAATACATATAAGTCACCCCTAAGTAGACCCTGGAAAGCCCCAAGGGCAGGGTGCAGTGTATTTAAAACGTGGGGAATGTTCTCTTACGTTTTGCATGTCCTGGTGGTAGGAAAACTCATGTTTCACTAGCAGCAGTGTCTATCTCTCCCATAGGATAACATTGTGATTAACTCATGACACTTCATAAGTGTAATTTGGTGTCTCTGGACTCACAATTCAAAATCACAACATATGATAAAGATGGATTTTAAGTTGCAAGTCTGAAAATTCCACTTTTAAAAAGTTGGAATTTTCTTACTTTAACCATTGTGTGCCTTCTACATGTCTGTCTCTTAATATATGTCTGCGGTTGGTGACAGCTGGGCTTTGTGCATTCCCTTTATACAACCAAATGCAAAGGGAGCTAAGGTGTGACTGATAGACCATCAACATATTGATGTGCCTTCCTTATAAGGATGGGAGGGAGGAGCTGACACTTACAACTGAATAGGCTGTGCCTGTCCCCACACAAAAGGTTTCATACCCCTTGTGGTGCAGCAGAGCCAGGGCAGGAAGGGCTGGACTCTGTGCACTTAAAAAGCCTCTCTTTGAAGCCCCCTCCACTTCAAAGGCACAACTGTGTATAAGTACTGGATCTCAGAACCTACCACTTCAGTATACTTCTGGACCTGTGGACACTCTGCCAGGAAGCACAGAGATACTGCTGAAGGACTGCCACTCTGCTGGAATGTTGCTCTGGAAGAAGTGCTCTTCTGGTGTGCTGACCTGCCTGCAGCCCCTACCTGCCTGGGTGAAAAGGAATGGACTTTCACCACTTGAATCCAGAGTGACTCCAAAAGCTTGTCTACTGTTCTTAAGTCTCAGGGACATTAAATACTTCCAGCAATCCTACTACAGCACCTGGACTCTGCCATCTCTGAGTCCTACCTATCCATGTGGTACCAATCTGATCATGGACCCTGGAAGTGGGTTTTCTGTGCTATTTCCATCAAAATTTACACATCGCTGCGCGGTCAAAACCAACACATCTTCCGTACATCAGTGCAGCCGCTGAGGGCAAAGAGATTGCACCGCCGGCTGTATGGACCAAGAACGAGGAAACGCCTACCTTGGAAGAAGTTGACGCATCTTGAATTGAGTGACTTGGAACCAACGCATTTCCTACATCCCGAGGGATCGATGATGACGCATCACCTCCTGTGCTGCATGCATCGGGCCCCGTCGACCGCACATCAAGGTACTTTTTCAGCCAGACAAGGTTGGTCCCTGTATCCGACCAAGGCTCCGTTACAGTTGGCCTGAACCTTTGGATTTACCCCGATCAAGTTAGATCATATAGCCTAGTTTGGCATTTTATGCTTTTAAGCTCTTTGTTTTCAGATATTATTTAAACATTCATATCTCCTGTTCTGCTGATTGGATTTTTGTCTTGTTTTGATCATTAGATTAAGCTCTATTATCTTAACATGGTGCGAATTCTTTTTGTGGGGTGTGTTTTACTGTTTGAAGTGTTGCACAAATATGTTACACATTGCCTCTTAAGATAGGCCTGATTGCGCTGTGTCAAGCTACCAGAGGGTGAGCACTGATTAATATATGGTGTGTATCTGACTTACTCTGACTAGGATTGTGGTTCCGGCTTGGATGGGGTGCATACCTTTGCCAACCAGAAATCCAATGTTTAACATATGTTATAACTAAGAATCTAATTGATGTGATCAGGATAGGAAAAGTGACTTAAAAACTCCTCATAATCTGAAGCCACAGCTGTTTAAGCTGTCCTTCAGCTACGACAGATAGATAATTGTAGAAAATCTGAATTCGGTCATAGGATCCAGAGGCCTTGAAATTTCAGACAACGGACGCATTTATTAGGCCACATGAGTTTTTTTAGGCGTAGACCTCAGAAAGAAGAATTGAAGATCTCATAAAAAGGTGAATCATATAGATGATTAAAGGCCAATAGTTATGGCTGTAAAAGCTCCATAGCACCGAGAAAAGTCTACAACTCCCTATCAATTATTAATTAAATATTAGTTTTAAATACATTTACGTTTTAGAAATGCAATGCTTTTGTCTCAAGACAAAATTGTGCCGATTTTTGAATTCACACATATCTTGCTATTAGTGGAAAACTGTTTACGTTTAGATACATGATATCAAATTCTTCATTGAAAAGCTTGTGATTTTCTGAAGACCACTGCTTTGTCTGCCAAACATCAGCTTTAATTTTTAACAAAGAAATACGTCTGGTCCTCAGAAATTAACTGCATTTTCAACACGTACTCAAATTTTAACTGCCGCTGACAACACACTGGTACTTACAATGCAATCTCTTTTTAAAGTCATCAAAGATTTTGCCCCGTTGGTCGTATGTACCTATGTTGTTTGACTTAAAGCACCGTAAGAGAGAAGACATCAACAATACATTTCTAGCTTGTGAGCCAATGTGACTCCACAATAAGGACCAGGAATCGCAATATATAGTTAAATTGCATTTTAGACTACTAATCAATACAGTATCTAAGCAGAACACAAATAGGTTCAAGCAATACAACAGTAGAGTTGATAAACTGAAAAACCTCAGTAGATTGAGTCGTAAAAAAATGAGATACAGAATAGTGATAGTCCCAACAATAAAGAAACAAATTGAAGCAAACAGGTCATCCATAAAGAAATTGCCCTTCTCTCTTCTAAACATAGATAAAATATAAGATCATCTAGCAAAGATTTCTATTTTGGGAGCAGAGAAGATGTCAGCATAATGCAGACAGCTGTAGAAGTCATGGGAAAATATAAATAAGTGTTTATCCTAAAGCTTCACACCTGCAAGAAACAGTTCAGCAGGTAGGTCTGTGCCCCTCAAATTCTAAAGGCAATCTGTCTTCTCTAACTGTGAGAGCACCAATTTAAATAACAGTAGATTCAGAAACATCCTTATCTGCTTTTACACCACCAGTTTCCCATTACATCGAAACTTGGGCAGTAATTCACAACCTTGAACATCCCTCTGTTCTGGTACATTATGAGTCAAAGATCTCTTTCTCCAAGTTTGCTTCAAGTTCATCACCTCAGGCCTCACTATTGGCAGACTAATACAAACAGTAACATTTCCCCTAACTAATGAGAATCAGGATAATGCACCTCCATAAGAAAGAATATGCTGAAAAAGCAAAATAAATTTCAATTGAGGCCTGTATTCAAGCTAAGGTAAGTCAGCCATCAATCAATCAATCAATCATACATTTGTAGAGCGTGCTACTCACCATGGAGGGTCTCAAGGCACTGAGCGGGGGGGGGGGCTGCTACTGTTCGAACAACCAGGTATTGAGGAGTCTCCGGAAGGTCATCAGGTCCTGGGTCTGTCGCAGGTGGATGGGGAGGGTGTTCCATCTCTGGCTAGCTAGTAGAGAGACGGATCTGCCACCGATGGTGGTCCGGTGAATGCATGGCATGGCGTTGAGGGCAAGGTCAGCGGATCGAAGCTGGCGGTTGGAAGTGTAGAAGGTGAGACATTTGTTGAGGTATGCTGGTCCGGCGTTGTGGAGTGCTTTGTGAGCGTGGGTGAGGAGCTTGAAGGTGATCCTCTTGTTGAAGGGGAGCCAGTGCAGGTCCCTCAGGTGGGCAGTGATGTGGCTGTGGCGGGGGATGTCGAGGATGAGGCGTGCAGAGGCGTTCTGTTTGCGTTGAAGTCTCTTCTGGAGTTTAGCTGTGGTTCCCGCATAGACAGCGTTGTCGTAGTCCAGCCTGCTGGTGATGAGGGCCTGGGTGACCATCCTTCTGGTTCCGGTGGGGATCCATCTGTAGATCTTGCGAAGCATACGGAGGGCATTGAAGCAGGAGGAGGAGACGGCGTTGACATGTTGGATCATTGACAGAGATGAGTCCAGGATGAACGCCAGGTTGCGTGCGTGGTTGGTGGATGATGGTGCGGCTCCCAGCGAGGCCGGCCACGAGGAGTCATCCCAGGCGGAGGGGCTGTGCCAAGGATGAGGACCTCCGTCTTGTCTGAGTTCAGTTTCAGGCAACTGCTCTTCATCCGTTCGGCGACGGCCTCCATTCCATCGTGGAAGCTGTCTTTGGTGAAGGAGAGGATCATCTGGGTGTTGTCAGCATATGAGATGATGTTGAGGTTGTGCGATCAGACGATGTTGGTGAGCGGTGTCTTGTAGACGTTGAAGAGGGTTGGGCTGAGGAATGATCCTTGGGGTATGCCACAGGTGATCTTGGTGGCTTCTGATCGGAATGGCGGGAGGCGGACTCACTGGGTTCTGCCGGTGAGGAAGGAGGTGATCCAGTCCAGGGCTTTGTCTGGGATCCCTGCTTTGTGGAGGCGTGTGCGTAGGCTGTGGTAGCAGACAGTGTCGAAGGCGGCAGAGAGGTCGAGGAGGATGAGGGCTGCGTTTTTGCCATTGTCCAGCAGTGCCCTGATGTCATCGGTGGTGGCAATGAGGGCGGTTTTGGTGCTGTGGTTGCTGCAGAATCCGGATTTGGACGAGTCCAGGGTGTTGTTCTCTTCGAAAAAGCAGGTCAGTTGTCTGTTGACAATGTTCTCATTGTTCTATTTGTGACAAGGGTCTCTGAGCCAGGTCCAAACCAGTCCGGTGTGAGGATCACTGTCTTTTCTGTGTGAGGGGTGGGTTGGTGCTTCTGTCAGTGGTAGAGGAAAAGGACTACTTATTGTTGCCCTGCTGTGGTATCCTGCTTGTGAAGAATCTCCAAGGGCTTATGTGTGTTTGCCTTCTGTCAGAAGTCTCTGGGAAATCAAAGATTTCATGAAGGATCTCCACTATATCTAAAGGAAACCTGCCTAAAAGGAGAGCTGAAGAGCTGTGAGGAGCATTGCTCCTGCTGCATGAGGGGTGGGTTAGCCTGCAGCTGCTGCTCCTGGCTAGGGCAGGTGAAGGACTGGACTCTGTTTCACTTTTTTTAACGAAAAATGAGGATGATTGCTTTGTTTTACCACTTTTTCATCACATGGCTGATTTCTCCTCATTCCGAGGAGTAGGGAGTTGCGAAGCACAGGCTGGGATCTTGCCAGAGAAAACAGGCACTGTGGTTTACTTTATTTAAGCTCAGCATGTGTGGAGTGCTACTCCTAAGGAGAGGATCAGTAAGAAGCGCCGCCTGCACTGTGAGCAATCCCCTCAGTGGGGCCCCATCTTCACGGATGCCTCGCTGCAGCCAACAGGTTGCTGTAGGAACCACTAGGAAAGCCATAACCAATGATTGGTGTGCAGAGGAGGCCCCTCTGCGCACCCTTTATTGCTGGAGGCATCAGCATTGTGCCTCGAGAGCCCCCCTTGGTGTGGCTTAATTGACCAAGGGAAGTGTGGCAAAATCCCCGTCACTCTGGGATCCTCCCGCAGCACGGCCCTCCTCGCCAGGTGTGCTGTGATCCAAACGACGCCACAGGGATTTACCTTACTCCCAAGTTGGGAAGGCCAGAGTGGGGCAAGAAAGCAGTCCTGGTGAGTTGTGGGGCCTATGTGGGACACGCCTGGTTCCTCGCTCTGAGCTGAGTGGCCGGGCCTCCCTCTCCTCACCGCATTGTTTTCAGCAGCTGCACCACGGAGCTGTGGGCAGCTGCTTATCACTGTTGAGGGGCACATGGTCTTTCTTGGCCATAGTGGGAATCATGAACCAGCCACCTCTGAGGTGCTTGGAGTGAGGAATTACCACTAAGGGTGGGCGTAAAATCCGTTTCGCGGGCGAATTTGCAGATTTTCCGCGATTTCGCGATCCGCGAATCTCGCGAAATCGCGGTAAAATCCGCGAATCAGCGGGGACGAATTTTCAGCCAAGCAAGGGTTACAGCAGCAGGTGCAAAAGTTGAACCTAATTTCTTTGTAACCTTTTACAAAAGGGTTACAAACAAATTAACTTCAACTTGGACACCTGCTGCTAATTGCTTCCTGGCGCCTCGTTGCCTACTTGCAACTATTCTCTGACCCTGCTCTGACCCTTGAAGCAGGGTCAGAGAATAGTTACAAGTAGGCAACGAGGCACCTGTCCAAGGAATTAAACCTCATCAGGAAGCACTTACAGATATAAAAAACAGGAAGAAGGGAGAGGATGGCAAATACACCCATTTTGAGTTGTCAGGAGGGGTTAAACTAAAAGAGACCTTTACAGCACAATTTTCATATGCATGTTGCTAAAAATAAAAAGCTGTATGTTCTGTAGGGGCAACTCAGGAATCTGGCCCTTCAGAGATCCGGCCTCTCTTTCTTTTTCTCGTGCTCTCTCTCCCTCTCTCTTTCCCTCTCTTTCTCTCTCTTTCTATCTATCTATCTATCGATCTATCTATCTATCTATCTATCTATCTATCTATCTATCTATCTATCTATCTATCTATCTATCTATCTATCTATCTATCTATCTATCTATCTATCTCTCTCTCCCTCTCCCATAAACGACTGCATGGGTAACTTCGCTATGCAAGCGGCTCGCGAACACGCAAAAAACCCCGCGAACACGCACAAAAACAAAAATCCGCATATTCGCACAAATTCGCGAATTTTGCGGATCGCAAATTCGCAAATTCGCGAATCGCAAATTCGCAAAATTCGCCCATGCTTAATTGCCACAAATGCTGATAGTAGGTTCACAGGTGTTCATGTGGCCTACTTTCCGGGCCTGATTTACATTGAGTCTTCCCAGCCCATATGATGATGTCAGGGGATTACTGTTGCATCTCATGTCCTGGTGGGGTGTTATATGTTGTTTTAATCCTTGTAAAGGAAGAATACCCAGTATCAATTTCTGGAAATCTTCAGTAATGGTGTTTTCCCAATGGTTTTATGATATGTGCAAGTTAAGAGTATTTACTTTAGTGCTCTACAGGTGGTATTATGACCATTGCCTTATGGCGAAGTGATTTATAATCTATGTGATGTAATGACAATTCCCTAGTTGGCAAAGTGATTTATGTGATTGTGGTCTAATGTGTTTTATGTATAATACAAAGGATATTTTTATATAACGTTGTGAGGAGTCTCTTTTTGTGGTGAGCCTGGAGTCCCTGTGGGTTGGTTAAATGCTTTAGACATTTGCACTGGGATAAGACTGACCGCTCTGCCGAGTAATTAAGAGTATGAGCAGTTATCTTGGGTGTGTAATTCCCTTACACTGAAAATAGTTGTGGGTTCTACCTTGCTTAGGTGCATACCCTAGCCAACCAGAAACGCCATTTCTAACATTCAGTAGTTCTCTGATTAAATGTGCCATAGTGAGGAAACCTCAAAGCACCTTCATTTTTGGTGACCTTACGCTACTGTCTCAGCCAAAGGCATATGGAGAGCCCCTCATTTATGGCCATATAATGACTTCCCGAAGAGGAACCATACATCTCCCCATATAAAATCTCAGCGAACCCTGAAAATGTTCATTTTGCAAGAACAATATCAAATATCACATATAGAAAATTTTGTTTCAAATCTGGAAATATTCTCTTTTAACCACAACTCCCGTTCAGCCCAAACAGCCGATCACAACGCAGCACCTCTTCTTCTGGCCTATCAAAGCACAGCTCTCTATGACATAATTAACCAATAACAGCGAAGCACCGACACCATCCTTCCAATTTTAACATGGCACCTAATGACGTATTTCTCACTTTTCCCCAATGCAAAGTAAACATGATAAAGTAAACACTAAGCAATTTCAATAACAACTAAAGAATTCAAAGTATTCAATTACACTAGAAATGGTTTGGAGTGACACTTTTCGACGTACCCAGACATACACACAGATGAAAACTTGACCAGCGCGGGAATCTCCCTGGCTAGTGCAGTTTCTCCTTTGCACACCAATCATGATTTACTCTCTCACACATTTTTATATCCCGATCTCAATTGTGCAGTCGATGGTACCTCATGACTGACATCACAAAACGTAGAAGACAAATTACAACACAATGTATTCTAACCTATCCTGGGATTTTGGGCTACAACTAGCCCGATAACAACTTCAACTGCTGAGCATTAAGCACATTTACATCTGCATTTCAACTAAAACATCATACACCTTAAGCCACCTTACATGCATCCACCGATGGTCTGCGGAACAAACTCAATTTTGCACACTTAGGTGGTCATTAAATATGGGCGGAAAATGTGTTCCGCTCGCATAATTTAGGAATTTTTGGCAATTTCGCGATCCACGTATTGCGCAACATTGCCCAAAAATCTGCAGTTCGCGGAATTTTTTTTTCTTGTTTGCGCTTCAAAAATACAATCTCACGCGCGCAGCATTGACTTAGCATGATTCAGGGTTCGCTGATGAGTTTTCCTCCCGCTTTTCCGCCAGTCGGATTGCCGGCCAGGCGGAAAAGGCACATAATTAAGATGTATGCGGTACGTATGCCTTTCAGTGGCGGAAACTTCGCCATGGAAAGGCATATGGTAAATGGCTTTTGGGGCCTGTTGCGGCCCCCGGGGGGGGTGGGTGGTTGCACTTGGGGGTACACATGGTACCCTCCTTCATTGGCATGCACAAGGTGACATGCACCGTGCGGTGCCTGTCACGTTGTGCATGCAAATGCACAACATGCAACTTTCACATTGCGGCGGGTGCTGCTTACAGCAACGCCCACCGTAATGTCAAAGATGTGGGATGCATCCGCCAGGGGGGCGGTCGCATCCCAATTGGACACGCAGGACCACCGCACCTCTGGCGGTTGTTCCTGCTTTTTATTATGGTGGCCATCGTAATGGAGCCCTTAGAAACACAACTAACATTCAGTGCAGATCTAGACACAATAAATCCAGCCGATTGATTGGCTACAGAAAGCTTTTGATATCCTAATACCACTAAGACCAACACAGCAGAACAAAAGAATACAGGCACCTTGGAGAAATACAGAGATAAAAGAGATAAAACATCAAATTAGAAAGCTGCAACGTACCTGCCTCAAAACAAAAACCAATCAAGACAAACTTTACCTACAGAAACCTAACATATTATACAAGTCAGCGATCAAAAAAGCAAAGAAAAAATACTATTCAGACAAAATTCAAATGCTAAATATGCGAATAAATAATTCTATAAAATTCTCACAGAATTTCGCAAGCCAAATTGCCTAGAAGGACGTCATCCCAGTACTCAAGATTTCCCAGACAAACTGGCAATTCCTTACACAACCAAAACAGACATGTTAAACTCTTATTTAAAACAAAGGAAAACTACCAGTATTGACCTTTTCTAAAACAACAATCCAAGACTACGCAAAATAACACTCCAAGAGTACGCAAAACAAGCCTCTTCTTTGTTTCCAACAAATATCACATGATGAATTTATGGACCTGGTCACAGCAAGCAGGCCTGCTTGCAGCACCTCTGACCTGTGTCTACCACGAACTTTCAAGACAATTATTCAAACTAACTCTGCTGCCACACCAGTAAGAAGAATCATCAACAATTCCTTAACTAGGGGAATATTTCCTGAAGATCTCAACAAGTCATGCATACACCCATTAATTGAGAAAACAAAGCTGGATCTGCTTAACCCTGACAATTAGACAAATTACAAATGGATCTTTCCTGAGCAAACTAATAGAAAGAGCAGCATTGGCCCAGATGTCACAATTCATCAAATATGATTACATACTTTTAGACTTCCAGACAGGATTCCATTCAAGAAGTTGCATAGAATCTGCCCTCCTTGCCATCTGGGATGACCTTAGGAATACAGCTGACTGGGACAGGGTTGCTGCACTACTGATCTTGGACCTCTCTGCTGCCTTTGACACTGTTGGCCATGACTCTCTAATACAAAGACTCTTAGAAGCTGGCATAGAGGGAACTGTTCCCAACTGGATCACACCCTACCTTAAAAACAGAACTAATGCCATTCACATACCCCTTTCTCATCCAAACCCTACTTCACAACAGCAGGGGTGTCTCATGGCTCTATCTTTTTTCACCCATGTGTTACACCAGTTACATGAAGTCATTACTGGCACTGACCAATCAATTTAACCTCACATGCCATATCTATGCAGATGACACAAAATACTCCTTAAACTGGAAATCCCTAAAGACATCAAAAACTCAAATATTTTCAGTAGTCTCAGAGCTGTGGATCAGTGGATGACATGGAGTATCTCAAATTCCAAAACAAAATATTGACATGTGACAATTGGAAAAATGATGACCGCTCGCCGCCTGGCCCGACGATCTAGGAACGCTGCCTAAAGTATCTAAGGGAGTAAGAAACCTCGGAATAACCATTGACTCCAAGCTATCAATGAACGTCCAAGTAGACAAACTAGCAATATAAAGCGTCTTTACTATAAAAACTCTGTGATGCATCTTACCCCACCTGGGATTTCACACAAAGTCCAGGCTACCATGTCTCTTGTTCAGTCTAAACTAGATAACACCAATAGCCTCTCCCACGGATCATCTGTAAAAACTATGAAAAGACTACAATGGATTCAGAACTCTGTTGCAAGACTACTCTTACATATGAAGCCACAAGTCCACATCTCCCCAGCCTGGAAGGCCCTACATTGGTTACTGTTTGCCAGAAGATCCACATTCAAGCTGTTTTTTATCACTCACAAAGTGATATATGGAACAGGACTGCTCTTCAACAGGAATAAAATTACCAAATACATTCAACAAAGGAATCTCCGCTCTAGATTGGCAACTCACCTCAAAATTCCACTATACAAGAAACAAACATAGGTGTCACATCCTTCTCTGCTCAAGCAGCCAAACTATGGAACTCTTTACCCCCAAACATAAGATCCACGGATAACTTACCTTCTCTTCAGAAGACTACTTGAGTTGGCTCTTCCCCACTTAACTACCATACTCAAAACAGATGTATACAGCATATCCCTCTGTATGTAAGCATTTATCAGGACAAAGGATGTGGACCTATATCCACATAGCTGCTTGAGAGATTCCTCTGCTGTGCTGGACAGCAATAAAAACTGGTGTGGTCATGATGAGCTCAGCTCGTCACGAGCACAGGAGCACTGAACTGCATGACGAGCTGAGCTCGTCATGAGCATGGAAGGGGTTAAATGTGTATTGCTTTGTAAAAACAAGTATAATATTTAGTCTTATAAATATATAGATATCCATTAGTTCTGCTTAACAATTGCACATATTACTTAAGGTTACATTATTCTATGTTTAACATGTATATAGTTGACTGCATAAATAAGTAAATCTTTTATTATAACTATTTACCGACAATTGCTTCATTATTGAAATACAAATGAATATATATAAATACAAATAAAATTACCTTAAAGTACACAAACACTTGAAAGTGTGAGTTTATTAAATATAACTTAAATATACATATATCACTTTCCTTATAAATAAATATCTTCCATGTATTATGTATCTTCATATTTGTTGCTTTACTTCTAATTCAGCATCACCAATGCACTACCATATATCTCACCCTATATCTCTCCCAACATATATACTATCTCCACTCTCTGACTCATCCCAACCCTCATTCTGCTACTCTCTCCAAGGCACTGCCCTATTTATCACACTATACCTCTCTCAACATAGCCCATAACTTTACTCTCTGACTCATCCCAAACCCCATTCTACTACTATGATCCACAACATTTCCCCTTTCTTGATTCTTTCCTCCTTTAACCCTCCTTGCATCATCTCATATCTCTTTTACTGTTATGATCTCCAAAACAAGTCTTTGGAAACCTTTTCCTCTGAATTTCCCCCACCAACCTCCCCTTTCACTCATAACAACTTCCCTCCTACTGCTATGAGCTCCAAAAATATAAAAGCACTTTCTAGGCCCTTCCTCTTTTATGCCACTCTACCATCCTTTTAAATCCAACTAACATTTTTATTGCTCAAATTAATTTAAAATTTCCCTATACTAATTCTCCACTAATCCTGTTTGGGATCCAGAGTAGCATGCGACCCACCAAAAAGCACGTCAACACCTAATCAGAGATAGCAAGCGCCATATAAATGCAAACCCTTCCCTCTTTTACCCCTCCACTATCTTTTTCAATCCAAATACCAAACTCACATGTCCACCGCTGAAATGAATATAATATCTCCTTATACTAATTCACCACTAATCCTTTTTGGGTTCCGGAGTAGCGTGCTGCTTGCCAAAAAAACGCTTTGACGCCTCGTCTGAGGTAGTAAGCACTATGTAAATGCAATTGCAATAATAATCACTTCACGGCACACAAACTTAACATAATTCCACAAGCTTTACATACACTATTACAATGCGTGACCCTATGAATACTCATTCGCGAGCCACTATAACTCTTTTCCAAACTGCTAGAATGCCGCTGATCCTCTGAACCGAGACATGGGCTTCAAGCGATAGGACTGGGCAAATCTTAAGCTCCTACAGGGGTATTCTAGCTCCCTTTGCTTCAGTAACTAACCATCTTCTGCTACCATCTGATGGCACGTTGGTACTTACATGTTAATCTTTTGGTAAAGTTGTCAAACGAAATTTCCCATTGGTCGTACAGACCTTTCTTGGTTGACTTGAAGCACTGTAAGAGAGAATACATCAGCAATACATTCCCGACTTAGGAAGCCAATGTGACTCCACAAATAGAGCCAGGAATCACCAATAATGATTTAAGGAATTTTATTTTAGAATATTAATCAAGTCAGCATATAAGAAAAAATAGGAATAAGTTCACAAGATAAAGCAATACAAATGGTAAGCTGAAATATCTCAATAGATTAAGTCGTAATAAAATGAGTTGCAGAATAGTGACAGCCACAACAATGATGAAACAAAATGTTGTAAATAGATGTTTTATTACCAAACTTCCCTTCTCTCTTCCAAACATAGATCGATTACAAGGCCATCTATCCAGCATTTCTATTTAGGGAGCCTAGATGGTGTCCGCATAGTATAGACTTCTACAGTATTGGAAAGGGAAAAGAAGTGTTTAGCAAAAGCTTCACACTTCAGGTAAAGCTTAGCAGAGAGAAATGCTCCTCTCCGAGTCCAGAGAGCATCTGCCTATCTAACTATGGATACAGCAATTAAAGTAACAGAAGCTTCAAAACATCCTAAACTCTTCTTACACCGCCAAGAGCCAACCAATTTTTTTTAACTGAGAGGAGCATCCGCACCCTCCATTCAGTTTCCCATTTCAGCGAAACTGGGGCTGCAGACCGCCACCTCGACCATCCTGGTACGTGATAAACAGAAGGGCTCCTTTGACCATTATTTCTGAAAGTTCAAGGCCAGGTTCCTCCCTGCAGGCCTTAATATCGACAGTCTAATACAAACAATAAGCCTTTACCTAGCTAATGAGAAGCATGATCATGGACCTGCAAAAGAAACGAAATAGCATACTGGCAAGGCTAAACACAGTTCAATTGAGGCCTGTAGGAAGGGTAAGTTAATTCATTAGTCAACATAAACTTCAATTACATGATTATACATACACATGTATATCTTTAAGAATAAATGTGAAACATGAATAAAAGAATGAAGAACATTTTACAAACGGAGATTACTTACCCCTATCAGATAACACAGAGGACGTACAGGGAGGGCAAATAAAAGAAACAGAGGGTGATAGACAGCCCCCAATTATTATGAGAAAAGTGGAGACTCAAACACAACCAATAGACACCCATGCACTTATGACTGAACTTTGTCTAAAACTAAATGTAGTACAAGATGAGGTCTTGGTACTCAAAAGGTACTCAGAAGGATGGTACTCAAAAGGATGATTGAGGTTTTAACAAAGCAATCATCTACAACACCAGTAGTTGCGAATAAAGAATTGGAGAATAGGGAACATTTAGGCAAGGAACTCCTTTTACACCCAGGTAGATAATACTCAAACTAGGATGCCACCTAGAGAAGCAGCAAAAGCAACCTCCAAATCAAGTAGCAAACCAGAGTAAACACATGACCTCTATAACTTATTATCCACCTGGGCTAGAGAATCACATGATTGATATACATGATTACAGGTTTACACAAGACAGCCAAGGAAGGTTTGGGCTGAATCCAAGAACCAAGCGGGAGGACAGAGGTCCCCAGCTGATGCAAGAACCTAACTTATCATCTCACCATCTGAACTTGGGGAAGTTTAATACTTAAATAGCCTTCTTCACAAATGTCCCCAGATTAAAACAGGGTATTAGACAAGATGAAGATTCACTTTTAAACAAAACGATACACTGGTTTAGAACCAAATGACAGTGCCTCTATAATAAGATCCAATATAAAAAAAGCAGAACAGATCCGGCAAGAAGAGGGGGACATGGACGACATAAAACTAACCTTCCATCCAAGAACTATTGCAGATGACATGATAGTCATGAATTTACGAACACACTCTTTTTTTACTCTAAAATTAATTTTAGACAGAATAAAACCTGTATAGATAGACGCACCACTGTTCTACAACCTATGAAGAAGCCAAATCATTTGGAAGGTATAGATTGACTGATGGGGCAGGCAAGGATGAGTATAATATTGGGGTACATCTCGCCCAATAGATGGGAATCAGAATCGGGTGCTCCATGCTATTCAGACTGTCCATCTAAAACAGTGGTCTTCAAAATTTGATGCCGGGAACCCCGATCAACATTTTGTAGCCATAAGGACCCCCTCCTGACAAAATTTCTAGAACTGGGTACTCCTCATCATCGACAACCATAAATATTCTCCAGAGAAAAGGTCAATCTGTGTTTGCACCTCATTAGTACCAGTTTAACACCCAAATACAGCAATAGGCAACAAAAAGGTGACCAGCACAGCTTTACAGACAACCTTTTACTGAGGGTCAACACCTGTTGCTGCTTTTTAGTAACTTTTGAATAAATACATTTTTTGGGGTTCAAATCAGATTATGCAGCAGATGATGGATTATATGGCAAAATGACAAATCTATAATTATGCTAAAATCGCTACAGCCGCACAATCACATAATTCCAGTGGCCCTTGGTATAATAGCTGTAATGCATGAGCTGCAACTTTATTGCACAGCATTAGAGGAAAACCGTATTATTTTTCATTGGATGCTGACATCTTGGCATTTACAGCTGCATGTAACTGGAGGTAGCGGAACATAATTCATTACAATTAAAACATACATACATTTTGTAGGCCTTTCACGGTCCGGTAGCTACATAGAAAATCAAGGGCAGCTTCAATGAATAATAAATACATTTTAACATGTTATTCAGTGGGAAATGCACTATAATGCATTCTGAAAACTCTATTAGTTAATGCACTGCAAAGGCCTGCATGAAACCAGAGAGCCACAGAATTAAATTGTGGTTGGTGCAGTGGAAAATGTTTTACCATAAAATGATGCTTCCAAAATATACGGGCTGCTTTCAAAATATAAGGGCTTATTTATAAGCCCCTTGCGCTGCATCATTTTCTATGACGCTCTGGTTGCGTAGACCCATTTCTAGGAGGCCGCGCAAAGTCACTTTGTGTGGGATTTCATGGCCTCCTAGATATGGTGTAAGGCAACGCTGCGTAGGTTCATCTGTTGCCTTACACTGCGGGGGGGGCGTTCCATGGGCATTGCGGTGGGTTTTCCCATGAGTTTTGACACATTCTCAGATTTACAAGCATCTGTAAACCTAAGGATGCATGACAAGGGCGATAGAGGGTATTTTTCGTTTCTGTAGTAAACTAGGGCAAAAACATATTATGCACCTCAGAACCCTTTACACTTCAAAATGTTTATCAGTAGCCACTTATGGGGCAGGGGTGTGGGGGACCGAAATACCATCCGTGATCCAGGTGGTGGAAAATAACTTTATAAAAAGGGTCCTATCAGTTCCTAAAGGTTCCCCAAATATTTTCTGCCACTAAGAAATCGGTATGGCCTGTGTTTCTGATATAATTCGCTTTGCCCCTCTACTGTTATGGGGTAAAATTTGGCAATCTGAAGACCTGCAACTTACCAAAGACATTATTACCGATTGCATGGCTTTAGAAAACTCAAAACAGATTCCCTGGTTGTCTTATGTCTATAATATGTTGAAAAAGATTGGACTAGGGTCATATTATGACAATCCGGAAAGAATTGAGGGAAACTATAAGGCGGATATAAAAGCAAGGTATTGGAAAACACTGAACCCACCGCCTATGGTCAATATTACTGACAATGCTATTGCCTATGCCTGTAAACCCCAACCTCAGTTTTTTTTAACATTTACCGTTAATGTGCAATGGCGATTCCTTCTAACAAGGTTTAGGCTGGAGATTCTGCACTTCTTGCTTGCATTCCCGAAACAAGGGCTTTGGTGTGAGAGGCTGCCCCCTTGCCCTTGTAATAATAGGGATAGACAAAGCACTTTACATCTGGTTCTTTTTTGCTCCCTATATAAGGAGCCAAGACTCCGGTTTATCAAACCAATCCTGAAGGGGAGGCAACCGTGCACTTATGAGGAAGGGTACGAATATTTGTCATCATTATCCTCCGTAGAAATCTGCTGTTCCATGTTAAATTTTATTAGAATCTCACTAAAGATTAGGAAGACTTATGGGTAGTATTACATGTATAGAATTTTTCCTGTTGAAAATCATGTCTTGTATATTCTTTTATGGTCATTATTATGTCTTTCTAATGTCTTTCTTAAATTCTGGAAAAATCGTGCTTTTTAAATCAGAACTTTTCAATCCTATGAGGCATGATGAATTGTATGTTCAATACTTTTATGATTCATTTTATGTATCGAATAAAGTTTTCGAAACGAAGCATCAAAACTGTACTCTGCCCCAGGGGATACGTAACGAGGAGAAATATCTTCATTTCTCTTCAGTTGTTTCCTCTTTCTATGTGTGGCACACATACAAAAAGGAAAAAGCCTCCATGGGTTGTTTTTGCGCAGAAAGGCGTGCCTTTTTGCACAAACTCAATCCTGCAAACAATGCAGACACCCCTGCACCATGGTGCAAGGGGGCCTGCATTGGCACTAGGCACTAAATTGTGTGCTGGCAAAAAAGAACAGGAATGCACTGTATCTTATAAATACAGTCCACTCCTGCCCTTGTGAAATGGCATAGGGCAGCGCAGAAAAATACTTGTGGGGCTGCCCTACACCATTTCATTGTAAATCAGGCCCACATATTTTAGTAATATCTAGACCCTATGTAATGCATTTTTTTTACATAACTGTCCCATCAGCACATTCTCAGGGACAGTAAGAGCTATGTAAATATAATGACAAATAAAAGCAAGCGCTTCACAGCTCAGTTAACTCTGTGCACTACCACTGAAAAAGTTTCAAGTGATTCAATAAATTAACTGTAACAGCACTCTCCTTTCCTAAGAAATCAAAGCCAGGCAGAGAGTTAAATGCACCTTTCTGCCAGTGTGGAGCTGGCCTGAAAGAAATGCAGATTTGCACAACGAGTTAATCTGCAAATCCTTTACATTTGCAGATTAACTCGTTGCGTACATTTGCATTTCTTTCAGGCCAGAAACACACTCATGGAAAGGCGTTTAGCTGTCTGCCTGGTTTCCATTTCCAAGCACAGGAGAGTCCCCGAATAAGGCTCCAGGGAGGCATTTTAACTACCCTGTCTGGAACTTTTTCTTTTAGCAAATGAAGAGTTCGACCCCCTTCCCATGACTCCACGGCCCCCTTGGGGGTTGTGCCCCACAGATTGAAGACCTCTGATCTAGAAGGTAATGACCTGCAAGGAAGAGGAGCAATTAATGGCCTGAGATAGTGAGGCCTTGTAGTATAACTAGGATTGAACAATCTTCTAATACGTTAATACACCCAACACCGGAATGCTTGAAGATGGTCTCCTGGAATATAGTAGGGCTCTCACAAAAACTTACTGAGCCAGATTGGCAGAATTATATTGGCAATTTCGATCTATATCTCTTTCAGGATACCTGGACGAGAGAGCCATTATATAAAGTAGGCTACAGAACATTCAGTATAGAAGCCCTCCAGTCAAAAAGAGGCAGACTGTCAGGTGTTTTTTTTTAATTTGCATAAAAACAAACATAAACGCAACTATAGAAATTGTGCCCACCAGTTCAAAAGATATCCTGGGGTTAAAACTTTCAAATAAGTCCCAGTTGTACCTCTTTAGGACAGAGGGAGCGTTCGAACGAATCACTACTATTACAACAACTTGAAGAAGTTCTTTACTCTATCAAACCAAATGTGGGCACTATAGTTGTGGGGGACTTCAAATGCTGTTTCGATCCTATGATGGGATGAGATACCATCTTCGAGGAAGAAGACTTCGGACTGGGGATCCCACTCCTCAAGGTAGAAAAAAACGGCGGAGAGCTCAGTATCAACTATGCAATTCTTTCATTTTTCTATAGGGAAAGGTCTTAGGGTATGTAACAGTAGTTTCCCTCAGACCCTGAATGTTCAAATACTTTTTCAAGAGGTAATTCTTTGTCTCAAATAGATTATGTAATAATAAGTGTAGCTCACTGGACCTACATACAGGACTTTAAGGTTGACGAAAGAAGCAAAAGTGACCACTTCCTATTGTGTCTAGACCTAATGGGACAATCGTTCTTGACTTATGCAACTCATCCAACTGACCCAGAGTTAGAGATTATACAGCCCCTTGTGTCCAATATTCATAGGGCAGTTTGGTGGCCCTCTATACTGGAATGAGTCAAACCCCTCACTAATATATACAAGATCGGCTAATATCCCGGAATCAGTCTGGGTCAATTTCCTATCTGACCACTTCAAGTCCCCTGATTATCCAAGCTCCATCGGAAACACCATCGTAACTGAGACCAGCCAAGGGCATGGCCCCACATGGAGTATAACACAGGAAAGGGTCTCAAAACTATTGTCAAAAGCAAGATCGGATGGGGCGCCAGGCCCAAACGGCCTGCCACAGACTTTGTTTAACTCAGATATTGCCCTCTGGTCGGGAACATTGGCCAATCTATTCAACTACGCATTAAGAACATCCACAATTCCAGAGTCATGGCAGGGAGCCATAATACACCCGATTTGTAAATCCGGATCCCATGCACAACCGAGCAATTACAGACTCATTGCCCTCCTGGACATTGAAGCAAAGCATTATGCAGGTCTCCTATTAGAGGACCTAAGGTTATGGGTAAAGGTCAATAAGCTATTGCCAATGAACCAGACAGGGTTTGTGGCAAATTCAGGAACCCGTACCAATTTGCTAGCAATATCCACTGTAGTCGACAGGGCAGCTGTAACCTCAAGATTAGTTCATTGCTGCTTTGTCGACTTCAAAGCAGCATTTGACAGAGTCCCCAGGGAGGCCCTATGGGCCAAACTAAAGATGTGGGGGATCCCAGAGAAACTACTAGAGGGAATTATTCAGCTCCACACCAGGACGTGGGTGCGGGTGAAGTTGGGGACCGGCACACACCTCTCACGTAAAATAATGACAACCAGAGGAGTGAAGCAGTCACTCCCCGAAGGTGCGTGGCATGACCCTAAGCAATCTTTTATATGCCGATGACTTGGCTCTCTTTAGTTTAACCAGGGTAGGGCTACAAAGACTCCTTGACAAACTGTTTGATTTTACGATCAACAACCAACTCGAGGTTAACCTAAAGAAAACGCAAGTAGTTACATTCGGCAAGAAACAACATACAGGGGGCGGTTGGTTATTCAATAATGTCAGTCTAGAAACTGGCCAGTCCTATAAATACCTAGGCATCCACCTGGACTTAAAATGTGGTTACAAAAAACAGCGAGGAGAGATCGGAGCCAAAGCAGTGACCCTAATGGTCTCACTAGGTAAACTTGCGAAAGATCTTTCCTGTCCAACCTTAGCTCCCCTCTTGGAGGTATTGAAAGCAAAGGTTGGCCCTACTTTATCCTACGGCATTGAGATTTTTTGTGGCAAAATGAACACAACCCTGAACACACAGACAACCAAAATTTATAAAAGGGTGCTCCGGCTGCCAAACAACGCCTCGGCAGCACAGATAAGGTTGGAGATGGGGCTGTTAAACTACGAGGCTCTGCCAATGGGGCATACCTTAACCTGTGTCACAAGTTAAGGCAAGCTGAGCCAGACACTTTAGAATCCCTTGTCTGGCAAGAAAGCCAGATTAACCCGGGGGGTTTGTATGGACGCCTTTTCACAGACGCCATTAAGCAAATGTCAGCAAGCGATCTGTGGGCTCTAAACCCAGGCCAGATAGCTTTTAAAAAAGCTATAAAAAAATGTGTGAGAATGACCCCCTGTCTTACTGATAAAGCACTTTTTCTAAAACGTAGTCATGCCTGGGCCATGATAAATTCCTACAGACACCCAGACCCAGTTTGCTATCTGGCTAGCACATACCCATTATACTTGAAACGCGGCTTTATTGCCATCCGAATGGGCGACTGGCGTTTCTTGCAGGACCTACCACCATGGCGACGTACATCGGAAGATCTTTCCTGTAGAGGGTGTGGGTAAAAAGCGGAAACCATGTTGCATGTAAGTTGCCTCTGCCCAGCCCTTAATACAGAACGTAGGTCCGGACTAAAATTAGAATGGAACAGGCTGGGTGTTCGGACCTGCAGGCAAGCCATCATGGCAGCTGTAAATCCGGAAAATACAGTGCTAAATATAAAATTTACAAAATTTGTTCAGCAAGCATATTACATCTTTAACTTAAGGAGGCCATGTTAAAGTGCTTAATCTTTTTCTCTCACTGTAATCAGTAAAAACTGGCATTATCCTCAGTAAGGTCAAACATAATCTGGCCAAACCCAATGTAAGCTGGTGCCTTATTTTAACTTCTGTGACTCTAAAAACATATTATGAGACAAAATCCCTGTTTTTATAATGATTGGAAATGGATTGTGTTTTTATATCAATATCTGTGTTGCTATTTTCTAGAAGTTTTTAACCTAATATTTGGTCAGGCTGTGAACTTGTAAATTCTTTTAAAGATATGTTTTATATCTAAATAAAGATTATTTTATTATTATTAAGATTTTTAGTGAACTTTTATCCTCCTACTTAGAGTCAGGTCCTGAAAATACACCTATAACTCAGATTCACTATAGGCTAGTAGAAAATATGAAACTCTACGTAACCAAATCCCAACCAAGAAGTGGCAATTGTAGGGGTAAAATACAGCCGTCTAATCCTTGGTTTGATGAAGAATGTGCAGGGGCTAAGAGGTGTGTTATCAGGGCTATAAAAACTAACAAAATAATTGAGATTGGGTGTCAAAGAAATGAATATAAGAAAACCCTGATAGTAGCTCGTAGAAATTGGAAAGACGCTAGCTGGGAGGATTTGATAATAGCTTCAAAGGCCGGTGACCAGTCTTTATTCTGGAGGATTATAGCTCATAGCAGTAAATTGGGGAACCCTATCCAGGATCACTTTTTAGATCCTTGTACATGCCAAAGACATTTTGCTAATCTATATAACACCCCAAATGTGATGGATAGAGGTCCTCTAAGTAGTGTTGAGGGGCCCCTGATTTTACCTGAAACTGTGCCTTTAACGTTTAGCATGGAAGACACCTTGCTTGCTATACATTCTATCAAGTCATCAAAAGCACCAGGACCTGACAAGATACCAGGGCACCTCCTAAATCACGCCCAGAAGTGTGGGCCCCATATGTAAATCTCTTATGCAATGCAATTGCTAGGGGTCAACCCATTCCAGAATCATGGAAGGGGGCGGCGATTGACCGGATCCATAAAAAGGGTAGCAGGGAAGATGTTGCTAATTGCAGGCCCATAAGCCTGATAGATATAATGCAAAATGTCTATGCCCAGCAAGTTTGAGATAAGCTAAATGACTGGATTGATGAAAACAACTTTGGAAAAATCTGCTCCAGATGGGGTTACCAGAGGACATTTTATTCCAGCTCATGAGGTTACATGAGGGCAATTTTGCAAAGGTGCGCTGGGGTAAAGGGGGGGGGACTCACGGGTGAGATTCCAGTGAGGAGAGGGGTGTGTCAGGGCTGTATCCTGGTGCCACTCTTGTTCCTCTTATACGTTAATGATATGGTGCAGTTCCTTCAAAAATCCCAACATGACTCCCAAACTTGGAGGGATCCATATTTGCTCTTTAACATTTGCAGACAACACAATCTTGTATCCAAAACTCCAAAGGGGTCTACAAAATCTTTTAAACACACTTAATGATTATTGTAAATTAAGACCTGGAAATAAACCCTATTAAAACAAAATATATCTCTATGAGGCCCCATAAATGTTTTACAAATAATATAGCACTGAACGGAGCGACCCTAGAGCATGTCTCCAACGTTGTATATCTAGGGGGTCACCATTGATTCAAAACTCTCATGGAACCCACAGATAAAGAAATCAAAGTCCATTTTAATGCAAAACTCTGCCCCTCTTATAAAACAGCATAATGCGACCATATCAAAGGTTGTTGCCCCGGCTCTAGAAGTTTATAAGTCCAGAGCCCAAACTGCTGCCCTGTATGACTCAGCGTTGTGGGGGGGTGAAATTCTTTCCCTTTTAATAGTAGGAGAAAACAATGTTTTAAGAAGGTTTTTGGCTCTCCCCAAAACACTCCTGTGATCCCTTTAAGGCATGATCTGGGTATCAAAAGACTGGAATACATCGCGACCTGGAGAACACTGTCATACTGGATCAGAATCTGGTCTACAGTGGAACTAGAAACATATAAGCAAACAATAAGTGAGTTGCTGTCACCTGAAATCCACTTCACTTTTCCCTGGTTGTCCCATATCCGTAAGTGGCTCTTTGACTTTAGTTTGAGCAGATTTTTGATAAATCCGAGTCTGATGACGCCTGACTCAAAGCAGTACATTAAGACCATTTATTGAAATTTTATTTGGCACAAAGTCACTTTAAACAGTACTACTGGAAGGCGTACTATACAATTCCTGATGATTAAAATGACTCCCTGTTTTGAGTCATTTCTGGATGAAATTGAGCCCTAACTGGCAAAGACACTATATCTGAAATTTAGATACGGAACATTACAGTTAAAACCTTTTACATCAAAATGGGTAACGCCACAGGATGGGGATAAGGATTGCAAGTGCTTGTTATGCCAATTGGTAGCTAAGGAGAATACCACCCACGTCTTATTTTTAGCCTAGCATATGTAAACGCCAGAAGTGTAAGAGGCAGTGTTTCTGGTGACTGCATGTCGTCGGGCCGTGCCCCACTAACGGAAGCACAGGCGTGTCAGCAGCAGGTAGGCGTGGTGAGGCAGGATAGCGGTGGACGTGCGGCTGTGAGCTGTTCGGGAGCCAGGGAGCCGGGGAGCCGGAGGCGTGCACGAAGGGCAGAGAGCCGGGGGCCCGCGGGGGTTGTGATACTCAAACCCGCTGACGGTCGGAGGTGGTGTGGAGGCAGGAAATGGAGACAGAGCAGGCAAGCGTTGATCGGTAAGTGGCCGTTGGCCGCTAAGCTACGTACAACGCGCTGAGCCAAGCCAGTGCTGGGGTGTGGGCTGTGGGTTGGGAGGCGATTGAGAGGCCTGCTGCCTCCCTCCTTGTTGTGCCGCGGGACGCTCTCACCCTAACTAGCCCTCCCCCCCTCACAGCAGCACGCTACCGCGAGTCGCCTACTCCCTCCTGGTCTCACCAGTCGTCTCCAGTCCTGCTCAAGTGCTGCTCTATTGTTGTCCTCTTGTTGTTATCTGGCTCGCAAGCTCCAGTTGCTCTGGTTGCTTTCTTGCTCAGTCTGGCTCCCACCGGCTCGCACGCCGCGCTCCCCCTGTGGCCCTTGCTCGCCAGCCAGCCCAGCTGTCGGGCCGTCGCCTCCAGCTCTGGGGCTGCTTCCCCTGCCTTCTTACCCTGTGCCCTGCTCAGGCCCAGTCCAGCGGTGGCCAGCTCCGCTGCCCCCTCTGCCCATCCTGTGAGTCAGCCTGGTCATGCTACTCAATTGTGCAGTCGTTGATTGGCTCCGGATAGGGCGTGAGGGGAGCGGGGTGTGAGGGCCGCTGCGGGTCAGTGCCTTGGGAGGGTGGGTATAGCTGAGCGGGGGGGTGCCTTTAGACCTAGCACCAGCACCAGCACTGGCACCCACAGTGGCGCGGGTGGGGGAAAAACTACATCACACTGATGAACCCCTTCAGCTTGCCAAGGGGAGTGAGCTTACTTACTATCTTGCTAATCAGTCTGTTGGGGATAGGACAATCCAAAACAATCTAAAACCAGAACTAAATCCGTGCCCCGCACTTGGAACTCGGAATTCGAAATTTAGAATTTGCGCAGCACCAGCCACTCCTTTTAACCAGGAACTATGAGATCAGGAAAAGTAAGGAAGGCTGCAGCAGTCCCTAAACGGGGAAGACCTAAACAGCCTGCTCTGGCAGAGGAGCCCCACCCGAACAGTCAAAAAACGCCCAGAACCCCGCAAGAAACAGAAAAAGCGGCAAAACCACCATCGACCGATGGTATAGACCTACATAAAGACAGTATCATGGACAGGTCAAAAGTCTTAAAATCCTCGAGTTGCTGAATTATTTTGAAAAAGATCCAACAACCAGCATCTCATCTCCCCAGCGGCAGTCCCAACCTTCTGAGGGAAGGAGGTCTGGAGCCCCGTCCGAACCAGCTGAACTAAGTGCATCCTCCCAGCACTCGTCTTCTTCCCAACCTTGGTCTTTTGAGATCAAAAAGCTGGCCCAACCCTCTGGAGTCTATATCTTTGGATCTTCACCCAGCGTTCAGTCCAGGGTCTACGGAGGAGATGTAACTCTTAACCAGAACCTTTTTTCATAAATCATCAAGCCCGGCCGCCACTGGGTCAGCTGCATAAGCCTTCCGCGGTGGACATAGAAGTATTATGCCATTTGGAACCCCAGTTGGCTGGCCCACAGCCTGCCTTAAGCCCACGCCTTGACCCCACACAGCCATTGGAACTCCAACAATCACCTACCAACCAAAATTTGGTGTTGCCAATGACCCTCTCAAGGATTTTTCCTAGTCAATTAACCTATGCGCAAATCCACGGCCAAAGCTCTAATGTTTGTATAAATAATATTCAAATGCCGGTCTCATCTCAACACACAACAAGCCCAATGGAGCAGACAGTTGCACAACTCTCCGAGCATATTTAATTTCCCTCACCTGGAGCCATTATGCTATCACCACAAAAACAGTTCAAAACGCCCGACCCAAGTGAGCAGCTTTTAGCGGATTTATCAATCTTTTTCAGAGACACGAAAAACTCTCCCAATTCAACACCAAACTCAGCGCTTAATATAAATCCTCACAAAGAAGAGTATGTAGTAAGCAGTGTCTGGCCACAACTCCTTCAGACTTTGGAACACACAGTCACTGCTCTAAATTACCATTCAGAAAATCTGGAGGTCCAGGTTGACCTTTTAAACACTCTATCACTCTTTACGTCCGGGATTGACAACAAACTGGATAAATTAAATAACTTAATATTAGGGGAGCAAGCATCCACAAAACTCGTTCAATCAGTTTGTTGCTGCTCCCCAATCATCGACTCTCTTTCCTCGCTTCCAGAGCTTCTATCTAGCATCATAAAGGAAGTTAAAGTGCATGAAGGGAGGTAATCCATCCACAAACCCCAGCCAGCATTATCAAAATCAGCCTGCCCCGCTTCAATACCCCGCAAATCCTTGGTCCACCATAAACAAAGTAACAGAGGTATCGGATGGAACAGCCCCATGCAGAACCCAACAAAATGGGCAGGTGAACAGCGAGAAAATAGAAACCTTACCAACAAGTGCCAAACCGACGATCGAAAACGGCGGGGTTTCGTGCGGTAACACAATTAACCCGGATCATTTAGTTACAGGGCCGAAAGGACAGTCCAGGTTCTTTGAATGGGTCCACACGGGAAGAAGTATCAGTTCCCCCTCGACCGCGCAGCAAGAGAGAGCGCAAACGCCTAAGAAAAAATAGAAATAAAACCAGGGCCTCCAACCACACCGCCCATCGGCAGTATTTCCCCATTTTTGAGAAAACGACAAACAACAGGATCCCAAGTGAGACGGGCGCCTCTTCACCCCCAACGAATCGTCAAGAAGAAATGACTGGGTCTGCCACCGAACAGGACGTGACGAGTGCCCCCGCACCAAGCAAACCAGCTTCGGAGATAGCAACAGGCGAGCCTAGTATAGCCACAGAAAACTTAAGGTTGAAAATCAACGAAACCAACGAGGCTAAGTCAATGAGGCCGATGACGAAACAAGAAAAAACCAATCTAGCGCTGGCCCCAACCCTCTCTGGAGTGGACAATGTTACATCAAGAACGACCTACAAAAAAACAATTTACAACGATCTTGTGAAGCAGCCTAGACCCGCACAATAATCATGGAAGACCACCCATCTGCCGACCGACCAGAAGCATGAAACAGATGCAGGGCAGCCGCCCAATGAAATATTCAAGTCTGAGCACGCGAGAAAAAACGACATGCCACTCTATCAGCTCCTATTGGCCCCGGAATACAAATCAAAGGGCCGCCAAGATATTCTTAACAGATCAAACATATTAAAATTAGTGGCAGGCGTCTCGGGCTTGAAGAGTTGACCTCGGAGGACATTGAATTCATAGAGTTCCTCCCCCCCAGAGGCACTCAACCGTCTGAGGTAACCTTGGTGTCATTTAAGCTGGCCAGATGAGTGGGAGCCTTCCTGGAACATAAGTCCACCCTGCGAAATTGGGGTATCAGAGTCTATCCATATTCCACCCCTGGCTATCCCACCTCCTTGCTTCCTCAATCGCCGCTGCTGCAGCAAGGCGCCAGCACTAGACAGGCTGCAAAAGTTAGACCATATTCGATTCCAAAAAGCGCATCAGGGCCATTAGTTCATTGTAAAACTCTGCAAACAGAGGTCCATGAGGTCGATCCTAGTCAGGGCTGGTGGTGCCTTCCAGGCTTCTTGTCATCTAAAGGCACAGAATGAATCCCAGTGGCAGGGCACCCGCCTGCGACAAATAAACCTCTGGGCGCACCAATACGCCCTGTAGTCTTTTCCACCACAGATGATCATCAAGGATATGCTACTTTCTCAATGTGTTCCAGGAACATCAGCGGGCTTCACCAAAAAATAAAGAACCAAGAAACTTCATCTTTTATCCGTGAGCACACAGCTATAGCCCAGCAGGAAACCTGGGCAACTGACGGCCACCCTATTATCGGATTCATTGAATTCTGGAACCCAGCTGTTAGGGACGGCCATGCAAAAGGTGGCCTATCAACCTACATATCCACCACTTTAAAAGGTACAATTAAACAACTACCCATTAAAGAAGATTGACTATTAGGGGTAAAAATCAATCGGTGGTGACATCTGCGCTCCCTATTTCTTTTAAATATGTACATCAATCCAAACTCTCGTACCAAAAAAGTCCATCTAGCCCGCCTAATAGAAATTATGAGCAACATTGCGGCTGAGCATCCAAACTCTGACTGCATCGCTACGGGGGACTTTAACACCAACCTATTTAAGGGAAAAACAGCAGAGACCGATGAGCACCTTCTCTTCAACATCATAGAGGCCGCACCCCAAACCAGACCACCTAACCAGGCGCACAGCAAACTGGCAGAACTCTGTGTGTCGCCACTCTACAGTGCAGGCTTCCTGGTAATGAACGGCAGGTCCGCAGGCGATACTCCACCAAATTGGTCTTGGTCAAATGGCAGCAAACATTCCCATCTAGACTATACTATCTGCAACGCTGACCTGCTTTACCACCTAGATACTTTTAGCATCCTCCCACGTACCGAAAGCGACCACAGGCCCCAGGTCATTTCCTTCAACACAAAGCCAGAGCCTCACAAACCAGCACCTCCAACTTGTCAGGGAACATATACTGAAAATCTAAAGCGACTGAAGAGAAGTGACAACATCAGCCCCAAAATCCTACAAGTGAGCATGGATTTTATAAATGGCGACAACAACCTTGACGCCTCACCGACCGTCACATGGACGAGGCTCTGCTTCCATCCGACCAGCAGTTTTCCATCTAAAACGCAGGGGCATAGCCGATCTCAGTCCCGTAAGTTTGAAGTATCTTTAAAAACAAAATTGCTTAAAAAAGCAAGAAATAACGCGCTACGGCTACTTGTTAAATACCCTGGGAACAGCGAGACCCTAAAAATATATCACAGAACCCAAAAGGCCTTTACGATGGCCATTACTGAAGACAGGCGGACCCATGAAAATCAATTCTGGTGTAAACTGGTGTGGGAGAGTAAGAGCAAAAACTCAAGGAAATTCTGGGCCCTAATTAACAACTCAAATTCGAGCTCTTCGAGTCTTGGAACTGCAAATATTGAAGAAGCAGAATGGGTTAATTACCTTACGGACCACTTCAAGTCTCAAGCCCAACTAGCAGGATATGGATCGCAAGTAAAAATGGGCACTGGTCTCGGCCCCACAGGGTGCACTCCTACCGTGCCACAACACCTGTCTGACGAGGCTTATCAGGTGACCGTAGACAGGGTCATCACTGCAGTGACACAGGCCAGACAAGACGAGGCACCAGGGCCTAATGGCATGCCACAAAAACTTTTTAAATCGGACGTAATCTTATGGTCCGGATTGTTAACAAACCTTTTTAACTATGCTTTGGGAACTGCAACAATCCCAGACTCATGGCGGGGTGCAATAATTCACCCTATTTACAAATCCGGTTCGCATGCTGTCCCCAATAATTACAGGCTTATAGCCCTCCTGGATATTGAGGAAAAACACTATGCAGGGCTCCTTCTGGAGGATCTGAGGCACTGGGCAAAAGATCATAACCGGGTGCCAATGAACCAAACCGGGTTCACTGCCAACTCGGGGACCATGACCAATTTATTAGCGGTGTCCTCCATTGCCAACAAAGCCCTCTCCACATCTAGGATTGTCTTTTGTTGCTTTGTCGACTTCAAAGCCGCCTTCGATAGGGTCCCCAGGGAGGCCCTTTGGGAAAAACTGAGGAAGTGGGGAATCCCAGACAAATTATTGAATGCAATCATTGAACTGCACTCATGTACCTGGGTTCGAGTAAAGTTAGGGAACGGCACGCATCTCTCGCGAAAAATTCCAACAACGAGAGGCGTTAAGCAGGGATGCGTGCTGGCCCCTCTCCTTTTCAACCTATTTCTGGCCTACCTATCCAGCACCCTGGACGAGGTTAACAGCCACCCACCAAATGTAGGGGGCACGGCATTAAGTAATCTCTTATATGCCGACGACCTGGTGCTGTTCAGCCTCACAAGGGTGGGGTTGCAAAGGCTCCTTGACACACTGCTGCCATATACGATAAAGAACAAATTAGAAGTAAACATGAAGAAAACCCAGGTAGTTCAGTTTGGGAAGAAGCGACATGTCGGTGGCGGATGGTCATTTAATAACAATGGCCTCGTCACAGGCAAGTCGTATAAATATCTGGGGGTTCATTTAGATTCTAGGGGTAACCTCAAAAAGCAGCGTGACGAGTTCGCAGTCAAAGCAATGACGCTCGCGGTGTCATTGACTAAGCTCTCGAAAAATCTTTCAGGTCCCACTCTGTCACCCCTTTTGGAAGTCTTGAAAGCCAAAACAGGCCCCACTCTGTCGTATGGCATAGGGATATTCAAGGGCAAACTGAACACCGCTCTAAATCAGTATACGACCAAAATTTATAAAAAGGTCCTTTAATTGCCATACTCTGCTTCTCCCCCACAGATTAGACTAGAGATGGGGCTACTGAATTATGATGCCTCCAGTATTAGGGTATTCCTTAACCTGTGCCACAAACTAAGACAATCTAACCCAGGCACACTAGAGTCCCTAGTCTGGCAAGAAATAAGTGTGAAAAATCCAGGAGGAACATTTGGCCGTCTTTTTAAGGACTACATTCAACAAATGTCAGCAGATGGCCTCTGGGCCCTTAACCCCAGTCAGTCAGCATTTAAGTTTGCAATTAAAAAAGTGTAAGAACGCTATCACTTATCAGTGACAAGGCACTGTTTGCAAAACAAAACGAAGTAATTCATGGGCAGTTATTAATTCCTATCATCGCCTAACCCCTGCCTCCTACTTCTCCAGCCCTTATTCACTGTCCTTAAAACGTAGTTTCACAGCAATTAGAATGGGCGACTGGCGATTCTTGCAAAATTTACCCACCTGGCGTCGTACGGAGGAGGATACATTATGTAGAGGTTGCGGCGAAGCAGCAGAAACGCTACTGCATGTGGTTTGCATTTGCCCAGCCTTTGATCTCCAACGTAGGTTTAAGCTGAGGGGGGAATGGAATCGGCTGGGTGTTTGGTCCTGTAGGCAAGCTATCATTGCGGCTTTGAGCCCAGACAACACAGATCTAAACATAAGACTGACAAACCTGATCCAGCAGGCATATCGCAATTTTACACAAAAGTGACCAGTCACAGCTTTGCCCTAATCTTTTTTAAAATAATCAACGCTTTTAAAACAAATAATCCCAAAACCATTAGGTAATTAGAGACAAGAACAGCTAAACAGCTTTTTAGGACCATGGTTTGTTTTATATATGTATCATAGATTAGGGGAGCAGTTTTAATAATATTTGTAACTAAGAGAGCAAGGAAGATGATTATGCATATTTCTGCTGTGTATTTGACTGTCTGTACTGTTTTTAATATTTGTAATCAACATACACCGGAATTTTCCCTTTTAAAGTTATTTGTTTTATATCTAAATAAAGGTCATTATTATTATTATTATTATTATTAAAAAAGTAAACGCCAGAAGAAAATGGATAAAACCATTAGGCAGGATTTTGAATGTTAGAAAATATAACAACATGTTGTGAATATTAAAAAGTGACAGCTCTAAACTCATTGTATTTGGTGTTAGCAGACTCTTATTGCCAATGAATATCAAGTATTGATGTATCGCTCATTTGATGTAAATAGGAACTTTATAACTGTTCAGTATTCTGTTGGTGAGTCTTGGTTGTGTACAATGTGTAAATTTGTAAAACGCAGTGTGAAGATTTTATGGGTTGGAAGTTAGCCTATATGTTTCTATGTATAGACTGTCTTATATGTGTTGTAAGTGGTGTTTTTATATCTGTATATTTATTTGTTTGTATCTAACAGCCCTGAAGAAGTCCTGCACTAGGACAAAATGCGTCAACTGTTCTGTGTGTTGCGTCATTAAAACTGGACGCTGTGTTTTACCTCCGTGAAGTGAAAATGGAACAATAAAAGAGGAGAAAGGAAAAATTGAAGAACTTTCTTTACTGGATATGGACGTTATAACTGTTCTTTTTGATTAAGTGCCATTGTGTGGTGCACCTGTGCTTTTGTTTTGATTTGGCTCATATGATATAGTTGCTTATTAGCAGCACAAAACTCTGTTCTTTGTAGCCCTGGATGAAGGAGTAACACAATAAGATAGTAGACTGTGTATGTGAATTTCATTCCAGTTCAATATTATATTTCACGCTAATGTTTTACATTTTTTGGATTTGATGAGGCGTGATTCTCATTAAGGTGCTTCAGTCCGAACATGAACAGGGAAGACAGAACCAACCAGGTATCTAAGACTGTAACGATATCAGGCGCATCCAAGCTTCGACCATATTCAACCCATAAACAGGTGTGTGACTCACATAGATCACTTTTCACAAAGACAGTTTGGTACCTAAAAACAATTAACCTGCTATGACCTATTGGTGATTCAAGGATTTACACACACATATATATAGATAATGCTTGGGTTCAATATTAGATGTTCTTCATATTCAGAAGATGTTCGTTAATATTGAGACTGGTTCTTCCATCAGATAGGAAAGGGGCTACATATTCTTCCAAAGGGTTAGTTAACCATAAATGTAAGAAATGGAGCACTGATTACTTGAATGTATTATTTGAAAATGCTGTAGATGTTTGATGCTCTAGCAATTATTTAAAGGCATTTCAAATAATCCACCTACAAATCCACCATATTATACCATTAACACATTCAAAACATGCCCAGAGGCTAATGGGGTGTTGCCACAAGAGGTGAGACCTATAAGGACAGGTGATTAACATGCAGAGGTTTTGGCTTGAGCTAGAGCCATAACACATACATTGATATCATATGTAGGTACATTGAGCAATGCATGGTGCAAACAATGGGAACAGCACTACATTTGTCACTATTCAATAACTTGATAAAAGTAAAAAAAAAATCCCTGATCAGAATTCCAGTTATGGGTAAATGTAGAACGAAGCAGTAAGAGATATGAAGCATAAGTTCTCCAATTAGCGAAGTAAACAAGACAAGAAAGGTCCAATCAAAAAGAAGGTGGCTAAATTTGCCAAGTAGAAGCAACATTATATCTCAGAATATTAGAGTTTGTTAATGTTATTGCCATTTCTAGAGTGCAACCGCTACCCGAAGGTGTCCTGCCGCTGTATTTGATGTCCTGCAGTGGCCTAAAAGCGGAGGGGGTATTAACTAGTCATTAGGCAGTAAACAGCCATGTTTTCAAGGCCTTCCTAAAGTCGAAAAGATTTGACATGCTTCTTAGAGGCAAAGGGAGGTCATTCCATGCATTGGCTGCACCGAACAAAAAGCTTCTGCTACACCAGTTAGCTTTTTTTACGAAGGGTACTGAGACTAATCTTGCTTCTGAGGAGCGGATTATGATCTTCTAGGTACATACTAGCAGAAGCGTTGAACAAAGTGAAGCGGTCCGTTTCCATGAAGAGACTTATGGACCACACGCAGAGCTTTAAACAAAACTCGCTTTTTGACAGGCAACCATTGAAGCCTTTCAATGTAAGCCGAGATTGAGGAATATTTTGGGATGCCAGTGAGCAGTCTGGCAGCTACATTCTGCAGGAGTTAGAGTTTTTTCATAAGCCCCTCCTGGCTATTTAGATATCAGCTGTTACAATAATACAGTCTGGACATGGCTAAGGCAGTAACAACTGTTTGTTGGCTGTCTTTGGGTAGGAAAGGCAAACCATTTTTGCAGGATTTCAGAGTGTATGATGTGGCAGAGACAACTGCATTCACTTGATTCTTAAAAGTGATTTTATTGTCTATATAGACTCCTAGATTTGTTACCTTCTTTTTGGGAGTTGGAAGAGGACCAAGCGAATTCAGCCACCATGCCAGGCTCCAGAAATTTGGATCATTGCAGAAAAGAACCACCTCCGTTTTACTGAAGTGAAGTTTAAGGCAGTTTTGGGCCATCCAACTACCCACCGCTGTCATGCAGTCGTAGAAGCAGGACACCATCTCCTGTATTCCATCTGGAAGTAGTGATACTACAATCTGGGTATCATCAGGGTAAAAGGTCAGACTGAACCCAAAAGATTTAATCAGAGGAGCTAGCTATGACACATATACATTAAAAAGAGTCGGATTCATGGATGACCCCTGAGGGACTCCACAAGGAAGTGAGAAAGGTTTGGCAGTAAAGTCTCCAAGGGTGACTGTTTGTTTGTACTCTATTGGCAAGGAATGATTTGACTAGTTTCCAGGCAATGCCCTTTACCCCAATCCCTTGCAGCCGGTCCATCAGTAAGACATGATGGACCGTATCAAACGACGCAGAGAGGTCCAGTATAATCATGGCAGCTTTTCCTCTTTGATCCAGTGTAGTCCTGATTTCTTCAGTGGATTTGAAGAGAGCAGCCTCTGTGCTGTGTCCCCCCCCCCCGAAGCCATAGTGGGTAGAGTCCAACACCCGTCCCTCTTCCAAAAACCGACTGAGTTGGGTATTCATTATTTTTTCAGAAATGTTAGCATGGAGTGGAAGCCTAGATATGAGTCTAAAATTATTGGAGTGGTTAGGATCTAGATTCAGTGTTTTTAGCAGAGAAAGTATGGATGCCGATTTCCATGCGCTGGGCAAATACCCTTCCTAAAACATAGCATTTATGATGGGCGTTAAAGTTAGTTTGGCTGGTTCAGGAACTAGTTTTAATATAGTAAGAGGGCACAGATCCAATGGTGACCCTGATTTTGCTTTCACCAGAAATTTATAGATGTCTGAGCCTGTGACCGGAGTAAACGTATGGAACTGAGGCACTGTGCTCTTTCGAATCTTAGGATCTGCTGTGTCTACCAGAGAGGTCTTCCTTGTAGAGCCTACAAATGTAGAAAATAAATTACCTATCTAATCACACCAATTCTTGACTCACTTTAATGGGAGAGGGGCGGCTGTGCTAGAGTCGTAACAGTTTTGAATAATTCTTTGGTTGAGTTTTTTGCAGAATGAATTTAATTTGCAAAAAACTTTTGTTTCGTTTTATGAAGTAACTGCTTATACTGTGCTTGGCTTGGTTTGTATTCATTTTTTTCATTGTAATTGTACTCGCTCCTCCAGATTCTTTCCAAGTGTTTACAGGCCAGTTTTTTTTTTCTCTAAGCTCTTGGGTATACCAAGGTGACGTGGGTCATTCCCTATTGTGATAGAGGATTTTTTTAGGAGCTAACTTGCTACTAGCTGCTTCCAGCCAGTTAGTTTAGACAGATGTGGCCTCAACTAGATCTACAGGTGGGGTAGAGGTTAGCAGGTCCTGTAATTCATTGGCCTTTACCCTATTCCATACTCGTCTGACCACCTGTTTCTTTATTGGATTCTAGGGGTGGGCAAGCCACTGAAAGGTCAAATCAGACTCAAGATTAAAACCTGGATCTGGATCAGCTGGAAGTCTTGGGAGATCCCCGAGCCCATGACGAGTTGAGCATCCATGTGGCTTATGCCTGCCAATGTCAGTGCTCTATCCAGGATAAGCAGTTATGACCAGAGCTGCAGTCTTTGGAATTTGGAACCTGGTTTGAGTCCTGGCGTTGGCTCAACATTTGTGGGGCACATTTACAAGGAAGTGGCAGAGTGCTGCATTAGCATCCTTGGCTTAACGCAGCGTTCCGCCACTTCTGAAACACAGGGCTGCCTCGTATTTACAAGAATATGGTGCAGCCTTGCATTTCCCTCTGCATTGGCACAAATTTCGCTGCCTAGCACCAACGCAGGCATCCTTGCACCATAGTGAAAGGGTGCCTGCATTGAGGAGAATGATTGCTTATGTGCAGGAAGATCTCCTTTCCTGCACATTAAAAACAATCTAAAATGGCATTTTGAAACTTCTATGTGCTGCTCAATGCAGCACACATAGGAGTTTCAAAACGTAATTTTTTTCCAATGATGGTGTATGTACAGGAAGGAACATCTTCCTGTACATAAACAATCAATGGTGTTTTGTTGTTTCTATGTGTGCTGTAAAATGCAGCACACATGGAAACAGCCAAAACGAGAAGAAATTAAACATTTCTTCTCATTGCACCAGGATAAAACCACTTTTTTCTGGTCTTAATTTTAACACTGCCCCATATTTATACCACCCTTATAAATATGGGGCAGCATCAAAATCAATGGGTGTTCTTGTGGAATGTCAAAGCTTTTTACGTGATGTTTGTTTTATGATGTACATAGCAAACATTGTCAGGGCTCAGCTCGTGCGCAGGCTCCAAGAGTAGAGTCAGACCCTTGGCTCTGCTCTCACTGTTAATTTGATGGCTCGTTCACCTCTATTGGATTCTTTGCCAGTGACAACGGTAGCATTATTTTCAAAGCCTTGGGTAATTGAGGATTCTTGAGAGTCCTAAATGTATCTCATTGCAACAACTTAACTATGCCGAACTTTGTCAAAAAAGAAGCAGTCGTCAACGACATGCTGGTTACCTGATGTCAAATTTGCACTCATTTCAATAATTCCTTTAAAGTCCAGAAGCAGCTGAGGATCATTTAGCGTGCTAATAGAGTCCCTGTAAAAACCTTCATGCAGGATGGACCAAGGCACTGAACTCCAAATTGTGCATGCTGCTATATCTGTTTGAGCAGTACTGGTCTATCAATGATAACACACTGAAAAGAAGAGAGAATGCAACCGCCAAATCAATGACAATGGAGGTTGCCAAATGGAGCCTAGTGGAGTGCCTGATCCAATGCTAATCCTTTTGATATTTTGCCACTGGATGTTAGCTAGGAGGACTGTACAATGTGCCAAGTCATTCCATTGGTGCACATGCTACAGAATCATTTGCAAAAAGTAGAACAAATAAATTCAAATGTCAAGAAAGAATATGCTGCTTTAGACAACAGCATAAATGTTTCTACAAATATGAATAAAAAGCTACAAAATGAGATTGTGCCACAATACTGGATCTATGGTCCAAAACAGCGCTTTCCATTTTCATTTCTTTATCATCAGCGGATAGCTTAATCTCTTCCATGCTTGTGACGGCCGGGAGCCATCACGCGTCACAGTGGGTGTGTGCGCAGGATGGCTCCCGGCAGTCCATATCCACCCCAACTAATGAAAACCCAGCGCAGAAATGTCGCGCGCTCGGAAGGGGTTAATTTTCAATACCTGCATCTTTTGGAAAGGGAGTGATCTAGAAGATGAATGATTTCAACTTCAATGCGGTAGCAGAACTGAAGTGCTGCCTTTGACCTCTGCAGAGTGATGTGATGGTTCAGAATCCAGAAAAATGTCACAACTCTAGCAACATACCCCAAAAGTGGTAACACAATTGTCTGCTGCTAAAACTATAACACCAACAACATCACTTTAACTTCCAACATCTGCATTTGGTTGGTTTATGTAAATCCCAGGACTTAAATAAGTGCACATGTCCAGGCAACTTCAAAGCAGATAATGTCCACAACTATGACAATGGATGGGATGGTACAAAACGTAAATGGGCCACTGTGCAAGGCACAAGTGGACACACAAAGTAGGACCCAGCTATTTTGGAGAGATAACAAAAACTGAAAACAAATTCAGCCCCAGGGTTAACTATAAACGTTGACTGAGAAATTAATGGTATCTAAGTCTGCAATGGCCACATGCAGACCATTTCCGACGCTGCCTCCCAGGCCTAACATTTCATCCCCATTACCAGCTGTAAGTGAAGATGTAAAGGACTGAAAAACATATGTATCACACTTTAATGGGAAAAGAGACACAGGGATGGGGAGAGGGACAATGTTCTTGGAGCAAGTAACTTGCAACAATTGGTGCCAAAAGAAGATACATGCGATAGGTGTGAGGACTTAGTCTAGATAAAATGGTATTACATGTTTGGGGGATAATTTACTTTTTGATGAACACCGGTAGTGCTACTTGATTGGAGATATGGATATTGTACTCCAGCATCTATTGATTCCCTGAAACATCTCATCTAGACTACGATAACATTTTTTTAAATTGTTTGACAAGTCTGTCTATTTTTGGAAGAAATGCAGTCTGCATATCCCATCAACAACATCAAGGATAAAGACCCAATGACAGTTGCCTATCTACTTCAATGGGAACCAAGAGGACTCAAACTCAAAGAGGCCTACCCACATGAACTTGAAAGGAGTGAAGTATTTATCATACTGCAGAGTAGTGAGTTGGAAACAATAAAGTATTCCACACCTCTGTGGAAGAGGTGTGGCACCGCGGTCAGGGCAACTGACTCGGGAATCGGGGGTTCACGGTTCGATCCCCGACACCCACGGCTGATGAGCCCAGCACCCTGTGACTCTGGGCAATAGCTTGCTAAATCTTCCCGACGGCCCCCAGCGCCTAGAGACCCTTACGGGTGATTGTGCGCTTTACAAATGTGGATTATTATTATTATTATTATGTTTAACAGAAAATAAAAACACCCACTCCACCCGCAACAAACTCATCCCCACCCTACACTTTCAAAACAACAAATCTAATTTAAACCTTTCCCTTCGCGCAACAGGCCCACCTCTATCCCGAACCCCCAAAAATAAGCACAACTAATTAATCTGTCACTAATTGTTCTCACCCACCAAAAAAACTCCCTTCTCTCTAAACCCTCATACACACACATAACTAATTACCCTAACCCTTCTCCAATTGTTCCCACCCACCACATCCTACAACAGGCCCACCCCTCTCACACTCAAAATGCCCCTCCAAATCTCAAAGTCTATTTACAATATCCCTTTTGAGTCTCCTTTATGTCACCAATGGTCTTGTGGAAGAAGACCTCTATGGTTAAGGAGAGCAACTGGGGGCTTGCCCGGTAGCGCTTCACGACCTAGTGTGAATTCAGTATTAGGGGATCATAGGGTGAGGACCCCCAAAAGTTTAGCGCCCATTGGTATGTAATCCAGGAACTATTTGGTCAATAAGTGGGTAGTTAGTATAGGCTGCTCCATGCACTTGCCATCATGTATCGCCCGTAAGCTAACCCAATTTTGTTTTGCCTGCATGTGTAAAAAATAAGCCTGCAGCAAGTTTTCTCCAATACATTATGGTGTCTTAGTCCTTTCCTTTGGGTTTCCCATGTTTATGAGTCACTTCCATGCTGGCAGGCAGAGGGGGCTATGGGGTATAGGTGCAATGCACACTGCCTGATGAGCCTTTAGGGCTTATCTTAGGGGTTACCTACATGTATTCAAAAGGACAAATTGGGCCTGGCAAAAAGGTTTCTTTTGCAAGGTTGAAGAGGCGGTTTAAAACTGCACTATAGGTTATAGTGGCAGGCTTGAGACATGTTTCAAAAGGCTACTTTAGTGGGTAGCACAAGAAGTACTGCAGGCCCAATAGTACCAATTAAATTACACACCCTGGGTACAATAGTACCATTTACTAGGGACTTATACGTAAATGAAATGTGACAATAAGGTGTATGCCATTTCTACTCTGTTTTATGGAGAGAGTACAATCACTTTATCAGTGGTTAGTAGGGTACTGCTACCAGCAGAAACAGCCGCTCCACCCGCTGCTCCTCACCTTTCACCGGTATCGTAGCGCTTCACGCCTTGCACTGCCTCAGCCTGCTAAACTGCTAAATTGATTGTCTGCCTCAGCCTGCTAAAGTGCTGCATCTTACTTGATTGTCTGCATAATTATTCTTTTAACTTGATAGCGAGAAATTGCCCTGCCTGCCTATTAATAAATAATAATAGCGGAGGCACATTTGAAAGTAGCGCTAGACTGTAACTTTTTGACTTGTGCTGTGTGCTGCCTGCAGATTTCCTTTGCCTGATTGTGCCGACTCCACTGCCATTTGGTTTCGAGACACTGCCGATCGGCCCCAGTCCTGTTTCATTATCGGATTGCCGCCATTTTGTTTGTTATTGTTTGTGCCTCCCTGCCCTGATCTCCACCCCGCTCCCGCCTCCCAGCTGACCCCCCTCGCCCCTCTCCCCCACCATCCATATATGACAGATGCTCTTGCGCGCAGCGTTCACGCGCAGCGATCGCGCCTCATGCGCGCCGAAGGTGCGCCAAAGGTAAGCCCGTCAGCGCCCGTCCGCGCCTGGACCGCGCCCAGCGCCAGACCCCCTGGTCCTCGCAAAACCCACTCCTCCCGCATAACGTATGACGCCGCCACCCTCCTAGCCCTTAACCTCGGACGCACACCACAATGCTACGAAGCTGCCCCAGGACGTACCCACGGTCCTTTTGCCTGCCACTCCTGCAAATTTACCAGCATCAAGATCCATACCATTTCCACTACCCCCAAACCCAGCTCCGACTCTAACCATCTGAAGTGCATCCTGCTGAACACCCGCTCGGTCCACAGAAACGCAACTGAACTCTGGGACCTACTCGGCACTGCTTCACCGGACATCGCACTCCTTACAGAAACCTGGATGAACGCATCATCAACACCCGACATCGCCATAGCCATCCCGGACACTTACAAAATCACCCGAAAAGACCGCACCAATCAAACTGGAGGAGGCATCGCCATCGTCCACAAGAACATCAAAATCACGACCAGCTTCGACAATAACCTTACAACCGCCGAACACCTCCACTTCCAGATCCACACCGACCCTAGGACCACACTTAGAGGTACCCTCATCTACAGGCCCCCAGGAACCCGTAAACAATTCAGCGAAGAAATCACTGACTTCATCAGCCCACATGCCCTCGCCTCCGAGAACTACATTCTACTAGGAGATCTCAACTTTCACCTGGAAAAGAAAAATGACAGCAACACCATCACCCTTCTTGACAACCTGGCCAATCTCGGACTCAAACAACTTGTTGACACCCCCACCCATGTAGCCGGACACACACTCGACCCAATCTTCACCTCCAGCAAATACATTTCCCTCGATCGCACCACAGCTCTCTATTGGACGGACCACAGTTGTGTTCACTTCAGCTACAAAACCACCTCGACCCACAACCCCCCACAACCTATTCCTCGAAGAAACTGGAACAAAATCACCACCGACCAACTCCTCACATCGCTCAACCAAAACCCACCCGCCCTCTCATCAGACCCAAACCAATCTGCCACCAAACTCAAACAATGGATCACTCACAGCGCTGATGAATTAGCACCCTTGAAAAACCATCACAACAAACAGGACAGCAAAAAGGCCCCCTGGTTCAACGATGACCTTAAGAAATCCAAGAAGCTATGCCGTACTCTCGAGAAAAAATGGAGAAAAAACCCAACCACCGACAATATGACCACCTTCAAGGCAGCCTCCCGCGAACACCACCAACTGATTCGAACCACCAAGAAATCAGCATTCAAGGATCGACTCGACAACAACGCCCATAATAGCAAGGAACTATTCAACCTCGTCAAAGAATTCACCAACCCCACCGCAGCCTCAAACGACATCACCCCTCCCAAGACCTCTGCGATTCGTTATCCTCCTTCTTCTACAACAAAATTGACGACATACATAACAGCTTCGAGAACATTTCCAACGAACATCCCTCTCCACCCCCCTCCGAACCTAAAGCGCCCTCTAACAAACTCAGCACCTGAAACCCAATCACCATTGATGACACCATCCGCCTAATGAACTCCATCCACTCTGGCTCGCCAACCGACCCCTGTCCCCATCACATCTTCAACAAAGCAGACTCCATCATCGCACCCCATCTCCGTGATGTCATCAACTGCTCCTTCAACTCTGCTACCTTCCCAGAAAGCTGGAAACACGCCGAAGTCAGCGCCCTCCTGAAAAAACCCACAGCAGACCCTTCGGAACTTAAAAAATACCGCCCTATATCCCTCCTCCCATTCCCTGCCAAAGTCATTGAGAAGGCCATCAATAGCCAGCTCGCCGCCTTCCTTGAATCCAACAACTCCCTCGATCCCTCACAGTCCGGCTTTCGAGCCAAACACAGCACCGAGACAGCCCTCATTACAACTACAGACGATATCCAAACACTACTGGACAACGGAGAAACAGTGGCCCTCATCCTACTCGACCTCTCCGCCGCCTTCAACACAGTCTGTCATAGCACCCTCATACAACGCCTCAGCAACATCGGCATACAAGGGAAAGCCTTGGACTGGATCATCTCGTTCCTAACAGGGAGAACTCAGAGAGTCCGACTTCCCCCATTCAAATCAGAGGCCACCGAAGTCATCTGTGGTGTACCACAAGGATCATCACTCAGTCCCACCCTCTTCAACGTTTACATGAGTCCACTCGCATCCATCGCGCGTCAACACAACCTTAACATCATCTCCTACGCTGACGACACCCAGCTGATCCTTTCCCTCACCAAAGACCCTAACACCGCCAAAACCAATCTTCACGAAGGCATGAAAGAAGTAGCCGAATGGATGAAAAACAGCCGCCTAAAACTTAACTCAGACAAAATGGAGGTGCTCATCCTAGGATCATCCCCCTCTGCCTGGGACGACTCATGGTGGCCTTCGGCTCTGGGCAAACCACCCATACCCACAGACCACGCACGTAACCTTGGCTTCATCCTTGACTCCTCACTCTCGATGACCAGACAAGTCAACGCCGTCTCATCCTCCTGCTTCAACGTACTTCGTATGCTCAAAAAAATATTCAGCTGGATCCCCTCCGAAACTAGAAAGACTGTCACCCACGCACTGGTCACGAGTCGACTAGACTACGGAAACACCCTCTACGCCGGAATCACAGCCAAATTACAGAAAAACTCCAACGCATCCAAAACGCATCAGCGAGACTCATCTTGGACATCCCTCGCCAAGACCACATTACCGGCCACCTGAAAGACCTCCACTGGCTCCCCGTCAACAAGAGAATAACATTCCGTCTCCTCACCCACGCACATAAGGCCCTCTACAAACTAGGACCCGAATGCCTCAATACTCGACTGTCCTTCTACACACCCTCTCGTCAACTAAGATCCTCCAATCAAGCCCTAGCCGCAGTGCCGCGTATCCAAAGATCCACCATGGGAGGTAGATCCTTCTCCTACTTGGCGGCCAAGACCTGGAACTCACTCCCCACTCAACTCCGCCTTACACAGAAACATATCTCCTTCAGAAAAGAACTTAAAACCTGGCAATTTCGATAAATAAAATGAACCCCCCTCCCCAAGCGCCTTGAGACCCTCTGGGTGAGTAGTGCCCTATATAAATTCTTGAACTTGAACTTGAACTAGAGTCCTAAAGCCAACAAAAACGGGCTCAGCAACAGACCAGTACCTAATTTAAGCCAGTGGTTTCCGGTGCTCGGCACCGGCACTTAATTGCTGGAGCTTAACTTATGACAGCTGCCACATGGTGACGCTGTTTGTGTAATTTAAAGAAGAGCAGAAAAACTGTTGTTTGTTAGGTCAATATACATTAAGAACAACTAATGCCTGACATCCAAGCATTCCTAAAGCTTTGGAGGCCTCGAACGGTCTGAATTGTCACACTTGTAGCAGTGTGATGGTTAGTAGTTGTGTAAGTACAGTAGCAATGTGTCATGCAAACTGAGGTGGCCTACTGACGAGGGCCCTGGCACAAATTTCTTTACAGAGTAAGCACTACAACACACCGCAAAAATCTCAGGAGACCCAGCAAAAAGGGCCAGGTCCAACAAAGAATATGCCTCTTGCGATTGTTTTGTGCAGGAAGGTGTCCCTTCCGGTACAAAAACAAATCCTACTCCTAGTTGACTCTAGGCAGCACATAGTGCACCAGCACAAGGATAGAGCACAAAGTCCATATCTTTTTAAATATGGAGCATTTCTGCTCCCTCCCTTTCACACAATGCAGCACAGTAAGTTCCCTTGTTGCACAGCGTTTCGTGAAAACCACATATTTCAATCCTCAGCATATTTTGTCAGCAGAGACAATTCGTTGGAAAACTAAAATAGAGTAGTTATTTTTTTAATTCAAGATTGTGCATTCAGATGAAGGGAGAAAAACAATATGATGTGATGCAAGCGCCAAAGCTTAGCTTGACACTGACATATTTGCTCTGGGCGAAATTATCTACTCATATAGTGCACAGCAACATGTGCCACATTTAAATTTCAGATAAAACACACCGAATAGCTGCTCCTCGAGCTCAATACCATCACTGGATCCTTCTGGAAACTAAATTCTGAATTTTAAACTCTCCATGTTCCAGCGCTGAAGTATTTATGCGTGCGCGATCACAGCAAATCTAGGACAGCAGGAGGATAAAAATAAAATAATGCTGCAATGAAAAGCACAAACTAATTCAAACCGGGAGAGAAAGAACTGCCTGCATACAAATGTAGAATCAGTGCAAAGCAGAATGCAATGGCAAGCAATCATTGCTTTTCAAAAACAAAAGGCTACAGACTCAGAACCCGTTAGAAATATGTCTTCAGAGAATAATTAGAAGGCTGTTGTACTGTCATTGTAGTCGCACATGGCATGCCAACGATGGAAACATCATATTTATTGTGAACTAGTAACATCTCTGTAAAAAAACATATTTTGCGTTTCAGGTGGAAGTGACAAATAGTTTAAACCTAAAAATGACAAATACATTCATGTGATTGGCCTTTGCATAGTGACTTTCTGTCATCCGCAGCATCTCACACATCCAGCATCATTTAGACACCATAGCTGATGTGCGTTTTTCGGCCTGTTTACCAAAAAGTACTGATTTGTGGAATCATTTGTGAAAACATAACGTACTACTGCAGTAACTTACGCTTTTTTTGCTGCGATCTTCGTCCCAATTCACTTGCGGACTCCGGATATTTGGACAATGAAGTTCAGGGCATTGTAGTCCAAGAACAAAATAAGGGTGTTTCCAGGGTGAGCTTAAAGCATGTGTTTGATTTAGTCGCACATATACATAGGTTAAGCTCAGTACCGGTTTATTGTGATACTAAGGGGCATATGTACAAGCCTCTATCGACACCACAACATCACTTTTAGCAATGTTGTGGCGGCGATAGGGGCTAAGCCTTATTTACAAGGCAGCAATAACCCACTTATTATGGCTTAACGCTGCTTTGTAAATAAGGCCCCCTTTCCTGCTATGGTTAGCGTGAAAGGGGTGGGCAGTGGGTGTTGCGGTGGCCGTTCCACCGCAACACCCATTCATTTTGGCGCTGTCCCTATGTACAAGGTAAGCATACATAGGAGGTAGTGCCAAAATTAGTTGGCAAAATGAGGAGAAATACATTATTTCTCTTTGTTTTTGCTTTTTCCATGGGTGCTGCCTTGTGCAGCACACATGGAAAAAGCAAAATGACATGGATTGTTTATGTACAGGAAGGTCCTCCTTCCTGTAGATAAGCAATCCTTAAAAAAAGCATGTTGTGACTTCCGTGTGTGCTGCATTAAGCAAGACACATGAAAGTGACAAAACAACATTTCAGGATTGTTTATATGCAGGGAGGGACACCTTCCTACACATAAACAATCCTACCCTGCACACAGAGGGGCAGATTTATGTTAACTGGCGCATCCCGAGGGATGCGCCAGTTAACATGCGCCACAGTGCGCCACAGCTACGCCACCCATGGTGCGCCCCATTTATGATGCGGCGCACCATGGGGCAAAAACGGCACAGATGCGTCACGCATCTGTGCCGTAAAAGTGACGCATTGCTGGAGTTGCGTCGCAAGCGCGACGCAGCTCCAGCAATGCTCTGGGGGGGCCTATTCTTTCAATGCTGCCTCAAGCCTTACGCCTGCTTCAAGCAGGCGCAGGGTTTTGACGCAGCATTGCCCTGAATGTGACTGAGTGAAATCTCATAGATTTCACTCAGCCACTTTCAAGAGGCGTTCCTGCGCAGGAACGCCCCCCCCTGCGCAGGAACGCCTCCTCATGGCGCAGAGCTGTACAACGTGACGCATCTCCTAGATGCATCACATTGTAAATAGGGTGCAGGGATGCGCCAGGTTTCCGCGCCGTTGCGTCACGCAACGGCGGCGTAAACGTGGGCAAGCCCTTCATAAATCTGCCCCAGAGACTCTTGCACTATGGTGCAAGGGTGCATGCCTTGGCGCTACACTGCTAAGTGTAGTACCATCGTAGGGGGAAACGCAAGGCTGCACCATATCGTTGTACTATGGTGCAGCCTTGCATTTCAGAAGTGGTGGAGTGAGATCTGAAGCCATGATGGCTAACGCCTCAATCCTCCACTTCTTTGTAATATCCCCTCAAGTTCAAACCAGTATGCAAAGAGAATCTTGCATAGCTGTAAATGGGATATTGGGGAAGAGGGGCATCACTGACCACTGACACAGTGATTGTGTGAAAAGGGGCGCTTCATTGAAACAGGTGCACATTACAGAATAACCTGGGTCTTTGCCTTTTCAACACTATAACCTTACTATGCATCTTTAGTCACCTAAGATAAACTACACCCGGCCCTAAATTAACCCTGCCATGACAAGTTCAATCCTCAATAACATACTTGCATCAGAGCTGCTCAACTGAAAGTGGGACCTCCAAAATCTGCTCCTTTTTCCTACCTCAATTGCCCTTTGAACCTCATTGCACTTTCTACCTACCCTTGATCTTCCTATGTCGTCCAGGCGTGAACTTCCTACCCATTTCCCTTCTGCCTGAACTGCCCCTGACAAACAATAAACTTCTGTAAATCAGGGCAACTTTTCAGCCTACCGCCATCCATAGAAAAAAGGGGAGAGTGCCCCCCCTGTCTCCTCACCCTCACCCAAGCTTTTGCTATGCCTGACATGACATTTCCTAGCTCAGTGGACACCAAATACCTTGGCCAACGAAGACTTCATCTGGAGTAAGTATAGTTCCTTCCCCATGAACGACAGACGCACCCTATCCCCACTAAAGAATTCTAATTCCGAAGATCAGGATGATAGATCCTACCCAGCCCGCTGTCCCGGCAGAATGCTTGCATTTCCTTATTTAATTTAATAATAATAATATTAATAACAATAGGGAGATTTGTAGAGCGCATGGTGACGCCGGCGGCGTGTCCCCGCGCTGAGATCCTAGTGCAGGCAGGAGAGGTGGAAGAAGGTACACTATTGGGAGTAGAGAAGTGTTTTCAGTTTAGCTCTGAAGGTGGACTCTGAGGGTTCCAGGCGAAGCGCCACAGGGAGTTCATTCCAACTGGACGCTGCCAGGTACCTAAAGGACCTGCCACCCATCCTGGCTTTGGACACCTTTGGAATGGCCAGGCGTCCCGTGCCAGATGATCTAAGGGAACGCACAGGCTCATATTGTGTCAGAAGGTCCTGCAAGGGAAGGGGTGCCCTACCGTTGATGATCCAGTGACACGTGCAGAGTGCTTTGAATTTCACCCTGTTTCTCACCGGGAGCCAGTGAAGTGTTTGAAGCGCGGATTTTGAGGCTGATCTTCTGGGCCGTCTGAGGACCAGCCGAGCTGCGGCATTTTGTAAAACCTGCAGACGGTTTAAGTTCTTCTCGAGGGTCCCCAAGTAGAGCAGGTTGCCGTAGTCCATTTTGGAGGTGAGTAAGGCGTGCACAAGTGTTTGGCGGGCTTTGATGGGAAGGAACTCCAAGACCTTCCTGAGGGTCTTGAGGTCCGAAAGTGAGTTTAGAGTCGAACCAAACACCGAGATTCCTCGTCTCCTGGCATGGGATTGGTGTGGGTCCTAGGCAGGGTGGCCACCACTCTGATGTCCAGGCCGCTTGGTCTCCCCCCACCACCAGCACCTCAGTCTTGCCTCCGTTGAGCTTGAGACAGTTGGCAGAGATCCAGGCAGCTAGATCTTGCATGCATGCTCTGAAGATGTCTGCCGACAGACCGGGCGCTCGCGATAGGGAGATGACGAGCTGCGTATCGTCAGCGTACGATACCATACGCAGGCCGTGACTTTCCACTATAGTGGCAACCGGAGCAACATAAAGATTAAAAAGTGTAGGGCTCAGGGACGAGCCCTGCGGGACCCCCTGATCGAGGGCCACTCGCTCTGAGTAACAGTCACCTAGCGTGACTTGGAAACCACGTCCGGATAGAAACGACTGGATCCATTTTAGGGCTGCGCCTCCTACCCCTCCATTGTTCAGACACTGTAGCAAGATGGAATGAGCTACAGTGTCGAACGCGGCGCTCAGGTCTAGTAGGATCAGGGCCATGGTGTGGCCCTGGTTTCTTCCTAGCTTTGTCAATGGCAGACAGTTTTACTGATCCGCGCCATACACTCCTAGGAATCAATTCCGTCCACATTATGGGGCAGCCTACCCAACTCCTGTGTATTTCTTTAAAGTCCTCCTTCATGCTCCTGATATGTGTCATACCTTGCTACACTACCAAATAATTTTCACTTAAATGAATGACAAGCACATCTTGGAATTTCCCACATAGTAAGAGTTTGTTTAAACATGGAATGAGCTCTCTCCAATGCATTCCCCCTTTCTCTCCCCAATAGATGGAATATAGATCTTTAATCACACCCAAATGCAACCAATGGCTGGTTGACCTAACTTGGCGCTTTGCCCATTTCTCAAAGGTGTGGCCTACAATCCATATCTTTATCCCCAGCAACTGTGGTCCAGAAACAGATCTTGAAAAAGAAACAAAGTTGACAACCCATACCTTAAACACCCCCGTTGTCTTTCCACCTGATGTACCTCCGAAACCAGCCAGAAGACCAGCTACCCATCTTCATGATGGCCCTGGGAGTTCAACCCCACCTACTTGCTTCTGTCACTACCCAATACTAAAAGAATGAGTCCCACATTTGCTTGGATCCAGGCCCACTGACCCCAGTGCCTAATGCAAAAAAGCCAGCAACTGAAATGCAGACACCGGCTCACCTTCATTGTGTTTGAATTCCCTGCCCCCAATGTGCACCCCGCGCCGCAAAGTCTCCGACCATCTGAGCGGAAAAATTTGACGGATAGTACTTCAAAAGCACACTTTTCCTCTTTCTCCTTTGGTCCGTCTTGGACTTATGCAGCCACATATGTACCCCATCCTCTTTGAAAATCGTCTCAAAGCAGTCCCTTACTCCCTTTTCAGTTCCAAAACTTGGAAAGCCCCGAAAAACATCCAGGTCATGACGGTTGAAAACAGACCTGCTTCCTGGTGTCTGCTGTAGACTATCTGAAGGGAGCGGGTGAGGTTTGCCAATATCTCCAAAGTTAAAGGCTGGTGTACCCTCCCCCCAGGTCCATATTCTCTTGCCAATCCCTCCAGCATTCTCTTCCCCAGTTCCCGGGTGGTGGGAGCATGTCCCCATAACATCTTGACCATGTATTTCTTTCAAGTCCTCCTTCATGCTTATGAATGCAATGCGCACCAACTTCCCCGCAATGGTCAACCTAGATAGGCCTCTTTCTAATAAAGCTAACATGAATTGTATGACATCTTCCACTCTCCACCATTCCTTCTGCATTTTCTTAGCACCCCCTTCCAAGAACTCCGCCCAGGCTTGTAGGTAAGTTTGCCTGGTACAAAGGGCTAAATAATTGGCTGCCAGCTGTAGCATCCTCTCTCTGCTGCGGACCACAGCTCCTGTGGCACGCATGTCTTCTCCCCATCTGCCTCCAAGGCCAGCCCATGGGGGCCTCACCCACTGATAATGAGACAAGGCATCAGCAATGTTATTGTCCACACTGGGGACGTGTCGAGTTCTAAAGGTTATGTCAAGTCTCAAAGATTTCAATACAAATATCCGCAGTAGCGGCCACCAATGGGGCTCTCTGGCGGACTTCCTGTTGACCTCCTGTACTACTGACATATTATCAACGTGGAAAAAAACTCCTGTACGCCAGCTACTGCCCCAGAACAAAACTGCCTCTACCAGAGGGAAGAATTCCATAATGTGATGCTGCGCTGTCCCACCCTCCATGATTCTGGACACTCCTAGGTGCACCAGCGGCCTTGCCAATAAATGCCAAAGTCGCAACCTACCACCGCATCAGGAAATATCTGTTCCTCCCATTCAAAGTAAGTTAAGTAAGTGAACAGAATACCAGTAAATGATTAAGAATGCCTTCCACATCCTGAGATCCTCTTTGACCCCAGCAGATACCCTGGCATGATGATGAGGTAAAGGCAGACCTGACATGGACAATCCTAACTGTTACAGAAAGTCCTCACCACTCTACATGCAAAATTCAGATGATCGAGCAATGCCTGCACCTCCTTTACTGTCACTTTCTGCTTTCCCAGAATGGTACTTAACAGGGCCAGAATGCCACACATCTCAGGAAGCTGGGCCTTCATTGCCATTATATGGCTCTCAATGCCCAAAAAAGACAGAACTGTTCTAGAGCCCATCCTTTTCTCTGCGGCCAGCGGCACACCTAAGTCAGAAATCAGATCCTAAAAGTTATCCAGCAACCGCCGGCAGTCTCCAGGACCCCTGCCCCTAAAAAACGAAGTGATCTAAGTTGTACATCATTTCTTCCTGTCTTATGTAGCAAATGAACAACCACTGAAGAAATGAGCACTCAAACAATGCTCAGGAAATGAAACATCCATGGTAAGTGTCATGTCCATGAACTACTGGCCCTCAAAATGTTTGCCTAACAACTGAAAGTCAGCAGTGTGTACCTGTAGAGATGAGCCTCAGCAAGGCCTACCAATGCAAGGTGTTCACCCATCTCTGCACAGAGTCCTCAGACCATAGGAAGAAGTTGGCACAAAAACTGGAAATAGAAAAACAGCATTTATTACACCTCATGAGGGGTACTACAGTCCACACAACACCCTTCAGTATTGTATGAAGTAGCACACCAGACAAAGGAAGCATGCTTCTTTTATACCCTCACAGGGGCTCAAAAGAAGGCGGTACAAAACACAAGGGCACACATTAGGGACATATAAGGACATTTTGGAAGGCACAATCGATGAGTGGGTTGATTTAACAGTTTTCAGAAAGTGGTAAACACATTCCTATCTGAGACTAATGAGTAACAGCTGCAGTCCCTACTGAGCATGTCTGAAGGTGGGGGATGCTAAATATAGCCTGTTACTGGGCAAATATCATACGCAGTTAACAAGGAGGTAGGACAAAGAGCATGGTGAGCACATGGCAATATGTGGCAGACAAAATGGCTGCCGCAAATGCAAAATGGAAGCTGTGCAATATTACAATAGTTGCTAAATACAGCATGTCTTCTGCTAATGCTTAACCTGATCGCTGCTAAATTACAACAGATGACCCTTTCAGCATTAGCTGAAGACATCCGGTTTTCTGGGATAGTCCAACTATTCATCCTGTATGTTAATGTTCATCATTTCAGCTACTTCTTTGTGTAACATATGTTGTACTTTCATTTCTGTCCCATCTTTCTTAGTTGGTATACAGGCAGTAATGCATGTGGAACAAAGCATTGGACCGCACTGAATACACATGCAGCATGTGAAGAATATAGCAGTCATTATACACAAGATAGTCAGTAGTTTCCAGCCCCAAGTAGAAATCAAACCCGAGAACCAGCCCGCAAAAATCCAGGCACCATTTTCTGTATGGATCTCTGCAGCTATTTTATGCAGTTTAGATATCGCACCATATACTAAAGGTGAGTGATCCGGGATAAAAACACAACAACTACTTCCAATGATGCAGCATGCACTACCTCGATCAGCCAACATCACATCTAATACCATTCTGTTCTGGAGTGCTATAATTCTAGCAATTTGTAGTTCGTCAGTAACATTTCCAAGTGCAATAGCTGCTTGATTAGTAACAGCTTCCACAACCCTAGTCAATCGTCGCACTTTCATACTATTTAATGCAGCACCCACAAAGAAAAACAGTCCCAGATTGAAATCCACATATTGCTGTAGACTAGTATCTGTCTGATCTACATCATCTGTACTTAATGTCCTCTTATATCTATTCTGAGTAATGTCATTAAACAGTTTAAGATCTCCATGGTATGATGCAGGTGCCAAGAATAGAGGAGGCAATAAGAACGATACATAGCATATGCCTGACCACCCAATTGGTAGTCGATAATATCCATAATTACCACACACAAAATAAGAATTATGCGAAGCTATAAAAGAACTATTGTTCACTCCATCAATATTCAAAACTACAATACAGTCAAGTCAAGAGAGAGAGATTTATATAGCCCGCTACATACCCATAGGGTCTCAAGGCGCTAGAGGAAGGGTGGGGAATTACTTGTCGAATATCCAAGTTTTAAGTTGCTTTCTGAATGCTAGGTGGTTCTGAGTAAGGCGAAGGTGAGTGGGAAGTGAGTTGCAGGTTTTAGCTGCCAGGTAGGAGAAGGATCTACCTCCCATGGTGGTTTTGTTGATGCGAGGTACAGTGGCAAGGGCTTGGTTGGAGGATCGTAGCTGGCGGGAGGGGGTGTAGAAGGACAATCGTGTGTTGAGGCATTCGGGTCCAAGTTCGTAAAGTGCTTTGTGTGCGTGGGTTAGGAGGCGGAAAGTAATCCTCTTATTTACGGGGAGCCAATGGAGGTTTTTCAGGTGACCAGAGATGTGTTCTTTACGCGGGATGTCTAGTATGAGCCTGGCTGAAGCGTTCTGGATGCGTTGGAGTTTTTTCTGGAGTTTTGCGGTGGTACCGGCGTATAGTGTGTTTCGGTAGTCCAGGCGGCTCGTGACCAGTGCGTGGGTGACCGTTTTTCTAGTTTCGGTGGGGATCCAGCGAAATGTTTTTTTGAGCATGCGAAGAATGTTGAAGCAAGATGATGAAACAGCGTTGACTTGTCTGGTCATCGAGAGTGAGGAGTCCAGGATGACGCCCAGGTTCCGTGCGTGGTCCGTCGGGATGGGTGCTTTTCCAAGGGCTTCTGGCCACCAAGAGTCATCCCAGGCGGAGGGGGAGGTGCCTAAGATGAGGACTTCTGTTTTGTCTGAGTTCAGTTTCAGACGGCTGTGCTTCATCCACTCGGCTACTTCTTTCATTCCTTCGTGTAAGTTGGTTTTGGCGGTGTTAGGGTCTTTGGTGAGTGATAGGATCAGTTGAGTGTCATCCGCGTAGGAGATGATGTTGAGATTGTGTTGGCGAGCGATGGCCGCAAGGGGGCTCATGTATATGTTGAAGAGGGTGGGGCTGAGTGACGATCCTTGTGGCACGCCGCAGATGACTTCAGAGGCCTCTGACTTGAATGGTGGGAGGCGGACTCTCTGGGTTCTTCCGGTGAGGAATGAGGTGATCCATTCCAGTGCTTTTCCTTGGATTCCTACGTTTCTGAGGCGCTGTAGAAGGGTGCTATGACAGACTGTGTCGAAGGCAGCGGAGAGGTCGAGGCGGATGAGGGCGACTGTGTCTCCATTGTCCAGTAGAGTTTGAATGTCGTCTGTTGCTGCGATAAGTGCGGTCTCAGTGCTGTGTTTGGCTCGGAAGCCGGACTGTGAGGGGTCAAGGGATTTGTTGGTTTCGAGGAAGGTGGCGAGCTGGTTGTTGACAGCTTTCTCAATGACTTTGGCTGGGAATGGAAGAAGCGAGATGGGGCGGTAGTTTTTGAGTTTGGTGGGGTCAGCTGTGGGTTTTTTCAGAAGGGCGCTGAGTTCTGCGTGTTTCCAGCTTTCCGGGAAGGTGGCGGAGTTGAGGGAGCAGTTGATGACATCTCGGAGGTGTGGTGCTATGATGGAGTCTGCTTTGTTGAAGATGTGGTGAGGGCATGGGTCAGTTGGGGATCCTGAGTGGATGGAGTTCATCAGGCGGATGGTGTCCTCAGTGGAGATTGGGTTCCAGTCGTTAAGGATGTTCAAGGGGAGTGAAGGTCCTGCAGAAGGTTGGGTGGGTTGGTCTTCGGGTCGGTTGTCGAAGCTGTTGTGGATGTCTGCGATTTTGTTGTGGAAGAAGGAAGCTAGGGAGTCGCAGAGGGCTTGGGAGGGGGTGATGTCGTTGGAGTTGGCTGATGGGTTGGTAAATTGTTTGACGATGTTGAATAATTCCTTGCTGTTGTGGGCGTTGTTATCTAGCCGGTCTTTGAATGCGGCTTTCTTGGCAGACCGGATTAGTTGGTGGTGTATGCGGGTGGCGTTTTTGAAGGCGTCCCTGGTGCTGGTGTTTGGGTCTTTTTTCCAGGCCTTCTCGAGGGAGCGACAGTGTTTCTTCGATTTCTTAAGATCATCGTTGAACCAGGAGGCGGTTTTGCTGCCTAGTTTGCTTTGACGTTTTTTCAACGGTGCTAGGATGTCGGCGCTGTTGGATAGCCATTGGGTGAGGTTAATGGCTGCTTGGTCGGGGTTTGAGGAGTGAGCGGGGGGGGTTTAGAAGAAGTGATGAGGAGATCTGGTCGATGGTGATTTTGTTCCAGTTTCTTCGCAGGGTGGGTTGAGGATGGTTGTGGATTGTGGTCTTATTGTAGATAAAGTGAACGCAGCTGTGGTCCGTCCAGTGAAGAGCTGTGGTGTGACTGAATGAGACATGTTTGCTGGAGGTGAAGATGGGGTCGAGTGTGTGACCTGCAATGTAGTTGGGGTTAGTGACAAGTTGTTTGAGTCCGAGGTTGGCAAGATTGTCCAGAAGGGTGGTGGCGCTGCTGTCATTGCTCTTTTCCAGGTGAAAATTGAGGTCTCCCAATAGAATGTATTCCTCTGAGGGGAGGGCGTGTGGGGTGATAAAGTCAGTGATGTCGTCACTGAATTGTGCACGGGGTCCTGGAGGCCGGTAGAGGAGGGTGCCTCTGAGTGTGGTCTTGGGGTCGGTGTGGATGTGGAAGTGGAGGTGTTCGGCGCTGGCAAGGTTGACGTCTGAGCTGGTTGAGATGCGGATGGAGTTCTTATGGACGATAGCGATGCCTCCTCCTGTTTGCTTGATGCGGTCCTTGCGGATGATCTTGTATCCTTCCGGGATGGCAATGGTGATGTCTGGGGCTGAAGAGGCATTCATCCATGTTTCTGTTAGGAAGGCGACGTCCGGTGAGATGGTGTCTAGTAGATTCCAGAGGTCGATGGCGTGCCTGTGGACCGAGCGGGTGTTGAGCAGGATGCATTGTAGGTGGTTGGTGTCAGATATCTGGTTGGTGTTAGTGGATGAGGAGTTGTTCTTGGTGCCGTCGAACTTGCAGGAGTTGCAAGAGAAGGGTCCATGGGTGTGTCCAGGAGCGGCTTGGACGCAGTTGGGGGAGCGGCCGGGGTTAAGGGCTAGGAGGGTGGTGGCATCGTAAGTGATGCGAGTGGGCTGGGCATTACAGGAACCAGGGGGTATGGCACTGGGCGCGGTCCAGGCGCGGACGGGCGTAGACGGGCTTACCTTTGGCGCACCTTCGGCGCGACTGGGGCGCGACCGCTGCGCGTGAACGCTGCGCGCTTGTCCAGCTGTCATAAATGGAGAATGGAGGGGGGCGGAGCGTGGGCGGGGCGGCTGGGAGGCGGGAGCGTGGGGGGAGGGACAGGCTGAAGGCACAACCAAATGGCGATCGGTTTAAATACACACACACAGGCTAACACGCCGATATTGGCCACAAGGAAGACAATAATAGTGTTGGAAATGTTAAGTTTCAATTAAATACTCCCGTGGGCACTGCTGAGCACACAGGCACCAAATCCGGGTTTAAATTAGCAAAGTCAATAAAACTGCAGCAGCGCGAGGCACTTGAGGACCAGAGCAGCGCTACGATTACTCGGCACAATCAGTTAATCAGACAGCAGCAGTGCGAGGCGCTTGAGGAGGAGAGCAGCGCTACGATACCAGAAGCTGCAGGAGGCGAGTGGGAGCAACCACTGAGTCCGGAGACAAGTCACTTATTCCTACTGGAATTCGTCCAACATTGTGTACACATAAATCTGCTTTAGTCTTTGTAACGGAAATTATAAATTGTCCATCTTCAGCAGAGTCTCTTATGTTGGTGCAGACGTCCGGTGCTGAAATATTGTCCGGTTGGTACTCTTCCCATTTCCACTCAGTTCCATTAGCTTGGGGGTACCCATCTTTATCCTGGTAACATACTATATTAAGGCAGAAAAGAAGTCCACCTACTATAGGTACTTTAGATGCAAACAAGAGCGTATACCAGGCTCGGCAGGAGCCATTATGCGAGAAAGGAAGAGGTATAAAAGGTGTTCCTCCTTTCTTTTGATGTACAGGTATCATCCCACATACCGAACAATTGGTCATGTTTGTAGCATTATGGGTGTGGTGCAGCATCTGAATAAAAGTGTTGTTGAGATAAGACTGGTGATGCATCCGCTCATGATAAGGAAGTGTGAAAAAGAGATGTTTTTCCGGTATCGGTGTAGTAGCAACAAACAACTCACGAGCACGGACCATCTTCTCAACAGACCAGGCGATTGCTGCCATAATCACCAAAGCAGCAATAAACCCTACAGCACAAAATATCAGCTTCTTCTTTTCCATTCTAGCAACAACCCTAAAAGAGCTCTTACCCCTGGGCAGCCGCTGATTTCTTCACCACTGGCCAAGATGGATGTCACTACACTAATGCATGGCTGATCCCCCACCCTTGCCACATCGGCTCTCCGTTTCACTAACCCAGGGACAGCTCAGACAACTTTCACAAGCACTGAAGACTACTTTCTCGGTCTCAAATTATATCTTGTTGCTCCAAGAATTGTCTGGTCAGGGAAGAACTCCTCAGATCCGTCAGATCCGTCAGGTGTCACAGAGTGGCCTTTCTCCGCAGTCAGAACCTCTCAATGGTTGATCAACACAGCAGGCTCCACCAAGGTAGGATGTATTCGCCGACAGTGGGTACTGTGGATCCAATTCTTCAGGTTTGTGACTCGAACTGCTGCCCTCGTGGCGAGTAACACTTGCTCTGGTCCACGCCACCTCGGCTCCAAGCTGCTCGACCTCTCAAAGACCTTGATCATCACATGGACGGAGCTCATGACCTTCACCTGTAGATCTATCAGGAAGTGCTTCTCGAACCTGTTGATGAATAGAAACCAAGTTATCAGTTAATTGTGCCAAATAGTCATTCATTAAGACACAAGGCACATCATATACAGAACTTGGTTTAGGAACTCGCCATATATTCATTGGCCGTCCAAACACAATCTCATATGGTGTGAGACATGTTCGAGAATACGGCACTGATCTGATAGACAATAATGCCAGTGGCAGTGTATCTGGCCAAGTCAAAGATGTAGAAGCCTGTATCTTTGCTAATTTCAACTTCAGAGTAGCATTATATCTTTCTACCAATCCTGCTGATTGTGGATGAAACACTGCATGAAACTTCTGCTTGATCTCTAATCCTTTCAGGACATACTTGATAACTTCTCCAATAAAATGAGGTCTATTATCATTCCACAAAAATCTGCAAACACCATAGCGAGGAAAGAATTCCTTCAAAAGCACCTTGGCTATAGTAATAGCAGTACTGTCCTTTGTGGGGTACGCCTCAATCCATTTACTGAAGGCGCATACCACCACCAAGACATACTTTAGATTATTGCAGCGTTCAAGCTGAATATAATCCATTTGCAAAACTCCAAAAGGTACAGTTGGTGTAGCAAACCCTCCTTTAGGAGTTTGAGTCCCTTTTCCAGGATTGTATTGTAAGCAGATCAAACAAGACTGTACTACACTCTTAGCTGTGCTAGCAATCTCTGGATGCCTCCAAACTTGCTTAAGCAATTTTGTTATCGCTGAAGCTCCAACATGTGCTAGCCCATGTGCCATCTGATCCATAGGTTGTACAAAAGCTATGGGCAACTTCCATTTATCCATCTGCTTATTCCGCTAACAACCCACATCATCCAACTCCCCATCTTTAGACCATTGCTCCTTTTCTTTCTCAGAAGCGGTCTTCTGTATCTCTAATACTTCTTGTCTAGCATTGTGCCAACGTTCAGCTTGTGACTTCACTACATACATGGAAGTAGTACTTCGCTGCATCGCAGTCTCAAGTGCCACACGGTCTGCAAAAGCATTACCCTGTCCCACCTTATTAGTCTCCTTCTCATGTGCACTACACTTCACAATAGCTATTTTCTTTGGGTATGTCAGTTCAGTCAAAAGGTTATGCACTAGTTCTCCATGCATTATTTGTATCCCGTGGGACGTAAGAAATCCTCTTTCCTTCCATAGCAGGCCAAAATCGTGCGCCACTCCAAAAGCATAGCGGCTATCTGTATAAATATTTACACAAAAATCAGCACTTACCTCACATGCTCGTGTCAAAGCTATCAGTTCAGCTGCTTGAGCCTTCTTCTGTGGTATACATGCTATCTCCACTATCGTGTGAAGCGTAGTGATTGCATAGGCAGCTGAAGTTGTACCATCTGCAACTTCAAGCAGGACCCATCAACCCACAATTCTCTATCTACATCTGGAAGAGGCGTATCCTGTAGATCTACACAACCCTTTGTCTGTTCTTCAGTAAGAAATATGCAGTCATGTGTTTCTTGTGACTCAGGCTGAGTCACCGGATACGGCAACAAAGTGGCTGGGTTTAGTGTTGCACATCTCTTCAGTGTAATGTGAGGAGCAAGCAACGTCAGTTCATATCCTGTCAAGCGGGTGCTAGTCAAATGCTGTGTCTTTGTTTGATTTAAAAGGGCATCAACAGCATGGGGTACCAGCACTAACAACTTATGTGACAAAACTATCCCTTCACTCTGGCGTATTGACACAGCTGTTGCTGCAACTGAACGGAAAAACACCCAGGCAACGCTCGAGCTACAGGATCAAGTCATGCTGAGAAATATGCACAGGGGCGTTGCTTATCGCCATGTGTCTGTACTAAAACTGACAATGCACATCCATCTTTCTAATGTACATAGAGTGTGAAGAACTTCATGTAATCTGGGGTACCTAACACTGGTGCTGAACAAAGGGCTTGTCGTAACTGTCTAAAAGCATTTTCACATTCATCTGTTCATGGGAGGGGTATTGGTGTATCTTTTGTTAAAAGTGCTAACAAAGGTTTAGCAATGTATGAAAACCCCCAATATCCATTGCCTACAAAAGGAAGTAAGACGAAGAAATGCACGAACTTCTTTCTGTGTAGAAGGTACTGGTGTGTCTAAAATTGCCTGAATATGATCTGATGTGAGTGCACAGCCCTTTTTAGACAAAAGGTGACCTAAATAGGTCTCCTTTGGTCTACAATATTGCAGTTTCTTTCGTGACACTTTATGATGGTGCAAAGCAAAAATAGAAAGCAAGGACCAGGTGCATTTTTCACATTGTTCAGGAGCATCGGCTGCCAACAAGATGTCATCAACATATTGTATGAGACTGAGAGCCACACCTTCAGGTAAGACAAAAGAATCAAGTTGTCTTTTTTAATGCTTGACTGTAAATACTAGGACTTTCAGTATAGCCTTGAGGAACTCTCCAAAATCTATACGATCGATTATTCAAAGTAACACCAAACAAATATCGGCTATTAGGATGAATAGGGATCGAAAAAGAAAGCGTTCTTCAAGTCTCTCACAGAAAACGTAGTTGCGGTCGGGGGAACCAAGGTAAGAAGTGTCGTAATATCAGAGACCACAGGATATTGTGGTACCACGATCTTATTCACTTCTCTTAAATCAATTATAAATCTGTAAATCCTAGTGTCAGTATCTTTTTTCAAAAAGGAAGAATCGGGCTATTACAAACATTAAATGGAACTTCCTGAACAAATCCAACTTCAATAAGATCATGAACAATGCGTATAAGTGCCTCTTCTCCCTCCTGTGAAATTCTATACTGAGGTAAGCGTGGCAGCACAGCTCCCTCCTTTACACTAATATGCACTGGTGGAATAACCATCTGTCCTACATCAGTGTCTGAAGTAGCCCACAAAGTACTAGGGAGTGAAGCTAATGCAATATTCTCTTTAACAAGACAGGCTCTTTCCAACACAGGATGGTTATCATTTAAAATAACCCGTACTCCTTCAGGAAAACACCGTATTGTAGCCCTGAAATGCTTGAGCATATCAAGACCCACAATGTTGTCTGGTGTATTTGGGGAAAGCAGAAACGGACATGGAGCAATGAATTTATCAACATGCAATGCAAGTGGTTGTGACAATGGGCTAAGGGAAGGTGTTCCATCGAACCCTATCGATGTAATCGTCAAGCCATACAGGGGAGCCCTTGGAACCAATTGTTTAAACAGAGCGCTACGAGTAGCTCCTGTATCAACCAGCACCTGATCAGTAGAACCCAAAACATGTGCTGTAACATTAGGACCCCTCTGATCTACTGGGACTTCAACTGATTCCTTACCCCATCCCAGGCAATCCTATGCATAAGCAGAGTCATGTGAGTCAGGCTGCACATAGTCAGACATTTGACATTGGTTACACCTGTAAAAAGTATTAAACCCATTCTGTGTCTGTGCTTTAGAATCAAACCTAGCGCGATCATTCGTATTTCCCCTAGGCTCTCAATATCCCGCGCGATTTCTCATTTGTCCCAGACCACGTGTATACTGCTGTGAGCGTAATGCTGGACACTCAGCTGCCCTATGCCCAAATTTCTTACAATACGCACATTGATCAACAGATAGAGTCGAGCGAGTGTAAGAAGAACCATAAGATCCACGTCCACCTCTATCATTACCTCTGGAAGGTGGACCAAAAACTTGAGATAACAAAACCTTTGTTTTTAATTCCTTAGACTTCTTATCTTCATTACCCCTTGCTTCTAATTCCTGACGCTCATAATATTGAGCCATCATCAAGAGAGATGCCGGAGAAGACGTAGACCAAGAGCTTTCACTAGCTTTTAAATGGCTAGCCACTCCTGGTAATAAGTTTGCTACATACTTATCTACAAATAGATGTCTACCTGTATCATCTGTTAATGACTGGCCACTAAAATCATGAAATGCTTCCTCAAAGCGCGTAAAGAAATCAGAAACCGATTCATCTGCCTTTTGCTTGCATGACTATAAAACTGTCCAATCTATCTTTTTAGGGGGAATAATCGTTTTTAACTTAACTACTATGGCTGCTGGAAGATCTAAAATCAACTGACACGGCTTTTGTGCGGGCTCCCTTTCCTCATCCGCTTATTCTATCTCTTTCCACGATGCCCCATAAGCTGTGCGATCGTCAACTTTACGCATAGTCCTCCACATGTCTGGGGGTAATATCAACCCGAAAAATAAATCAACATCAGGCAAAGTCATAGTGCATGAGTTAATGGCTCCCTCAACTTCCTCATAGAAAATAGCTGGATTTTTCCTTGGGTCAGGCAGTGCAGGTTTAAGTGCCATTACATCTGCCATGTTCCAGGGAGTATACACCCAATTATAAATAAAATAGCCGGGGGCGGAGCTTGCAGGCATGGATGGCGGCCGCTTGAGAGCGTAGCTCCGCCAATTCACCTCCAAAATCCTTCATTTATCCTCTCCTACACAGCTCTGGGAGTCGGGCGGGATTGTCGCCTCACCCCCGCATGCTGCTGACGCCCCCGGCACCAACGTCGGGGCCCGGGCGAGACTGCTACACACCAGAGTCCACGAGTGGAGGAGCCGAGACGAAGGGCCGCGGGGCCGCGGCCTTGAGTGATCCTGCCCCTGAGTTGCCTAGCGGGACGTGCGGCGCGGGAGCTTCCTGACTCCCGAGTGACGTCACGCGCCCGCTTCCGGGCCCCGAGTGATCGGCTGGTGAAGCCGTGGAAAGCAGGAGACCACCCGCAGAGGTGCTGGAGGGCTGCGGAGGGCCTATATAGCCATCCCTCGAACTGCTGGACGTTTTTACCGCAAAGGAGGTAGTGTGCTGCTCCAGGCATTCGCGCCGGCCGTTCTGGGGCAGCGGAGGAGCAGCCTGCCCCCCTGGGGGGTGGACGGGAATCAGCAGGACTGCCCCAGAGAACCAGATAGACGGGGGAGGCCGTCGGACCCATAGAAGGTGCCTTTGGCGGTGAGTTGATCTTCGGGCACGTGGCTAGGCCCAGCGCTGCACGGGCCCCCGGACACCTCTCCTCGCATTTACCTGTACTCACCTGCTAGGACGCGCTCTCTACCCCCCCTGGGCCTGCTGCAGTGTGCATACCAACGCTCCACAGTGGTGGACGCCTGGCCTGAGGAGGCGACCCCGACGGCTGTGACACTTCACAGACTGCGCCACAGGAAGAGAGGGACCGCGCAGAGGTGGCGCATGATCCCCCTGGCTCACTTTCATCCCAGTCAGGGCGGTGGGTCGAAGCGAGGTGGGCACCCCACGGCACGGGGCAGGTCAACGGCCCAGTTTACACTGCATGCCCCCCTCTAGGTGGAGGTTACGTAAGGGGTACAGAGACTGTAACGATCCCAAGGAGCCCGGAGGGGATTAATTGGCGGCTTCCTCCCCAACCCAGCGGGAGTTTTCGGTCCCGAGGAGGGTCGCGCTGGGGAGTCTCGAAGACCCCCCACAGAAAGGGTGTTGAGACCACCGCAAAGGCTTGCTCCCCCCAGGGCTTGCGAGGCAAGAGGAGGCCCGACGACACAGCAGCGAGACAAGATGGGGAAAGGAGTCGCGATGCAGTCAAAACTCCCATTCGAGCAGCGTCCCACCAGGCCTCCGGACTCGGGAGAGGTGGACAGTGGGCTGGCATCTGCGGCGCAGGAAGGCTCTATCTACGCCGGCATAAAGGATCTGCTGGTCACCAAGGAAAAGGGCCTGCAGGATGTCGGAAAGGGTCGATAAACACGCAGAACGCCTCAAAATGTCCGAAAGACGCCTTACGGAAGTGGAAGAAGGGCAGATGGAACTCGACAAGGACCGCAAACACATGGCAAAGTTGTTACAGGTCATTCAGGACAAGTCTGAGGATTTGGAAGCGCGCTCGAGGAGGTCCAACATACGGATCACGGGAGTTCCGGAGACGACCTAAACGGGCAAAATGGAGCTAATTGTGGAGAAGCCGTTGACCACCCTGCTGGGGGAAGGCGTATTCTCCAACATGTTTATAGTGGAAAGAGCACACCGATCTCTGGGCCCGAGACCACTGCCGGGAGCCTCCCCTAGGCCCATAATAGCTAAACTCCTGAATTACCGCGACAGAGACTCAGCTCTGAGAGTCGCCAGGGAGAAAGGCCAGCTACAATTTGAGGGATCCAAAATATCCCTATACCCTGACTTCACTGCTCGCGTACAGGAGGATCGGAGATGTTTTCCCCTTACAAACAACAGATGAGAGACCTTGGTCTGGACTACGCAATGCTGTATCCGGCGAAGCTGCGGATCAATCAGGGTGGTCACTCCCATTTCGTCACAGACCCGAAAGAGCTGCAGAAGGCGCTGAAATCCTGGGCAAAAGAGCGGCGAAACAGCCCGAGGGGTGGACCAGAGGACCCGGGACCCTCCAGTGGTTTGGAGGATCAAGAATGACAGCGCAGCCTCTTGGGACTCGTCTAGTAGGTATCCAGCCTGTGCCCTGCCCCTGAGAGGTGTTGGACGACCAATTTTGCCCGAGGGCTCGCATGACGAGGCGAACTGCGCCGATGGGGTGAGCTGTCGGCACATTGGGAGCGAACTCGGACTGCATTACATGGTGAGATTGTTCCTGCTTATGGGGGCCTGTTTGAACTTTTTGCCACCTGAGTACACTACTCTCTTACCCTGACTTAATGTATTGCATGAGATTGTATGCACTGGCAGTTTTTTTTTTCCAGTGGCCTGCATTGAACTTCCGGAGGGTGGGGTGTTGGGGTGGCGGGCGGGGGGGGCGTTGAATTTTGACCGACGAGCTCAATGGTCATGGTTATATGTTTTGTCATAGAATGCTGTGGTAGGCTTACAGATAGAGTTGAAGGAGCGGAGAGCCGGATAGCGAATGTTGGCTTAGGTTAAATGCTTTCTGCAGTACTTTTGGTAACCTCTGCCCTAGAGCTGACTGCACACAGGGTTCCGGCTGGGCCCCATGGTTCTGGATTGGGGGAGTCGGGGAGGAGGGGGTCTTTTGTATCAAGCTAGGCCAAGTTGGGGTAGGTCTGCTGTGGGTGGAGGGGGGGAACGGCATGGTTGCCATTATGAGACTAAGGGAGGGTTGCGGTTGTCATGTTTTGTTTCGATATGCTTTGCCTCAAAGAAATCAATGTCCTTGTTTCAACTGTCTGATTGCCTGTAATTTGGTCTGCTCAAGACGCTGGACTATGACGATAATCCCTGGGCGGCGCTCTGATGTCTGAGAGGGAGGTTGGAAGGGCGGATGGGCGCCCTGGGTTGGTACACGCTCTAACATGGAATGTGAGGGGGCTGAATGACCACAGGAAACTTAGAAAGGTGCTCTGCTATCTTAGACGCCACAAGGTTGATATTGCACTACTACAAGAAACGCATCTTCCACCCACCAGCAACATGCTACACACCAGGAGTTTAGCGGGTAATATAGCGGCTGCGGGGTTCACCACTCACGCGCGGGGCATCCTCACTTGGATAAACCCGAAATCTGGATTCCTCCTACAGACCCTGCGGGTCGACCCTGAGGGGGCTGCTGAACCCCTCGCCTCTGCCCTAAGAGAGTATCATAGCCACAAGGGAGATAGGTTCCCCACATACAAGCTGGTTGTATCTATGTATGCAGACGACACCTTGCTATATGCCCACTACCCGGCAGTCTCGCTTCCCCCACTCCTTAGAGAGGTGGTCCGGTTCAGCACGCTCTCGGGACTCATGGTTAACTGGGCAAAATCGGTGGTACTGCCCCTGACTCCTGTGACGACACAGGTGGAGACGGAGTTCCCCGTACAATGGACGGAGGACCCAATTAGATATCTGGGGATCCAGACACACACGGATCCGGATCTTCTCCTTGGGCAGAACTACGGACGGGCGGTCAGTAGGCTAAAAGACGAGATAGAAATTTGGTGTAAACTACCTCTTACGCTGATGGGCCGCATAGCCCTAATGAAGATGATAGTGCTACTGCTGTTTCTTTTCCTTTTTAACGCGTTACCGATCGTGCTCTCTAAATCCTTCTTCCATCGTCTGACTAGTCTAATGATCAGACTGGCATGGGCGGGCAAACAGCCGCGAATCAAATGGACTACGCTCACCCTCCCATACAAATTAGGGGGGCTGGCAGCGCCAGACCTGGAATTGTACTACAGAGCCGCCCAGGCGTCTCATTTACATACCTGGATCCATGGTGATAAGCTAATCCAACATGTCCGGCTCGAATGAATATTTGCGCACCCTATACCGCTCCCGGCAATGATCTGCCAACCGCAGGATCGCCGGACGGGGGTGTTAGACTCCATATCCTCCACCAACCACGCATGGCATTCACTCCTATTTCGCCAAGGAGGGGCGTTGCTGTATTCGCCGGAGATGCCAATTGAGTGGATGCGTTGGCTTCCTCCCATGGTGGATAAAGCGACTACACGGGAACTCGCCAAACTGGGGCTGAGCAAGGCGGGAGACCTCTTCCACGACGGCACGGCCAAAACCTGGGACCAGGCGCAGGGAGACGGAGTTGACCCTCCGCTACACCAGAGATTCCACTTCCACAGGACTCGGAGCGCCCTCGCTGAGCTCCTGGGTCCGGATATGTCGGAGCCTCCGGACATGCCAAAATTAATAACCCTAGGCGAAGAACTACGCTCCATTCGTGGAGTTTGCGGAGTTTGGTCAACTCCGCGTTCCGCGGAGTACGCGTAGCTGTCGATTACTCCGCGATCCGGTGCGTAGCGTAGTTCTCGCGCGCTGAATAACATTATCGCGTGCGCGGCAATGGCTTACCTTGGTTCTGCGTTCGCTTTTTCCCGGTCGCGCGTGCCACCATGTTTGTAAACCCTCCCGCACCATTCCGTGCGACTGTGCGAACGCGATAACGTCATTTGGATGCGCGATAGCGTCATAAGGATCCGAACACGTTACTTGTGACCCGGAACAGGAAATAAGGGAACGCAAGCGGGTGGGACAAACCTCTTGGGTAACTTAGCGCGATAGCCATCCTGAGCATGCAGGAAACGCCCCGAACACGCGCACCGCGCTCCCGAAGATGAAAAACGGCGCGCGAACGGGTCTAGCAAGCAACTACGCATGGCTGCGGAGCTACGCGTAGTTCGCGGAGTGCAAGTGCGGCTTCGCGTAGCTCCGCGGAGTCCGACTCCGCGAACTACACCCAGGGTTAGAAATTAACATACGTGATCACTCACAAGAAACTTTTGACACACCTCTACGGTATAGCGAGATCTCAGGGGGAACACCAGCTTATGAAAGCACGCTTGGAGTGGCAGAGGGACTTAGGTACCTCGTTAGATGATGCTGCGAAAACACGAAGCGCATTTCCCTAAATGGAAAGCACCGGCTCATACACTTTAAGTTCCACCAAAGAGTGTACTACACCCCTGCACGGCTTCACAGGTACGGGCTGCGTCCGGAGGCCCACTGTGAGCGTTGTCGGGCGGCAGACGCTGACTTCTTGCACTTGTCTTGGGGTTGCCCGGGGATACACAAATTTTGGCGAGACATTTTTTCCGAGATGAGCAGGATTCTGGAAGTCGACTTAGACATGGACCCGGGAATAGCACTAATAGGTAACTCAAAAAGACTCCCAGGGGCGATACGCAGACTCACAGACATGGGGATGCTGATGGCGCGGAGAGTGGTAGCACAGTGCTGGATGCGGGGCCCTCTTCCTACTAAGGCTAGATGGTCGCGAAACATGCTATATTGCTGCACGCAGAGGAAGGCGTATAGCGAGTTGTTAACCCCAAGAAATTGCCCGAAGAACTTCTGGGCCCTTTATAGGACCTACTTGCAAGGACAGCAGACCGTGCATGAGGACACCACAGACAGCGCCCCTGCAGGAACACCCGCAGATCCCACACACGATCCGGTCTAGGACACTGACGCTCACAGGGGACAACGGGTGCAGATCAGGGGGAGAGGGTAACAGGGGAGTATAGAGCACAAGGGGGGAGGGTAGGGGGGTGAGGCTCCATGGAGGGGGGGACTTACAGGGTAGACCACACACTGTTCGATTTCTCCACTAGTTGAGGCACGGACTGTGGGGGGCAGGGTCAGACCACCTTCAGGGCCCCTTTACTATCGTTGGGAGGGTCTCCGCTGGATAGAGGAGTTGGGCGCAGACACGGTCATTGCAGAGCTGGTTAGGCTAGAAGGAGCAGGATTCATTGGTGAGGCTATAGGCAAGAGTGGAGGGGGGGTGTTGTTTTGAGGGAGTTCAGAGGTTGTTCAGAAGGGAGAAAATTGAAAAAAGCACAGAAGGACGGGCAGCCGCCCACATGTAAGATCTGTACTACACATTGGATCACTGATATACCCATACGCCGCCGGACCCCCGGGTTGTCGGCCCCAAGGCTGTGTATTGCATGTATAGGACTTACGGCGTCTAATTGTGTTGCAGCCGGCCCCGGAGGGGTTGTGGGCCAGAAGCTGTGTAAATTGAAATTCCTTACTCTGTGCAATAAAAAAAAAAAAATAAAAAAAAAAAAATAGCCTTTTGCATCAATAGAACTCTTGTCCTCACTGGTGCCTGCTCTTTTAGGAGGGACATATAAAGGCGCAGCCTCTCGTATTGGTTTCGCATGCACTAGTACAATCTTATCTGTTCCGAAGATAGGTGCTTGCGCCCCGCCGGTCTGAGATGCCTTCGCAGCTGCATCCGCAATATTTTTCTCCTCTCGCAAACGGACTGCTTCAACACGCAGTTTCACCAACCACCTGATCATGTCAGCCATCTGAGAGGGAAGAAAAGAACCATCACACAAATGCTTAATATCATCTGCCACATCATTAGGTTCTAATTCCTCAGAGTATTTCCAAAACAGGTCAAGAACCTCCCCGGCAAACACTTCAGTAAAATACAGTTGTTCCCTTTCCTGCCACCCTTCCATATTGTCTAATAGGTCAGAAGCGGGGGCAGTATCACGAAGTGCTTTGCGGGCGGCCGATCTAAGCTGAGATGCATGGTCTGCAGTTAGCATAGAAAACGTGTCACGTGTCTTTTGTTGCTCTGAATCAGAGTCCTCATCCTTGCCAGCTGGGGCAGACGGAACGGCATACGGAGGCAGAGGACGATCTAATAATAAAAAATCATCTTGCGGTTTATTAAGGACAGGATAGAGAGGTTGCCGAACAGCGTATTGGCCAGATACCTGTAATCTGTGTTCTTTCTCTTCTCTCTCTTTCAATTCGTGCACCTCTTTCTTTCTCAACTCTTGCGCTTTCTCATACACACTCTTTCGCTGCTCTTTCTCAATCAAGGCTTGCTCACGCCTCTCTCGTTCACGTACCTCTTTCACCCACATTCTTATGCATTCAAACATATCTTGTCTGGATTTCCAATCAAACATATACTGCTCCACATACTCAATCTTTCACAAATCAAATGACCCATGCATTGGCCATCTCAACTCTGGATCCGCACAAGTGTATTTGTTCCCTAATGTGCTGTACATTATAGAAGAAAGACCATATTTAATATACATATCCTTATTAGGCGTCCCCTCTGGGGGAGCCGGCTGTGATTCCTCAAGTCTTAATCTGGTACCACTACAAAAGCAGAACATCCTACGAAGTGCGCCAAAAACAGGCATGCCAAAAAATAGTGCAGAATTTGCAATACTATAATGAAAGTATCACTTAAGGTACCTTTAGTACGTTGTGCCGTTCAAATCAAAATCAAGTTTGGAGAAAAGACTCCTCATTACCTACCTATATGGGTTGCAACTCATATATTTACACAAACATACAAATATGACATGTCTTCTAAATCAAATTGCCACGGCAAGCATTCCTAAAACTGCCTTGCCACTCCCAGGCTTCCAAAATCCACAGCAAGTGCCGATAAACTGCTCTTACCAGTCACAGGGCGTCCAGATTCCAAGTGCCAAGTTCTAAATTCGACCAAACGGTCACTGCACAGCGAATCAATAGAAGAGATCTCAGTCGGGGACCGGCGCCACCTGGATGGTCAGATGGTAAAGAAGGGAAAAAACGCCGTGGGTGCCAAGACTCTGGTCTCCTCTGGCATGCGATCGCGTCCGTAGCGAGATTCCAATCCTTCGTCGCGACCAATCCTTCGGGCATCCGAGTCGCCGATGAGCCCCACGTGTCGGGCGCCAATTTTGTAGAGATGAGCTTCAGCAAAGCCTACCAATGCAAGGGGTTCCCCTTTCTCTGCACAGAGTCCTCAGACAATAGGAAGAAGTTGGCACTGAAACTGGTAATAGAAAAACAGCATTTATTACACCTCATGAGGGGTACTACAGTCCACACAACACCCTTCAGTATTGTATGAAGTAGCACACCAGACAAAGGAAGCATGCTTCTTTTATACCCTCACAGGGGCTCAAAAGAAAGCGGTACAAAACACAAGGGCACACATTAGGGACATATAAGGACATTTTGGAAGGCACAATCGATGAGTGGGTTGAGTTAACAGTTTTCAGAAAGTGGTAAACACATTCCTATCTGAGACTAATCAGTAACAGCTGCAGACCCTACTGAGCATGTCTGAAGGTGGGGGATGCTAAATATAGCCTGTTGCTGGGCAAATATCATACGCAGTTAACAAGGAGGTAGGACAAAGAGCATGGTGAGCACATGGCAATATGTGTCAGACAAAATGGCTGCCGCAAATGCAAAATGGAAGCTGTTCAATATTACAATAGTTGCTAAATACAGCATGTCTTCTGCTAATGCTTAACCTGATCGCTGCTAAATTACAACATATCGGCAGCAGATGATAGGCAGACTTAATGTCGCTCTAAGCCATCAGTGCCCCCACTCCCACCTTCTCCACAAAGGCTAGGGCCACATCCACTGAAGAGTAGGTTACTGAGACTTGTTCTGTTGGAATAAAATTATTCACAGACTGCCTTCCGACCGTGATAAGTGATGGATCAGGTGATACTGACCCAGTTCTTTCTTCAATACCACCCCAATGTGGCTCCTTAGGCCAGTCATCAAAAGGACCTGCCATTCTTTCTTCCTGAATTTCTTTGTGTAACTTTTCCCTGAACACCTGTGCATGCTGCAATGCAGATTTCAAATTGAAAGTCCAGTGGCGCACCCTTGGGTCTCGCAACAGTAACTCAGCATTCTATTTCCGTGACAGCCAGAATGTTAGTCTTTCCAGTAAAATGGGCGTATGAGCCCTTACCGCCAGCTATTTGTATCCCCTTTTCTGCCCCAAAATACTGTGTCTGCCCATTCTGCAGCCCTTGACCTGACCCTGACTGACCCCCAGATGCCCCGTACTGCTGCCTGTGCCCTGCAGAAGGGCTGTTTTCCCCTGCGCTGAAGCAGACAACCATTGGGTGTTGGCCTGCACATTTTGAGCATTTATGTCAAAACTTTCACAATTCCTTGGTGCACAAGCCCTCGTAGTAGTGTCAGTATGCCCCACACTGGTTTCCCTGGCTATTTGTAGTCACCCTCAGTTTGCCCCACCCAAGTGGGGCACCCTTGAAAGGCTTGTGTACAATGGTCAGACGGCTAGCAGTAAAAATGGCTTTGCCAAACTTCGCTGGACCCATTGTGTGCTGCCACAGATCCATGTCCCACTCCTCCCATTGTGCTTCTGGATCCACTGCTAACCTTGCCCTGAACTCCCCATCATATTGGGCCCAAGCATAGCCCCTGTAATTCAACTGCGCTATCCTAATTACATCTAGGCATTTGAAAACAGCAAGTGACCTCTCTGTGAACTTTTTGCAATAGCTGCTTTCATAAATGAGGAAAGGAGCCATCCAATTCTCAATTGTCATCTGCACTCTCGGCCGCTTGGACAGTGGTAACTGCTTCTCCTTCGATCTCTCTTTTGACCTCAGCTCACTATGAAGGAGTTTCACCATCTCAACATATTCTCCCTTCCAAATCTTCTCTTTGATCGACTGCATAAGATGAGCCCCCAAAGGTTTTGAATGCCCATGTATGGCAATTTCTTGAATTTCACCTCTTTGCTATTTATTTTTTCACATGTGCTCGATGTTGCATCGCTCACTTTCACCGTCTCTATACCGCCCTCTGTCATCCCATCAGTCACCCCGTTTTCTACCAAGCCTATGTCTTCTTTTTCTGGATTTCTCCCCTTATATCCTGCTTCGTCTTTGTCGGTGCGCCCCGGGAGGTCCTCTGTATCAACATCAGTGTCCTGCTTGTAGCCTCCCTTTAATAAGCGGTCCTTCCCACTATCATGAGCTTCCCCAGTTGCAACGCCCACAGATACTAATCGTGAGTGGGCCTCCCCACTGTCTATATGCTCTGTAGACCCAATCTCCACCAACACGCATGTCCTGCGGGCCTCCCTCCATGTTGGTGTTCCCTGCATTTGTTCCCTTTCTGCCAGCAGCTGGCAGTGTGCACCTCCTGTTTCAGTTTCTTACCTGACGCCAAGGTTGGTACCAGCTCGGGGGCCCGCTGCTTGGCCAACATCTGCTGCTGCAGATTCTGTTCTTTTCTAGCCACTTGTGTCTGAGCCCTTGTGTCCTGCAAGATACTAGGTGCAAATGGATTAGCAAAACCCCCCACATCCTCCTCCTTGACTGCATCACTTACTCCCCAGGTTCGCTGTCCTCCTGCAGCTCTCTCCATTCCAAGCTCTCTTCATCATAATCGAGCAGTGGCTTCACACACTAGGCCACACACTTGCCCATGCTCCTCGTTCGAAAATTGCAACTACACATAAGCACATTCCATATCAGAAATGTCACTTGTGATATTCTCGAGGAGCTACGACACCAACCAAGATGGCCGCATAGTCTCCCGGCTCCGCTGACCTCCGTCCTTCGCTCTATTATCCTGTCGCCTATCCCGGTTACGTGCACCGGATCCGTGTGTGTGATTCGACCTGCTCTCCAGTGGTGCAATCCCGGAGTTTCTCCGCCGTTGTGGAGCGGAGTTACGTCGATGATCGTTTGAGGCCTAACCCAGCAGAGATGCCGGGGTCTCGAGTGCGGGCTCTGCCGGGTCCGAATTGAATAACAACGGACTGCTGAATGAGGTCGGGTCCGCTCTCTGGAACACTCAGACTTTTTGATTGGTCTGCTACCACCAGCTGCCTGGTGCCCTACAGTAGGTGAGGTGACGAGTGACACACGGTGCTGTGTCACGGGGGTCCCTGACCGGGGGGTTCGGCATTTGCATCGTCGATCCCCCTGGGTCGGTGCCCCGCTGCGTATTACTGCTTGCTAACCGTCAGTCCCTCATGGCTTACTCCTGGTCCGCCTAATTTTGCCCCGGAGAAGACGCCTCTCCGTGGGGACCATCATGTGGGAGGAAGAAAGGCATCTAGCAAGGCAGGCTCGAACTGGCCCGTCACTACGAACTGTGCTGGAGGCACTCATTGCACTTAAGGGGACCATTGAAGTCCAGACTTGCAATTTGTTGTCTGCGACGGAAGGACTCACAGGCCTGAGAGCGGATCCTGACTCGACACCCGTGCCCCGGTAGCTAGCCTGCATTTCGATAGATGTTTCGGAGACTTGTTTTGACCCGGCGCTGGAAGCAGAGTCTGCCCCTATTGTACTGGATCTACCTGACTGTACTGTGCCCGATCACCCAATGGAGCCGTTGGAACCCCCGACTGTGTATCCCTTGGAACATTCACATGTCGCCCCCATTCTGGAACTTTCTACTTTTCATCTTTTGCTGTTTCGGACCTTGTCGACTCCCCTCTCCTGTCGGTCTTACAAGATGGCGGATGGAGTACAGCTTGGCTTCGGAGACAGGGAGGGGCAACATTGGCACCAACCATCTACATTGAGATCTGCTGTTCTTTTCTCCTCTGTTTACTCCTGTTCTGTAGACTTTTGCGGTAATTTGTGGAAGGGACTTTCTTTAATTGACGACTTTAGTGAATTTGATCGACGGGGCCAGGGTTGAGATTGTTATCTGGGTCTCTCATTGTGGCACTGGGTTTAACGGGATTGCTTTCTTGACCTAACGGAGTCCAGGGCGGGGCTGGCTACGACGGTGGAAGGAGACCGGGAGTCCGTAGAAATATACCCTCCTCCGATTTCCCTCACTGAGTGGGGCTCTTTGCCTTTTATTTCTTTCTCTTCTTCTATATTTCGGGTTCTGATTACTGGGCGACAGGCACGCTGCGAGGGGGGTGGCCGTAGTCATCATCAGGGGTGCAGGGTGGGGGGTGTGGGGATGGGTGTTCGTTTTTATTTTTGTTCTATGGCCTCTTTTCTTTCTTCTCTTCTCTTCCCTTGTCTCCTTCTCTTTTTCCTTTTCCGGGTTAGTGTAGTGGGTTCGGCTTTCTTACATCCTTGTTTCTATATCTGTACCTTGACTTTTCTGAGGTTTTGGTGCTCTGGGGCAGACAATAATGCTGGAGTAGACGAATAATAATGTGCTAGTTTATCCTTATGTCTTATGTCTTAACTCCGTTGACTTATTTTATGGCGAGTTTATTTTGGACACGTTGTTTCTTTGCTCGCCCCCCCTCTTGTGATCCGAGACACTGTGCGACACCTGACTCTTCCTACTTATTATTTTAAAATGAAAACCTCCTATCCTGTGTCCAAATTGAACTTCCATTGCAACCGATCCGTTTTGTGAATTGAGATCCTATGCTCTCCAGGGAGGCGGGTTTGAAGTTTGCAGGTAATAACGTACTAAAATGCTTAGCGGACAGCCCTGGGGGTTGTAGGCCCTTGTCTGTATTTGATTACAAATGTTAAATAAAGGTTTTAAAAAAAAAAAAAAAGAAATGTCACTTGTAAACCTTTCGGGGGCATACTTTTCAGTTTCCATGATCGCACCGAAGCAGGACGCATAGTCCCGTAATCCATCCTGGTGTATGCCCAGATTCCCTCCGCCTATTGCATAGCTGGGGACGAGACGTGCCCATTCCTGGCCATGTAGTCACAGTCCAACGCCATATTCCAGCTAGCCACGCAGTGCAGCGATGTCCCTTGTCCTCGGGGCTGTCGAGCTGTACCCAGCTCTCCCAAGGCTGGCACCCATACCTCAGAGCCAACCTGAAACAAAACCAGTGATCAAAACCAGTGCTTGTAAACAGAACCCTTCAAACTAGAGGTACTTCCACCCTGTCCCTTACCCACCAATTGGGTGGGGTGCTGTGTGAACACAGCCTACTGGCCCGACTTCCCTGTCTCCATCCACCTTGCCCTGCTTCCCTGCTTCTAGCCCCCCTTCCTCCCCAGTATACTTTTGTTCTAGCTTAACAGACCATACGCTGGCAGCGTTACCCAACCTTGGCCGTCCTTCTCCTGCCCCACCAACCCCTTGCTCTTCCCCTCCCATCTCACCACATTAGGCCCTCTAAAGCATTTTTTGGGAGAGGCTTGTCCTGCAGCATCTCGTTTCGCCCACTGTGCTCCTCCATGTGCCCCACTCTGAGCTCTATAATGCCCCTACTGTATACCCTTCCCCAGCGTTGACCTTGCCCCCACAGGGGCTCCTAGCAGCCATGCTTTCTTGTCCCAGTCTACCTCTTGCTAGTCCTCAGTCCCAGTACCTGACACCCTACTTGTTGCTCACCCACTTCCGCCTCTGTACTCTCTGATATCAGTTGTTGGTACACCTACCTGAAATCCACTGCAGTCAAAGACTGCTCTTGTATGTAGCTCCTCCTCAGGTCCCATATCTCTTCTCCAACCCCCCTGTGACCAGCTCGGCTCCCTTCTCTGTGTGGCCTTGCCCTGCTGAACAGAATGTGTCCCCTCCGAGGCCTCCGGTCTAGCCTGGAAGACCCCCGCCTTCGCTCAGCATCTTCCTTAGCTCTTGACCCTCACCCCCCTTGGCGTAGGCACAGGAGCTACCGGTCCCAGCACAGCATTTAAAAGCTACTAACAGAAAATGTTTGCTCTCCAGCAGGATCATTAATCACCAGTGTTATCTGGGCATTTTGTATTGTCTTAATGTTGTCCTGCATCGGCCATGATTATGATAAAAACTGTTTAAATGAATCACTCACAAACTATGTGTCCTACTGGGCCTGTACAGATTTTAAAAAGAAAAACAAACAGTAACACATTCTCTTACTTACTCCATTAGTCAAACTTTGTGTTACAGCCGGATGTGATGAGGAGCTGCAGGGGTCAGGAAATGTGAATAGGAATAAACAAACTTCTTTTCTACTGGCTGCATCGAAAAAGATATATCCACGCAGCAGTACAGTAGTCAAAGGTTACCATTGTCAAAGAAAGGATTTGTCGCCTTTGCCATGTGAAGATGAAGGGGTGAAAAAATAAACAAAGCCTCATTATTTATTTATTTAAACATGTAAATGGTCTTTTAAAGACCTGTGCACTACTCAGTGCGTGGGGCTGCAATAATCTCTAAAACTGTCTGTATGTGTGCGCCCGGGAAGCTGTCTCGACCCTGGCTCACACACACGATGTGTGCGTTGCGTGCCTACCTTCAAGCCCTCACTGCGAGGGCCAAGGCTCCTGTTTGGGTGGGCCTGGCCCACCCGGCTCACCTGCTAGAACCGGGCCTGAGCCGGGACCGTGCAATTATGCCTCTGCTACACTGGGATGCTCTCCTAACCCACAAGCGGTCACTTCTACTCATTGATGGAGTCATGCTGGGCTGGAACCTGCACTGACACGTACACGCCAGTACTGCTACCGCAACACCACGGACGGCCAGGCACGATGGCCGCCCCTTGGTGAGTCGGGCCTCGCCCTGCACGAGGTTTAGGCGTCCGGTCTCTTCGAGCATATATAGCTTGCATCACTTTGTCTGCTGCTTCCATCGGTAAATGTGTTTACACTACTATGGGAACGGAACGGCAACCATCTAACCCCCAAACTCCTGACAGGGAAACCAGCCACCTTGCCACCACGATAAAATGGTGGCTGGTTTCCAAAATGGCAGACCCTATATATGTCGCTTCCGTATGAAAAAGTGAGACAGATTTCCTAATTTAGCAATTCAGGAAAAGGAAGCGGGAAACAATGGAAAATCAATGGCTGATAGCTCTGGAAATTCTAATCAGTCTTTCCTTTTATGAACAATGAATGTCCCGAAACCCATAATCACGCGCGCATCTGCAGATGAATCTGTTGCTTTCCCAATGCTGTTCTGCATAGGGAAAGAAATTCTCTAATGCTGATGCTGAACAGCATCGGCAGGAAAAAAAAGCCCAGTGATGTGTTTGTGGATGTGTCACAACGTATGAACATTCATCCACCATGACATTATGGCGAGCCAAAGTAATGCATATGTGCACATGGGTCATCACTCAGCGGTCATAAAGCACGACGCACAAGCTAGTTTAAAAAAAAAAAATTGTTTTCAGTTCCAAAGATAGTAGAGGCCTATTTTGGAGCTTAAAACAAAATATTATAGATTGGGAGGGAGGGCGAGGGGTGGGAGAAAAGTAGACCAAAATGTTTTGAGTGTGAAAAAGGCCGCTTTATTAGGAAACAGGTGTACATTACAATATATAAAACCCTGGCAACGCCTTACAAAACTATACCTCACTAAATAAATAATTAACTACAAACCGCGCCCCCCACCCCCTCCCCTAAAATTCTTTGGCCCCTCCCCCACCCAACAATACCGCATTAAAACATTACAATAACATTATAAACATAACATCATCAATAAGCATTACGTCATCAATCAAATCATTACGTCATCACTTAACCCATTACGTCATCAACACCCCAATCACATATTGAAAGCCAGGCCCACGATAACCAGAAACCCTGCCTGACCCTTCACCCCTGTCAATACCCCCCAAAACCTGAACGGTCAAACAATGACCAACTTCCCCTGTACCTGTCAATCAATGAATCAGACCAATACTCACCAAAACTTTACAATAAACGGCACTGAGACAACAAAAACCCCACACAGCACCTGTTCCTAGCGACAATACAACCACAAAAAACCCTTGTACACCTATTAACAAGAAAACAGCCTTTGAATCACAAAAAGCAGATGATACAAATAAAGAAATGGAAAATCCCTACCAATAAAAAAGGAGGAGAAGGAAAAAACCCCAATGGAAGAGCAAAAAATTATCAAGGGAGGGAGGGAGGGACAAAAAACGCTAACTGTCCTCCTAGCCACCAGGTCACCAAACCTAAAATGGTGGCTAGGAGGCGGGGAAACATGACTTTATAAGTGGGCTGGCAAAACCTACTAGGCCAGCCCAATTCCAGAAAGTTCTGTCTAATACTTTACCCCTCGCAGCCCTCCCAAACTGCCCGGGGGAGGAGACCTCCCTGCGGTCAGCTCCCTCCCCCAAGCCCCCTTTGGGAGGGAGGGCGAGGGGTGGGAGAAAAGTAGACCAAAATGTTTTGAGTGTGAAAAAGGCCGCTTTATTAGGAAACAGGTGCACATTACAATATATAAAACCCTGGCAACGCCTTACAAAACTATACCTCACTAAATAAATAATTAACTACAAACCCCGCCCCCCACCCCTCCCCTAAAATTATTTGGCCCCTCCCCCACCCAACAATACAGCATTAAAACATTACAATAACATTATAAACATAACATCATCAATAAGCATTACGTCATCAATCAAATCATTACGTCATCACTTAACCCATTACGTCATCAACACCCCAATCACATATTGAAAGCCAGGCCCACGATAACCAGAAACCCTGCCTGACCCTTCACCCCTGTCAATACCCCCCAAAACCTGAACGGTCAAACAATGACCAACTTCCCCTGTACCTGTCAATCAATGAATCAGACCAATACTCACCAAAACTTTACAATAAACCCTACTGAGACAACAAAAACCCCGCCACCCAGAAAAGTAGGGGGGGAGAGGAAACTACACCACCTCCCTTTCTGCCCCCCCAATCAGGAAAATAGAAGCAGAAACGAACAAAGTTCAACGCTGAATTGCCAGTGAACGTGCCAAGACTTCACGCAACTCCAACAAATAGAGGTCCATCCCTACTCTGGAAAGGTGAACACCATCGTCCCTGAAAAATTCCACTGTCTCAAATCGAATCTCTCTATGAGAAATCCTGCTGAAACCAAGAGAACGGCAACATCTAGAAACCTCAGAATTTACTTTTTTCCTGGCTCTGTCAACAGCTCTCGGATTTACCGCTCCTCTCCAAACCCTACGCGGAACTAGCTCAGTCCAGAAAACATGGCACCCAGCCCCAAACTCCTTGATAAGGTTCAAATCTTTCTTGATAGCTCGCAACAATACAACACCCTTAGTGGTGCAGAGATCGTTCTCCCCCAAATGAATCACCAGAATGTCAGGACATAACCCGCCCACCATATTGTTGTTGAGACATGGAATTAACTCTCTCCAGAGCATACCACTTTTCCCCTTCCAAACCAAATTGAACATGCGAGCATTAAAACCCAGAAGCTCTCCGAAGTAACTCTGTGCCGCCTGGACTCGGGCCCATTTCACGAAGGAATGCCCAACTATCCAGACTGTCACCACTGGAGAACGGGGCCCAGATACAGATCCTATAAAAGAAAACAGAGTTAAAGCTCATGGAAAAGAAGATGACGCATGCGCCTCCTCCGCTTGACTTCTAACATAGCGCTGAAAGCAATTTGAAGACCAACGCCCCAACCTCATGATATCCCTTTGTGTCCAACCTCTATTAAAAGCTTCAGTTGCAGCACCAATCCGGAAAGAATGTGTACCATATAATGACCCATCCAGGCCCAAGTGGTGTAACGCCTTGCGCAAAACCATGCGAAATTGGTATGCTGTAACAGGGGTACCATTAATATGCTGGAAAACAAGAGCATCATCACCACCCCCTTATAAAGAGCGCCAGCGCCGCGCCAACAGTAAAGGGCAAGTAATCCTCGGAGAGCGCGCTTCCAACCACACTCCTTTCCCCTTCTTTTTCTGATCAGTTTTGGAGCTAGCTAACCAAACATGTACCCCCTCATCTGAACAAAACACATCACGCCAAAAAAGTCCACACTTGCAATTGGAGCCCAACAACTCCGAAACCCTAAAAGCTCCAAAGAACATAAATGACATTAACATGGAGAATAAGCATGACTCAAAGTCATCTGTTCAAACCGAAGGCAGAATAGTTATCAGCCGAGCCAGCATCTGCCAAGATAAAGGAGCCCAAAATCTACTGGCGTGACCTTGTTCTCTAGCCCAGCCCTCAAGCATTCTCCTGCCCATCTCGCCCGCCGAAGGAGAATAACCCCAAACCAGCTTGCCCATGAAAGCTATCCCTTCCAATTTACCTGCAATGGTTACCCTGGTCAAACCTTTATCCATGAGATCTAAAATGAAATTTACCACATCCTCAGGACGACGCCAAACCTCCTCACGCCTGCAAGCGCCAGACTCCAGAAACTCCCTCCAGGCCAGAGAATAAGCAGAACGCGTAGACACAGACAAAGAACCTACCACCAGTTGAAAGACCCGACGTTGCCTACGTGCCACAGATGAATCGGCATCGGGGTCGGTGCTCTGTCTGCCTCCCTCGCCAGTCCACGGAATCTCCCCCACTGTGAATAAGACAGACCATCCGCAATGTCATTGTCCACACCAGGAATGTGCAAAGCACGAAAGTGAATGTCGTGTTTCAAACAGCCCAGCACAAAGACTCTCATGAGCTTCAAGACCTGTTCATCCCTGGCAGACTGTCGATTAACAATCTCCACCACAGCCATGTTGTCCACGCGAAAAAGCACTTTCTTGTGTGCCAAGACCTCCCCCCACAGGGTCAAAGCCACCAGCAAAGGGAAAAGCTCCAAAAAGGTAATGCTGCGACCACCATTCAACCACTCATCCGGCCAACGTTCTGCACACCATCTTCCATTCCAATACAGACCAAATCCATCACTGCCAGCTGCATCCGAAAACATTTGCACATCCCACTGGAAGTCAACATCCCGAACCAAAGGAACACCATTAAAGGAAGAGAGAAAAAATTTCCACATTCTCAAATCCTCCTTGACAGCAGCAGACAAGCGAACACAATGGTGAGGCAAATGTTGACCTGCAAGAGCCCTGCCCAATCTGCGACAAAAAGTCCGTCCTGCTCTCACGACCCTACAGGCAAAATTGAGATGGCCTAGCAACACCTGAATATCTCTCACCAACACTTTCCGTTTTGACAACATGGTTTCCAGCAACTCCAGCATCTTCACTTTTTTATCCTCAGGCAAGCGAGCCCGCATTGCCACAGAATCAAGTTCAGTTCCCAGAAAGGACAAAACAGTGGCAGGACCCATAGTTTTCTCGGGAGCCAAAGGAACTCCCAGATCCTCCATGAGCCCTTGGAAAGTGTCCAGAGCAAGCGGGGGCAAGATGGCGGCGTCAGGCTAGACGCCGGTAGCAGCCTCTGACCAGAGCAGCGGAGCATGCCGCTAAACTAAACCGAGTCATTATTTCGCTGCAAAAAAGAAAAGATGGGAAGAGAATTCTGCTGATAAATTCTACATAGTGCTACGCCGCTACAAGGAGATGTCGAGTTTAGACCAAATTACACAACCCGCCAGCCCAAGGATCGTACCTTCCGACTGCCTGATCCCTGCAAGGGCGTCGCTCTCACCCTAGCCTCGGCAATTGGATGCGCAGTCCTACGGCTGCTGATCGGTAACCGCCCCTCTGCAGGCGATCAACGTTTCCTGTGGTGGCTGAGCTCCGCGAACTCCGAAAACTCCGTAACCAGCACGGACCCTGAAGCGCCAGTGAATCTCGCCGACACACAGTGTTTGCAGTGCTCAATGGCCCCGAAAAATGCAGCCCCCGTAGCTTCGGCAGCAGCCAAGACGAGGGCGGCGCGTCAAGCTTTGCGGGATCAGGAAACAGGCAGTAGGCGCGGTGCTACACGCGGAGAATTGCATGACACTACAGACGAGGCAGCAGCGGCGGAGAAAACGCCGGCCCGGAGAGGAGTTACCTCCAGCAAAACTCCTGCAGCACCTTTTTCTGCCAAAGCTACAGCGTAGGCTGCCCCAACGGTGATAACAATGTTTCAACGTGCCCCTAGTCAGAAACAAGTGACTAAAGTGGCGCAACAAAGTAATCAGAAGAAACAATCAACCATCTCTACTGAAGGAACTACAATGTCAACAGCTGAAGGGGGTGAAGAAAATTACGCAGTTGTGGCAGAGCTGACAGAGATAACTGATGGTCAGAACGCGCCTGAACTGCTTGAAGGGCAAGAGACTGACCCTACTCCTGAGAGACCCGATTCCATGACCACGGAGGTAAGCCAGGCACTTCACCCTGCTTCTGTTCCTCCTGCTAGATCAGATATGCACAAACAGGGGGTTAGCGGTATCTCTACTGATACAATAGTGAATATAGACCCCCTAGAGATGCAAGCGGAAACTCCTAGCGGTATTGACATTATTGATACTATTGAGCTTGCTGGGTCAGTTAACACTCCCATCTCGACTGACTGTAACAGCAATAATGATGTCAACCATATCTTTGAACCGAACTTGGAACCGAACAGGGAAATGTTGTCAGACTCTTCGCCTCTGAGTGTGATACCTAACCTAAATGTAGTCTTAAACACAGACTCACACACAGACTTACAATTGTGGGCTAATAAAACACAAGCTACTGCTAAAGAGAAAGAGGTCACAGAGACTGTAGAAGCTTTAAAATCTCATGCAGGTACATCAAAAGCCAGTTCGGCGATAAATGATCACCACATAGACTCTAATGAGGCGCTGGAAGCTGATAAGGATATAACAGATTTTTACTCTTTTTCGGAGGATATTAGCTGGTCTGGATATTACCGATGAGATTGATGAAGCAGATGAAGTTGAGAATGACACAGACTCCAACTTAAGCTCAGAATCAGATATCAACCCCCCAAAATAGCAACGCGATAGGAGGAGAACTATACTTAAAAAGAAAAAAGCTGGACACCACGGAGGTAACGAACTGTCATGGGATTATACTCCGACCGTTTTGACCCTGAATCAGAATCAGATCCCTATAGCAAAATCTCAAGCATCATCCTTAGACCAGAATCCAAACAGAGAGCAACTTGATCCACTGGGAGCCACACTGACACAAGTAATGGAAACAGTCTTGCAAGCTATAGCATCTCACCGGGAGGAGACCTCAAAAGACAGTCGTAAAGCCCGAGCGGGTCTACAGAAGGTTCAAGGTGTAGTTCGCAAACTCTCCAAGACAATGGGTGCATTCACAGAAAGATTATATGACATAGAAGATCGGATCATAGTAAATGAAACAGAGGCTGCTGCTACAAATGAGCGAGTTGAAGCAAACAAAGCACAGTTTCAGGATATTAGATGGAAGCTAGAAGACTATGAAAATAGACTTCGTAGAAATAACCTACGCGTTCTTGGGGTGCCAGAAAACGTGGAGGGTGAAGACTGTCGCTCCTTCATTATACAACTCTTTCGTGATACCCTTCCGGACAGGGTGGGGGGGGGGAAATGCAATGCAAAATGAGCAGGCTCGAGATTACTAAAGGAATATTGAGAAACAACACAATACCATGCAAGGCTCACAAATACCATTTAAAACATAAAACACTAAATGGGGAAGCTAAACTTGGGATGCTGGAACGTGGCAGGTCTTAATGACAGAGGAAAGAGGGCCCAATTTTCCCAACTAATGGTTCACAGCTCCTGGGACATCATTTGTATACAGGAAACTCATATTCCCATAGGAGAGATAAGTCATTTAAAAATACCAGGCTTTAATTTATTGGTCACAACTACACAAACCTCGAAAACCAGAGGAGTTACAATCTTAGCTAGAACAAGACTTGGTACCCCAATACGTAAAAAAGCTGATATCCATGGTAGATGGGCCATTGCTCAACTAGATATGGGCATTACTATTTGCTCCATCTACGGTCCTAATCTTGATGACCCTGCACTATATATCGAATTGGAATTAGAATTAGCATCATGGGCAGCCACTCTAATTCTCTGTGGAGATTTTAATTTAACATTTAATCAACCACAATGCCATCAGAGTCATTACAACTACACTGGCCGAAAACCGAGAGTATTCAGGGCAGTACTAAACTTAATTCGGAGCTATAACCTTCGAGATATATGGTCTTTAAAAAATACAAGAGATCCGGGATACACTTACTTTTCATATCCTCATAGAAAATATGCACGCATAGATTATATATTTACAACCATGGATATTGCCCTGAATGCTCTTATTTTTAAAGCCCCTAAGACAATCTCAGATCACAACTCCCTTCATATTACATTTGAGGCTCCTGGATACAACCGGGTTTATCCACAATGGACATTTGACCGAAAACTACTGGCCAATCAAGAATACATAGTGCATATTACACAATGGACCAAAGAATTTTTAGATATAAATCAATATAGTGCATCACGTATGATTGTATGGGATAGTTTTAAGGCTGCGTTAAGGGGTGAGACTGCCACTTTTGTTGCCAGCCGTAAAAAAGAACCAGAAAAGATACATACCCAACTAGCAAACAGACTAATAAATCTAGAACATTTACATGCCAACCAATTACATCATGGTGAACAGGCTGATGATACTCTGAGGAAGATCCTAATACTTAAGGCCGAGATAAATAATGATTTAACTCAAAAAGCAGCGGAAACTCTCCAAGCTAACCGAAATAAAATATATGAGACAGGGGAAAATGTAGGGAGACACCTTGCTCTAAGAACTCGGCAAATTCAATCACGTAACTTCATACAAGGCATTGACTACGGCGGCCAGAAATATACCACCCAGGAAGATATAGCCATATGTTTTCAGGATTATTACCAAAAACTATATCAGAATGAAGACAAGCGATCGACTGATGAAACCAAAGAGCTTTTAGTCAACTGGCTTAGAGAGACTAACATGGTAGAAACCATCGATGAAGACACAAAGAAAGAGTTAGATAAAGAAATCTCCAGAATAGAAGTAGAGCTAGCAATAGCTGAATTAGCCGCAGGGAAAGCAGCGGGACCAGACAAGATACCCCTAGACCTATATAAAATATTGTGTAAAGTAATTATCCCATTCCTGTATGATCTCTTTTTAGGGATTCAGTGGCATGGAAAACCCCCTGAATCGTGGAAACAAACTAATATAGCTATCTTTAAGAAAAAGGATAAACCTCCCGAATTAACAACATCATATCGGCCAATCTCATTGATCAACTCAGATTCCAAAACATACGCCAAAATCTTTGCTAACCGCCTTGGTAAGATCGTTGAACATCTAGTGTCTCCCTGGCAACATGGGTTTATACCAGGCAAGAGCACCACTGATCATACACGCAGAGTAATATCTCTTTTTGACATCATGAAAGTAGAGAGGGGTCAGATGTCGATGATCTTGTTGGATGCCGAAAAGGCTTTTGACCGGGGTTCCTGGCAGTTTCTTTTGGAAATATTAGCCATCAATAACATCGGCCCGGGATTCATAAAATCAATAAAAGCCCTTTATGTAGATCAAAAAGCAAGAATCCTGACTGGTGGCTGCGAATCCGAAAATATAAACATTCAGAGAGGCACGCGACAAGGGTGTCCGTGCTCTCCATCGTTATTCGCACTCTATATCGATCCCTTAATTATCAAACTATTAACATCGCCAGCGATCATACCAATTAAAACCGGCATATACAACACTAAAGTCCTTGCTTATGCCGATGACGTTGCGGTTGTAACAACTAACCCTACAGAGGCCATAATCGAAATAGAAGAAACTACTAAATCTTTCGGGCTCTACTCTGGATACTCTTTAAACCAAGATAAAACTATGGTTATATGCACTGACAATACACCATTTATAAGCCAATACAGAGTTAAAAATGCAAAATACCTAGGAGTGAATATCTCGTCTAATACCAATGATATTAGTACACTAAATTATGATCCTCTAATTAAAAAAATAAAATCAGATCTACTCAGAGTAAACAACCTTCATCTATCCATAATTGGTAGAAGTAATTATGTAAAAATGACAATATTTCCAAAGATACTATATTTGTTTCGAGCAATTCCCTTTTTTTTTTAAATCCTTTTTATTAATGGATATCACATATTCCCATTTTAATTATTAATGCTTCTATGAAACTGATAAACCAAGCAATATCCTCGTTTATCTGGAATTATGGGAAGATAAGAAGAGCCCTACCTAAGCTAGTATTACCAGTTTCCAGAGGTGGTCTAACGATCCCAAACTTAACATACTATTTATGGGCAACCATCTTACAGCAAATGACATTTCTGCTTACATCCAGCCGCAATGACCATAATGAATCACCACAACACATACCATCCATTTATGAATTAACACTGGGAAGCACAGCTAGAGGACTACTACTAAGACAAATTGAACCTTCCTATTTCAAAAAGACTAAATTTAAAATCATTACAGACACCTTTAAAATTTGGACTAGAACTACTAAAACATTGCTAATCCCTAAATACACAAAATATACACCTCTATGGCACAGTTCAGTAGTACCCCAATACCTTAACGACAATATAACTAAACGTTGGGAGAACTTAGGCCTAATTACCATCGGTGACTTTTTAAATCTAGATGGTAGAACAACATTTGATGAATTATATGCTAAATATCATATCCACTCTACAGATTACTTAAAGTTTATCCAAATCTACACATCATTGAGACAATATATTTCAAATATAGATCTAAAATCCATACCACTCATAAATCTCATACAAAAACAAACAACCAGAATAAGTGATATATACAAGATTTTCTTGAGTAATCACCCCGATGACCTAGAAAAAATAGAAACTAGCTGGGCCAATAAATTAAATAATCCTAATGTCGACATAGATATGTCTTTACAATTATCTTCTAAAGTTATATTAGCAAGTAATCTAAAAGCCCAAATCTACAAAACTATATGCAACCTATATTATACACCTTCCATATTGTTTACATGGGGTAAGACCGCTCATGATAAATGTCCCAGATGTGCACTTGGACCTGCAAATTTGATACATATGTTCTCTGACTGCCCCAAATTAGATCAAATTAAGAAAAGCATTACAAAATATTGGGCTGAGATTTTTGGCCACGAAATTAGAACATCAACTACTTTGTTCCTGCTAGGCTATGATAGCTCTTTAGAACTTAGCAACCCAGAAATTTTTACAACTTACATGGGTACTGCTATCTATAGAATTATCCTAGCAGCCAGATGGAAGGACTCCGAGGCCCCAGCATTTCAGGGATGGCTCAATAGACTTTTAGCAATATATAAATAAGAAGTGGCCATCTATAAAACCAGAGGGAAAAAATCTCGATCATACGGGGAACTAATTTGGTCACCAGTATCCAATTGGTATGAACAACAGAGGGATTAAAATCAAAATTTAGTTTACGTTAGTATAATACACGCAAAAAGAAGATCTCTAGTCTAAGGCTAACCTTTATTTTCATAATATGTTAAGGCCTTAAAGAATTGAAAAATTAATGTACTTTTTGTTGATTGTTATATATCTGCCATTATTTGTCATTATGAATTTTGGAAACTTTTTGCCTTCTGTTACTTATAATGCAATACTACATTTTTTCTATGTATTTAATTATGTATTTCTCGAACTTGCTCAATAAAAAATTTAAAAAAAAGAAAAGAAAAAAAAAAGGAAAGTGTCCAGAGCAGACTGGCACTCCGTGGAGCCCGGGGACCTGACAAAGAAAAAGTCATCTAGGTAGTGCGTTACCAGTGAGTGACCAGACTGATGAGTAAAGTACCATTGTAAAAAAGTACTGAAACACTCAAAAAGAGCACATGAAATGGAGCAACCCATCGGCAAAGCCTTGTCCACATACCATTTTCCTGAAAATTGTATACCTAGTAGACACCAGTCATCCGGATGGACAGGCAGCAGCCGGAAAGCAGACTTTATGTCACACTTGGCCATCTCAGCAGCTGCGCCCGCGGTCACAACAAGTGACATGGCCACGTCAACTGAGGAATAAGAGACTGAAACAGCATCTGGATCAATAAAATCATTGACAGACGACCCTTCCGGCCATGACAAGTGTTGAATAAGCCTGAATTGTCCCGGATCTTTCTTCGGGACCACTCCAATATGTGATATTATCAAATTAAGGATCGGCCAATCGTGAAAGGGCCAGCCATCCTTCCTTCATGCACCTCTTTATTTAACTTGTCTTGCACTACTGCGCCATACTCAGAAGCTGATTTCAGATTAGCAGACGATCTCCTTTGTCTGGAACCCATGTAACCCAACTGGAATCCAAATTCAAAACCATCCAACAATTTTTGTTTCACAGCTGCATCATCATAATCCTGAAGTGCAAGGCGCAACTTCTCCAACTTAACCGGCGTATGAGCCCTTGGGCCCAACACCCTGAGTACCTCTGGATCCCCTGCCCCCTGCAAACTGTTGGGACGTCCCCGAACCACTTGCACCTGACTGTTTCCCCTGTTGACCTCCTGCTGGCTTGTTATCCCAGCATCTAGACAATGGGTGCCGCCTACCACAGCCAGAGCATTCGTGTCTAAACTTACAATACTCTCTACTACAGGACCCTTTGTTGAATTCCCAGCATGTTCCCATTCCAGACTGTGTGTTTGAAGTACTCCCGACCCCTCCCCGGGTGGGTTTGCCCTGAAAGGGCCGGTAAATTAAGGGGAGACCACTGGCTGTAAAAATAGTCTTTCCCCCCGATGCAGATCCCATAGTATGCTGCCATAAGTCAGTGTCCAGCTCCCCCCACTTGGCCTCCGGATCCCAAGCCATCCTGGCCCTGAACTCCTCATCATATTGGGACCAAGCAAACCCCCCGCCAGTAAGCTGTGCCTTGCGTATAACATCCATGTACTTGAAAAGAGACACGCTGCGCTCTGGAAAGTTTTCACAATATACACTCGCATAAATAAGGAATGCAGCCGTCCAATTTTTAATGGTTAACGGAACTCTAGGACGTTTTGCCAACTCAAACTCTTCTTCTTTCGACCCTTCTTTGGACCGGACTTCCCGGTGTAGCAGCTTAAGAATTTCAACATACTCACCCTTCCAAATACGTTCTTTTGTAGCCAACATCAAATGGGCACCCAAAGGCTTTGTGACCCCCATATAAGGCAACTTTCTAATTTTCAATTCCTTGCTGGCCAATGGCTCTTTTACCCCACTTAGAGCATCAGTGCTAGTACCACTCTCCACTTTACCTGTGACTTCCAAAACATCATCAGTGCCCACAGCAGTGTCTTTAACGTAACGTCCTTTCAGCAACCTCCCTTCACCAAACCCAACAGTCCCTTCCCCTCCTGTGCCCACAGACACCATAGTAGGTTTGGCCTGTGCAGCTAACTGCTCACCTGGTAACAAAGAGACCACTCTCGAAAGCTCCGCCCGTGGTGCTGAAACTAATGTAGCCTGTCTTTGAGGCGCCCTGACCGACGGGCCATGCTCTCTTTTCTCCTGTACTTGACTTTGCACCTCTTGAGCCTGAAAAACACTACCAGACACATGAGAGGGTTCCCCCCCCTCTACTTCCCGTAACTCTCCTTCCTCAGGACTATCTTCATCATAATCCAGGACCACCGAATCAAGTTCAGTAGGCAACACAACACTACGGGTCTTACCTAACCCGGCATCAACAATATTACATTTTAGTGGTTGTGAAAAACCTCCATGGGGGGAGCAGACTGTACCCGCCTGTAACTCCCCTTGCGCTGACTCTGTGGCTCCATAGCCGCCGGTAAGGTAGGCCACCTATACCTGCTACTCCTTGGGGCCAGCGGGGTCACGCCGGACCCTCGTGTGCTGACCGCGGCGGCTTCCCTCGGTGGAACAGAGAGGGCCGCGCTAGGCATTCTCCTCACTTCACCTCAGCAAAATTGGACTGGACCACGCCCTGCCAAGTCTGGACCGCCGCACCTACTTCTGTCCTGAAAAGAAAAAGTTTGGACTGGTGTGCTAGGATCCCTAACTACAATACCTGACGCATGTTGTGCCAGTGAAATCAACACCCCCAACACTCCTTACAACAGGATGCCAAACCCCTGTAGACGTACCCACCACTGCCCCTCCAAGCACCGAACTCCCTGCACCATGTACATGACCTGCAACACCAGAAAAGACACCATGGCCCACCTGAGTCCCACCCCTACCCCCCGCTGAAAACGGTCATCCACCTCCATGAACCCAAAAGACCCAGAAACCCCTGGCCGAGAAACCTCCTGCCCCCAAACAATACCCGAAACCGAACCCCCCTCCCCCATTTGAGCCCACTCTCCCTCCCCCCTGGAACCTCCCCCCCACAGACAATGCAGCATCCACAGAAGAACCAGGGGTAGAAAACAATAAAGGGCTGCCCACATTACCCTCCACGTCCAACTTACCCTCCCCCACATCGTGAGAAGGAAAAGCCTGACCAACTTGATGCTCCAAAACCCCAGAGCCTTCCTCTCCACCTGCTACAAACTGCCAGGAACCATCCTACCCACAACATGTTTCCCTGGCACTACATGTCTCAAAGGGGTTGATAAAACCTGAGTGCCTGCATCCAACCTAAACTGTGATTCAGCAACAACTGTCACGGAAGGATTCAAATTGGGCTGAACGTGTTCCTGGCATATACCTTGTAAATTTGCAAATTGTACAGAGCCCCTGCGCGATCCACGCGCAACAACCACAAGCTCCAGCTCCACCCGGCGCTCAAACAATGAGTCTGAGGCAGAGCGCTTCTTGCTCCCTCGCCGCCCCCCCCCCTGCCTGCCCGAGACATTCAAAACTGAAGCTAACGCTTCCGCGGGAGCCACACTGCCCGCCCGCAATGACTCCGGTACAACCAGCGCGCTTCCCTCCTCACCCGCATGCCCCGAGGTATTCCCAGACATCACCGGAGCTCCCCCCGCCCCAAACGCTACCCGCGCGTGCCCATCATGGGCCGGACGCGCCTCCCTCGCGCCTACCGAGGAAGCGCTAGACGCCGCCGGAGCTCCCCCCTACCCCACTGCCACTCGCGCATTGATAGGAGGGGCCGGTTTCCTCGTACGGGACCGGCCCCTCTCACTTACCTGCCCAGAGCGTCTCTTCTTCGGGGAGGAGCACGCTAACACCGCAGCCGAAACACCAGCGGAGGCCTGGCGCTGAGGGCGCGCCGGCCCCCCTCCCACCAGCAAGTCCATGCGACCTGCTTCTGACAAAAGCCTCATCGCTTCAAGAACACGATAATCCTCCATTATACAATAAAGTATAGACAATGAACACTAAAGGGCCCTAAAACTCTACAATTAATCTCTACACAAAAAACGCTAACTGTCCTCCTAGCCACCAGGTCACCAAACCTAAAATGGTGGCTAGGAGGCGGGGAAACATGACTTTATAATTGGGCTGGCAAAACCTACTAGGCCAGCCCAATTCCAGAAAGTTCTGTCTAATACTTAACCCCTTGCAGCCCTCCCAAACTGCCCGGGGGAGGAGACCTCCCTGCGGTTAGCTCCCTCCCCCAAGCCCCCCATGTGAGTGAATGCTTCCATAATAAAAGTAGCGGCACGCAAACAAAGTGCAACTGGAACAGGCTGAGCGCTAAAATAGTGCAGGCCGCCCTTATGGCGGTCGAGCCTGTCCCTGGGGAAAAGGAGGAGGTGGGAGAACCCATTTACATCCAGTAGGCCGGTGGGACGTGAACCGGAAGCTCTTCCGGTTCACACAGACACATAACAGCGGGGCCAGAGTAGTTTAGACTGGCCAGTGCCCCCCCTGTGAAAAGGGGTTGTGGGGAGCAGAACATTCTCTTGTTCTTACGCTCTCCACAGGCACAGCACCCGGGCCACCAGCGGCCCGTCATTTCTTTTCTTTCCTTTTTTTCACTACAGGTTAAGGAAGACCGAGTAGGTGACCTACGGTTTGTTGCTTTTGTCGGCTGCTGGGGATTATCGCGGGTCGGCTGTGAGCAGCGCTAGAGTAGCAGAGGAGTCTCCTGCAGCTGAAAAACCTGTGAGCTGAAAAGTTGTGAGCGGAGATGGATAAAAGCACAGCTGGCTTAAAAAGATTAGGCCGATGTAGCACAATCAGCTGTGTGTGAGGTAATCAGTCAGTACTTGGGTAAACCGGGCCAATTTATTTCGTGTTTAGTGAATCGTGTTTAGTGAATCGGAAGAGGTTTTGCCCCCCCCTCTAACTAAGCCTGTCGAGTTATGGTGCTACAGGGGAACCGGAGAAGCATGCTCGACCTTGCTCTGGAGTCGCCCTGTTTATTAAATGCAAATATTTTCCAGCATAGGGTGTCCTTTAAGAAGTCCCCTATTCTTCCATGAGTCTGAGCGTGTACACAAAGTATTAGGGTACTTTCCATCTAGAGCTCCTGAGTTGAAAACCAGGTTTCGAGCCTCGGGGTCATGTCCTCACACTGTGAATCTGAGCAATGCATTTAATCACCCCCGTGCCTGAAGGTTTAATGTAAATGCGGTGTTCAGGTAAAGCGCTCCAATACCTTCGAGTCGAGTTCGCGATACATAAATATGCAGTACAAAAGGGGGTGGTAATGGACGGAGCATCTGAACGAATCAAACACTCACACCAAGTCAAAAGCTCTGGGTTTAATCCATCACCGTTCTTTGTCCCACTCTGCCACCCCAGTTCAGACAATGGCTATATGCAAATCAGTCTGACCCTGTGCCTCATGGGAACAGTCCAGCCCGAACTGTCAAGCCATGCCTTCCGTGGACCGGAAACAAGCTTCCGAGGACCGGTTTCTGGCATTCCAGCCGTCTTCAGCTGGGCTTGCTTGAATCCAGTGGCAAATTGAGCAAGGGACTCACGTCTGAGCATACCCTGCCACACTTATGGCGGCCAAAAGCGGTACAAAAGGGGGTGGTAATGGACAGAGCATCTGAACCAATCAAACATTCACACCCAGTCAAAAGATCTGGGTTTAATCCATCACCGTTCTTAAGCCCACTCTGCCACCCCAGTTCAGACATGGCTATATTCAAAGCAGTCTGACCCTGTGCCTCATGGGAACAGTCCAGCCCGAACTGTCAAGCCATGCCTTCCTTGGACCGGAAACAAGCTTCTGAGGACCGGTTTCTGGCATTCCAGCCGTCATCAGCCCGGCGTGCTTGAATACAGTGGCAAAGTGAGCAAAGGACTCACGTCTGAGCATACCCTGCCACACTTATGGCGGCCAAAAGCGGTACAAAAGGGGGTGGTAATGGACTGAGCATCCGAACCAATCAAACACTCACACCCAGTAAAAAGATCTGGGTTTAATCCATCACCGTTCTTTAGCCCACTCTGCCGCCCCAGTTCAGACATGGATATATGCAAATCAGTCTGACCTGTGCCTCATGTGAACAGTCCAGCCTGAACTGCCAAGCCATGCCTTCCCTGGACCGGAAACAAGCTTCCGAGGACCGGTTTCTGGCATTCCAGCCGTCCTCAGCCCGGCTTGCTTGAATCCAGTGGCAAAGTGAGCAAGGGACTCACGTCTGAGCATACCCTGCCACACTTATGGCGGCCAAAAGCGGTACAAAAGGGGGTGGTAATGGACGGAGCATCTGAACTAATCAAACACTCACACCCAGTCAAAAGATCTGGGTTTAATCCTTCACAGTTCTTTAGCCCACTCTGCCACCCCAGTTCAGATATGGCTATATGCAAATCAGTCTGACCCTGTGCCTCATGGGAACAGCCCAGCCTGAACTGCCAAGCAATGCCTTCCCAGGACCGGAAACAAGCTTCCGAGGACCGGTTTCTGGCATTCCAGCTGTCTTCAGCCCGGCTTGCTTGAATCCAGTGGCAAAGTGAGCAAGGTGTGATATTGGGCTCTCCAGGCCTACATATTCCGCAAAACCCGCTACACCATAAAAAGATGTTGGCACGGAAACTGGACAATGCAAAAGACAAGTTTATTATGACCCCATGGGGTGGTGGTACATTCCTACAGCACCCTTCGGTAATGCAAGAAGTATCACACCGAACATCGGTGTGAGACCTCTTTTATACAGTTTTACAGTAATAAAAATGTAGGCGGAACACTTTAATGAGTTTTAGGTACATATATGGTCATTTTTGGAACACAGCCAACTCATGGGAGGAGTTACAACACCACTGGTCAGTTTGGAGGGACATTCCTAAGTGATGACTGTCCACCAGTACAGAGGGTTTAACTGTGCATGTGCGAGCTTGACCAATACTAAAAATAGCCTGTTGCTGGGCAAACTTGAGTGGTCAGTGGTACAGAGAAAGGACAAAAGGGTATGCTGGCCACGAGGCAACGCGTTCATATAAAATGGCCGCCGACATGTTCAAAATGGCTTCCGACAACCATAGTCAAGTTAAGGGGAATTTGTGTAGCAAAGCTTAACGCTAACCCGATCACCGTCAAATTACGACAAAGGGACTCACGTCTGAGCATACCCTGCCGCACTTATGGCGGCCAAAAGCAGTACAAAAGGGGGTGGTAATGGATGGAGCATCTGAACCAATCAAAAACTCACACCCAGTCAAAAGATCTGGGTTTAATCCATCACCGTTCTTTAGCCCACTCTGCCACCCCAGTTCAGACATGGCTATATGCAAATCAGTCCGACCCTGTGCCACATAGGAAAAGTCCAGCCCGAACTGCCAAGCCATGCCTTCCCTGGACCGGAAACAAGCTTCCGAAGACCGGTTTCTGGCATTCCAGCCGTCTTCAGCCCGGGTTGCTTGAATCCAGTGGCAAAGTGACAAGAGACTCACGTCTGAGCATACCATGCCAACTTATGGCGAACAAAGTGATACAAAAGGAGGTGGTGATGGACGGAGCATCTGAACCAATCAAACTTTCACACCCAGTCAACAGATCTGGGTTTAATCCATCACCGTTCTTTAGCCCACTCTGCCACCCCAGTTCAGACATGGCCATATGCAAATCAGTCTGACCATGTGCCTCATGGGAACAGTCCAGCCCGAACTGCCAAGCCATGCCTTCCCTGGACCGGAAACAAGCTTCCGAGGACCGGTTTCAGGCATTTCAGCCGTCTTCAGCCCGGCTTGCTTGAATCCAGTAGCAAAGTGAGCAAGGGACTCACGTCCGAGCATACCCTGCCAACTTATGGCAAACAAAGTGATACAAAAGGGGGTGGTGATGGACAGAGCATCTGAACCAATCAAACACTCACACACAGTCAACAGATCTGGGTTTAATCCATCACCTTCCACAATGCTGGCTCCACCTCCTGCTGGGCGGCTGACGACCCTGCCCCTCTCTCTGAAAGGAAGAGAGAGGCGAAAACAAAGTGCTCATTGAACACCCAGAACTGGTTCAGACCGGGCTTGGAGCCCTCCTGCACAAAGGGAACAAAGACTTTTAGGGGTATTAGTATAGGACCCCAGACTACAGAGAATTAGATCAACCTGGTATCAAGAGGGAACCTCTGCCGAGGCGAAAGCTGGAAGACTTAAGAAGGAAGACTGTACTGCTGTTGCTTTGCTGGACTGACCTGCAGTTGTTTTGCTGCCAAGGAGAGGGGAAGAACTTTGCTTTGTGCTGTGTCCCCTTGCTTAAAGGAATCTCCAAGGGCCTGAGAAGAGCAGGCTCCCTGTCAAGAAGTCCCAGGAACAAAATGATTTCACCCCCAGCTTCCCTGAACTCTGCTGAGAGAGTTCTGTCCTTCCTAAAGTGCTTGGGCCAGTTGTGGTGCCTGTGGAAGTTGTACCTGTGTTGGGAAGCTGGAAACCAAGATTTTAAAGACTTTCTGCAAGTTTTAACTCATCGCTCACTTGCGGAGCGCATCCCTGTCAGTGCAAGGAAATTCCTGCCGCCGCTGCGAAGGCAGAGATTGTCGCAGCACCTGTTGCCGCTGCCAGAGTCGTCGCATCGTCCTCTTGCCATTGCTGCGAGTATCGTCGCAGAGCCTGTCGTCACTGGATGAGATTGTCGCACTGCTTGCTTTCGGACCGCATCACGTCACAGTGAGAGTCGTCACAGAGCCATCGCACCGAGCGGCCACTAGAGGAGAAGATTGTCGCTGAGCCGCGCATCGCCGCTGCACCGGAAATCGTAGCCAACCCGGAGATCGCTGCATCGTACCTTTTGCAAACCGCTTCCACCGAAACCTGTGCACCGAAATCCACACCAGGTATCCCATTCCTCCCCATACAGACTGGAGTCACCGCAACACGCCCGCTACGTCCATCGGGGTTGTCAAATCGCCTCCCCAGGGTCTCATGAGTGACGCATCGCTTGCTTTTCACTGCTACAGCTTTCACTTGGAACTTTTGTCGCATTGAAAGGTACAGTTGGCTAAAACGTGAAGCAACTGTGGATTATTTTAATGCAACCTTAAGAACACTTTTGAAACCAAATTCTTGAACTATGTATGTTGGATTTTTTGTCGTTTTGGTCTTGTGTAGTTTAGATTAAAACACCTTTATTTTTCTAAACTGTTGTGGAGTCAGTTTGTGGTGTTTTCACTGCGTTACTGTGAGTGTTGGTACAAATATTTAGCACATTACCTTCGATAAGCCTGACTGCTTGTGCCAAGCTACCAAGGGGGTGAGCAGGGGTTATCTGAAGAGTGTTTCCTACTTGCCCTGACTAGAAGCAAGGGTCCCTATTTGGACAGTGGTACCTATCTCTGTCAACTAGAAACCCCCAGTTCTAACATACTCTTTAAGGACAACTTGAGGGCAATATATTACAAACTAAGGAATATATGAACTTTCTTTAAGCTGGAGATTGCCAGATAGTAATCTGGAGGAGTAGTGGTGTAAGCACACTTACACACTTCCACTCTTCACTGCCTCCTCTCTTTGGTTATCCATATTGTAGGTCAGCCAGTGAGAGTAAAACCTTCTCTAACTCGTCACAGAGTGAGCTGGTGTGAGTGAGGCTTGGTGATCTCACAGGGACTAGCAGGGCTGATGAGGTCATTGCCCTCAGTGCATTGATATCTTTAGCTCGGCAAATCTTGGCTCAGGCTGCCAGGTACCTGCCCATTAGCACATGTAAAGCACCTGAATGCCCAAGTCTGACATGATGAGTCTCTTTCAAGCTGACCTTTCTTTAGCCTGACACTATTCATGCTTTGGAAAAGGGGGTGCGAAGCCATTACACTCATAATGACTGCCACTGAAGATGAACAAGAAGGTAATGTCTTATTGTATATTATGACACATTAAAGCAATTTAAAACAACATCTTGCATTCACTAATCCATCAACATGACATTTTGCATTTCCATGCCACAAATGCATTTCTGACTTATTAGTTAATGAGTTACAGCAGCTACATCTAGTCCTTCAAATCTAACAGTAGCAGGCACACGCAGATTCTGCATATAGAAGGTGACAGACTAGTGCTGTCAAAGAACAACATCCTATTGATCTCCAAGGTAGCTGGAGATCATAGGTTTCGCCCACATGCTCACTCAACAGTACTTTAGACAGTTACGCCAGGTGATGATCCAGTTTTGTTTTTTGACACATTGCCTCCTGTTGTCAGGAAAGTGGCAGCAATATGTCACTCCCTTGTGAATGGGAGAGATAAAGCCTGCCAATTGAGCCACCAATCCAGATGGCTTCACTGCATATAGCAGTATAAAAATAACCATCAGGAAACATATTTCTTTAAATGAAGATGATTTCTGACAATAGATCGGTAATGTAAGTCTTCAGACCAAACATCTATAGTTTGAGATAAATTACCAGGCAGATTATTAGTTACAGACCTAGAGATGTACTATGGCTGATAGAATGACCTGGAACAATTCTTTGAAGAGCTCCTGGGGCTAATGTAGTAATGAGTCCAACAACACAACCACATAGGACTTCAACGGCCTATGGACAAGCTATGACCTATAAGTGAGCCATGGTCAGGGAACCCTTGTTTGCCTCCTTTGTATAGAAATCAAGTCTACTAAATTCCACCTTTACAGCAAAAAGAAGCTCTCCTATCAAGGTGTAAAAACTGAAACTGGACTTTGGATTTCCAATTGTGAAGAGGGCTAGGACAGGTATCATATACCCCAGTAGGAGCCCAATGTTTAGATTTAGGACCGGTATCATACCTCCCAGTGGGTTTTCAGTGATTTAATTGTAGTGAGTGGGGCTGCCAAGTCATGATTCCTTCCCACCTGCCTCCCAAAAATGTGAAACTGATGGAGATCAACCTGGAAAGAACATTTTGGGGCCAATTAGGATTGTTGGCAAATCTCAAGCCCCGGGGAGGCAGTGGCGAGCCGCCTGCCAGATGTCCCTGTTTCACCTCCGCAAGATGATGGCGGTGCCTTGCAGGCACCGCCATCCATATTACAGTGACTGCGGTGGAATGCCTTTCCATGGCGGAGACTCTGCAATGGGAAGGGATGCGGAAAATCACCATGGGGGACCACTGTGGGCCCCTGGGGCTTGGGGGGTGGGTGGCTTCAGTGGGGCTACCTTTGGTACCCCCCATCATTGCCATGCACAAGGTGCTGGTCATGTTGTGCATGGCAATGCACAACATGGGCTTTCAGCATTGCGGTGGGTGCTGTTTACAGCACCGCCCACTGCAATGTTGAAGGTAGGAATACTGATTCTTTGATAATCTAATAACAAAATTGAATTGTTAGCAGTGTATTGTTTGCAATTTATAGGGATTGCTTCAAAACCTTATAGTAGACCCAGTACTTCACCAATTGGCTTACTGAATTTCCAGTTTGTGTGTGGTACATTGTATGGTTGTTTGAATGAAAGTGGATTGAATGTGATATGATTGATGAGTGATGGTATGGTTGAAGTTTTTTATTTTTTTATTTGTCTCTATACACTCACTATACACTCATTTTGTGTTAAAATTCTTTGATAATCTAATAACAAAATTGAATTGTTAGCAGTGTATTGTTTGCAATTTATAGGGATTGCTTCAAAACCTTATAGTAGACCCGGTACTTCACCAATTGGCTTACTGAATTTCCAGTTTGTGTGTGGTACATTGTATGGTTGTTTGAATGAAAGTGGATTGAATGTGATATGATTGATGAGTGATGGTATGGTTGAAGTTTTTTATTACTGCTTTTGTGTCCTAATTTTCATTGTTGGATAAGCATATAACCCGAAATGACGCACTAAGTTATAAATTGTGTTCATTTTGAATAATTTTGAATAAACAGCTATTGAATAGCCTCTCCAGGTATTGAAATGTTGTCTGTATTCTGAAAAAAGAATTTGTTAAATGAATGTATCAGTATTGGCATCTCTCTTTTGTTGTTTTGCTTTCTAGGCTCAGCCTTACTGATTAGAGCCAGCCCTATTTGTTATTAGTTATTAGTACCCATTATCATCTCAGCAGAGGTCCAGGACAGTACATTTCAATAATAACAGAATAAACTACTGGTGGGTCGCTCACACGCTCTCGGGTCAGGAAACTTCAGTTTACACACATACCTCTAGATTTCTTCCGCTTGCGCTAACAACTCATCATTTTCTCCTCCTAGTCTCAGTAGTCTTTCCTTCCTTAGTTCTATCGTTGACGAAACACATATCTCCCCTCTATATTTGTTCCAGCGCCCCCACTTGTGGACCCATTTGCGTGCGCATCCCCGTCCTTCACATATACTGTTTTTTTCAGCAACCATGGCATGGTCCATATCTTTAGCCCAATCTCTTAGCAGTGGTACAGTATCTACAACCCATTTCTGAGCAATATTGTGTTTTGCTATACTCCAGCCATCGTGACTCATAACTGTTCAGCTTGTGTGAAGTCTGTTGCTTCCCAGATATTGAGGAGACATAGTGTAGGGGTTGGGAGAATAGTTTTATCACAGGTTCTAGTCACCTGTCTGGTGACATCAGTCCAGTATTGTTGTATGTGCAGGCAGTGCCTTATGATATGTAGAAACGTTCTTGTTTGGTTACAGTGCCAGAGGCAGTGGTCGTCAGCTCGTCTGCCTAGTGTGTGTAGCAGTGTGGCGTCAAAGTATGCTCGGTGGAGAACTTTGAGCAGCACCAGGCGAAGCCACATTGGGATGGCCACATCCCGGGGCCAAGACAGGGCCTCCAGCCAGTCCCCATCAGGTAGATCCCCCGGCTCCGCCTCCCAGGATGCCCTCAGTCTCAAAATTAGATCTGCGCGGTTATTGATCAGCTTCTTGTATGTGAGAGATATGGCCTTGTGGAGCATAGGAACCAGCAAGAGCTTGTCCTTCAGGGGAGAATAGTCTGGGATTGTAGTGTCTTTAGGCAGAGCGGAGTCAATGGCTTGGCAAATCTGAAGACAGCGAAATCTCTCTGTCTGCGCTAACTGGTACTTAGTTTGGAGATCGGAGAACAATGCCTTCTTTCCCTTAACCCACAAATCACCCACCGTGGAGATCCCTATCATATCCCACTTATCAAAACCAGCACAGGTGCTAAGTCGTCCCAGAATGTTCGGTTCCCATAGCGGGGTAGCTTTCATTAGGCGGTACTGCCATCCAAAACGCACCTGCGCTCAATGACGCACTTCTACAGTGCTCGCCGTAGGACCAGTCAAATGCAATTTCTTATGGTTCATATACAGTGCTCTGTTGGTACCCCCTTCCCCAGTATCCAGTAGTCTGTGCAAAAGCTGGTGTCGTCTTGGAGCCCAAAGACCCACTGGTTGATGGCCGTCAGTTGTGAGGCCTGATAGTTGAGGCGCACATCCGGCAGACCTATCCCTCCATCGTACCATCCCAGGGTAAACTTGGCAATGGCAATTCGAGGAGGTCTGTTGTCCCACAATAAATCCCGCACTGTAGCTTCAATCTGTGAAAAATAGGAATCTGGTACCTGGAGAGGCGTGTTCTGTAACGCGTACAGACATCGTGGTAGAGAAAGCATTTTAAACAAGGATGCACGCCCTAGCAAGGTAATGGGGAGCGTTTTCCAATTTGTGACGTCTGAGTGAAACCTCTGAGACAGTTCAAGCAGGTTTCTTTGAAAGAAAAGTGTGGGGCTGGTGGTGATGAAAATTCCTAAGTAACGGAAACCCAGCGAGGCCACCGGAATGTCGCAACCTCTGGGACTCCGCGGTGGCTCTCCCCAGAGGGGATATATCTGGGATTTAGACAATTTTACCAGGTACCCAGAGTGTGCACCAAATATCTGAAAAATGTGGAGCACACGGTGCAAGGAGCGCAATGACGAAGAGAGATAGAGCAAAATATCATCTGGGTACAGTGATATGCGGTGTTTGTGGTCGTTCGTCCATCGAATGCCTCTAATACCCGGGTCAACCCTTATCCAAACCGCCAGTGGCTCTAGGAACAGGGCAAACAGGAGTGGCAATAAAGGGCAGCCTTGCCTTGTGCCCAGACAGAGGGGAAACGGAGCGGATCGGTGACATGGGCCAAGGGCTGTGCGTAGAGCAATTTAACCCATCCCATGAATTTGGGACCGAACCCAAAGCGGCCAAGTGCTGAGAACAAGTATTCCCACGCTACCGTATCAAACGCCATTTTGAGTCGAGCGCCAATAGAATCGCTTCCTCTTCCAGCATGTGTACCCGGCCCAGTGCACCATGCACACAACGTAGATTGCGTGCAGTATTCCGTCCTGGCATAAATCCCGACTGATCCGGATGGATTAAGTCCGTGAGATAGAGGAGTAGGCGATTCGCCAAAAGCTTGTCCAAGATCTTGGCCTCTGCTGTAATCAAGGAAATAGGCCTATATGAGGCACATTTATCTATCGGCTTACCAGGTTTGTGAGGACTACTATGGTAGCCTCACGGATATAATTCGGGAGGAGTGAATTATTGTAATTTTAATGATATAAATTCTTCAAATGTGGTGCTAGTTTGGAGGCCATGGGTTTGAATAGTTCAATCGGGAGGCCATTCGGGCCCATCGCCTTACCCGCTAGAATATCCTGAATTGCCTTCTGAATTTAATCAATTGACAAGTCCATTTCTAAGGCCTCCATATCTTGCTCCTGAGAGGCCAGTCACTCCAATAGTGGCCAGGAGTTCTTCCGCTAGTGAAGCTGGAGACTCTTGTGGACAATCATATATTGTCTTATAGTGGCTCGCAAAGGCCTCCGCGATGCCCCCATGGTCCGTAATGAGAATATTCTCGGATACCCTAATAGCACGCACCCACCGCGCTGATTGCTTCTTACGTTCTAGCCACACCAGTAGCTTGCCCGTGCGTCCCCCTGTTCATATATACGATGTTGGGAGGCCAGAGCACGCCTCATCTAGGAGTCCTGCGATACGGGATACCGGAGATACTCCTAGATAGTGTTGTGCCAGTTAATAGAAGAATCTGGCGGATGCCGGCTCGTATGTGATGACCATGCGTTGCATCTGTACGTCAGTGCCCACAAGGACATAATGTTTTTTTTTTTTAACTATTTTTATTAGAAACAAAGCAGCAGTGAGGACATTGCAGTGACAAATCTTGTGCAGGTGTGCAAAAGAATAGAGTTTCATGTTCCCATTATCAACTCAAAACAACAAAAAAGAGATGCTAATACTGATACATTCATTTAACAAATTATTTTTTAAGAATACAGACAACAGTTTAATACCTGGAGAGGCTATTCAATAGCTGTTTATTCAAAATTATTCAAAATGAAAACAATTTATAACTTAGTGCGTCATTTCGGGTTATATTCTTATCCAACAATGAAAATTAGGACACAAAAGCTGTAATAAAAAACTTCAACCATACCATCACTCATCAATCATATCACATTCAATCCACTTTCATTCAAACAACCATACAATGTACCACACACAAACTGGAAATTCAGTAAGCCAATTGGTGAAGTACCGGGTCTACTATAAGGTTTTGAAGCAATCCCTAGAAATTGCAAACAATGCACTGCTAACAGTTCAGTTTTGTTATTAGATTATCAAAAGAATGTTAACACAAAATTAGTGTATAGAGACAAAACCCAGTGCCAAACAACTGGACACCCGGATGTCACAAGTAGACCAAACACGGCCTACGCGTTTCGAATCCTTATTATTATCAGGATTCTCTTCAGGACCATAAAACGCTCCATCAGATAGAAGCAAAGGGTATTATTTCAGAGAGTGGTGGCTCCTCAGGGGGAATTACGTGCGTCCCTAGCTTGCTGTTATCAAATCTTGATTCCGATGTCAGGAGGGAAGAAATACCGGGCATTTGCGCAATTCCTTGTGCGACGATACAGACGATTGACCGGGCTTCTCTCCGAAGCACGTTGTTTTGAAAAACTTCCCGACGCTTTGCGCGCTCATCCCGTTGTGAAGATACTTTCCCCGGCTTACGAGCTAAACACCGCCCGGTATTTCTTCCTCCTGACATCGAACTGAAGATTTGTGACATCCAGGTGCCCAGTTGTTTGGCACTGGGTTTTGTCTCTATACACTCATTATACACTCATTTTGTGTTAAAATTCTTTGATAATCTAATAACAAAAGTGAATTGTTAGCGTGTATTGTTTGCAATTTATAGTGATTGCTTCAAAACCTTATAGTAGACCCGGTACTTCACCAATTGGCTTACTGAATTTCCAGTTTGTGTGTGGTACATTGTATGGTTGTTTGAATGAAAGTGGATTGAATGTGATATGATTGATGAGTGATGGTATGGTTGAAGTTTTTTATTTTTTTATTTGTCTCTATACACTCACTATACACTCATTTTGTGTTAAAATTCTTTGATAATCTAATAACAAAATTGAATTGTTAGCAGTGTATTGTTTGCAATTTATAGGGATTGCTTCAAAACCTTATAGTAGACCCGGTACTTCACCAATTGGCTTACTGAATTTCCAGTTTGTGTGTGGTACATTGTATGGTTGTTTGAATGACAGTGGATTGAATGTGATATGATTGATGAGTGATGGTATGGTTGAAGTTTTTTATTACTGCTTTTGTGTCCTAATTTTCATTGTTGGATAAGCATATAACCCGAAATGACGCACTAAGTTATAAATTGTGTTCATTTTGAATAATTTTGAATAAACGGCTATTGAATAGCCTCTCCAGGTATTGAAATGTTGTCTGTATTCTGAAAAAAGAATTTGTTAAATGAATGTATCAGTATTGGCATCTCTCTTTTGTTGTTTTGCTTTCTAGGCTCAGCCTTACTGATTAGAGCCAGCCCTATTTGTTATTAGTTATTAGTACCCATTATCATCTCAGCAGAGGTCCAGGACAGTACATTTCAATAATAACAGAATAAACTACTGGTGGGTCGCTCACACGCTCTCGGGTCAGGAAACTTCAGTTTACACACATACCTCTAGATTTCTTCCGCTTGCGCTAACAACTCATCATCGTCTCCTCCTAGTCTCAGTAGTCTTTCCTTCCTTAGTTCTATCGTTGACGAAACACATATCTCCCCTCTATATTTGTTCCAGCGCCCCCACTTGTGGACCCATTTGCGTGGGCATCCCCGTCCTTCATATATACTGTTTTTTTCAGCAACCATGGCATGGTCCATATCTTTAGCCCAATCTCTTAGCAGTGGTACAGTATCTACAACCCATTTCTGAGCAATATTGTGTTTCGCTATACTCCAGCCATCGTGACTCATGACTGTTCAGCTTGTGTGAAGTCTGTTGCTTCCCAGATATTGAGGAGACATAGTGTAGGGGTTGGGAGAATAGTTTTATCACAGGTTCTAGTCACCTGTCTGGTGACATCAGTCCAGTATTGTTGTATGTGCAGGCAGTGCCTTATGATATGTAAGAACGTTCTTGTTTGGTTACAGTGCCAGAGGCAGTGGTCGTCAGCTCGTCTGCCTAGTGTGTGTAGCAGTGTGGCGTCAAAGTATGCTCGGTGGAGAAATTTGAGCAGCACCAGGCAAAGCCACATTGGGATGGCCACATCCCGGGGCCAAGACAGGGCCTCCAGCCAGTCCCCATCAGGTAGATCCCCCGGCTCCGCCTCCCAGGATGCCCTCAGTCTCAAAATTAGATCTGCGCGGTTATTGATCAGCTTCTTGTATGTGAGAGATATGGCCTTGTGGAGCATAGGAACCAGCAAGAGCTTGTCCTTCAGGGGAGAATAGTCTGGGATTGTAGTGTCTTTAGGCAGAGCGGAGTCAATGGCTTGGCAAATCTGAAGACAGCGAAATCTCTCTGTCTGCGCTAACTGGTACTTAGTTTGGAGATCGGAGAACAATGCCTTCTTTCCCTTAACCCACAAATCGCCCACCATGGAGATCCCTATCATATCCCACTTATCAAAACCAGCACAGGTGCTAAGTCGTCCCAGAATGTTCGGTTCCCATAGCAGGGTAGCTTTCATTAGGCGGTACTGCCATCCAAAACGCACCTGCGCTCAATGACGCACTTCTACAGTGCTCGCCGTAGGACCAGTCAAATGCAATTTCTTATGGTTCATATACAGTGCTCTGTTGGTACCCCCTTCCCCAGTATCCAGTAGTCTGTGCAAAAGCTGGTGTCGTCTTGGAGCCCAAAGACCCACTGGTTGATGGCCGTCAGTTGTGAGGCCTGATAGTTGAGGCGCACATCCGGCAGACCTATCCCTCCATCGTACCATCCCAGGGTAAACTTGGCAATGGCAATTCGAGGAGGTCTGTTGTCCCACAATAAATCCCGCACTGTAGCTTCAATCTGTGAAAAATAGGAATCTGGTACCTGGAGAGGCGTGTTCTGTGACGCGTACAGACATCGTGGTAGAGAAAGCATTTTAAACAAGGATGCACGCCCTAGCAAGGTAATGGGGAGCGTTTTCCAATTTGTGACGTCTGAGTGAAACCTCTGAGACAGTTCAAGCAGGTTTCTTTGAAAGAAAAGTGTGGGGTTGGTGGTGATGAAAATTCCTAAGTAACGGAAAACCAGTGAGGCCACCGGAATGTCGCAACCTCTGGGACTCCGCGGTGGCTCTCCCCAGAGGGGATACATCTGGGATTTAGACAATTTTACCAGGTACCCGGAGTGTGCACCAAATATCTGAAAAATGTGGAGCACACGGTGCAAGGAGCGCAATGGGGAAGAGAGATAGAGCAAAATATCATCTGGGTACAGTGATATGCGGTGTTTGTGGTCGTTCGTCCATCGAATGCCTCTAATACCCGGGTCAACCCTTATCCAAACCGCCAGTGGCTCTAGGAACAGGGCAAACAGGAGTGGCAATAAAGGGCAGCCTTGCCTTGTGCCCAGACAGAGGGGAAACGGAGCGGATCGGTGACATGGGCCAAGGGCTGTGCGTAGAGCAATTTAACCCATCCCATGAATTTGGGACCGAACCCAAAGCGGCCAAGTGCTGAGAACAAGTATTCCCACGCTACCGTATCAAACGCCATTTTGAGTCGAGCGCCAATAGAATCGCTTCCTCTTCCAGCATGTGTACCCGGCCCAGTGCACCATGCACACAACGTAGATTGCGTGCAGTATTCCGTCCTGGCATAAATCCCGACTGATCCGGATGGATTAAGTCCGTGAGATAGGGGAGTAGGCGATTCGCCAAAAGCTTGTCCAAGATCTTGGCCTCTGCTGTAATCAAGGAAATAGGCCTATATGAGGCACATTTATCTATCGGCTTACCAGGTTTGTGAGGACTACTATGGTAGCCTCACGGATATAATTCGGGAGGAGTGAATTATTGTAATTTTAATGATATAAATTCTTCAAATGTGGTGCTAGTTTGGAGGCCATGGGTTTGAATAGTTCAATCGGGAGGCCATTCGGGCCCATCGCCTTACCCGCTAGAATATCCTGAATTGCCTTCTGCATTTAATCAATTGACAAGTCCATTTCTAAGGCCTCCATATCTTGCTCCTGAGAGGCCAGTCACTCCAATAGTGGCCAGGAGTTCTTCCGCTAGTGAAGCTGGAGACTCTTGTGGACAATCATATATTGTCTTATAGTGGCTCGCAAAGGCCTCCGCGATGCCCCCATGATCCGTAATGAGAATATTCTCGGATACCCTAATAGCACGCACCCACCGCGCTGATTGCTTCTTACGTTCCAGCCACACCAGTAGCTTGCCCGTGCGTCCCCCTGTTCATATATACGATGTTGGGAGGCCAGAGCACGCCTCATCTAGGAGCAGTTGTTTGTAATCCTGCTGTTTAATGTCAGGTCTGTGCAGGGTGTTAGGGTCTGAGGCTCTAGAAATATCAGCATCTAGACGGAGGATCTCGGCCTCTAATTCTAAGACTTGTCAGCAACGCTGCGCTCTGAGACCAGCCATCAGTGATAGTGCGCTCCCTTTGATTACTACACATAGGCCCCCCAAAGCGTGATGGCCGACTGGACTGAGCCAATATTTTCTTGAAAATAGTACTCGGTATCCTTGCACAAGGTGTCATTAATATGCTGGACTTTTAGCGCCCAAGGCTGGATCCGTATCGGACCAGGTTGCAGTGGGCGTTGTACGCCAAGTGTCGCCAGCACCGGAGAGTGAAACAAGGCCCTCCGCGCCAAATGTCCAGGTTCGGTGAAGTTGTGTATGTGTTGTGCATGTGTAAACAAATAGTCAATCCGAGATTCAGTGCTGTGTGCACTAGAATGAAATGTATAGTGTATGAGGGTGCGACCATCTCCAGATATCTACCATCCCCAGGGCTTCAATAAAATCTTGTAATTTTGAGCCGTGCGTTGGGTCCTGTCTGGGCAGCGATCTGTCTAGTTGACCGTCAATCGTCAGGTTAAAATCACCTCCCATGATTAGGGTGCCAACTGGGAGATTAAGTAAAAGTGGCCCAACATCTGTCAATGTCAATGTGAATCTCTGCAGACCCGGTGGAGCATATACAGAAATTACATTCAGAACTCTGCGCTCCCACATACCTGTGCACGCTGCATACCTACCCTGTGGATCCTTCCCTCCCAATCAATCAATCAATCAGGATATTTGTAAAGCGCACTACATACCCGTGTGGGTCTCTAGGTGCTGGGGGGGATGAAGGGTGTGGGGGCTGCTACCGATCAAAGAACCAGGTGTTGAGGAGTCTTCGGAAGGCTAGTAGGTCTTGGATCTGCTGTAGGTTGGTGAGGAGGGTGTTCCAGGTCTTGGCGGCGAGGTGGGAGAAGGAATTGCCACCTGCGGTCATTCTTTGGATGCGGGGGACTGTGGAGAGGGCGAGGCCAGCGGAGCAGAGCTGGCGGATGGGGGTGTAGAAGCTGAGTCGCCTGTTGAGGTATGTTGGGCCGGTGTTGTGGAGAGCTTTGTGTGCGTGGGTGAGGAGCTTGAAGGTTATCCTCTTTTTTGGTGTTTGAAAGCTGAGGGGAACATAAAGGAAGACAACGGGGAAGCGGTGACACTTAACAAGACAAGCTATCCAACAACAAAGGTCCAAACCGCATCAGGACGAGGAACGAAGAAGGGTGACCATGTGAGCTGGGAAAAAAACATGCAAATGAATCTCTTTTGGTTACAGAATGAAGCAGGTATGCTGCCCAGTACCACGTCCCAGCCAAAATCACACTTGAAAGTCTGCTGAGTTGCTGCATCTGGTTTTCTTCTCTCCTTTCTAAGGACTAAAGATCCTTGCACGGGACTGTACTGCTTCTTACAGACCTGAAATTAACAACTCATTATACCATAGGTGTCCAGACCACCTAAACCACGCTGAATGTAGCTGCACTTCAAAAGACGTACCCGTACCCACATACCAGTGCCCGCTGCATACCTGCCCTATGGATCCGTCCAAGTGTCTTGTAGCACGTATGAACATCTTTTTCAAAGGAGGACTCCCACCCCTCTGGATCCAGTGGTGAAACCCGAGTGCACAAACATACAATACCCATTCCTGTTGAGGACCTTACACGAGTTTCCAATCAGGTGAGTTTCTTGTAATAGTATCCAATCAAGGCCATGGCGGGGGATATACTGGGTCACAATTCCTCTCTTAATTTTGTCCCCTAACCCGTTAACATTCCAGGTGGCAAACCTAAGTCCCTGACCCTTCACCATTTCTCAAGAAGATCAGTAGAATGGTATTTGAGGAGACCCCGGGGCATCTCTGATACTACCCTTCTCCCACATGTGTGACCCTCCAAGTGTCAATGAGCACCTTATAATACTGAACCTTCCCTGCTGTCCTGCAAACATAGAACACAATCAAGCTGTACACACCTAAGCAATCACTTCGTCCCACTGCATGAAATTCGCCAGAAGCATCCTCCCACCTTTTTAAACTCAAAAGTACCCCTGAACCACTCAACTCACTCCCCTCCCTGCCTCCCTGCTTAGCGGGTATAGAACCGCCCGCCACCCCCAACATGCAGAGTGCCTGTCGCCCAGCCATAAACAACTCCAGGGAACGTGAGCAACCCCACTCCCAATCAGCTTGTTGCATCATTTACTCCAGTACCCGCTCCCCGACCAGACCCGTACCCCACCAACAGTGTATCACATAATGTAACTTGTATGGTCCATCTCAGCAGCAGCGCAGTGGTCACGCACTCTCTAGTTGTGCCTCCACCAATTCCATCAGAAAAACCGGACCCACCCAAAATGCATTAGGCTACCCTAACTAGAAATGATATAAGCTACTTTTTCCAACAGGAGGGCAATCTTAAGAATCTATATGAAACCCACCCCAGGCAGTAAAGTTCTGTCATAGTATCCCTCCCTGCATCAGAGGTGTAGGATCTCATACTCGGGGGTGCATGGCATCAAGGCCATCCACTCTAACATCCATAAGGTCCACGAGAGTTCATATCCAACTCCCCACTTTCTTACCGACCATTGTCTCAGAGTCCTCCTGCGTGTTCCTGGGAGTAGGAGTCAGAGTGTAGAGGGGATCGTTGTTGCTGGCGCCAGTCTGCGTTTTCACCTGGTGCTGAGGGTGTCTTCTTTCTTTTTGACCATGCGCCAGCCATCAAGCCAGTCCCAGGCTTCTTCGGGCATGTAAAAAAACATAATTTTCCGTTCGCTTCGACACGGAGCTTAGCGGGAAACATCATTGCATATTTGACTTCCTGATCTCATAGGGCCCGTTTAACCTCCAGGAAACTGCGACGCTGTTAATGTACTTTCAAAGTGAAGTCAGGAAAGAACATAATTTTGGTGTTTTCCAGCGTAAGTGGCGGGCTGTCTAGCCACCTGTAGGATAAAATCACGGTTCCGAAAATTAAATACACATGCCAGCAACGGTCTCGGGGGGCCCCAGGCTTCGGACGGCCACCAGGCACTTGGTAAGCCCTCTTGATTGTGAAACATTTTGAAAGTCCTCGAGGCTGTAGGTGTTTCAGTACCAGTTCTTCCACAAAATGGTCCGCCGCCTGCCCCTCTGTATGTTCTGGAACTCCAAAAATGCGGATGTTGTTTTGTCGCATTCAACCTTCGTAGTCGTCCATTTGCACGGCCATCGCCTCATGAGACTAACGGAGGTCTGAAACTTGCTTCTTAAGCAGGGCGGTGTCCGACACCAGTTCTTTGGCAGTGTTTTCTACTGTTTCCACCCTGTCCGCCATCTTCTTCATGTTTTTACGGATCAGTGCCATGTCCGTGGCCACCGTGTCTATCCGCACCTCTAGCGAGGTACGTATCCCGGTGATAGCCTCGAGTAAGTCCTTATTTGAAGGTTCTGTGGCTTCCCCCGGCGCCACCACGTCATTCCGATCTTCGGTTTGCTGCTTCTGCAAGGCAAACTTCTCTCACTTGGTCTGTGCCGCCGTTCGATTGCTATGACCCAACGCCATTTTCTAGTGTCGTGGGTGGACCTCCACTGGTAAGGGTACAGCTGCTAATCCCCGTTGCCTGTAGTGAGCACCTACACTCGGCCTGTCGGCTTTCGGTGGATGCACCCCATACAGGTATGTTTCCACCTGGGTACGCCCTGTGGATCACGTAACAGAAGGGTCAATGCGCCTTTGGCGGACGACCAGTCAAAGGTCGGAGCTCAGTTCCCGCCACTGCAGAGATTCTCTCGTTGGTGCAGCGTCAAGCAACTCACCCCCTGTCTGGCACCACAGAGCAACTACTCCTTCACTACATTCCATCAGGAATGGTCTATCTTGTGCTGCTCCAAACTGTATGCCTCTCTTGGGGGTCCTACCGCAACACTCAGTAGCTCCCTGTGAAGGCCGGCGCCTCTTCATTCACTAGGGCAGGTTTCTCCAATACTACCCCAATGCTGCTGGGTATTAATAACACGGCTCCGCGACCCAGCCTCAGCAGTTGTAGTCAGCCCCAAAACTCCGATGCCATGTAGAGTGCAAAAACAGTGGGGGCCCGGGCACCAGCAATTCAGTCCAGTTCAAGGGCGAGAGTTAGCCGCTGACCGAGTTTTGTGCCCTTCCAATTCCTCTGCAGGGGCCCACAAAATCTCTGCCTCTGCTCGCAGTCACTCTCCTGTTCACTAACGATGCGCATCTGCCCAATGTGCAAATGTCAATTCTGCGTCACATTGGGCCTTAAGTGGTCCCAGGGCCCCCCGTATGCCCCTCCAGGTTAGTGCAGCGTGCTCCTTTTTTTCCCCCGCAGCCGGGCGTGGATCTCCAGGCCGCCTCAGCCTATGCTGGCAGGTAAATTCAGGCCGTTAGTTGTGCTCCCAGCGGGAGTCGCAAATTATTGCTCTCTGGGCCCCATCGCTCACCGGAACAGCTGGGGCAGCGCACGCAAGCACCACGAGGGGTCCGGCAGATTGACTTGCGACTCGGAGGCTTCCGGTCACGCCTACAGGACTTTCGACAACACAGGCCGCAGCCGCGGCCTAGCGTGGTCCGGTTGGAGAGTGCTACTGTAAAGATGGAATCATATCAAAAAAGCTATACCGTGTAATTTACAAAATAAGGTTCGGACAAGGGAAAAAAAAGTCCAAATTAAACCTTGATTCGAAACCCATGGCTGCCTATTGTAAGGAAATGTGAATGCTCACAAATGGGAACTTGAACACGATGGCAGGTGTAAGTACATGTTTATATGGTAGAGAGAATTACATGTGATTATGGGCATGCTACTATAAGTGTGTATTCACATGACAAGGAAATTCCACGAGACTTAAACCATTGTAATGAGGTAATTGGAATTTTTATGGTCAATTGTGTCCCCTAACGTAGACCCCAACGGCTCCGTGTACGTGCTTCAAGTACATGTAATTTCCCTCCATGACCAGCTATGAAGACGCAAATACATTTGCGTCCGACGTTAACATGTCCTCTTTCAGATCCACCATGAATGGGTCGATAATTCCGTTCCTAAGTATGCCGTGCCACCGTCTTTACATGGTGCATTTTCACGTTTTCCTGGCTCTGGCGAGCTAGGCCCTGATTACTGCCATCGAGTCCTTTCTGCCTTCTGCCTTTGAAAGCTGCAGCCTGGATCTGCATCCATGACCCTTACCCTACTCCCTGTGCGGCGAGCGGTGCCCGGCTCGGCCTGCTTGCCTGCCAAGACAATTCAGCCTTCAAGTTATCTGCTCCGCTCCTCAAAAATACATTCCTGTCTAGTGATTTAGGTAAACACCTCCCCAGCTGCAGAGCAAAGGGCCCGGCCTTTCTGTCTCCGTGCATGAAATTCATTGCTCCTGTTACCATGGTAGGCCCATGGCCCCTCGCATTACACGTAGACACGTAGACACATGTGCACGCACTAGCAGTCAGTATAGAATAGCCTCTGCCCGAAAGACCTTTCCTTCTAGATAAAACAGTTCTTCAACACAAGATATCAGATATGATTTGGGATTAGGTTGTTCTGACACGCCAGACTTCTGTCTCCCCTTTTGGTGCTAAATGTCAAGTCCCCTTCACCCTCCAGTTCCACGTCAATCACAAGTCATGTTGCCTGCGCGCGCATCCAGCCATATATTTCTGCTGACACTGCAGGATTCCTCTATGAATCCACCCACTTGTGACACTTTCATGTGACGTTTCTAGCACACACCCCCGTGTACGCCCTCGTGCACGCCTTCTGTTACGCACATGTCTTCTTATCTCGTTTCTTTCAGCTGTTACGCCTTCTGTATCCATCACCATTGTATGCTTTTACTATATATAATGTGCACTGTTAATAAAGCATTGTCTATCCCTTCCTGAACCCTCGTGGTGATGGAACATGATACCATGGTTCGAACCATTCCATTACATGGAATAAAACCCTTATAAACTCAGATGCCACGGACTCTGCCTCTCATTTGATTGAGCTATTTTATTGAACTTATACCGCATAGAAATTAAGCATACGGCAAATATTTATTTACCACATAATTGGCGCCCGAATAGGGACCCCTCCCCCACCTTACACGACGGCGATGCGTCGCAGGCCTTGCCCCCTGCCACAGCCGTGACGGACAACTACGCGTACCCGCAGGATTTCCTGTATCTCCCTCAGGCCTACGGAGGTGACGGAGACTGCGATCGACATCCAGACGAGGCGGTGAGGAGTGCGGAGGATCCCGACCAGAGCCCAGCCGAGAGAGCAAGGTCCGAGGTGTCTAGAGGCCCACCAGTTCTGAAGTACCTACGTCACGTGTCGAGTCGAGTCCAGTCCGGTCCAGTCCAGTCAAGTTTCTGAGGCCTTCCGTTCCGTGCTTCCCGGTGATTACCGTTGCTGGGGACGCATCTAGACGGGTGCATTAATTTGTGTCTGGTCAAGACGGGTTTGGGTACGCAGACCCGGTCTGCACTGTTTTAGCAGTGTATCTGTACTGTTTAGCAGTATATCCAGTATCCAGTTATTCAGTTATTGTCCGTTCCGAAATGTTTTAATGTATTTCAATGTCGTGGTATGAGTGATTGTTTGATCGTCATTCCTGTGTTTATTGTATTAGTTGTGTCCAAGTCCGAGTAAGTATCAAGTATCAAGTATCGAGTTACAGGATGCCTCTATTCTCTAAGCTGAGACAGATAGGAACTAGAAAAGGGATACTCGAGGAAGCTGTTCCCATCCCACCCAGGGACACTCCTGGTTATTTTATGTACCACAAGCACGGCTTAGACGCTGTATTATATCTCGACTTGTGGGTGGATTACACTAAGGATTTAGCAGAGAATCAGAGATGGCCCGCTACAAGACATGGGATGCCGAGTGCATCATGAGAGTAGAAGAAGCGTTGTGGAAAAAGAAAGCCAGACAGTCAGAGAAAGATGCCATTGAGCTATGGCGTAAAGAATCACACAGACGGACAGAGAAAGCACTCAGAAAAGCAGAGAAAAGTAGAGAGGATTCTGAAAAAGCCAAAGAAAAAGAACTACTAGAAGAAGGAGAACGAGTTAGAATGGAACAACACGATAGACGGAGTAATGCCATTATGACAGGATTGTATCCAGTCCTGGCCGAGGGCCTACCCAAAGCGACCCCGGAAACACCGAAAAATCTGCCCCCTCCATTGGTTCCTACTAAATTACGTCACAAGACCGCAGCAGATATTTTTCTTTCTTCCTATTTAGACGATGTAGCTCCCGCATATACCAATGTACCCGCTCATGTCCCACCCGCTGACGGTAACCTACCCCATGATCATCAGCCCCCAGGTCCGCAACAACCGACCCTCCCTGCACCGTTTCCTGCACCCGCACCTGTTGGTCCCCCTACTAATCCGCTTAATCCTTTTGGGTCTGGCACGGTCCAGGTTCCAACCCAGTTACAGCAAGCACCGACCCTACAGTCAGATTATGTCCAAGCCTCCGCCTCAGGAGGTGCTACAGGAGGTTACCGTACCCCGCCACCTACACAGCGATTGACAATAAGAGACTTAGCTGCACAACATACCCCGAAAGGGGCCCCTTTAGAAAAGCTTAAAGAATATCTTACAGAATGTAGATATGATCCCGTTCCAGGCAAGCAAGGGCCCATGATGTTAGCCTCAATACGTTTAAGACGTGCTGCAAATTTTTTAGTTTTATTGCCAGGAATGCCAGATTATCTAGACAGGATATATCGTTTTGTTCAGACTGGGGAGGGTCCTGAATGTATTCACGAGGCCATGGCATATCAGAAAGTAGACACTCAAAGTATGATATTAAGATTCCTCGTAAACTGTTTTATAAGAGAACGAGATCGGCCTGGTGTAAATAAAGAAGAGATGGAGGTACTAACTACATGGAGTCAGAATATAGCAGACGGAAAACATGATAAACAGAAATGTATAGAGGCCATGTACAGAAAGGTCCGTAAAGAAATAGTAGTAATGCATGAAAGAGAGAAGGATGCAAGGGAAGCAGAAACGGACAAGAATAAATCCTCAGAGGAGGATGAGCCAGAACATACAGAAATGGTGGCATATGTAGGTAAGGGTGGACCCTTTAATAAAACGTTACGCCCAGAAAGCAAGAGACTTTTTCACTCTGCTATGGCAAACCCGAGGACTCCTGAACATCTATTTCAGGCTACCGATAAAATACTTCAAGAACGAATGGGGTACCATGTACTCAATTCCATGGATGAACAAGAATTGGCCAGGTCAGCAGTACAATGGGCTGACAATTCCGATAGATATAATGATGACGCAGTAGCGCAAACCTTTTTGAATCTTTCCCCCGACGAACAGCGACTAGCTGGTATGTACATGATACAACACCTCCTTACGTTATATAAGAGCCAACATTCTGATCCAGGTCCCCTACCTGATGTACTAGTGGAGTTACTAATGAATAAATGGAGAGGCCTAGGTACCGATTTAATTAAAGTAATTTTAGAACATCGACACAGATATAGCGCTTTCCTGAATCCTCAGTTTGTTTCAGCTCCACCCCCAGTAAGGAAAATGTTTTATATAGACAGACAGAATCCTTTACGAGAAGTACATCCAGTCAGGAATGCTGATGATACCCTTACACGTGTGTATGTATACACGCCTATAACTAAAATGGAATTATTGGAAATGAAGAAAATAGTGCCCAGTCATGATAAAGACCCTGCAGGTTTCCACCGTGAAATAAAAGACATGTTACTCATGGGAGATTACACCTATCCCGACATTATGAAAATATTGAAAGTTTTATTGCCTGCCGGTATTTACGAAAAACTCAAAGAAAAAGAATGGGAGGTGGGAGACCAAAAGATCGATTGGGCTGCATTAGAAACTGAAGAAAATGGTCGAACCCCAGGGTTGGGTCTTGGGGATAAAACTAAAGCATTACCAGGATTGTTAGTACAGGTTTTGCCACGTTTATTAGCAACTAAAAAGGAAGACTGGGATGCAATCTCAGCCTGCAAACAGAAACCCGATGAAGACACTAGTGATTTTTATTCCCGATTTGAGAAATGTTTTATTATTAATAGTGGCCTGAAAGCAAGTAGCGAGTCATACCCACACCTTTTTGTATCCAAATTAGTCGAGAATTCATTGCCCCAAGTTAAGAATCGTGTACTGAAAGTCGAGAGCACATGGCAAGCTAATTCGCCTTCACAAATGTTACAAATGTTACAGTACCACCAGAACAGGATCAGGGAAGAACATGATCATGAACAGAGACGTATGAAAGACACGAAAATGAAAATGCTAGTTGCTCAGTCAGTCCCAGCTGACGGTCATAAAAGGGGTACTACACAAGCTTTACAAGCCAATAATTCAAATTCAGCAGCTCCTGTTAAAGGGATATGCAACTATTGTAAACAGCCAGGTCACTATGTAAATGATTGTACAGTTTTGAAACACAACATAGCCACAGGTAAAACTAAAGAAAGGCCACGTCCTCCTAGACAGGACCAGGCCCCACAGCACGTTCCACAGAAAGTTCAGCCTATGCAGACTTCACAACAGACTGTAGCGGTACCACAGCCACAACCCATTGCCGCAACACAACATACAACACAACAGATGTACCAATATGCACAGTCTGACTATCCTGATTATCAGCGATACACATGAAACAGCCTAGAGAGGGAGGTCGGCTTGCCTCTTATTGAGGTTCCTGTAGATCAAGAGGGCCCTTATGTACATAGTCAGGTATTAGGGAAAGATAGAAAGTTTTTGATTGACACAGGGGCAAGCAGGACAACAATAAATCACGACAAGGTTCCAGGGGCACCCCTCTCAGGCTCACAGAATGTTTCCCTTGGTTTTTCAGGAAAGCCTATTGTTAATGAAGTATCGAAACCGGTCCCACTTGCAGTTGGTCCATTGTCTCGCACTACAGATTTATTACTCACCAAATCATGTCCAGAAAACTTACTCGGTATAAAGACCCTGAAAGCTCTAGGAGCTGTAATATGTTGTTCTCCGGAAGGAGTAAGATTGTTTCTACGTGACTTTAAGGGTCACTATGTGTTGAGAGATATTGATTCCAGGTTACAGAATGTTCCTGCACATTTATGGGCGAAAGGCCCCACTGATGTAGGTTGTATGCACATCACTCCATATCGTGTCACACTGAAGCCAGGAGTAGTACTACCACGCATTCGACAATACAAGTTACCACCAGATGCTGTAGTGGCTTTACTGAAAATCATTGACGAGCTCATTGCACAAGGAGTGGTTGTAGAAACCGACTCCAATCTTTGTAACTCCCCTATCATTCCAATTCTTAAACGTACTGATCCAAATGCACCTCCAGTTTATCGATTAGTTATTGATTTACGAGAATTGAATAAATGTATTGTACCACAATATCCCGTGGTCCCAGATATTTCGTCCCTATTGACAGCTATTGATTCCGAAGCGACGTTCTTCACTGTAATAGATCTCAAGAACGCCTTCTTTAGTGTCCCTATTGACCCGGAAAGCCAATATCTTTTCGGATTCTGTTTAAATGGCCGAAGCTTCAAATTTGCACGTGCACCTCAAGGATTCACAGAAAGCCCCAGTATCTACAGCCAAGCATTGAAGAGAGAACTTGACAGTATTCACATGCCTGACAACACTGCCCTACTCCAGTACGTCGATGATCTGTTGATTACTGCCCGTAGTGAACCAGAATGTGTACAAGCGTCACTGACAGTTTTACATTTCCTGGCGGACAAGGGACACAAGGTGTCTCCTTCGAAGCTACAATTCTGTGCCCAGCAAGTGGTATACCTTGGGCACTTGCTGACCAAGTGGGGTAGGCAGCTGACACCTGAACGAATTCAGTTAATTGCACATCTTCCGCAACCCAAGACACAGAAAGAAGTACGAGCCTTTATTGGACTCACTTCCTATTGCAGACAATGGATTCCACAATATGCATACCTAGCTAAACCACTCATACAGTTGACAACACAGGAGGCAGCGTCATCGACTGTCCTCCCTTGGACTCAGGAACACACACAAGCTTATGACGAATTAAAGAAAGCCTTATGTCAAGCACCAGTTTTAGCAACACCATGTTACAGTAAACCTTTTACACTTTTTGTCACTGAACGCGAAGGTACTGCATTGTCAGTACTCACCCAGGATCAAGCAGGTTCACACAAACCGTGTGCTTATTTTTCTAGTACATTAGATCCAGTAGCCCAGGCGCTGCCTGCGTGCTTGAAATCAGTAGCGGCAACAGCTCTAGCAATTAGACAAAGCGATTCTATAGTGTTAGGACATCAATTGACAGTACAAATTCCACATTCCGTGGAAGTTCTTTTAAACAGAACACAGACTCAACATTTGACTATAGCACGACTGACAGGTTATGAATTGACATTGTTTCAGCCACACACAGAAATCAGACGTTGCAATACATTGAATCCTGCTACCCTCTTGCCATTAAGTGAGACAGACCCTGTGGCACATGATTGTGTTGAAGTCATTACCATTACGACGAAACCCAGACAAGATTTGAAAGACATCGCATTACCAGATCCAGACCTGACACTTTATGTGGATGGTTCATGTTTGAGAACAAGTACAGGAGAGTTAGTGGCCGCATATGCAGTCACGACCGAAACTGAGGTCATAGAAACACATCGCATAGACACATTGTCAGCCCAAGCAGCAGAGCTCATCGCTCTGACTCAAGCCTGTATACAAGCAAAGAACAAGAGAGTTAACATTTACACGGATTCACGTTATGCCTTCGGAGTCGTACACGACTTCGGTGTACTCTGGCGAGAGAGAGGTTTCTTGACCTCTCACGGAGCCAAGATCCAGCACGGTCCCCTCATTCAAGCTCTGTTAGAAGCAATACATTTGCCTACAGCCATATCCATCATGAAGTGCAAAGCACATACGAAAGTTACAGATACCATTTCCCAGGGTAACGACCTGGCAGACCGAACAGCCAAGCATACAGCTCAGACTCATACTCACACAATCGATATGACAAAGACAATAGTCCCGACACATTGCATGACAGTTAGAGATCCCGCCCTAGATGTAATTGACATACAGACACATGCTACACCAGATGAAATCAAGAAATGGATTGAACTAGGAGGGATACAGACAGAACAGGGATGGATGACGAAGGGAAAAGCCACATGGTTTCTCCCCGACTCTATGGTTCAGGTTATCATTAACACAGCACATAGTCCTGCACATTTAGGAGAAAAAGCCATGTTAGACAGTATTCAAAACCTTTGGTTCAATAAGCATTTACGAGCAGCAGCAAAACAGAAAGTGCGTACTTGCATGATTTGTTGTCAGTTCAACCCAGGTAAAGGCATTCCCGTAGAGCAAGGTGGATTTCATCCTCCCGATCACCCTTTTGAAGTCCTCCAGATGGATTATATCCAGATGGAACGTTGTCGAGGATTCAAGTATGTCCTCGTAGTTGTATGTGCACTCTCCCGATGGACAGAAGCATATCCAGTCCCAGATTACACTGCTCCGACCACTGCCAAGCAGCTGGTACGTGAATTTTTCCCCAGGTATGGTTTGCCCCGTATCGTGTACTCAGACAATGGTCAGCCATTCTCGTCCGAGCTTATGAAGCAGGTATCACTCCTGCTAGGATATCAGTGGAAGTTCCAATGTGTCCGACATCCCGAGGCAGCAGGTCTCGTAGAGAGACGCAATCAGACCCTGAAAATACGTCTCGCCAAAATATGTAAAGAGAAAGGCGTTGATTGGATTATAGCCTTACCAGTTGCGCTTTTCTACATGAGAATGGTAGCCCATTCGAGAACAGGGCTATCCCCGTATGAGGTGGTCTTTGGTAGGCCACCGAATATGTGGGGGACGCCTCTGCCTCGTAAGATCACAGATGTTGACTGTAATATGCTGACAGATTACCTTGCCTCCTTGATGTCTGCACTACAATCATGTCGTTCACAGGTAGCAGCAGCCTTTCCCGACAACACCGAGGTGAAGCCACACAAGATCGTCCCTGGAGATCTGGTGCTTGTCCGGAATTTCGATCGGAGGAATCCGCTGGAGCCCCGTGGAGTTCTGGACTTTTTGGTTCCGTCCAGAGGTGTCAGGGAACAACACCCAAAGACCCCAGAGTTCCACCTGCCTTGGTGCACAAATGAACAGAAACACGGGTTTCTCGATGGTGGCGTCAAAGACCAAAGGTTTATTACTGCAGGGACACAGAAGTCACAGAAACTACGCATGGGCAGTAACTAGGAGCCTGTTCGAATTGTACAAAGAGGGTTGCTCCTTATATACTAAATTTTGGCCTTTAGGCGAATTCTTCACATGTTAGTACATTCCCAAACCTTTGTGTCATAAACAATAAATATTTGGCGTACACAGGAATCGTCGACAATATCTGAGGTCAAAACATTACAAACGAGGGGTTCCCACTTTTCCATCATAATCCCATGTCAACTTTTCATTCAAGACCCGGACCGCCTCATCGTAAATTTCGTTACCTCCCCCTAATAAAGGCCCAGAAGGAAAGGAGCAGAGCCAGGTGCAGAAGATAGGAAAGCAGGATAAGGGATGTTTGTGGGTTGTAAATGGGCAAGGCTACCGACTTCGGCCGCCTAATCGTGATCAGGACAATGGACACGAAGACCAGTTTAGCAGGACTGGCCTCGGGCAGAGGAGGCAGCCTTTGTCGAGTCATGCAGCTACAGCGTGATCTGGTTTAAGGTGCACGTGTCATGTAAGAGGTGAATCTCCGGCTAAGGCTACATGTCCTTAATCGAAATGAAATGATCAGAGGTTATTGCGTATGTGAGGGCAAGAAACACAAAATGGCGGCCATGATCTAAGATGGATGCCGTGGGTAGATCAGAAATGTGTTTATAAAAGGAGTGCTCTTGCTCGTAGCGTAGCGAAAACACCAGGATATACTAAATGGATCATTTGCGGTTCGCTGATACCAATATTATGTATTTCCGACAATATTGAAAACACGGGTTCAAATCGTCACGGAACCTCAGACCCTCCTTTTGCCCTTACATAGGCAATTACTCAGTCTATGTCAGCTAATTCTATGCTCATCAGGTCAGTGACATGCTGTTGTATCATCATCCTTTCTCGTGCCTTTTCTCCAAACGCAGGTGGTTTCCTAAAACAAGTTGCAGCACAAAGACTACACAGAGCAGGACCACACTGGATAATCAAGCAACATGAGAACAGGAATACTAAGATGACACCAATGACCATTAGAACCTTCCATCCCCACGCTGAGATCAGAGTCCAAAACCACTCCATGAAGGACCAGTTTCCCTTGTCTACGTGAATAGAGTCGGAAATCTTATGTAGCTTAGAGATCGCCTCATAAACTGTTGGAGCATTATTAGGAATAAAGACACAGCAGCTCGATTGGATCATTCTGCATACCCCACCTCGATCTGCAAGTATAACGTCTAGAACCATACGGTTCTGCAACGTCATGAGTCTATCCGCCTGAAGCTCAGCTGTCAAATTGCTAAGGGCACCAGCAGTTTCGGTAATAGTAGATTCAACTACCCGTGTTAGCTGACGTATGTTTCTACTATTGGCCATAGGCCCCCAAAACGGAAGGAAGCCTTTGAAGAAGTCTCCGGCTTCCTGACCAGCAGTATCTTCTTTGCTGAAGACACCTCTCGCTACTCTGGTTCTGTGGTAATCAGATGAAGCAGTGTATGTTGGAGGCAACAATCGAGCAATATAGCATGATCCTGAAAAGTCGGCAGGCAACCATGTATAAGCTCTATCTCGACAGATGAAGTAGGTACCCCTAGCAGTAAGAAAGGCAGGGGAAGAGTTAGCCGGAAACACATAAGTCTCTACGCACTCACTCCTCCCTAGCTGAGCTCTCGGATTTCTCCCATTCCCTTGCAAACAGACCTGACCTCGGTGAGGTACGACCCAGATTGGAGTTGAGCTCTTGCGCTTGCTTTCTCCTAAACTAAGGCGATACTCTGAAGTATTCCAACTTAAATACACTCGTAATTCGTCTCTAGGGTATGATGGAGTATTATTGACGTCCTTGACCATGTCAATAATTCCCTGGACTAAAGCTTTGTTGGCAGAGTTATATTTAGTGGAACGTGGTGGACGTGGAGGATAGGTCTCAAGGGCATAAGCAAAGATGGTTTGAAGGGCCTGAAATGATCCATTGTAGCTGAAAGGCAAAACCAGATAAGGAATACCTTTATCCATAGTGTGGGGTATCAAGCCACACACCCAGCAGTCTGTAGTGTTAACTACCAGTTGGTGTTGGTGCAAAAGCTGTACAAAAGTGTTGTTAATGAACTCTGAGCGTCGGGCTTGCTCATGTTCAGGAAACGAATGAAAAGAGTGTATAGAAGAAACAGTAGAAGTAGCAGGATCAAGGGGAGGTACTGTAGTAACTGGCACAAAAATCAAATTTATACTGAAGACGATTCCACCCACCAACGTTATCAAAATAATCAAGAATGTAATGGCACATTGCATCAAAAAGCATTTGCTATGAAGAATTCTATAAAGTCTGTTTCTGCGAACATAAATCATATTTTCTCGTTGCAGCGCAGGAAGCTCCATCTTCTACAATCCGCTCGCGACCACTGATGATGTGTACGTAGATGAAAATGCCTCTATCAGCCCTGGGAGTTCCCAGAACCAACAGAAAGATCGACCTTGTGTCAGACCCCTGCAGATTCAACTAGGCACACAGCCACGACCCTACGGCTACCCAGACGGCAAGGCAATTTAAAAAACAATAAAACAATAGCAAACTTCCTGGCTGAAGGTAAAAGTTCAAAATTTCAAAAATATCACAATAGGCAGTTGCCTGCTTTATTTGTCCATTTTACGGTTTCGTAAGTTATATCTCTGCTTCGCAGGTACTGTCTGATCAGCAAATAGCGTTTCACTAGTAGTTGTTGCAGTGTTCAAGTTCGCAGATGACAGAGTTCTTTCTGATGCAGGGGACAAATGTTCAGTGTTCAAAAGAGTCTTTTCTGGAGGAGAGTCAGAGCTTGGAGTGTCAGTGATCAATTCGGCATCGCTGAAAGGGATGAATTTTGGCGTGCTTTCAAATTCAGAGGAACCAATTCCCTTCTTCACCCAGTCGTCGTAAGGAAGTGGCAAAGGCACACGCTTTACATGGGATGCATGCACCCAGTGCTTGCGTCCAGCCACACGAACCGCTGTCCTCGTTGCCAGTAGGATTTGGAAGGGACCGACAAATCTCGGCTGAAGGTTCTTCGTCCTCGCGAAGTTTCTGATAACAACAAACTCGCCTGGTTTCAGCTGATGCCCTGGACTCTCCGGAGGCTTTGGCAAAGCATCGAAAACCTGTTGGTGAATAAGACTCAATTTAGCAGTCAAGTCGTAAAGGTAGTCTATCAACATAGGATATTCTAGAGAACAAAACTTTTTAGGCCTTGGCACACCCCAAATATTTGCCGGGCGGCCAAAAACGATTTCGTAAGGGCTAAGCCCCACTCTAGAATGTATTGTTGCTCTCGTGGATAACAAAGCCAAAGGAAGTGCGTCCGACCAGGCTAAACCTGTGGATGCCTGTATTTTAGCCAGTTTTAGCTTAAGGGTGCCATTATAACCCTCCACTAAACCAGCAGACTGGGGATGGTTCGCACTGTGGAATTTTTGTTTCAGCCCTAGACCAGCACACACACTCTGCATAACTTTCCCTATAAACTCACTTCCGTTATCTGACCATACAATCCGTGGCATTCCATACCTAGGGAAATATTCTTTGAGAAGAATCTTGGCAGTTGATAGGGCAGTATTGTCCTTTAGTGGATATGCTTCAATCCACCTGGAAAAAGCACAGACTACCACCAGGACGTATTTCAAATTATTACAGCGATCCATGTGAATGAAGTCTAACTGGATCACTTCAAAGGGGCAGGAAGGAGGAGCGAAATGACCAGCTGGAGTTGGAGTTCCCTTGCCAGGATTATGCATCAGGCATACCATACAATTTTTCACCACTCTCTCTGCACACTTACTGATCCCATCATTCTTCCAGACCGGAGCCAACATCTTACAAATTCCTTTAGAACTTATGTGCGCTACTCCATGCGCCATTGTCACCATTGCACGCACATACGCGTCAGGCAGCATCCAACGTTGCTGTTCTGTCAAATCAATCCAACATCCATTCGAATCCAACTTGCCCATACTTTCTCTCCATACACGATTCTCTTCCTCAGTTGCTTCTTTCTGAATCTCTTTCACACTTTCCAAAGTATCCTCACACATTCCAGAGTCAGCAATCCATCTTGCAGACGTAGCAACATACATTCTGCTCATCGTGTCTCTAGCTGTCTGTTTAGCAATTTCATCAGCAAAAGCATTCCCACGACCAACATCATCCGTGATTGCTTTATGAGCACTGCACTTTACAATCGCAACTTCAGTCGGCAAGGTTAGAGATTCCAACAAGTCGTTAACTAGCTGACCATGTTAGATCTTAGTCCCATGGGACGTAATGAAACCTCTTTCTCTCCACAAGCGGCCAAAACTATGGGCCACGCCAAATGCGTACTGACTATCTGTAAAGACATTCACTCTCTTTCCCTTAGCTAAAACACACGCTCTTGTTAGAGCGATTAATTCTGCAGCTTGGGCAGAATTCTGACTCACTCTTGCAGTCTCCACAATCGTCTTCAAAGTCGTTACTGCGTAAGCAGCAGTCACATCGCCATTCTCCAATTTAAAACATGACCCGTCCACATACAGCGTACCATCTGGATCGGATAACGGAGTATCCTTTAGGTCGATGCGTCCTTTTGTCTCTTCCTCCGTTTTAAAACAACAATCATGTGGCTCGGAATCACTCGACTCTTGATCAGTCGGCAACAGCGTTGCTGGATTCAATACATTACATCTTTTGATCTGAATATGACTCGCTAGTAATGTCAGCTCGTAACCAGATAGTCTCGCACTGGTAAGGTGTTGTGTCTTTGTTCGATTCATGAGTGTATCCACCGCATGAGGAACCATGACTACTAGCATGTTGTTCATTACCAAACCAGCAGATTGTCGAATGGAAGCCGCAGCTGCCGCTGTAGCTCTCAAACAACTAGGCAACGCTCTAGCTACCGGATCTAATGTTGATGAAAAATACGCACAAGGGCGTTGTTTATCACCAAACTTCTGTGTCAGAACACTCAACGCGCAACCTTCTCTCTCGTGGACATAGAGCGTGAATGGCTTACTGTAATCAGGTGTACCCAATACAGGAGCTGAACAAAGTGCATTTCGTAATTCAGTAAAACTCTCCTGACATTCTTCAGACCATGGCACCGGACTCGGAACATTTTTCCCAGTCAAAGCTACCAACGGTTTTGCTAAAAGAGAAAAATTTGGGATCCACTGTCTACAGTACGAGGTAATACCTAGAAAGGCACGTACTTCTCTCTGTGTGCGTGGAACACTCATCTGCGTAATTGCTTTTATTCTTTCTGGGGTCAACTTCCTTCCCTCCTTTGACAAGAGATGACCTAGGTAGGTCACTTCTTGGCAGCAGTATTGCATTTTAGAAGGTGATACCTTATGGTTCAAATTAGACAAATGATGTAATAACGAAATCGTAGCTGCTTTGCAAGTTTCCTTGTCATCGGCAGTCACTAGAAGATCGTCTACATACTGTACTAGAGCAGAACCTGGAGGAAGGACAAAGGAATCTAACTGGCTTTTTAATGCTTGACTGTAAATAGATGGGCTCTCACAATAGCCTTGTGGAGCGCGTTTAAATCTGAAACTTCGACCTCCTAGACAGAAGCCGAAAATATCTCTGCTTTCCTCGGCTATCGGAATGCTGAAAAAAGCATTCTTCAAGTCGATGACTGAGAACCAAGTAGCTGTAGCAGGAATCAGTGTTAACAAGGCAGTAATGTCTGGAACTACAGGAAACTGCGGAATTACAATCTTATTAACTTCTCTAAGGTCGATAACAAACCTATAAACTGGAGGCTTTGTAGGATCAGTTCGTTTCAAAATTGGTAGTACAGGACTGTTACAGACATTTCCTCTCGTTTCCTCAACCACACCTTTCTTAATCAAATCTTGCACAATCAATAAAAGTGCACGCTCACCCTCACTAGATATTTTGTATTGAGGAATTCTTGGAAATTTGACATTTGCTTTTAAAGTTACTACATATGGTGGTATTTCTAAAAGGCCTACATCATTAGGACCAGTCGCCCAAAGAGAATCAGGGAGTGAACGTAGCTCTGGCGGGAGTGCATCCATTGACAAGTACATCGGAGAAGTGATATTTTTACCCAACGTAAGCTGTACTCCTTCTGGAGAACAGTACAATGTCGCATATAGTCGTTTTAACAAATCTTAACCAAGCAGATTTTCATTACAACCTGTCGTCAAAATCAGAGGTGCTTTTAAGTGACACGGTCCAACAGAAATAGACAAAGGACCAGATATCGGATTGTAAACAGGGGCGCCTGAAAAACCTACAGAGACGTTAGTTGAGCCGGACAAAGGTGCGCCAGGGAGTTTCGCATGGATGATCGAACTTTTTGCGGCACCAGTATCCAACAGAAACGGTTCGACTACACCTGATGTTGCTACTGCGACATAAGGCCCACTCTGATCCACTGGAACTGATACTACTCCCTCTCTTTGTCTATGGCTGTCCTAGTACCCATTTTGCTGAAATCCCTCATCTACTTCACAATAATCTTCAACAAGATATTGTTGAGATCTATTTTGCTGGGCAGACTGTCCATTTCGTTGATCAAAGTGATTTGAAGGACGATCATTCGTTTGTGGAGGCATAGCACCTCGCCCTCGACCTCTAGAATTTTGCACAAAACCACCACGACCTCTCTGAGCTGCTGCTGCATTATTTTGCGCTAAGATCGGACACTCATTTTTGTAGTGACCCTCTTTCTTACAGTACGCACATTGGTTCCACTGATATTGAGGCCTCGATGTACTATAGTCTGTTCTTTGATACGAACCCTGTTGCGTATTAGTCTGATTCGTGCGAGGCGGATACGCCTGCTGCAAAAGAACTTTTGTCTTTAAATCCTTCGTTTTCTTGTCTGATTTTTCCTTTTCCTCTTTATCCCTATTTTCGTAGTACTGTGCAGTCGCAAGTATTTGCGCTGTTGTGGACACAGCCCACGCACTCTCTGAATCTTTTAATTTATTGCATAATTCAGGTAACAAATTATGCACAAATTTATCGACAAACAGTCTTTGCCCTCCTTCTGTGCTCATGTCCTGACCACTATGATCTACAAAAGTTTCTTCGAACCTCGTGAAGAAGTCGGAGACACTTTCGTCTTTCTTCTGCCTGCATGCTGATAACTTGTCCCAATTAACACGCAATGCGGGCATCAGAGTCTTCATTAAATCAATTATTCTACCTGGAAGATTAGCAATTAGGGGTTCGGGTTTTGCACCACCTACTTGCTGACCATCCGCTGCAGTGATAGCTGCCCAATCACCACCTAAGGCAACTTGATGATCCTCTCTACGAATTTTAGCCCACACTGGTTGCGGAACTACGTTGCCAAATAACATATCTATGTCTGCTAAGTTCATTATACAAGCCTCAACTGTCTGTGTTAATTCCTTATAATATCCAGCAGGATTCTTACGCGGATCTGGCAAGGCCTGCTTCACTGCTAGCACTTCAGCTCGTTTCCACGGAATGTGTATCCACACTCTTTGGAATTGGGCTGGAGCGGCTGCAATATTATTCGGTGCGTCAGCTTGCACAGCTTCGCGCCAAATTGGAGGAACCTCCCTCATTGGATATTGGCGACTTAATTTCGTCTTGCTTTTCTCTAAATCTCTCGGTGAACGAAGTGATGGATCATTCCTATAACTTAAAATCAGTTCCATCGCTTCTTCTATATTTTCACCCACTATCATTCCTGCTGCAAACTCTTTCTGAACCTTAATCAAATCATCTAGATTTGATTCAACATCATCTTCTTCTATTTCTTCACGTAGCAACGAGCACATCTCGTCAAAGACATACCGTTGCGTTGGTTCTTTCCACTGCATAAACGTTTCTAGCACATCTCTCGTATTATATCTCCTACTCTTCGAAATCCATCTGAGAGCCGTGGAATCTAAAATTCCCCGTTCCTCAGTACTCGGAAGCTGACTACGCCTCTGAACAGAGTCGGAAGTAGGAGTCTTGATTAAAGTTTTATAGAAAGGAGACAGAATGTTAGATACAGAATCAGTGATTCTTCGACGAACAGAAAGTGGAGTCAACACACTCGCAGACGCAGAAAACACAGTAGAGGTAGGAACAGATAACGGAACAGTAGGAGTATCAAGGAAGATAGTTTGTGGAACAGTAGGTGCAAGCGAGACAGATACAGGTATAGAAGTCGGCAATCCAGGAGGAGGAGGAGGAGCCGTAGGAACATTTACATTGACCATAGGAGGTACATATGGCTGAGATACCCGCCACCCCCTCTCAACACAATCCCCAAAGGAGGGAAACAGGAAACAGTTCTTGAAGTTTTTGGAAGAGGGAGGGAGTAACCCTCCCGGTCGTATTTATTAAAACAAAATTAAAACATTAAATCAACATTTTATATTATGTACAATTTCATTACCACATTGCGATGTTTGGCTAACCTTAACAGATTCTCTAATACAGAGGTTCTCCTAGCCGAACTAACATCCTACACACATTTACTTGAAATTATGAAATTGTACATCCTAACGTTTAAGGGCCAACGGCAAGGTCGTAACCGGTGTCAAGATCCCTAACCAGAAATACCCCCCCCCACTTGTGAGGGGCGACAGCACTGAGGCGTACCTCAAGTGCAACTACCAATTTCCCTTTGACTTGACGGGGGCACCAATAAAACTCGACGCCACTTAAAGGTCGTTCGAGGACTCGTGTGAGGTATCTAGAAGGTAGCGTAGACCCCCCCCAAACCCCGCACAACTTACCACATCTGCCGTCGCAGACGTCACTGGCCCCGGGAAATTCCCCAGGAGGGGGCTGTAACCCCTCCTACACAGGAAGGGGCCTTGACCGCCTTTCCTTTTCTTTCGGCGACCCATCCTTAGAAGGGACCGCCTCCCCGTTGAGGGGCCAAAAGCCACCTCTCCCGAGCGCTCCCATCCGTGTTGGGTGACGCCCACTCATAGGGATCTTCCAATTAGTGCTCACCGATCATGACCTTACCGCCCGACCAAAAATAAATACGACAATGCTAACTAACCTATTAAACTAAAAATACATTGGCTACTACGACCGTAATAAAAGCATGCTTAAAGCCGAATTCTTTAATCATAAAACATAAATGACATAGACCATTCTTTATTACAGACTCAAAATCAACACGATAATACCACAACCTGTAAACGAAATTAGAGTTATCCATCAACTTTTATTCAAAACAACTGGCTGTCTTCAGGGGCTGGTGGGTGGGTCAAAATTGGCTCTTCGTTCCGTCTCGAGCTCACGTGCAGCGAGGAGGTGCAGCTTCAGAGCACAGGAACAAGAGGATGCCTTCTGGTCTTGCGTCCCCTTTTATCCGTCTTCAGGGCGGGCGTAAACCCGCCCCTGCCTGCCCCGAGGGCGTGGCCAGCCGCGTCAGTGTCTAGGCCAGCCCACTCTAGGGGGGGAAAAAGCGCGCCCCGGCTACGCCGCTTCGGGCATACCAGCCGAGACACGCCTCCCGCCCAAGATGGCTTCCCGGGGGGATCGTGGTACTCTGCCATACGTGCGGGGGGACCGAGTGGTCGCCCCTTTCCATATGGCTGAGATACCCGCCACCCCCTCTCAACACAATCCCCAAAGGAGGGAAACAGGAAACAGTTCTTGAAGTTTTTGGAAGAGGGAGGGAGTAACCCTCCCGGCCGTATTTATTAAAACAAAATTAAAACATTAAATCAACATTTTATATTATGTACAATTTCATTACCACATTGCGATGTTTGGCTAACCTTAACAGATTCTCTAATACAGAGGTTCTCCTAGCCGAACTAACATCCTACACACATTTACTTGAAATTATGAAATTGTACATCCTAACGTTTAAGGGCCAACGGCAAGGTCGTAACCGGTGTCAAGATCCCTAACCAGAAATACCCCCCCCCACTTGTGAGGGGCGACAGCACTGAGGCGTACCTCAAGTGCAACTACCAATTTCCCTTTGACTTGACGGGGGCACCAATAAAACTCGACGCCACTTAAAGGTCGTTCGAGGACTCGTGTGAGGTATCTAGAAGGTAGCGTAGACCCCCCCCCAAACCCCGCACAACTTACCACATCTGCCGTCGCAGACGTCACTGGCCCCGGGAAATTCCCCAGGAGGGGGCTGTAACCCCTCCTACACAGGAAGGGGCCTTGACCGCCTTTCCTTTTCTTTCGGCGACCCATCCTTAGAAGGGACCGCCTCCCCGTTGAGGGGCCAATGGCCACCTCTCCCGAGCGCTCCCATCCGTGTTGGGTGACGCCCACTCATAGGGATCTTCCAATTAGTGCTCACCGATCATGACCTTACCGCCACAGGCCGGATAGTTGACCGGCTATCCGGACCCCCCACAAAGCTCCTACCTAAAGGTCATGTTTTAACGTTTTTAACCATGCTAAGAAGTCTCCTATGAGTAACTCATTCCCCACCCGAGACAAATGCACACCATCCCCCAAATACATACTGTCATCATTAATACAGCCATGCGAAATAGAATGCAATGTCCTGGAACGGAACAACCTACTCACTTTGTTATTAAGCTTCCTCACAGAGTGATTCAAAGCAGGAACAGAAATAGCCCCTCGCCACACCTTTCGTGGGATCATATGGGACCACGCAATTGTGCACCCCGGAACTCTCCTCGCCAACCAACTTACAGTGGAAAGCATTGCCTCCAGGAGAAGTCGTCTACCGGTGGTGACCAAATCGTTGCCCCCTAGATGCACTATGATTATAGACGGCGGTGACCTCGTCCGCCCTAACAAACCCTCGAAAAATGCTTGAAACTGGTCAATACAGAGCCCGCCTCTTCCGTAGAAGGACACCCTGTACCCGTATTCCCCAGCTACGTGAATCATGTCACCTGCTTTGAATACGACCGCGGCACGCCTCACGTATGAGTGGCCCACGACCCACACCTCCTTCTTCACAGCTGGTGATGTCTGACCGCTGGCCCGGTGTTGGGTCGACTGCATAGTCCGCCCCGCCTCGTAGGCTTGCGCAACTGAAAACCAAACAAAGACAAGAAGCGTGAGTACATCATTACAGCTTCACAACATGTGCAACCGCACATACCTCTTATAACACTTGGAGGAACAACGCCCCACTCGTTTCACTTGTTCAACATTAATACCCCTAGCTGTAGCTTCCGTAGCAGCCACTATCCGAAAGGAGTGGGTCCCAAACTCGCCCGGGTTCAAGCCCGCAGCGGCAATTGACATCGCAAGCACCCGCTGAAACAGAAATTTCGTCAGTGGGGTGGCGTCCGCGTGTCTCAACAAGGTCCCCCCCCATGATGCCACCCTTCGTGCTAGGTAGTTTTCTAAACACTTTACTGGACACATGGAGGACCCGGGAATCCTGGGTATGATTATGCAGTCACCCATCCCATCTTGATCGGTCTTGGACCTGACAAAGGAGACAGTCATTGTCTCTCCTCTGACCTGAACGTGTTCCCGGCACAAACCCCCTGTCACATCCCGTTTGTTCCTCGCCACCAGTTCGCTTACCCGCATCGCTCCATGAAATGCCAGCATAAAAGCGGCTCGGAACAACACCGTCTCAAACTGAGATGAACATGTGGCAGGGAGTGTGGCCAACAACTGGGCCAACCTATCCAAACCTATCGGGCGCCTCTCATCTACTCTGCGACCCTCAAGGCGTTGCCACCCACGCAGCGCTTTCTGTACAACGAAAGACGCTGTCGGGTCCTGGATACCATGAGCCCTGGCAACAAAGGAAATGGCAGCACGATGCCTCTGGGCCGTGGCCACCGATTTCCCAGCCCTACGTAAGGACATCAGAAAATTCACTACCCATTCCTCGTGGCCCCAGAGCCCCTCTCCATCAGTCCCCAAAAAGGCTAAATAGGACCGAAACGCCCCTTCATATGCCTTCCTTGTCCTTGGTGCTAGGCTCTCTCCCACGAGGTGACGAAGTTCGGGGCACCGAGAGACCAGAGAGCTTCGGGAAAGGGTGCCGGCTCTGGGTCCGCTGTGGGAAGGAAACCCGAGAAAGCCTGCATATGAAAACGAGACAGTGCATCAGCTGCCTGATTCAGTACCCCCGGGACATGTTTAGCTCTGAATAGCACATTCAGTCGCATACACAGTAAAACAATTTCTTTGAGCAGTCTTAAAATCAGTTTACATCGTGCTGCCTGGCTATTGATGCACTCGACCACGGTCATATTGTCAGACCAAAATACCACAGAGTGATCTTTGAACCCTTCGGGCCAGGTTCTTAGGGCCACCAAAATGGGGAAAAGTTCCAAGAAAGCAATATTACTTGTCAGTCCATTGTCATGCCACCATGTCGGCCATCTTTGTGCCGACCATTTTGTGCCGAAGATGGCACCAAAACCTATGCTACCTGCCGAATCTGTCCATAGCCCCAGCTCTTCAGAGGACACGGCCGGTTTGTTCCAGACGACTCGACCATTAAAATCCGCCAGGAATGCTAACCAAATGCGCATGTCCTGGCGGACCTCAGCCGATAGTCTCGTGCGATGATGACCCTCCTTTAGGCCGACCATAGCTTGGGCAATTGAACGGGAAAAGGGGCGGGCCATCGGTATAACCCTCAGGGCAAAATTCAACTGTCCCACCAACTGCTGTAACTGATGCAGCGTAACTTTAGATCCATTTATACACATTTGCAGGGCTGCCCTGAACTTCCCCACTTTGTCAGCTGGTAAACGAAAACAACCCTCACTGGAGTCTAACTCGATCCCCAGAAACTCGAGGCAAGTCGCAGGACCCACCGTCTTACCCGGTGCCAATGGCACACCAAACTGCTTCATTAATACACAGATTTCGGCCAAGGCCTGGCCACATTCGAGATCCCCGGCTGCCCCAAGGAACAGAAAGTCATCAAGGTAATGCATTAAATGTTGGAAACCCGTCCTCTTTGTGAAGACCCATTGTAGAAAACTACTGAATTTCTCGAAATAGGCACAAGATATAGAGCACCCCATCGGCATACACCTATCCATGTAATAATGACCCTGAAACATGAAACCTAGGAGACGCTGGTCGTCTGGGTGTACCGGGAGCAACCGGAACGCTGACTCGATATCCGACTTCGCCATCAGCGCCCCGGGCCCCAGGCGATTCAAAATGGCTACGGCCTCATCGAAAGATGCGTACCGCACCGAACACACTTCTGGGTCTATTGCATCGTTTACAGAAAGACCACGTGGAGCTGATAAATTATGAATCAGTCGAAACTCACCCGGGTCCTTCTTGGGGACCACCCCTAAAGGAGAACAAACAAAACTCTGCACCGGGGGTACACTAAACGGGCCGGCAACCCGACCTCGAGTAACCTCTTTCCGGATCTTCTCCTGTACCACGGTCGTATGCTGTAGGACCGAAAGTTGATTTTTACACTTCTCCACACCCTGAAAGTCCCCTACTGGGATGCGGAAACCATACGAAAACCCGTTCCGCAGCACCCCAGCAGAAGTACGATCCGGGTATTCACTGAGCCAGGGAATCATCGCCAAGGTATCAATCGGGGTAGGTAAAGGCGCCCCTCGGACTATGTTAGACCTGTTTGGCGCCTCCTCTACCCCCGTTATCACCCGTTTTGGCTCTGCACGTGGACTCAGGATGGGACGACCCGCACCCACTACATTCATGTCTAAATTTACACGATCCCTGGGGCCTAGTACATTTACCTCTGTTGAAATTCCAGCAGAACCCCCTTTTCCCTGTATTGCTGGCAGGTCTCGAGTGATCGTCGGTACCCGTACCTGATCGAAAGGGCGTCCCCGCATATTGGCGGGAGGATTCGCCAACATTACCCCCTACCAATGGCATTTTCAACATACCTGTCTCCTTCATTTTATCCCATGTCAAAGAATCGTAACAATCCCAGGTTAAGCTTTTATTATGCTCTTTAGCCTTTCTAAAAAGATTATCGTAGCAGAACCAATGGTTACCCTGGTGTGACGTCGAGTACCCCATGATTCGCGACTGATAGGTCGGCAACTCGGAAAGTAACTCGGGCCTACGTTCCCCTAAGATCGACGTAAAAATCCCCCATGCTTTGCCCCAATTGCCAATATTCTCATTCACTTTAAAGGCGGCCATTTTTGCGCGCCAAACACTCGGATGCATGAGGTCTTTCTGGCCCTTAACATGCTCCACCTCATAATGATCAACAAGCAACGAGAAGATGTTCACATATTCCCCCGCCCAAATCTTCTCTTTAATTACCAAAGGCACATGTTGACCCAACCTTTCTCTACGAGAGGGTGCTGACTCATCCCTCGCAATCGGCAATGGCCGCTTACCTGCACCGGACGCTGCCTCTGCGGTCGTAATCGTCCCTTGTGGCTTGTCAACTACTGCAGCCGGCGCGGACACCTTGGCTGCCTCCCGTTTCTCACGCAGTTGCTTCATCAGCGCCTGCGCGTCGACAGCCGTGGCGCCCTCACTACCTTCGCCCAACCACGCTGCAAGTTGTGCTGCCAGCTCAGGCGGCATATCTTCATTGGACACCGGGGTGACCACCACGGGAATCGGATTCCCCTCCACGGGTACTGGGGTTGGCGCTTCAAGCGAGGTACGGGGAACCGGGACGTCTCCCCCAGCTGGTCCCCTCCTTGGCCTCTTGGCTCTCCTTCCTGGGGCTGCTCCAGCCGAAGGACGTTCCGGCCCCCCTTCCCCCTCTCTCTCCGCCACCCGCTTCTTCAGCTCGGTCATCTCCTTCATGAGGACCCGAAGCATCTGTTCAGTCGTCATTCTCTTTCCGCCTTTCTTGGACATTTCTCCGACAGAGTATCTGTAAGACAAAAAGAAGGATTACAACGCTCAAAATTGGCTCTTCGTTCCGTCTCGAGCTCATGTGCAGCGAGGAGGTGCAGCTTCAGAGCACAGGAACAAGAGGATGCCTTCTGGTCTTGCGTCCCCTTTTATCCGTCTTCAGGGCGGGCGTAAACCCGCCCCTGCCTGCCCCGAGGGCGTGGCCAGCCGCGTCAGTGTCTAGGCCAGCCCACTCTAGGGGGGGAAAAAGCGCGCCCCGGCTACGCCGCTTCGGGCATACCAGCCGAGACACGCCTCCCGCCCAAGATGGCTTCCCGGGGGGATCGTGGTACTCTGCCATACGTGCGGGGGGACCGAGTGGTCGCCCCTTTCCAGGAGCCTGATTCTGAGGGACAGGAGCAGGAACACCAGGTTGTCCAGCAACCGGAAATTGAACATACGGTAAAGGTGGAGCCGTAGCACCTTGTGCATACGGTGGAGGTGACCGTAACAAATAAGACAGCAGAGGATCGTTTTCGGAATCCTCCAGTATCTTAGCTGTTTTCGATGGCAAGGCAGGATAGCACTTGTCAATCGCTAAATTGTGCTCTCTAATGGCCACCTCTATGGCTTTCTCACACTCGTTAGCCTGCAACTGCTTAGTCGCTTGCTCCAGAGTCAACTCTTCTTACTCTTTTTGTTCTTTCTTTAACCTTTTCATTTCTCTCTGTTTGGATTCTTTTCGCCAGTAACGGAAAGAATCAAACATTGCCGGCCGGGCTTTCTTCCTAAACAATTTCGCTTCTAAATTATCAAGAATTTCGGGTTCAAAACTACCATGTAGTGGCCAACTAAGGACACCATCCTTTTTAGTGTAACGGACCCACACCTCATTATAAGATATAGGACCCACACCATATTTACAATACAAGTCATACAGGGGAGTCCCAATCGGAGGAACCAGACATGAGTCCTCCAATCGTGAGTCACTGTTGCAACTAAAACAAGACAGCATACAATTTCTCCGACTTACCATTTTAGCCCGGAACACAAAACAAACAAAACACGAAACAGATATGTGCACTCGAACCAAGAACTTAGGCCTACCAAAACGAACTGATGTATCGATACCCAAACTAAACCAAATAGATTATCGTAACTAGAACAACCAGTGATAATCTTACGAAACCAAACCAAACCAAGAACCGATCAAGGATTTTAGCAACCCTCACAAAGTAACCAGCTAGCTATCACTAAATACTTAACTGAGGCACTGAAGACGTCACCAAGGAGAAACCCGTCACGTTTCGCTGTACTAAGGACTGCACCTCGGGTCCAAGACAGGGCGACGGTCAAGGCAACGGCCCACTGCAGCCGTCCTGAACGGGAACCCTCGTGGAAGAGAACGTCGGGCCACTTTTGCGATATGCCGGGATCGATGAAGTGAGGCGCCTCCCTCAGGAATCTTCACACGAAGCTTCTCGAACTCTTCAGGCTTTTGGACCGGTACCAAATGACGTCGCCCCACGTTGGGCGCCAATTGGAGTTCTGGACTTTTTGGTTCCGTCCAGAGGTGTCAGGGAACAACACCCAAAGACCCCGGAGTTCCACCTGCCTTGGTGCACAAATGAACAGAAACACGGGTTTCTCGATGGTGGCGTCAAAGACCAAAGGTTTATTACTGCAGGGACACAGAAGTCACAGAAACTACGCATGGGCAGTAACTAGGAGCCTGTTCGAATTGTACAAAGAGGGTTGCTCCTTATATACTAAATTTTGGCCTTTAGGCGAATTCTTCACATGTTAGTACATTCCCAAACCTTTGTGTCATAAACAATAAATATTTGGCGTACACAGGAATCGTCGACAATATCTGAGGTCAAAACATTACAAACGAGGGGTTCCCACTTTTCCATCATAATCCCATGTCAACTTTTCATTCAAGACCCGGACCGCCTCATCGTAAATTTCGTTACCTCCCCCTAATAAAGGCCCAGAAGGAAAGGAGCAGAGCCAGGTGCAGAAGATAGGAAAGCAGGATAAGGGATGTTTGTGGGTTGTAAATGGGCAAGGCTACCGACTTCGGCCGCCTAATCGTGATCAGGACAATGGACACGAAGACCAGTTTAGCAGGACTGGCCTCGGGCAGAGGAGGCAGCCTTTGTCGAGTCATGCAGCTACAGCGTGATCTGGTTTAAGGTGCACGTGTCATGTAAGAGGTGAATCTCCGGCTAAGGCTACATGTCCTTAATCGAAATGAAATGATCAGAGGTTATTGCGTATGTGAGGGCAAGAAACACAAAATGGCGGCCATGATCTAAGATGGATGCCGTGGGTAGATCAGAAATGTGTTTATAAAAGGAGTGCTCTTGCTCGTAGCGTAGCGAAAACACCAGGATATACTAAATGGATCATTTGCGGTTCGCTGATACCAATATTATGTATTTCCGACAATATTGAAAACACGGGTTCAAATCGTCACGGAACCTCACCCGCTGGCAGGAGCCGAAGCTTGTTCTTCTCACAACAAGGACCGCGGTGAAGGTGGAGGGCCGCAAAGGCTGGCTCCACTCGAGTCATATTAAGAAATACTATGGACTGCCGCCAAAAACAGACTCCCAGCCCTGCCCCGTTTCAGAGACTGATACTAAACTCCCACTGGTAGAGAAAACTCCTCAGCAGGAGTACAAACTGAAATTAAGGTCTAGCAAGTCAGACAGTTTAATTGTTTAAGTCCTCCCCTAGGTGAAGCGGTTAGACAGGTTACTGACATGTACAAGTTAGACCCCAATAGAGAGAGAGATAGACAGAAACAGATCAAGAAACATGAATATTGTAAATCTCTCCGCAGTCACTGCATTGTGACATTATTGATTATGTTTTTTCTGAGTCTTACGATTATTGCTGCAAGCATATTATTACACATGTACTTTCCTATCTCCGTAAGTGCACATTCTTCCTCAAATGACACTGTCGAGCATACTTTCAGTGAATTGCCCCCTCACGAGTTATCTTACCGACTTGCGCTGCGCAACAATACATTCATCAGTATGTTACATCATTCCCATCAGACCAGCAATGCTACAAATTGTTGGATATGTGGCCGACTCCCTCCCTATCAGAAATACAAGGGAGTTCTGCCCCTCTTTCCGTACCCGTTTACACACAATGGTTCCTGTGGTGCATGGTTTAGTTTAATAAATTCCTTAAATTCTGATTCCATAGTTTACCAGGGCAATTGGATATGGGGGAATCTGAACACAGTTATGCATAAAGCATGTTTCCCTGACAAGGAGGGTCTTCCACAAAGGACAGGGACCGATCTAGAAAACGAAGTGTATGGATTAGGTAATTTTACACTTAACCTCATGATTCTGAATGTCCTATCCGATACAAAACCAGACTTACCCGCTATGTCAGTATTACCAGTCAAAGGTGAATTATGTGTCCGAAAGAATGGTTCAGTACACCTAGGTCATAGTGAATGTACTACTGTGATTGAATTCAGTGATAAAGGCAAGTCTACATTCAAAGCTTCCCGTCATTCCTATTTCATTTGTGGTCATACAGCTTATGTTCGCTTACCTCTAGACTGGGATGGTACTTGCTACATTGCCTTCCTTCTGCCACCTGTTTTCCTAGCCCCACCTGATTATCATAAGGACTCCCATCTAGTACACAATAGACCCAAGAGAGATCTCCCGATTGTCGACTATACTGAAACGGCATGGGAGCAATACACAGACTTTAATAAAGGTTTCTTTCCCTATTTAGGCACTGTCTCGAATAGTAAACTGATACGTAAATTAACCAGAACCCTTGAAGCAGTAGTGAATGAAACTACTTCCGCCCTAGGCAACTTAACAGAGGAACAGTCTGCTATGAGATTTGTTGTTCTTCAGAATCGTCTTGTTCTTGACGTCATCCTGGCCGATAGGGGCGGAGCTTGTAGAGTCATCGGATCGAGCTGCTGTGTTTTCATTCCAGAAAATGCACCATCAGTATATAAAGCCATAACCCGTCTCCACAAGATTGCAAGTCAGATACACCAGAATCCAGGCACCTGGACTTGGTCCGGTTGGCTCTGGAGTGTATTATCAGCCTGGGGATGGAAAGTCCTATCCTTCCTCGGAATAGCCCTTCTCATAGTATTCAGTTGTTGCCTATGTTTACAATGTGGGCCGGCGATTTGCGGCTTGTGTGCCACATCATGTATTCCCCATCCAAGTCCACGTTCTAAATCCCGCCTGAAAAAGGAAGAGAAAATGGTGTTATATGAACAAATAGATAGACTAATGAAGATTGATATATCATGAAGGGTCCGTAGGGGGCAAGGAGGGAATGAGGTAATTGGAATTTTTATGGTCAATTGTGTCCCCTAACGTAGACCCCAATGGCTCCGTGTACATGCTTCAAGTACATGTAATTTCCCTCCATGACCAGCTATGAAGACGCAAATACATTTGCGTCCAACGTTAACATGTCCTCTTTCAGATCCACCATGAATGGGTCGATAATTCCGTTCCTAAGTATGCCGTGCCACCGTCTTTACATGGTGCATTTTCACGTTTTCCTGGCTCTGGCGAGCTAGGCCCTGATTACTGCCATCGAGTCCTTTCTGCCTTCTGCCTCTGAAAGCTGCAGCCTGGATCTGCATCCATGACCCTTACCCTACTCCCTGTGCGGCGAGCGGTTGCCGGCTCGGCCTGCTTGCCTGCCAAGACAATTCAGCCTTCAAGTTATCTGCTCCGCTCCTCAAAAATACATTCCTGTCTAGTGATTTAGGTAAACACCTCCCCAGCTGCAGAGCAAAGGGCCCGGCCTTTCTGTCTCCGTGCATGAAATTCATTGCTCCTGTTACCATGGTAGGCCCATGGCCCCTCGCATTACACGTAGACACGTAGACACATATGCACGCACTAGCAGTCAGTATAGAATAGCCTCTGCCCGAAAGACCTTTCCTTCTAGATAAAACAGTTCTTCAACACAAGATATCAGATATGATTTGGGATTAGGTTGTTCTGACACGCCAGACTTCTGTCTCCCCTTTTGGTGCTAAATGTCAAGTCCCCTTCACCCTCCAGTTCCACGTCAATCACACGTCATGTTGCCTGCGCGCGCATCCAGCCATATATTTCTGCTGACACTGCAGGATTCCTCTATGAATCCACCCACTTGTGACACTTTCATGTGACGTTTCTAGCACACGCCCTCGTGCACGCCTTCTGTTACGCACATGTGTTCTTATCTCGTTTCTTTCAGCTGTTACGCCTTCTGTATCCATCACCATTGTATGCTTTTACTATATATAATGTGCACTGTTAATAAAGCATTGTCTATCCCTTCCTGAACCCTCGTGGTGATGGAACATGATACCATGGTTCGAACCATTCCATTACATGGAATAAAACCCTTATAAACTCAGATGCCACGGACTCTGCCTCTCATTTGATTGAGCTATTTTATTGAACTTATACCGCATAGAAATTAAGCATACGGCAAATATTTATTTACCACAGTGACAGGGTGTTTCAAAGACCCATATTGCTAGCCGTATTTCATTCAGGGGAGCCTTCTTGTCGTGCAATCAAAATACAGTGATCTTGAAGATCTCTTTCTATCTGTAACATAATGATTAGAAAAACTATGCAAATGCTGACAGCTGGACCATGTGGAGTATCAGTCACAGTGTCTAACCACTGTTAATAACCTTCCAAGGAATATTATCATTCAATCCCTCTTTTTGAGTTGACAAGCAATAGACCCATCTCTGTTCATTTTCAAGTAAGGGACTCTGTTGGTTAGATAGACATTTTTTAATTTGTTTTATAACTGACCAATTGGAGGATGTTAGTTGTATGTCCAGTAGCCAGAAAGTGGTCAGTCATTCTAGACGTGTTACGCTTGCATCGAATATTGCTGCGATGTTCGCAGATTCTTATTTTTATTTTCCTGCTTGTCATGCCGATGTAGCTTAAGCCACAAGGGCAGGTGATCATGTATATCACATTGGTAGAGTTGCAGTTCGCGTGTTTCCTTAGATGCCATGTCTTTCTGTGTTTTTGTGACATCAGTCAAGCGACGGACACTACAATTACAACATGGAAAGTGTCCTGTCACGTTCGGCAATCCTCTGGCATTGAATACTGTGTTGGTCTGCAGTTTCAGATTTTTGGGGCGAGTCGTTACTAAACTGTCTTTTAGACTTCTCGATTTCCTGTAGGAAAACAGTGTTTTTCGCCAGCGTAAATGTCCTGTTTGCAAAATTTTCCAATGTTTGTTGATGATATTGGATACTTGGTTAGAAAAAGTCCTATATGTGGTTACACAAGTGAGAGGAATGGTGGTATTAGTTCTGGGTGTCTCATCAAAGAGGGCATCCCTGTTCTGATTCTGAGCAAGTTTCTGGGAGGTCTTTAAAATTCTTTCTGGGTATCCACGTTCTCTCAATTTAGTGGAGAAGGCTGATGCTTTTTATTTGTAGTCTTTAACGTCACTGCAGTTCCTACGTATTGGAAGGTACTGGCCAAGTGGAAGGTTTTCCCTTAATGTCCTGGGATCGAAGCTGTCAAATTTAAGTAGAGAATTTATTGCTGTAGGTTTGTAATAGGGTTTTGTTCTGAGTTTCCCATTTTCAGCAATGATCTCGATATCCAGAAAATACATCCTAGATTTATCCATGCTGTGGGTGAAATTCAAAATGTTGTCGCAACTGTTATTCCAGTTAAAAAAAGGGGTAAGGGTTTCTTCCCGCCCTTCCCAGACCCAGATTGTCTATGTATTGTTTAAGGAAATTTTATGTTTTCTTTAAAAGGATTGTTGTCGTTGAGAATATATGTTTTCTCCATTTCAAAAATGTATAGGTCCGCTACAATCAGGGCGAATGTGCTGCCCATGGAAGTGCCGTAGGTCTGCAGGAACAGATCTTCTTCGAATTTGAAGAAATTCTCTTTTAATGCCAGTTTGGCGCATTCTAGAATGAAGGACTTTGGAGTATTATATTCCCATGTTGCTCCATCTAGGGCTGTTTTTAAGGGTGCAGAGCAGGAATATCGATGGAAAAATATTGTGTGACATAAATATCCCTGCAAAGTATCGATTTGAAGAAATATCAACAACAAAAATATAGTTTGACCAGAATATCGACTGACAGGTAAGTAATATCGATAACAATAATATAGTTGTAATAAATATTGTTTACAAAAATAAAGTTTACAAAAATATCGATTTTTTAATATTGTTATGTATTTTAGTGTTTTTAATGAGAACTGTTTGTCATTTTATTATATGTTGTAGAATTTTATTAGTTATTAATGTATTTTATGTTGAATTTAGTGTTATTAGTTCCGTATTGGGGTTGTGGGTTTATAGGGGAATAGGGTGGGAAGTAATTTAAATATATAAAATGTATTGATTAATTAATGTGTTAATTTAATATTAATTGTTTAATAATTATTTGTTAATTAATTTCAATTACTCAATTATTAATTAATAATGTTAATTAATTATGTTAATTGTTTAATTAATTTTAGGTTAGTGTAGTGGAGTTTATATGTGTAAATGGTGTGAAGTAATTACATTTCTATTGATTAATTATTACATACTTTATAAATTAATTACCATTAATTAATTATTAATTGTAAATGTGTAATACATTTTAGGTTCGTGTTGTGGTGTTTATAAGTGTATATGGTGTGAAAGCTGTCAATTAAATAATTGAATAAATAATTAGATAAATACTTTAATTTTAATTAATTAAATAGTAAATATTAAATGTAATTGTGTAATTAATTTTAGGTGTATGTGGTGGATATTATAGTGTTAAATAATGTGTAAATAATTTATTTTTTATTATCTTTGTTAATAATAATATATTTAAATGTATATAATAATTATGTTTATATTGTAAATTAAATTTAATAAAAAATGTGATAGTTTTTTTTTATTGTTTTGAGTTCCAGCGCTTTCCCTACTGTTGTACCCTGTGGAGTGGGAATAGTCATTTTCACCCCTATGCTATCCAACGATTTCCCTACTGTTGCACGCTCTGGAGTGGGAATAATAATTTTTATCCCTACACGATGCAACGCTTTCCCTACTGTTGCACTCACTGGAGTGGGAATAATAATTTTTACCCCTACGCTATCCAACGCTTTCCCTACTGTTGCACCCTTTGGAGTGGGAATAGTAATTTTTACCCCTACGCTATCCAACGCTTTCCCTACTGTTGCACCCTCTGGAGTGGGAATAGTAATTTTTACCCCTACGCTATCCAACGCTTTCTCTACTGTTGCACCCTCTGGAGTGGGAATAGTAATTTATACCCCTACGCTATCCAACGCTTTCCCTACTTTTGCGCCCTTTGGAGTGGGAATAGTAATTTTTACCCCTACGCTATCCAACACTTTTCCTTCTGTTGCACCCTCTGGAGTGGGAAAAGTAATTTTTACCCCTACGCTATCCAACGCTTTCCCTACTGTTGCACCCTCTGGAGTGGGAATAGTAATTTTTACCCCTACGCTATCCAGTGCTTTCCCTACTTTTGCACCCTTTGGAGTGGGAATAGTAATTTTTACCCCTACACTATCCAACGCTTTCCCTACTGTTGCACTCACTGGAGTTGGAATAGTAATTTTTACCCCTACGCTATCCTACGCTTTCCCTACTGTTGCACCCTCTGGAGTGGGAATAGTAATTTTTACCCCTACGCTATCCAGCGCTTTCCCTACTGTTGCACCCTTTGGAGTGGGAATAGTAATTTTTAGCCCTACACTATCCAATGCTTTTCCTACTGTTGCACGCTCTGGAGTAGGAATAGTCATTTTTACCCCTACGCTATCCAGCGCTTTCCCTACTGTTGCACCCTTTGGAGTGGTAATAGCAATTTTTATCCCTACGCTATCCAATGCTTTCCCTACTGTTGCACTCACTGGAGTTGCAATAGTAATTTTTACCTTCACGCTATCCAACGTGTTCCCTACTGTTGCACCCTCTGGAGTGGGAATAGTAATTGTTACCCCTACGTTATCCAGCGCTTTCCCTACTGTTGCACCCTCTGGTGTGGGAATAATAATTTTTACCCCTATATTATCCAGCGCTTTCCCTACTGTTGCACCCTTTGGAGTGGGAATAGTCATTTTTACCCCTACGCTATCCAATGCTTTCCCTACTGTTGCACCCTTTGGTGTCGGAATAGTAATTTTTACCCCTACGCTATCCAACGCTTTCCCTACTGTTGCACCCTCTTGAGTGGGAATAGTAATTTTTACCCCTACGGTATCCAGCGCTTACCCTACTGTTGCACTCACTGGAGTGTGAATAGTAATTTTTACCCTTTTGCTATCAAATGTTTTAACTACTAATGTTTATATTTTGTTATGAAATGTATGTATTAATTTTTTTAAATACTTTTATGTGTTAATTAAATATAGAAAATTTAATTTTATTCAAAATGTTTTATATATGTGTTTATTTTATTTTTCTATAATTATTAAAGCTTATACATTTAATAAAGATAATAATAAAATGTATTTAAGAAAATATATGTATATGTACACATTTATATTGATTAAACTAAGTTTATTTGTTATAAATAGTTAAAATATAAATGTAATTTAATTTATTTTGTTAATAATATTAATAATATTTAAATATTTAATTTAGGTTATAATATTTTTAAAAGTCAATATTTTTTACATCTATATTTTGTACATCTATATTTTTGAGTCAATATTATTGTACTTACCTGTTTAATTATAGGGAGTCGATATTTTTGTAAACTATATTTTTGTTATCGATATTTAAACATGGAACCGTTTTTAAGACCTTGATTGTATCATCCTGGGGGAGACAAGGAAAGAGACGTTCGATATCCAGGCTGATTAACAAGGAACTATCAGGGTTAAAATTGATTGTGGTCAGTTGACTCAACAAATCCTTCATTTCTATGAGGTAGGTGGAGGAAGTTTATACTAGGAAGAAGTCACAAAAGCATGGCAAACTCTGCTTTGTGTTTGCTAATCTTTCCCTGGGTTTCCACTCTCTCCACAAGAAGTTTAATCTTTCCTTTGAGGGTTTCAGTTGGATCATTTTGTAGCAATTTGTAGTTATTTTTGATCACGCAATAGGTGTTTGCATTCTGCTTGATAATCTTCTTTGTTTTGCAGAACTACTCCACCCGCTTTGTCAGTTTGTTTAATGACAATTTTGATGTTATTGCAAAGTGTCTCCAATGCTGTAAATTCCTCTTTACTCACTTTCTTGAATGTCTCATTCTCTTCTGTCTTTTATACTTTATTGAAAACTGCTTGGTCAAAGGTTATGAGTTCAACCGGTATTGTGCTTAGCAGTGGACTAAATGTTGACTTAGATATTAGGTTTGTGTCACCTTTATTTTCTAAATCTTCCCCGGGTGTGTGATTTTCGAAAAATGCCTTCACCTTTAGCTTTTTGAAGAACTCCGCCAGTTCACAATGTAGCTTAAATTTGTCTAAGCGAGCTGGGGGCACGAAGCCCAGACCATTGTTCAGTAGATTTTCTTCAGCCTGTGTCAAAGTATGAGTCACTAGACTCTGTGTGAGCTTGTCCACGCTATCTGCGCCCAGTCTTTTCTAAAGGAGCAATCTTCTAGAAAGATCAGTGGTGCATTTGTGACAATTAGACCCTTCGGGGCTGTGTTACTCATATATTCTGTGAGTATCACACCATGTAAGATAGCTCTTATTCTGTTCTGCAAAATGTTCCCAGTCTGTGGTTTGCGCTGTTGCTTGGGCTACAATAAAAACCTGCCATTATAGGAGGACCAGAAAGGGTTTAATTCACATCCTCCTCTGTGAATGTGAGGCTCTGGTTCTCTGCCATAATGGTCTCCCGGAAAGGGAGACCACCAAACACCTTGAAGAAACTCAAATCATTATTGGGTTACCTGAATTTGAAGGAATTCGAGGAAGCATACATCCACAACCACCAAACCACGTACCAAAACATTAAAATGTACATAAGGTAAATAGATGACCTATTTTTGATCTGGAACAACAGCAGGTCCTCTTTAGAGGAAGCACTAAACCTTCTGAATACCCGAGATGACCGCTTTCAACTCACCTGGATAATTGATGAAACATCTATCAATTTCCTCGATGTCAACATTACCAAAACTAAGGATGGTTTTTGTACTGATCTTTACCGAAAGCCCACAGATCGCAATAATACGTTGCATTACACGAGCTTCCACCAAGGAGCACTAAAGAAACATTTGCCATACTCACAAATGCTACATGTTAAACGCATCGTATCAGATCCACACACAGCAAAACTACGTCTTAAGGGAATGAGTAAACGGTTCACCGCAAGAGGTTACCCAGAAGCACTCCTTACTGAAACCATGAACCGCGTAGAATCCACTGCGAGAGCAGAGACCTTGAAGCCCACCATTAAACCTCCGGAAAATAAGATGGTGCTAGTATCAAAATTCTCCACTTCAAGCACAATGTAAAAAAAAATCATACTAAAACACTGGTCAATCTTACAAGTCGAATCTGACTTTAATGAGATTTTCAAAACTCCTCCAATCTTTGCATACATGCGAGACAACAATCTTAAAGAAATATTGACCAAACCTTGTGCTACTACAACTACTCAAAAAGGAACTCGCCCTTGCTTAAACTGCAACAACTGAAATTGCATTATTAAAGGTAATTCCATTACGCACCCCATGAGAGGCAGCACCATTAAACTTCAAGTAGATGCAACCTGTGACTCCACCAACCTCATTTACCTTTTGAAATGCCCATGCGGCAAAATATATGTGGGGAAAACTGAATGCAAAATCAAAGTGCGTATTAACGAACATAAATCTAACATCTGGACTAGAAATGATAAGTCCAGTATAGCCGCCCATTTCATTGAACAAAAGCACAACGTGGCCCAACTCAAGTTCCTTGTCTTGGAAATCATCCAGAAGGTGGAAGGTAGAGACAATTGTAAATTTCTCCTACAGAGAGAAATGTCATGGATTTATCGATTACAGTCGATGAAGCCACATGGTCTTAATGACCGGACTGAATTCAGTTGCTATCTGTAATTTAGTTTCTTGGTTATCTATATACCTATTGTTGAATTCATAATAATATGTTCCCGTATTGAAGCAACAATATTGTATGTTTACACATGCTCCTTGGTCATCTCTCTATATATCAATATACAGCAGCAGTCTAATTTTGATCCAGTGTCTACATATAACATTCTCAACAGTTTAGTACATCATGTATATTTCCTGTTTGTATTTACAGTTTTATCCCTTCACATACTAGCATACAGTAACAGTCTTGTTTTGATCCAGTGCCTATATTAATAAGTGAATGCTCGTAACATTTTCAACAGTTCATATCATTACGTGCATTTTTTTGTGTGTATGTACTCTCTTTATAGTCCTTCTTTTACTTTTAGTCTAACACACTACACGTTAGCCCATCATCTATCTTTAGCATACATCACCAAAGCCTATCACCTGCACGTTTATTCGCATATTAGTAAGTAGTTGCCTGCCTGCGGATTTCACTGGGGTGATACACTGATTGAAGACGGTCTCTTGGAGTTAATCAAACAGTTTCCACTAGCCCGAGTAAGTGAGGCGAGAGCACCACGTTCGTTTGGTAACGGGAGTTTCGCTCCATTATTTCACTTCGTGACATTAATTGTTGTTTTTTACCGTTTTCACAGACCGACGTAATCATTGGTCTTTCAGGGTCCACGGCGTGAGTTTTAAAGGCGTTTCTTAACACGCAATACCGATAAGCACACCGGCTTGTTATATTTAAGTCCCCACACGAAGTGTTGATATGACGCTACCACCGCGCTCTGCATGGCAGTTTTTCACTCGTGAGATCACCGCCTATCTTGAGCAGATTGCCGTCATTTTGCACACTGCATGTCAGCATTTTTACTCATTAAATCACTGACTGACACGAGCACCTTGTCGCTATTTAGCCGCGCAATACTATCTTTGCTTTATCCACTGCTTGTATACATGGACATGCCACCACGTTCATCACGCAGAATGTTTGTTGCACATCAGCATTACCACGTAGCATGTTAGTAGCATATCAGCATGAGCACTTAGGCGCTTAACAGCTTCCAGTAACTAGACATATTATTTAGGGATGATACACCTATTTCTTACGTTACCCTAACAGGCTACTCAATCTTCTTCATTCTTTGTAGATACCCCTTGACAAAGGGCTCTGCCCGAAATGCCTAGGGAGTGGAACTCATTTACCTGCATATACCATGCTTTTTGAAGATTGCATCACCTTGATATGATGTTAATATCAAACAACTTTCTCATGGAATAAATTGACAAAACAATGTCATGAACTTTATTGGAGTCTAAATTTATTTTGGAACCCTAAGGTGTGCCTCCAACCAGGGATGCACTCACGCCTATGCGTGCACAGAACCTTATTGTACTTCACAGCTTCATCGGACGGTGACGCCACCTGGGAGAGCACCCCACCTGTTTAAACCTTATGGATTTAAGTTAAATCAGAACAGTGTAGTGCACCTTCTACCTTGTGATTGAGTAAAATAGCAATGCCATCTTTGGGTCTCTGAATGTAAGGAACCTATCGTCCTAGGCCATCCAGACTCTCCCTTCATCCATCATGCCCTTCCCCACTCATCTCAACCTCACTACTGTCCCTACAACAGAATATTGCCTAGTGGAGTTGAGGTAGGACACACAGAGAAACCCTACCGTGTAGATGCTAGATCTATAGAGCCATACCAGGTGAAGCGCGGACCTGCAAGCCCCAGAGTAATATTTAAATCCAAGGGTGACATAGGAAATACAGTTGCAGACATCACCCAGGATTGGTGAATCTTCCCGCATTATGGAGAAGCCTGCCTCACAGCAAGCGCCCATTATATGAAAGTGGTTGATGTACTGATGGTTAGAGAGTAGCAAGCATGAGAAGGCCTCACGAATTCTTAGGTCCAGACGTATCAAGATAGCATTTTGCGATTCCCTAATTGCAAATCACAAGGATTCGCAATTTGAAAATCGCAACATGCAATGTATGAAGGTGTATAGTACACCTTTTGCAAGTCCTAGGTAGGTCGCAAAAGACCTAGCTCATGAATATTAATGAGGTAGGTCCCAATTTGCGACCCCCTAGGAATGCAAAAATCATGGGGATGGTGTCCTGCTGAGATCAGCAGACCACCATGTCCGTGATTGCTTTTAAATAAAGCATTTTTTTGTAAAGCAGCCCATTTTCCTTCAAGGAAAACGAGATAATTTACAAAATAAAAGATGAAAAGTTTCTTTTAATTTTTTAAGAGAAAGCAGTGGTCTGGGGGATTATTGCCTGCTCTTAAAAATGGTTTTACCAGCATTCACAGAGGGGAAGGGGTCCCTTGCGAATGGGTTACCACCTACTTTAAGTAGGTGGTAAAATGCCAATTTTTTGAGACAGCAAATGCAGTCACAAAACATTCATACATACCGATGTGATTAAGTATTAGGAAGGGACGCCCTGAATACGCCCCTTCCTAATACCGAATCGCAAACTCGTTTTGCGATTCGGTAACAGGTTACCGAATCGCAAACATAGGTTTGCCACATCAGAAAAGCAATTTTTGTGTTTGCAAACGGGCATATTCTTCAAATCCAAGTGCTAGTAGATAGTGATATGCTTTAAACCCCAAAGATGGTTGCATGGATACAACAATGTTCCACTCATGTCACACTGCATAGCACTACTATATGCAACTTTCCAATTCAAATCATGATTTGCATTAAAAAGTGAATTCCATCACAACACTTTGCTCTGGTGTGTGCCTCTCTTTTATGTAAACCGTGCACAAAGTGTTAGTAAATCGCATCCTTGGCGTTTTGACCTTGCGGTTGAGAAAGCCTTCTAAACAAACCTCAATCACTATGAAACTCAGACGGTTATTCTGGCAAGTTAGTTGTATGTGTACAGGGTGTCCGCAAATTTGTATAGAGTGCGTAACAGGTTTCCGTTATACTTCTAAATTGTACAATGCATTTTTAACATTGAATGTATTTCTAACACCTTGGCTTGCAGTATAATGACATTTTAATTTATTAAATTTTAAAATGAAAAGTGTTTTCATCTCCTAGATCAAATTTGTGCCATCTAGCCAATCTTGGCTGAAATAACTGGTGTTAGGGGTCTTATAATTAACATGTTATTAATTCAACTTAATTTAGAAATTAAATATTTTCTTCATGCACTGATCCTTATTATTTCAAGGATATATAAAATTCTGTCAATGATCACCTCTTTCACACCTTCAGGAAAGAAGAGGATACCATCTGCTTCTTCAACAGATTGAATACACAGTAACCAGACAACTGCCAAGTGGGTCACTTAGGTTTCTATAGACCTCTACAGCACCATTTCGATTCAGAAAAATAAATTATATATTCATCCATTGTTATCTGAATAAGAATTAACAATACAGATAGTAAAAACCATTAAAATCAAACATAATACACCTCATAACAACACTTGGGATCATTGCTTAATCAATTACTACACAATTGGGATGAACAAGCCCTCTCGCCTGATGGTTTAGAATGAAGGTCCCCATCTCTGCATTGAGGATGACAACCCGCAAGGGATGTCAGACCGCTGCTTGTCGAAGATTCAGCATGCAGGACCCAGTCTCAGCTTGGAAAGAATACTCCTCTAATTTGTAGGGTGGAGATAGGGTCTTTTATACTAAAGTGGTCACTCCAAGGTTTTTTCTAGAGTCAATAAGTTTTTAAAACAATCATGGATGTTGTGAAAACAATTCATAAATAATTTGAAAACAATCACCAATGCTTTTCTAAACAAGTACGAGCATGCACAGTTGGCTGTTGGCCAAGAATGAAAACAAGTGGTCACCTTTATATAGAATAATTCTGCCGTGCCTGGGGACATGTTTATGTACGTCAGGTGCAGGAATTCTGATAGAAGACTAAGAGCCTGGTTTCGAAGAGACAGGGGCAAGCTACTAGCTTTAAGGTCACCTGTTTAGAATCGTTATAATCGTGTGGGTGGGACAAATGTATGTAAGAGGAATATACATAACAGGACTATCCTAAAAGCCATGACATGTAATATGATAACCTGGACAACTGTAAAGAAACCACCAAAATTTAATTATTCTGGCAAACTGTCCTTTTAAATAAAGTGCGAAAAAGCAGCTGAGCTTTAATGGGCCAACTCAAACATTTTCAGATCAATCAAGCTTTTGCTTTTGCTTATGTTTTAATACACATAAGTCACCCCTAAGGTAGGTCCTAAACAGCCCTTAGGACAGGGTGCATTGTATTTCGAGACTTTTAAGTTTTACATGTACTGTTAGGCCTATCCCTCCCAGGGGATAAAATTGGGTTGCCCTATTATATTTAATAAGCAATAATGTTTGTTTGGGAACAGGTAGAAATGTTATGTTAGTTCTCTAAAGAATTGTAATATAAAATTCTCTTTAGTGGGAGAGTCAGATTTTAAGGCATGAATCTGAACATTACACTTTTATAATGGTGGCAATTTCTTGTCCTAACCATTTGGTGCTTGCAACCTGTATCAAATGCCTAGGTGTAACTGGCAGTACTCCTTTGTTTATACTTCCCAGACAGTGACAGAGAGGGTGTTGCCAGAACGTGAATTGCAGAGCTATGCCACAAGCCTTTTTTCACAACAGACATCCTGGGACCAGGGCAGGGAGGATGGAAATTCTAGCACCATCTGTGGGGTGGGGGTGGCTCTAGAAGCTCCTTCCACTTCAAAGCTAGCCCCAGGTATGAAAATAGGACCCTCAGACCCTCTCTTCAGTTCACTCAGTAGGCCCGCTCTGCACTTCAGAGGGCTTTCCAGGTGCATAAGTCTGTTTTGTACTTCAGAGAGCTGCTCTGCTGTTAGTAGCCTGCCTTGAACCGGACTGATTTTGTACCAAGCTACCAGAGGGTTAAGCACTGGTTAATATGGTAACTAATTGTCGTTCACCTTATAGGGATTTTGGAAGGATTCTCACCCCCTCAACCAAAGACCCACAGTTAGAGTTGGGAGGAGCAGAAGGCCTCTTTTTCATATATATCCCTCACCCACTCTAGTATTGGCATACTTCATCATTGGGTTCACCCAAACTCCTAAAGGTCAAGGTGGGCTCAACCGTGTTCTAAGGAGTTCTTTGGAGAAGTCTTGATTTTTTAGGGGGGGTTTACATATAATAAAAATCCCTCGCTCACTCCAAGGTTTCCCTTTATTAGTGGGGTGAGTGGGAATAGTGGGAATATTTAAAAACTATGGGGAGGGGAAAACAGGATTCTGTGGTCCCATGACCCTAATTTAAAAGTACAGACATGTTTCTATAATCATGAAACAACTTCTATATTTTGTCATGTGTTGCACCCTGTTCAAAATATTCTCTACAGGCTAAGAATTTCAATTATGCTCTATCATTTTTTGTGTGTGTGTTCGAATTTTGAATTAAACTCATTCGTAAGCACCAGAGGATGCCTTAAAAGCAATCAAGTTTTTTATCATAATGGTATTCAGCGTAACCACTAAATAAACAAAAACAGAGAGAGATCACAATCTTTGGAGGCCGTGTGGCACTGACATGCAATATTACAAAAAAACACACAATGATATTGACACAAACATTTATATGTATTCCAGTGTTGGCTTACCCCAGCTGTAAATAAATTATACTTACCAGGGGGCAGTGGGAGTAGGCCCTGTAGTCAATCTCTGGAATGTAGGTTTTTAGCAAAGAGAGGGAGAGAGAGAGAGAGAGAGAGAGAGAGAGAGAGAGAGAGAGAGAGCAACAGTTAAAAAACATAGAGTAGTTATCTGTTACTCGTGACAGCTAGGTTTCGGTCTTCATCTCGGTCGGTAGCCAGTTGGCCGATAATACTTACAGAATCAAGGGTCCCCCACCCGCAGAAAACCTGAATGATCTAACACCTCTTCCTGGCTGGTACTGTGTTCTGTGAGGATTTCTTGTTATATCTCCTGGGAACTTGCTGATACAGCCCGATTTCCGGTTATGCGACCTTACTTGCGTGACTACATGTATAATTCTATCCCGCACTTTAGGCTATGATCGAGTATACGGACCAACTAATTGTTAGAGGATTAGAGAACAGTAGGTGCTGGAGTGTTTCGCACTCTCTGATACTACAGTGCATATCCCTGCAGTTCGTGTGATGATCGTGTGCAATGGACTATTTGACGTGACACACGTCATGACGTAGTTTGCACGTGGGCAAGTAAGCTCACCTCAAGTCATGGATTGTAATCCAGTATTGAATAAGTACCAACAGGGCATTATGGGATTTGGAGTTCTGCGTCATGTGCCAGATCAAGGAGGCTCCTCACTGCCTAAGTAAACCGCAGCGTATTAAATTGGTGATTTGGAAGTATTTTTCAGCTCGGTATGAATGCTAAGGCACTTATTTGAAATAAATGGCATGCAAGAACGTTAGTAAGCAAAAGATGTCACATATTGTAAGTGGGCTACCTAATTAGTTGCACAGCCCATATCATCAATTGTGTGTCGGGCTACTTTCAAAAGAGTATCATGACCATAGTAGATTCCACCATCACTGTGTGTTTGATGTTCGGGAGTGTCAAAATCATAAGACTCATGGCACAATTGGTGCCATGGATTAGCATAATTGAGTCCTATTATACTCATTCATAATCTGTACACCCATCTTTGTTCTTTCTCCTGGTGATCTTAACATGCAACACTGCTTGTGAACTGATTCCTTGAACGTGAAACCTTCTGAGAAACCCTGCCCTAAGAAAATATTTTGTCACATCACTGACACATATGCACTGCACGATGCATGGTGGACCTACCATCCCTTCACCCCCGGCTTCACATTTTACACTGCACCACGCTTTGTTTGGTCACAGCCGGACTACTGGTTCCTCTTGGCCAGTGCCCACTCATGGATATCCATGATTGCTGTCCTCCCTGGACATTTTCGGACCATAATCCTGTCCTTTTGAAACTTTAGATTCCATATGGCTGCAGCATTGAACACAGCTGGAGATTCTATGTGGATGCGCTCAAGGAGCAGGTGTTTTGTAGCAAATTGCAAAGCTCTATCATTGAGTACTTCACGCTAAACACTGAAACTGTCTCCATGCAAGCCACCAAGCGTACACCCAGCGGGTGTGTATTTCAACTTGCAGCGCTTTGATGATGGACTGCGAGATTTGGAACTCAGGCTGGTGGCCGATGGGAATGCTTGGTTGCATCAATGATCAGAACTCTTGCCTGAGTTTCGAGACCTCGAAGGGAAATCGCATACATGATGAAACATACTCAGGCCCCCCCACTATGGGAAGGGGGAGCGACCAGGTCTCACTCTTGCACACTTATTATGCCATAATATGTTACTTAACTATGTGGCGAAACTCCGTACAGGTGACGGAGCGAACTCACATCAGGTGGAATTCTGGACATATTCTCAGGAGCTATATGCCTCTCATGCTTCTCATGCTTCCAATGCCATATCTCCATATCTTGCAGGCATTGCGATGGTGTGGCTTACAGATGGCCAGTGACAATTCCCGAACAAACCGTTAACGCTGGAGGAGGTGACACAGGCCATTGACGCACTGGTTGGAGCCAGGGTGCCAGGCATCGATGGTTTAACTGGGTCTTTCTATAAAGCCTTTAAGCAGCAGTTCACTCCACACCTCTAGGCACTGTATAATGAGTCAATGACAACCGGTGTACTGTCTCCATGCTTCACAAAGCTGTGTTTTATACCGCCCCTTTTCACTGCGAAACTTAGATAATAAAATTCTGGCTAAGGTGCTTGCCACCAGGTTGGCACTGTTGATGGAGCAGATCATCTCCTCAGCCCAATCTGGCTTTGTTCCACATCGATCCATCTCACTAAATCTTTGAACCCTCTTTGCTGTGCTTAATAAGATTTCCCCCTCCATTCCTGCAGCTGTAGCCTTGTTGGATGCTGAAAATGCCTTTGAATCTCTTGAGTGGCCTTGCCTCAGGGCCGTTTTGGGTGAACTTGTCATTTCCCCCACGTTCCTTGCACTGATCATGCTTCTTTATACTAACCCTGTGGCCCAACTACAGTTGAACAGGCCCTATCTGAGGTTTTCCCGATCTTACCCGACACCCAACAACACTGCCCTGGTAACTCCCCTTCTATTAATAATTGCAGTGGACCCTATGGTCTCTACAATGTAGGAACCCCATCAGCATTGTGGACTACAGCTTACCCAAGGGCCTCTCCTACTATCCTTATATGTAGATGCCATTCTGCTACTTATCAGGCATCCTCACCTCAATCTACCCCCACTTATGCAGGAGATCACATCATTTGGCATTCTCTGTCCTCCGTACAGATCCCGACCGAAACAAGAAGAGACGTGACACAAGCCCTCGTCAGCAGCAGACTGGACTACGGCAACGCACTCTACGCAGGAATCCCGGCCAAACACCTGCGTTGACTACAACGCATCCAGAACGCCTTGGCCCATCTGATCCTCAGCGTCCCCCGCCACAGCCACATCACCTCCCACCTAGGAGACCTGCACTGGCTCCCCGTCAACAAGAGGATCACCTTCAAACTCCTCACCCACGCACAGAAAGCTCTCTACAACACCGGACCAGCCTACCTGAATGACAGACTCAACTTCTACACCCCCGCCCGCCAGGTCTGCTCCGCCAGCCTCGCCATTGCTGCCATCCCGTGCTTCCAGCAAACGACCTCCGGTGGCAGATCCTTCTCCTTCCTCGCCGCCAAAACCTGGAACACCCTCCCCACCCACCTACGACAGACCCAAGACCTGCTCACCTTCAGAAGGCTCCTCAAGACCTGGCTCTTCGAGCAGTAGCAGCACCCCCCCCTCCCTCAGTGCCTTGAGACGCTCATGGGTAAGTAGCGTGCTTTACAAATTATCTGATTGATTGATTGATTGTGATCTGTAAAAATAGGGTTAAATCTCAACTTTTACCATTGACAGATATACCTCACCGCCATCTGCAAATTTTCCCCTTAAGTGGGCATTAGATGGTACAAAATACCTTGGGATTCATCCTCACAGAGACAAGGATTAGGTCCTACAACATAACTATGACCCAGTGATGGCTGATCTCAAAGTACTGGTGGAACGTTGGATCTTGCTTTCCCTATCGATGGCTGGGGGCGTAATCATCCTCCAGATGGTGGTATTACCCTGCTTCCTGTACCTTTTCTCTAAAATCCCCATTTGCTTGCTACAATCCTTTTTCTGCACTCTTCATGTAGTCCTCATTCACTGGTTTGGGCAGAAGCGTGCCCCCAGATCCTGTGGGACATGCTTCCCTATGAGTGCGGAATTTCTGGGGTTCCTGATCTGTGCTTCTACTATCTAGAAGCTCAGTGCCAATACACACATTGCTGGTATCACCCAGATGCCTGTATCCCATACATGCGTCCGGAACATGCTCTGTTGGATGTGCTTCCTCTCTCCCAGATGCTACCTAAGGGCATACCACTCAACACTATATATAGCCAGATGTGTCCACCAATTGCAGGGCTTGGTGTCGACTGTGGCACAAGCTTGGTGGCAGCCTCCTCTATTCTAGTGCCTTCCCAATTCAATTTCAATTTATTTTATTATGATTTGGAATTCCAAAGAATTCCACATAAAATACCAAAAAAACAACATTTCATATAAATCACAATATTTAAAACACGAAAAGAGACAACTTCAATTTTCCTAGATTACACCCAAAATTACGTAATCAATTTTTCTGCATTAGACTCTGCACTATGGAGGACAACAGAGGTCAGTGTCTAAAACAAAAAAGGTTACAAGTTCAGTTTTCGTCAATTGCATCCTTCAAGAGGCGGAAATCTAATTTCTTCATTAAGTACGTCACTACGGTGGGCAACAATCTTCTAGTTGAGTACACTTGTGGCCAATAACAATCATTATCAGGTGGGCAAAACTTTTAGCCATCACCCTGGTTTTAAAAAATAATCAATAAACCCGGAGGGAGAGGGTCTACAGGGATGGTTTACCGACCCCAAAATGCTACTATCCCTAGGAACAATTATGACAACAAAAGGTAGCACGGGGCCAACACAAACTAAGTAAAACCCTATATGGTGCCTCAGAAGAATAAAGGACATGAACTAATAGTGTGTGTAGAGTGAGAAAACCATGGGACCACGAATCTCATTGAGAGAAAAATTCCCATCAGTCACCATCCGATTCTGCCCTTCATCATCTGGGATCTTTCACCCTCAGAGACAAAAAAGTGGGACCCACAGTGGACTGGTCAGATGTTAGGAACCTAATCTCACATGTGGAGTCCTAAGTGAGGGGAACACTCCAAAAGGTGATGACTGAAAGCAGTGCTTAAACAAGTGAAGTGCAGAGTGCAATGGTGAAATGAAATGTGTAAAAATTAGGTAGGGAAGTGAAAAGGAATTATTTATTAGAGAATCACTTCACTCCTAAAGTTAAAACGTGAGTTCGTAGTGGTCTAAACAAATAACCACTGATGGAAAGAGGAGGTCGACATGTTTCTGCAGACTGACAGGATCAACATAGTATCCAGCTGCTTCTTCAGGACCAAAACGCTACTGCTTTAAAGAGAAAAGAAATTATTATAAAGAAGTATACAGATATCACCTGAGATCCAGTGATACTATCCTTCTCCTGGCTGTGTAGTTCAATGCCAAGAATGGTACAATTCACCGTGAGACACACATAAGGGGAAAAACAAAGTACAAAGAAAGGTTGTTAGAAATAAAGTCCTGTGTTGAAACACATTCTTTCTAACACAGTTTTCCTTAAAATACCAGGAGAATACAAAACATGTATATATCATGTCCTGATATTGCATGGTCACAAACTCATAGCTGCTCACTTACCAAATCGGCAGGAGAGAGAAATCCCACCTCACCTGGCACACAGCGCAGGTAAAACAGGGCAGCGCTCTGAAAGTAGCGAAAGAGATATATGAGAAAGGAAACTAAGCAACTCGGGGTGTCGCGATATTCCAGCAACACTCACAGACCACAAAACAATTAAAAAGAAAGTACACCGGCATTAATTGTTCACATCATGCCGTGTCCAAGAGTAACTATGATTGATTGTCAACTGCGCTCTTAGTTGAGGTGGTAATAGAGCGCCAGAAAACTCACATGGGTGCTCGCAAAAAAAAGGGATCAGCGGTATTTGTGGAAACTAAACCAAGGCCCCTATTCAGTACTTGCTCTTCAATTTCAGTCAAGGTATGGGAACTAAGATTAATTACGGTCAAGGTCTTTCTTGCATTTCTCGAGTTTGGTGAACAAAATGGAGTCTTTGAACTCCTTGTTAGCTTTATTGCTCTCTTCTTCAAGAAAGACCGGGGACATCAGCGGGACCTCCCTCGTAATTAATCTTAGTTCCCATACCTTGACTGAAATTGAAGCGCAAGTACTGAATAGGGGCCTTGGTTTTGTTTCCACAAATACCGCTGATCCCTTTTTGACTAATATTGAAATGAATAGTTTCTTTAGAAAAATCAGATTTCACTTCCTTTTTGCAAACAAAGAAGCACAAGAGAACATTGGAGAAACCCCAGATGACAATACAGGCTTGAGGAATCCGTCGAGATTTAATCCCACTACTATAGGTCTACCAGCCAAAGTTATGGCATTCGAAGAGGCTGTGGATCACGATCTTCAGGTGCTTCTCAAACAGCATCACAAACCCTTCATCAACCTCAGCAGAATAGAACAAGCAGCTCTCAATGGCTTAGTGAACAATCCATCTATCACAATCAAGCCAGCAGACAAAGGGGACGCCACTGTCCTTTTAGACACTGAGACTTATCGCCAAGAATGTCTACGACAATTGAGCGACAAGAAATTCTATCGTAAATTGGCCACAGACCCCACTGCTAGATTGACTACCATTATTGGTACCATTGTTGAAGAAGCTTTGGCTGAGGGTTGGATCACGACAAGAGAGGCGGAGTTTCTCTGTGCAGTGAATCCTGTGATGCCATACTTCTATGTACTGCCCAATGTACACAAACCCCATAGACCACCACCGGGGCGCCCCATAATATCGGGCATAGGTTCCCTACTCGAACCTCTTTCCACCTTTGTGGATTGTTTTTTACAACCATTGGTACTTAAAATGCCAACTTATTTGAAAGATACCAAAGCAGTACTTAGAATGCTTCCAGAAGTAACCTTTGATACAGAACAGGACCTGCTAGTCTCATTTGATGTGGAGAGCCTCTACACCTCCATACCACAAACTGAAACCTTAGAGGTCATAGAGACTCTACTTGACACTCAGGATCTCAATTCCATAACACCTGTGAGATTGATCATGACTCTGGCTACTTTAGCCATGACAGAAAACTTTTTTATGTTCGAGGATTCTGTGTACCTATAGATTAGCGGGACTAGCATGGGCAGTGTTTTTGCTCCTAGTCTCGCTAATCTGTACGTGCACAGTTTTGAACAACACCATGTGCTCAATGCGATCAATCCATTCCTAGAAAACGTGCGTCTTTGGAAACGATACATTGACGACGTCTTGGTGGTGTGGCACGGTTCGGTGGATGATCTTAATAAATTCCATGTGTGGCTAAACGCGAGGAATCCTTTCCTGAAATTCACCATGGAATACAATAGAAATCGGCTATCCTTCCTTGATTTGCTAATTACGGCTACTCCCACTGGTTTGCATACAGAAATATATCGCAAACCAATAGCAAGGAACTCACTATTGAACTACAAGAGTTTTCATCCTAAGGCACTTCTTAACAACTTGCCTTATGGATAATTTCTCCGTATTCAACGCAACTGTTCAACTAAATCTGCTTTCGAAGAACATTCTCGAATTTTGGAGAAACAGTTGATTGAGAAGAAATATCCGACAAAATTGGTGAGAGCTTCAAGAAAACGTGCTTCAAACAACAACAGGGAAGGTTTACTAGAACTGTTACCCCCTAAACCAACATCCAAAAGGATAACTTGTGTGAATACTTTCAGCACAAAGTCCAATCAAATTCAAAAAATTGTGAAGAAGCACTGGGCTATTTTAAACACTGGGAGAGATACGACCATTTTACCTCCCCCCCCTTTTTGCTTTCAAACGTGGACGCAATGTGAAAGATCGGCTGGTTCATACCAGACCAAAACACACTTGTCCACGACCAGTCGGGACCTTATGGGATATGCCAGCGGTCACAGGGCATCATCCCTGTGGGAATTGTGTAGCGTGCCCTTTAACAACTAAATCAACACAAATTGATATTGGCACAGGTCGCCCCTGGGAACAGCGACGTTTTACAAACTGTAATAGCCATAATGTCATCTATTTGATCACTTGCCTCTGCAATAAGCAATATGTAGGCATGACTACGCGCAAAATCAAGACACGAATATCTGAGCACAGGAGCTCGATCAGATGTAGTAAACAGGCTACAAGGCTGACTGCTCATTATATAGAAGTTGGCCACTCACCAACAGAACTCAAATGGACAGTAATTGAACAGCCTGTAATTCCATCTCACATTACTGACATAAGTGGTTTCCTATTCAAAAGAGAAAAAAGATCAATCAATCAATCAATCATCGCATTTATATAGCGCACTACTTACCCGGAGGGTCTCAAGGCGCTGGGGAGGGGGATCTGCTACTGCTCGAAAAACCAGGTCTTGAGTTGCTTCCTGAAGGCGAGGTGGTCCTGGGTCAGGCGGAGGTGGGTGGGGAGGGAGTTCCATGTCTTGGCAGCGAGGTAGGAGAAGGACCGTCCCCCTGTGGTGGCTCTACGGATGCGGGGGACGGCGACGAGGGCGAGGCTGGTCGATCGAAGCTGGCGTTTGGGAGCGTTGAAGTTGAGGGGGCTGTTGAGGTATCCTGGGCCTTGACTGTGTAGGGCTTTGTGTGCGTGGGTGAGGAGACGGAAGGTGATTCTCTTGTTGACCGGGAGCCAGTGCAGATCTCTCAGGTGTCCGGAGATGTGGCTGCGACGGGGGATGTCCAGGATGAGTCGTGCTGAGGCGTTCTGGATCCGCTGGAGTCTCTTCTGGAGTTTGGCGGTGGTTCCGGCGTAGAGGGTGTTGCCTTAGTCCAGACGGCTGGTGACGAGGGCCTGGGTGGCCGTCTTCCTTGTCTCGGTGGGGATCCACCGGAAGATCTTGCGTAGCATGCGCAGGATTTTGAAGCACGACGAGGAGACGGCATTGCCTTGTCTGGTCATGGAGAGGGAGGAGTCCAGGATGAAGTCCAGGTTGTGTGCGTGGTCTGTTGGTTTGGGTGCGCTGCCTAGGGCGGGGGGCCACCAGGAGTCGTCCCAAGCAGCGGGTGAGGATCCCAGGATGAGGACTTCCGTCTTATCTGAGTTCAGTTTCAGGCGGCTGTTCTTCATCCATTCGGCTACCTCTTTCATCCCTTCGTGAAGGTTGGCTCTGGCGGTGGCGGGGTCGTTGGTAAGGGAGAGGATCAGCTGGGTGTCGTCGGCGTAGGAGATGATGTTGAGGTTGTGCTGGCGTGCAATGTCTGCGAGGGGGCTCATGTAGATGTTGAAGAGGGTTGGATTGAGCGAGGAGCCTTGAGGGACGCCGCAGATGACTTTGGTGGCTTCTGATCTGAACGGAGGGAGGCAGACTCTCTGTGTCCTTCCGGCGAGGAAGGAGATGATCCACTCCAGTGCCTTCTCCTGGACTCCGACGTTGCTGAGGCGTTGTACTAGGGTACGATGGCAGACAGTGTCGAAGGCCGCGGAGAGGTCGAGGAGGATGAGGGCCTCTGTTTCTCTGTTGTCGAGCAGCGCTCGGATGTCATTGGTGACTGCGATCAGGGCGGTTTCGGTGCTGTGGTTGGCCCGGAAGCCAGACTGCGAGGGGTCGAGGGATCCGTTCGTCTCGAGGAAGGCGGCCAGCTGCTTGTTGACGGTCTTATCGATGACTTTTGCAGGAAACGGGAGCAGCGAGATGGGGAGGTAGTTTTTGAGGTCGGTGGGGTCAGCCGATGGCTTCTTGAGTAGAGCGCTGAGTTTGGCGTGCTTCCAGCTCTCCGGGAAGGTACACAAACTTAGACCTGATAAAGAGGGCATGAACGAGGAAATTCCTTGGATGGCACTCAAATGATATCTGCCCATAATATGATTCTGTTTTGAAAAAATGCTGAAACTTGCTAAATTGGGCGACCATTGGGTGGAGTGCTCCAGTTTTTTGCCTTATGCAGCATGGGTATCTTGAGAACTATTCCTGGAGGGGGTACGAGCCAGATGGCACTGCGCAAGGACTTTTTTCTGCTCGAGCGCGCGCTACCCTAGGCTATTATTGCATGATCTTTCTCGCCCCCGTACTCTGTGACGAGTGATGAGAGTCCCGCTTTACTTTTCACATTTCATGTTTCCATGAGGGATATTGCATTCTAATACCCCGTCCTTTTCGGACACTGACTGTAAGTGTATATTCATTTCACTTTTCAGACCCCTATGACACAGATTACGATGGCCCTATGACGCGCTCATTGGCCATATTACCTTCAAAGACTTCATTTCCCAAGACGCCGTGCGCGTGGCGCATCGACTGACGTCATCCAGTCGCATCCCTCGGCTGAGGGAGTGAGCGGAAATATATGGACTGATCAGGCGCCACGTCGGTACCTCCCACGACATCCCAGAGGGACGCCCAGGGTACCGACGGACAGGTAGGCGTCCTGACCTTGTCTGTCTTCTGTTTAGGTAACCGTTATAGCGGGTTAGCACATGTACCCGCTTTGCACCAGCCAGGTTAAGCCTTTTGTTAACACTCCGTTACAGAATGTTATCTTGCGCGTATTTTGCCTTTAGGGCAGACTGCTTTTCCCTTGCTTTTCACTCCGTCTCCTCTATAATTGAGACGCCATTATGTTGTTCAGATTGCGAGCACCCATGTGAGTTTTCTGGCGCTCTATTACCACCTCAACTAAGAGCCCAGTTGACAATCAATCATAGTTACTCTTGGGCACGGCATGATGTGAACAATTAATGCCGGTGTACTTTCTTTTTAATTGTTTTGTGGTCTGTGAGTGTTGCTGGAATATCGCGACACCCCTAGTTGCTTAGTTTCCTTTCTCATATATCTCTTTCGCTACTTTCAGAGCGCTGCCCTGTTTTACCTGCGCTGTGTGCCAGGTGAGGTGGGATTTCTCTCTCCTGCCGATTTGGTAAGTGAGCAGCTATGAGTTTGTGACCATGCAATATCAGGACATGATATATACATGTTTGGTATTCTCCTGGTATTTTAAGGAAAACTGTGTTAGAAAGAATGTGTTTCAACACAGGACTTTATTTCTAACAACCTTTCTTTGTACTTTGTTTTTCCCCTTATGTGTGTCTCATGGTGAATTGAACCATTCTTGGCATTGAACTACACAGCCAGGAGAAGCATAGTATCACTGGATCTCAGGTGATATCTGTATACTTCTTTATAATAATTTCTTTTCTCTTTAAAGCAGTAGCGTTTTGGTCCTGAAGAAGCAGCTATACTATGTTGATCCTATCAGTCTGCAGAAACATGTCGACCTCCTCTTTCCATCAGTGGTTATTTGTTTAGACCACTACGCACTCACGTTTTAACTTTAGGAGTGAAGTGATTCTCTAATAAATAATTCCTTTTCACTTCCCTACCTAATTTTTACACATTTCATTTCACCATTGCACTCTGCACTTCGCTTGTTTAAGCACTGCTTTCAGTCACCACCTTTTGGAGTTTTCCCCTCACTTAGGACTCCACATGTGAGATTAGGTTCCTAACATCTGACCAGTCCACTGTGGGTCCCACTTTTTTGTCTCTGAGGGTGAAAGATCCCAGATGATGAAGGGCGGAATCGGATGCTGACTGATGGGAATTTTTCTCTCAATGAGATTAGTGGTCCCATGGTTTTCTCACTCTACACACACTATTAGTTCATGTCCTTTATTCTTCTGAGGCACCATATAGGGTTTTATTTAGTTTGTGTTGACCCCGTGCTACCTTTTGTTGTCATAATTTAAAAAATAATCTACATTTGGGTGGCACATAGTTGAGAAAAAAAAGTACAATTACCATCCAATATTCACATAACAATTTACATAAATAGTTAAAACCTTTTTTTAGGGAGGTGAACATGGAGTAGTAAAAGCGGCAAACATTTTTATAAAGTGCTAAATAAAGTGCTAATGCATTACATAAAGTGCTAGTGCATTGAATACCCTATTCTAGGACATTTCTCACAAATAACTACCCAGGAGTTATGTTTCTAAGGAAATGCACTTAGTAAATTAACTATCTTACAAGAATGCTAATACACATTAAAAATTGAATATTGGTTATCAAATTTAGTAATCAATTAAAGTGCTTAAAGTGCATAAAAAAGTGCTAATGCATGAGATCACAACCCACAATACTATAAAAACCTAAGTGTCACCCTCGCCCACTAAATTTTTAATAAACATTCAAAAATTATTTTAAAAAACGAAATTTTTTAAAACAAATCAATTCAGATGGGGGGAACGGAAAAAAAGTTACAGGCCTGGTCTGCTGTTGAGATTTTATACTGTAAAAAACCATGCCTTAAGTATTTGCGGCATATTGAAAGAAGTGCTGGGCACACAATCAGAACATGGTTAAGATCTTGTATGCCGCCGTTGCATAAATCACAGTGTCTTTCGTTTTTGGGGATACCCTCCCAGGCACCTGTTACAATCAAGGTTAATCAAGTGAAAAAATGGACACTTGTGACAATTCTAGACCATTGGTTAGAAAAACTATGGTATCCTCAAAAGACCCAATGTGTACAGGTTTTGCGGTATATATCGTTCATCCGCCCCTACATTGTGGTTTGTCGGCAGTTATCATTGGATACCATAGAAAGTGTGGGTGCCTGCCTCATCCAGAGGCTCCTCTGGTCTAGGTTGCAGTGTCCAGAGATGAAAAAAGTGCAAAGAAAGGTCAAAAAACTGTTAAAATTAAGGTCAACACCAGTAAAGATTTTAATGGAATGGTGGAGATCTTATATAAAAACAAGTGGGTACTTGTCCTAGATCGAGTTATGGGATCTAGAAGTGCAAATTTACAAGAATGTCGACATGTTTCAGCCCCCTTCGGCTCAACGGAGTCTATGGGGCTTTCGTCAGGACAGAAGGACATTCCGGGGGCAGAGTCAGCACAAGCGGCGCAGGATCCCTCACACGCGGCTCTGGGCCTCCCCGATGACAACTTAAGACTCCACATTCGGGGGTTATTAAGACTTGAGTGGCTAAAGTTGACCCTCACTACTTCCATTGAACTCCACACAAAAAAGTGTGAGTAGATTATCTATGTTTGTTTGTCCTTCTGTCCTGACGAAAGCCCCATAGACTCCGTTGAGCTGAAGGGGGCTGAAACATGTCGACATTCCTGTAAATTTGCACTTCTAGATCCCATAACTCGATCTAGGACAAGTACCCACTTGTTTTTATATAAGATCTCCACCATTCCATTAAAATCTTTACTGGTGTTGACCTTATTTTTAACAGTTTTTTGACCTTTCTTTGCACTTTTTTCATCTCTGGACACTGCAACCTAGACCAGAGGAGCCTCTGGATGAGGCAGGCACCCACACTTTCTATGGTATCCAATGATAACTGCCGACAAACCACAATGTAGGGGCGGATGAACGATATATACCGCAAAACCTGTACACATTGGGTCTTTTGAGGATACCATAGTTTTTCTAACCAATGGTCTAGAATTGTCACAAGTGTCCATTTTTTCACTTGATTAACCTTGATACTACCTGGGGAAATAAATGGACATGTATTCCTCCTCCCCCTTCTGATTACACCTGTTACAATCCTCAAAGGCAGCAGGTTCATTCTTAATAATAAAATCACTCTACGAACTCCATGATTCAAGTTCCAAAGAACTTACAGCTGAGGATTTTTAACTGTAGAGCTCTCCGCAATACATTTCAACCTTCCATTCACACAGCATATTTTTAAATCTCTTTCCCGTGAAATCACAAATATAGTTCTTTTAATTATATGCTTTAATGCGATTTTATCCAAACCTGCTGCCCCTTCAAAATCTATACCAAAACTGCTTAAAGCCTTTAAATAATTCCTAAAAATTACTCTTTTCGATAACATTTTCACAAAAATTTCCATATGCAATGCCAACCTTAATAAATTCTCCTGACAATTTATCAATGCGTTACCCCACCTTAAACAAGCTGCCATTGTTAAGACATATGTTGAAAGAAGGCCAAATTCAAGCCTAAGAGCCACGATTGACACTGCATGGCTCAGATTGCAAAGTTGTCACCAAATTTTACCTTCTACTTTCTCGAACTTTGCCCATTCACATTCATCTATCGTTTCATTTGCATAATTCAAGGTCGGGGGGATGCGTACAGCAAACAACTTATTTTTAGGTCACCCACTTGTGGAGGATCCCCTTTACTCCCCCCTATCCGACTCGGTAAGTCATTTATGTAGATTGAGAAGAGTAAAGGGGCCAATAGGCACCCCTGCTTCAACCCGTTGTTGGTAGAGATTTTCTTTGAAAGGCCTTGGTTCCCCCCTAACAAAACTTCGGTCCATGTTGAAGAGTGAGAGCAACTATTACTCTTAACAGGTTCCCTGGGATCCCCATAGTGATCAATTTCGTCCACAGCGTCCCCCGATCTACCCTATCAAACGCTGTGGAGAAATCAATAAATGCTGTATACAATGGATCCTCCGACCAACGGGATATTTATCAATTAGGGTTTGCAGAACAGAAATATTATCTAGAGTGCCACTATTCTTCCGGAATCCTGATTGTTCAAGGGGAATTAAATTATTTCCAAATACCCACTCTTGTAAGTGATCCAGGATACTTTGTCAAACAATTTTCCCGTTTATCTAGAAGGGAAATTTGCCTCAAACTTGCCGGGGAGTTTTTCGGGCCCTTCTTATATAGCTTTATAGTGAACAAAACGGTCCTTAGCTTATTCCAAAATCAACAAACCAATGCTGTATAGAAACACAATGGAAAACTATACGTGTTATAAAATTTCCAGACCCAGCCGGGAAAGGAGTTTATTTTATAAAGAAGCAATGTTCAATTCAGTAATACATTCGTAATCACAAGACACAAGCCTGTGTCGTACATGAAAAGAAGGAAACAGAAAGATAGCATAAGGGTGAAAGGGGTGTCTATCAGGCAAAGAACGAGAGCAAAGACAGGGTACTGTTTATAGGTAAAAAATCAATCACAGTATCGCCTGGAGTGGAATATAAACAATCTTATTGATCAATGTTGAAAATATGAACCCACTCATGGGTGTCGACGTTTCGATCCCTATTGCTCAATAAGATACATGGGATCATCATCAGGACATTTGTAATGAACAAGACATGCCTGATTGTAAAAGAAGCCACGCAGAGAAATGACAAGGTGGTTTCTTCGGGGGTCCGGACGCAATAGGTAAGGCAAGATACTTAAAACGTATTGGTCGTTTCCAGACGCGGAGGTGGCACTTGAGGTGATCAAATTGTCAAACAAGCCGGAGTTTATTTTGAACTAAAGAAATAAAATAAAATAAAAAATGTGTAGGTATCATGGACCGTACACGTGGGATCCCAACAATGGGGATTTCGACGTCAGTCCCGATGAGGACTCGTCTTCCCGTGGCTCCTCGGTCGATGCCGAATGCAATTATATAGCGGGACTATTATGCTTCCCTTCCAGGAGTAAGGGATTTCCCCGAAATTGTAGCAATGGAGGAATAGGGGTTGTAATACTTTTGCCCAGTCGCCACAGCCCTTTTTTATTATGGCTACAAGAACATCATCCGGACCCATTGCACCCGAGTATCTCGCCCCCTTAATGTATCCTTCAATTTCCCTCACTGATGGGGTTTCTACATCACCTGCCAATACTATGGTAATAACAGATCTCTCAACTTCATCATCTAGTAGATTAGGGGCATACAAGGATATATAAATAGACCACTCTGTTTCTGGGATTAACATGGATTGAGATTTTTCTCTACTGTCACAGAATTTGGCTATTAAGGCCCAGTACTTTCTAGTATCCCCCGAAAATGCCACTTCCCGAAGGTTAACCCATATTTCATCTTCAGAGGCCCTACGGTCAGCTGCTAGTTTTCTTTTCCGGACCTGTTTTAATCGGTATATCTCTTTTTGTCTTAATGGGCTAGGATCTCTAAATTGACATCTAATCAGCCCTTTTATCTTATTATTAAGCTTTTTAATTTCAGTGGGGAATATTGCTTTGGGGGCGGCTCTTACACCTTGCTTCTTTCTTCTCAGATTTCTTATGGCAGCCACTACTCTTTCATATCTCACAATCGGGCACTCCGATATTAAACTAGGCACAATATTTTTAAATACCCACTGGAAGTTCCGAAGGTTCTTGTGTGACCAGCAGGTATGACCATTATTTCAAGAATAAGTTACATTGTCATTCCTCTGATTCCAGAGTTCAGGTTTCTCGAAATGTAATGCTAAATTTACTGCCAAGATGTTATGGTCGCTCAATTTAGTGGGAAGCGCTTTAAACTGTGAGCATGCCCCAAATAATTGAAAAGACATTGCCATGTAATCAAGTAGGAAGTGGCCAAATGTCCCATGAAAGGTGAGCGCTGCGGGTGAATCCTCTGGGAATCTGCCATTTAATAATGCAAGGTCATGATTCCTAAGATTTTGCAAGAGTGAAAGGCCACGTTTATCAGATTTTAAATTGGCCGGGAAAATTGACTCTGGTATAAACCAAACCTCCTCCAAGTCCACATTGGAAAAGGACGAGATGGAGCTGTTACTTATTTTAGCATTAAAGTCCCCTACCATCATTATACATACTCTTTCTCCATTACTACATAAGTCTTACACAAAGGAGCAAATGGAGTCAACCAATGGAGTAAACGCTTTCCCAGGTGGAATATACACGTTTACCAAAAGCAGAAAAGTTGCATGTCTCAAGTTATCTTTTTCCATTTTTAACTTAGCGCAGATACAGCAATTTGATGGATGTATGTATGTCACAGGGTCCCATGCTAATTCACAACTTAACAAGATGGCTAAACCCCCACTTGCATGCCCCTTTATAGATTTTTTTGCTTCACAACAGTACACATAGTAGTTCTCTAACTGGAACTCTTCGCTTACCCACGTCTCCTGGAGGAAAATTATCTTGGGGGCTAGGTATTCAAAGGAATTAGGCTTATGTTTTTCTTTTCCTAGCCCCGCCATGTTCCATGGGACAATTGTCCCCAGTAGGCTACCCCCGCTCTATAGGTTTGTGTTAGTTGTTTTTGCCCCATTCAAAGTACTTGCGATCCAGCTCCATTTAGACACCTCATATCCTCCATCTATAATAAGGACCTCTTGGACCTAGGGTGCTGAAAACTTAATTTTCCTTGCACCTTATACCCTTCCTACTGTTATTTCTAAGTCCTCAAATTTTGTGGGTGTATTCTCTCCCTCATGTTCAATGAATCCTTTCCCTTGCCGATGATAAGGTATTTCAAAGCTTTTAGGCGGGACACCATGTTGTACCGTACTAATAAGAACATCTATTCCTCTTTTCCTGAAGCCGTCCACATTTGCTAAAACGAGCGAATGTACTACCCCAGATGTAAAAGTGGCTTTAGTTACATATGGTTTGTACCTCCAATCTAAATGAACCAGTTCAATATCATTACTGGTAATTAACTTTAGATCATCTATTTCAGAAATAATTCTAAGGAGGGCGCTTCTATTCAATGTCATTAACTCAGCATCAAAAAGAGGGATAAAAATTAAAGTCTTATTCACTTGCCGAGCTCCTGTTTTGGGAAGCCTAATTAAATTAGTATCTTGCAGGCTTCTGGGGAGATCGTCATTTAAATTCCCCCCATTATTATTATTACCCACTATAATCATTCTCCGACTCACTCCCCCACTATTACTTAGTTCTGGATTCGTTGATGACAATACAGGACCAATTGACTCCTGTGCTGCACCACTTAGTTCTACTCTTGGGAATGTTACGGAACTTTTTTAATTTGCCTCTTTAATTCCTGAGTTATTATGCAGGTTAGAGCCCCTTCTTAGCCTGCCTTCACCTTCCCCATAATTATTCTGATTGGTGTTCGGCCTAACAATAGAACTATTCTGCTGAAGGGCAAGATCCTGCTCAAGATTCAAACTCATACTCATTTTCAGTGCCCCACGGACATAGTATTCTTTTCGTCCACAGGGGCTATGTGTTTTCCTTTTTGTTTGCTGGTTGGAACCACAGCTTTCTCTGCTTGCGTTTTGGGAACCGGCGATTTTTCATCTTCTTTTTCCTCCTACGACCATTATTAGTGGTTCCCTTTCTTACTATAGAGACTTCCCCCACAGCAGAACCCTCTAGGGTGTTAAATATTTCATCTGGTTGTTGAGGTTTAAGTTTTTTTGCCTTACACATATTAAAAATTGGAAAAACACACACTGTGTCTACTACCGGTGAAACATTTACATTTAATTTTTCCCCCATTATGGGGACCTTTACAGAATCATTAAGGTTAACTTGGGACGGACTTGAGATTAAATTTCTTACAGGTGTCACACTTTCAAAGTCTACCAGCAGTTTTTTTGGCTCCCCTATCTCATATACTTTATCAGCATTATTTATTACATTATGCGTTTCACATGCTTTACTAACTATACAGGGAGCACATTTCACGCATGCTTGACTATGATGTTTAAGATCTAAAACCCCTCCTAAAATGGGCGTGAGGACCTTGAGAATATGATCAGAGTTAGATGTACTTTTCTCCGGCAGAGACAAGATTGCGGATAGGATATTTTCCAGTTTGAGAAACGTGTTCATTAGCCCCTCTGCCCCTGCATTCTCGTTTGCAAACAATGAATACAGGGAATTCCTTATCCTTTTATCACATGACATTGATAGTTCTTCACCTGAAAAATCGTGTGAGTCCAAAACCAAAGATAATTTAGTAGGAGTACTACTATACATGATAGGCGTGTGTGAGTGAACTTCTTCTCAAGATGTCAATACTTCTTTGTTAGAGTGAGACTCTGAGTACAACCCTTGAGCATCCAATTTTTCTAACTGCTTCACTCGGTCAGCATTCTTTTCTAATGGGATAGCAATGTCCGGAAGAGTTAAGTCTTCTTTTTTCGCATGCTCATTAAGTAAGCTGCATTCTTTCTGCAGTTCCATTTTAGGAGTGAAGTCACTTACTTTTACTAATGAGCAGTCCGACATGAACCTCTGAGACACGCTAGCATTGTCTTTTGCCTTTTCAAAAAGGGATATCAGATCTGCTAGTGGAGAGATTGGACTGACTTCCTTACTGTTGCTGCCCTTGCGGTGAGGAGAACCCACTACCTCAAGCCTGGATAGGGCCAACTCCATCTTCATTTCCGAATTATTATTCTCCCCTTCTACTTGCTGCAGATCTGGTCTTCTTTCTGATGAAGGGGGTACTACATTGCATTCATCCCCATTTATCTTTACTATAGTTACAGCGGGAAAAAGTACTTCTGGTCCTATTGTATGACTCTCCACTTCATTCTTGGCTGTTATTTCGGAATCCATTGAGACCTCTGATAGATTCCCATCCTTTCCTTCATCTCCATTTTTTAGTCCAGATTCATACTTAGAACTTCTTCCCTTTTTGGTAAACAATGACCTTACTGATGGATAAGATTTCAATAGTGTTAGATGTGCACCACTTCTGCGTCGATGGATAGTTTTCTGAGGTTTTAGCGTACTCAGGGGGCTCTTGGCACTCTGATCGATGGTTACTAGAGTTTCTGCTGGTTTTGCTTTTGACTGTGAGTGCAGTCGCCTAACAGACATTACCATTGCCCCTGTAATTTAACGCCACTTAAACTTTTTGCTCCGCCAGCTGTTATTAGGAAAAATTGAGAGCAGATAACAATATGTATGAGGTTGAATGAATGTAAAACACAACCTTGAAGGAGTTGGCAGAGTTAACACTGCCTCAAATACTCCTCAGGTGCCTCGCAGATACCGCACTGCTATTCACGTACCACCTTGCCCGAGGCCTGGGCGATTCAGTAGGGGCCCAATCAGAGTCCAATCATAGCCCCCGTATGGTACTCGAGATGTAGTGGCGTGGTAACCGTAGTAGGCTCTGCGAATTGATCGTAAGGTTTATGGCAAAGTTTATGGCAGAGTGGGATGCTGAGTGAGTGCTAAGATTGAGTGCTTGAGTGCTTGCCGCGATACTATTACCAATTCACATTGTACGCACAATATGCACCACTCGCACTGACCAAGGGACTGTTCAAGGTCTATATCAGGATTTATCAGGGTTTATCCGGATTTATCAAAGTTATCAAAATTATTCAAGGATTATTCAAGTACTGTCTCCGGTGTCTCCGGTATCCTTAAAATGAGACAGGTCACGGCAAGAGTCATACAAATCCCCGGGCCCGGGTCAGGACCCCAAACTGATAGGAGACCACTGGAGACCATGGGGAACCAGGGGAACCACAAAGAATATTCTGGGGGCCCTGAGGTCCAAGCGAATCACACGGCACCGATGTATGGCGGCAGGCAAGGGGTGAACGCCAGCAGTTCCTGACCACCTCGCTCTCCAGACGCTGCCGCCCTACTGCTGTCGCCGTGGCCGTCTGCCTGCCTCCACCGCCGCCTCTTACTTTTCCTGCTGCTTGAATGCTTGGAAGCCACACGTGTGCCCCGATTCGGACACTGGCACTGGACTTTGGCCCCCGACCCTTATCTCCTCGCCAACTCACCTCCTGGTCGGCGGGCTTGTGCGCTTGTGGACTTGTGGGCTCGCTCTGGGCTCCCTCTGGTTCAGCTGGCCGTACCAGCATCGGGCTCCATCCTCCGTCCCCCAGTCTCCCCCGGCCAAGACGGGATACGGATAAAGAGTTACGGGATAGGGATGACCCGCGGTGAGATTTGCAACGAGGACTCCACACACACACCGCGCAACACACAGCTGATGCTGCTCGAACTAGCTCCGCCTCCGATACGCGACAACCCATGGCTCCCGCTCACTTGGGGGAAGCTAGTACAATGCACATTACAACAGCATAATCTTTGCACCATGGGGGACCTATTCCTAAATGAGCATATCACACCTCTGGTGGAGGGCTTATGGGCTGGGAACATATCGTACATGGACCTTTTAATTTCCCAGTGACTCCAGAACACATTGAGATTGCTTATGCCCTCTTACCCATTCCCCCGAGGATTTCTCTTCTTTAACACTGGAAATCGAAGATGCAACAGAAGATCCTATGACCGCCAAACTGTACCGAGCATGTATTGTTCTGAAACCTGACACCACTACACATATGCGGGAGATCTGGGCAATGGAACTGGGGATTATGATCATGGACAAGAAGTGGACATACTGTTGTAAACAAACTCAGTGTATATCCATCAGCCATCACATAAACAATTGCATTTTAAATTCCTACACAGTTACTACCTATCGCCACTTGATATTGCCACATTTGATCCCACTAGATTCGATAGCTGCCTGAAGTGTCCGGCGGCGGGAGCAGACTTTGCACACTTCACCTAAATGTGAAAGGTAGTGCGCACATATTAACTAGCAGTGTTTGAACATATCTCTGAATGAATGAATGAATGACCCGTATTTGTATAGCATGCAGTTACTTCATCTGGAGTGTCCCGGTGCTGGCAAGTTAACAAGTGCATACCCCTCGCAGCTTAGGTTTTAAATAGCCATGTTTTCAGCTGTGATTTTGAAGTGGCAGAGCACTGGTGAAGATCTCTGAGCTACCAGCAGTTTATTCCAGAGGTGGGCTCCCAAAAAGCCAAAAGATCTGCCTCCTCTGCGTGCCATACAAGTTTTGGGGATGCAAGCCAGGTTGGCATTGGACGATCTAAGAGTCCTGGTGGGCACATAGCGGCTGACTCATTTTCTAAGATAGGCTGCACCTGTTCTCTGGAAGGCTTTAAAAAAAATATCCAGAGCCTTAAATGTTATTCTTTCCCTAACTGGGAGCCAGTGTAAGGAATTCAGATGGGGGTCATGTGGGATCTATGTTTACGTTTAAGTTTAAGAATTGCTCTTGCTGCTGCGTTTTGCACTACCGGAAGACACTGTAGCAGGTAGTCCCAGACAGAGGCCTATTAGCATAGTCCAGTCTGGATGTGTTCAGAGCCTGAACCACTGTCCTCCTTGCGTCCAATGAGAGAAGTGGCAGAAATTTCTTAAGCATCCGTAGTACTCCTAAACAGGTTCCTACTAGGACTTGAACTTAGGTCTGCATAAAGAGCTAGTTGTCCAAGTGGATGCCTAGGTTTTTCACTATCGATTGGGCAGTGCTAGGAGAGGGGAGATCTGGTGGCCAGCACTGAACCCAATTGTTCTCCAGCGGTTGGCCGAAGAAAATAAACCCGGATAGCGTGGAATGTAGGAGATTATGTTCCTCCATGTACTCTGTACTCTGTAAGTACGCCGTTAACATGTTTCTCTATTACCTCGGCAAAAGCAGGCAGAAAGGAAATTGGTCTATAGTTAGTTGGATTATTGGGGTCTGCGTTCTGTTTCTTCAGGAGAGGAAAGATTTTTGCCTGCTTCCAGACAGATATATTTACAACAAGGGGTGGTGAGGGACAGAGTCTCTGAATTAAGCAGAAAGCTCTCACCCAGTCAAGAGATCAGGGCTAGATACAACACCGTTTTTTAGCTCACTGCACCATCCCAGTTTCAGAACCTGGCTGTATGCAAATTAGTCTGTTCCTGTCCCAGTGCATGATGGGAACAGGACAAACCAAACTACAGAAGCCAATTCTTACACTGGGAAGGAAACAAGCTCCCGGGGACCGGTTTCTGGCATTACAGCCGTCTTCGGCCCGGTTTGCTTGAATCCTGATGGTGCAATGAGCAAGGGTCTCACATCTGAGAATACCCTTCCACGCTTAGGGTGGACAAAAATATTTACAAAAAGGGGTGGTGAGGGACAGAGTCTCTGAATTAAGCAGAAAGCTCTCACCCAGTCAAAAGATCAGGGCTAGATCCAACACCGTTTTTTAGCTCACTGCACCATCCCAGTTTCAGAACCTGGCTGTATGCAAATTAGTCTATTCCTGTCTATACACTATAGGTGTGGTAGGGTATACTCAGACATGAGTCCCTTTCTCACTGCTCCATCAGGATTCAAGCAAGCCGGGCCGAAGAGGCTGAAATGCCAGAAACCGGTCCCCGGTAGCTTGTCTCCTTTCTGGTAAAGAATTGGCTTGGTAGTTTAGTCTGCCCTGTTCCCATGATGCACTGGGCCAGGGACAGACTGATTTGCATATAGCCAGGTTCTGAGCTGGGATGGGGCAGTGAGATAAATAACGGTGATGGATCAAGCCCTGATCTTTGGACTGGGTAAGAGTGGTCTGCTCAATTCAGACACTCTGTTCATCACCACCCCCTTTTGTAAATCGATTTTGGCCACTATAGGTGTGGCAGGGTATACTCAGACATGAGTCCCTTTCTCACTGCTCCATCAGGATTCAAGCAAGCCGGGCCGAAGAGGCTGAAATGCCAGAAACCGGTCCCCGGTAGCTTGTCTCCTTTCTGGTAAAGAATTGGCTTGGTAGTTTAGTCTGCCCTGTTCCCATGATGCACTGGGCCAGGGACAGACTGATTTGCATATAGCCAGGTTCTGAGCTGGGATGGGGCAGTGAGATAAATAACGGTGATGGATCAAGCCCTGATCTTTGGACTGGGTAAGAGTGGTCTGCTCAATTCAGACACTCTGTTCATCACCACCCCCTTTTGTAAATCGATTTTGGCCACTATAGGTGTGGCAGGGTATACTCAGACATGAGTCCCTTTCTCACTGCTCCATCAGGATTCAAGCAAGCCGGGCCGAAGAGGCTGAAATGCCAGAAACCGGTCCCCGGTAGCTTGTCTCCTTTCTGGTAAAGAATTGGCTTGGTAGTTTAGTCTGCCCTGTTCCCATGATGCACTGGGCCAGGGACAGACTGATTTGCATATAGCCAGGTTCTGAGCTGGGATGGGGCAGTGAGATAAATAACGGTGATGGATCAAGCCCTGATCTTTGGACTGGGTAAGAGTGGTCTGCTCAATTCAGACACTCTGTTCATCACCACCCCCTTTTGTAAATCGATTTTGGCCACTATAGGTGTGGCAGGGTATACTCAGACATGAGTCCCTTTCTCACTGCTCCATCAGGATTCAAGCAAGCCGGGCCGAAGAGGCTGAAATGCCAGAAACCGGTCCCCGGTAGCTTGTCTCCTTTCTGGTAAAGAATTGGCTTGGTAGTTTAGTCTGCCCTGTTCCCATGATGCACTGGGCCAGGGACAGACTGATTTGCATATAGCCAGGTTCTGAGCTGAGATGGGGCAGTGAGATAAATAACGGTGATGGATCAAGCCCTGATCTTTGGACTGGGTAAGAGTGGTCTGCTCAATTCAGACACTCTGTTCATCACCACCCCCTTTTGTAAATCGATTTTGGCCACTATAGGTGTGGCAGGGTATACTCAGACATGAGTCCCTTTCTCACTGCTCCATCAGGATTCAAGCAAACCGGGCCGAAGAGGCTGAAATGCCAGAAACCGGTCCCCGGTAGCTTGTCTCCTTTCTGGTAAAGAATTGGCTTGGTAGTTTAGTCTGCCCTGTTCCCATGATGCACTGGGCCAGGGACAGACTGATTTGCATATAGCCAGGTTCTGAGCTGGGATGGGGCAGTGAGATAAATAACGGTGATGGATCAAGCCCTGATCTTTGGACTGGGTAAGAGTGGTCTGCTCAATTCAGACACTCTGTTCATCACCACCCCCTTTTGTAAATCGATTTTGGCCACTATAGGTGTGGCAGGGTATACTCAGACATGAGTCCCTTTCTCACTGCTCCATCAGGATTCAAGCAAGCCGGGCCGAAGAGGCTGAAATGCCAGAAACCGGTCCCCGGTAGCTTGTCTCCTTTCTGGTAAAGAATTGGCTTGGTAGTTTAGTCTGCCCTGTTCCCATGATGCACTGGGCCAGGGACAGACTGATTTGCATATAGCCAGGTTCTGAGCTGGGATGGGGCAGTGAGATAAATAACGGTGATGGATCAAGCCCTGATCTTTGGACTGGGTAAGAGTGGTCTGCTCAATTCAGACACTCTGTTCATCACCACCCCCTTTTGTAAATCGATTTTGGCCACTATAGGTGTGGCAGGGTATACTCAGACATGAGTCCCTTTCTCACTGCTCCATCAGGATTCAAGCAAGCCGGGCCGAAGAGGCTGAAATGCCAGAAACCGGTCCCCGGTAGCTTGTCTCCTTTCTGGTAAAGAATTGGCTTGGTAGTTTAGTCTGCCCTGTTCCCATGATGCACTGGGCCAGGGACAGACTGATTTGCATATAGCCAGGTTCTGAGCTGGGATGGGGCAGTGAGATAAATAACGGTGATGGATCAAGCCCTGATCTTTGGACTGGGTAAGAGTGGTCTGCTCAATTCAGACACTCTGTTCATCACCACCCCCTTTTGTAAATCGATTTTGGCCACTATAGGTGTGGCAGGGTATACTCAGACATGAGTCCCTTTCTCACTGCTCCATCAGGATTCAAGCAAGCCGGGCCGAAGAGGCTGAAATGCCAGAAACCGGTCCCCGGTAGCTTGTCTCCTTTCTGGTAAAGAATTGGCTTGGTAGTTTAGTCTGCCCTGTTCCCATGATGCACTGGGCCAGGGACAGACTGATTTGCATATAGCCAGGTTCTGAGCTGGGATGGGGCAGTGAGATAAATAACGGTGATGGATCAAGCCCTGATCTTTGGACTGGGTAAGAGTGGTCTGCTCAATTCAGACACTCTGTTCATCACCACCCCCTTTTGTAAATCGATTTTGGCCACTATAGGTGTGGCAGGGTATACTCAGACATGAGTCCCTTTCTCACTGCTCCATCAGGATTCAAGCAAGCCGGGCCGAAGAGGCTGAAATGCCAGAAACCGGTCCCCGGTAGCTTGTCTCCTTTCTGGTAAAGAATTGGCTTGGTAGTTTAGTCTGCCCTGTTCCCATGATGCACTGGGCCAGGGACAGACTGATTTGCATATAGCCAGGTTCTGAGCTGGGATGGGGCAGTGAGATAAATAACGGTGATGGATCAAGCCCTGATCTTTGGACTGGGTAAGAGTGGTCTGCTCAATTCAGACACTCTGTTCATCACCACCCCCTTTTGTAAATGCTTCCAGACAGATGGCATGACGCCCATTACCAATGAGGAATTGAGAACCTTATCGACTGGCGAAGTTTAAGGTGGCTGCTAATGCCAGTATCATTTAGCAGGACATTCATCAGTAGGTGAATACATGAGCCATGAGAGATAAATGAGTGAGTCTTCCAGTTTGATGACGGGGAATTGTGACAGTGACGGCCTTTGTAAAAGTGCCTTTGAGGAAGAGATCGGAGAGACGCACTCCACCTGTGAGTGGTGGGAGGGTGAGGTTTCTTCCATCTCTGAGGAGAATGACTGGTGGATTGCCTATTTTTTATTGCAGGGAGCAGGCCACCTGCCTTGCCCAATCGACTGAATGTGGTGCTACTTTGATGTCTGCTTTAGGGTTTGTGAAATATTTAATAATTTTAAAAATGTCCTTGCCTCTGTTGTTAGTACTAGCAATTCTACCTCCACAATAGCTCATTTTGGCCCTCCTTGCTAGTTTGTGGTGTGCTTTTAGCGCTGCCTTGTAGATATTTCTGTCCTCTACCAGATACTGCCTGCACCATTCCCTCTCTAATCTTTTACAATTACTTTTGATGGTTCTCAGCGATTCATTTAACCACTGTGCTGAGTAACCAGTTTGCTGAGAGGTGCATTTGGCCAAAGGAGCAGCATGACAGATGCTGAGCCTGTGCCCGACCCTCTAGTTGTGCTTCTAGGCTACGCTCAGAATATACTTCACTCCATCCCCTGCCTGGTCTCTGGGAAATAGCAATACAAAGGAGAAGAGCCTGCCCACCCACACCCTTAGACTGGCTCGGGAGCATGAGCCTCTATGAGATAGTGGGCAGAGACTATGCCTGCTTTCAGCCCCTCAATCATGTCCTAAGGATATTTGGCTACCCTTTTGCTCTTACCTCCAATCAACTGAACAAGATACCCCTGAGTGATAAATCCCTCAATTATATGCATTGGTTTATTTTGTATCCTATGAGGTACGCCCATATATGTTCCTGGACAAACATTTTTAGAGACTTGATACTCGCTTATACCTGGGAAGACTAATTGATATGGAAGTGCTGTCTATCTAACATGTCTTGGTGATGTACTTAAGTCTCTGTTTTCTTTCCCCTCTTTGTGCCCCCTCCAGTGGTAGATACGAAGAAAAGAAGCTGGGCCAAGTTGAATAGAGAGGCTTGGGGGAATGTCCTCATGGCCATGGCACACTGAACCCCAAGACACAGGAATCACTTAAAGAAGCTTATTCTAGCTGGGACATTCTGATTACTCAATCATTGGACAAAATAGCCTTCAAGACCTCTCTTAAATCAAAATCCAGACCCAAAATGGTGTCATGGTTTAACGCCCAACTACTCTACTTAAAGAAAAACTGCAAAAAAATTGGAAGAGATTGGAGGAAAACCTGTGATCCACAAATCAAAGCCAAGTATAAGGTGGCCGTTAGATTATATCACAATATCATTAAAGAAGCACAGGCTAAATACTTTGATGGAAAAAATTAGCTAGACACAGAATTGCTCAAAGGAACTCTTCGCAGTGGTCAAGGCCTTAACGTCCCCAGCACAAGATACTCATCCGACGGAGGCCTCAGAGGAGAGATACAATGACCTAGCCACCTACATCCTCACAAACGTTATGGACTTCTACAGCGGTTTCATGACCAGGAGAGATAGACCCCAAGGCAGGAAGGGGATCAGGAGCAGATTGTTCCACAAACAATTACTAGACCCTGCCCCACCACCTATTCCGAAAAAGTCCCAAATACCCTTCTTCCAACACTAGTTTAGATCATGAAACTCTCTCTTGAGTCAAGCGTAGCACCAGGGGCATGGAAGAATGCCATAATCAGACCTCTGCTCAAAAAGCCCAATTTAGACCCAGCATAATTAGGGAACAACCGACGCATTTCAATGCTGCCATTTATCAGGAAGCTGGTGAAAAAACACGTAAACAGAGTGCTGACAGAGTTCTTGGAAACAAACCAATGGCTCCACCCCATGCATATGGGATTTCGCGCACAGCACAGCATAGCACAGCACAGCACAGAATCAGCACTATTAACAGTGGTAGAGAAACTCAAAATGTCTCTGGACCAGGGAAGCTCAGCAACTCTACTTCTTCTGGAATTGAACACAGCATTCGACATGGTGGACCACCACATTTTGTGAAATAGATTGATGGCATCCTTGTTCAAGGTACACTCTACAGTGGCTGGCTTTGTTTCTGGAAAGGCGAACATTCCAAGTTATGGAAAACAATCTCCTCTCCAGTATGGTGCCTCTGACCTGCGGGGTGCCACATGTCCTCGCTGAGTCCCACACTGTTTAATGTCTATATGGAGCCACTATCACAGATTGCCAAAGAGTTGAATGTTTTCATGACATCCTACGCTGACGATACCCAGTTGGTAATTTCCTTAGACCCCAGAACCAACAGGGACTCAGATAGTCTAGCTCCTTGTATAGAAATAGTGATGGGATGGATGACAAACAGCTGTTTAAAATTGAATGGGAATAAAACTGAGCTATTGGTCCTCGGGAATAAGACTAAGACCTAAGCCTTCAAATAGCTGGCCCAAGTGCTTAAGTAGCCCACCCACTCCGAAGGTATCTATTAAAAATCTGGGGGCTTATTTACAAGCCCCTTGCGCGACCTGTATGTCACTTTCCCCATATTAAAAATGACGCAAAAGTAGTGGAAGAGACTTTTAAATAAGCCCCTGGGTTTCTGGCTCGAAAGGATCTATCAATGGTGATCCAAGCCATGAAACTAGCAAGCACCTGTTTCGGACTACTTAGAACGCTCAGCAAAATTCTGGAGCGTATTCCCATTCAGTTTAGAAAGACAGTAGTCCATTCCCTGGTCACGTCACGCCTGGACTACCGAAATTCACTTTTCCTAGGGGCTCCTAAATACGTGATTAACAGACTTCAGGTGGTCCAGAACGCAGCAGCAAGGCAACTGTGCAAGGCCCCAATCCGGGAGACAGCCAGCAAGCATCTGAAAGCACTCAACTGGCTCCCGGTGGAGGCCAGAATCAAATTCAAGGCAATCATCATGACTCACAGAGCTCTACACAACTTGGGTCCAAGTGAAGTCAGAAACCTGTTGACCCTCCATGTCCCAAACAGGAGCCTGAGACCCGGCTCCGAACAACTGATAACAACAACAAGAATCAGGAGTGCCAGGTGGGAAGGCAGATCCTTCTCTTACCTAGCACTCAAGTTGTTGAATTCATTACACCGCGAATCTCGAATCCTGACAAAGGAAGCTGCATTCCGGAAGTTGATCAAAACGTGGCTGTTTATTCAGTATCACTAACCTTTCTCTAGCCTTCGCCTAGTATCTGTCTCTTAGCACTGGGCAGCCCTCGGGTAGCTACGCGCTTTACAAATAAATAAAATAAATGATATGCCGATGTCTTTTGGTTGTTGTTAATTTGAGAATCCAATAAAGACAATTAAAAAAAGATGTGTTTCCAGCACTTGCTGGACGCCTGGGCCAAGTAATAATGTTGAATCATTTTCTTTCTTCTTTTTTCGCCATAACCTCCACGCTTACACCCACCAGAATTTTATTTTGCAACTCTTACTATTCAAATAGTTTTGAGTGCTTGAACTTTACTCAGCAAATCCTTTCATTTTAGTCGTGAAGTTCCCTCGCTTGTCAAGCGTTGACATTCTAGCCACTCCGAGGGCACATTCTTTCTGTTAAAATGTAATGGCAAATTATAACTTTTCGACTTTGGTTTTGTGTAACTTTATTTATAATTCCTCTAAATCGGAAATGTTTAAGGTGTGAAAAGAAGCATTGCCTTAACATTTGAAAATGCTGACATTTGACCTTTTCTTTATTCCTTTGTGTGTACAGGGTAGCAAGGTAGTCAAAATAGAGTGCACATGTTAACTTCTATTGTCTAGAAAAGCAAGGCGAATTCCAGCTGCAAAATAAGGTTTCCATGCAGCGTGGCTTAGCAATTTTAGAAGTGAAGTGAAATAAATGTGTGGCCTTGGAACACTCATTGTACAATGTCTTCGCTGATAAATGAGTCGCCGCCTTCAGTAGATATTTACAAATTAATGTCCATAATGCACAAAAGCCAAACTACATTTCAAATGCAAGCCTTAGGCCAAGAGGCAATATAAATGAGGCACATCAATACAGTGTTGAGGCGTGCTAGACAGAGTTCTTGCTTCACTTCTTGAATATGTGAATACTCCAGTTGAATAATGCTCACAGACTTGCTAAAGTAACCTTGAGACGACTGAGGTAATGGATTTTGTGAACTGATACAAATTCATAATGAGGAAAGACATGTTTCCAGCGAATTATATCATCGTCCGAGTACAAGGTTTATTTATCTCACCTGATTGAGTGAACATTGCTGCGGTCAATACTTAGATCCATTGGTAATTAACACACTGCATTTTGTGTTGGGCGCTCAGAAATATGTTTCCGTGTTTGGTCACATGCTCTGCTAGTATGCCTTTACCAATTGGTAATACGGTCTCCATGGGCTGAAACAGATCAAAGCACCACAAAATCTACGAAGAAGCCAGGTGCATTTTAAAAATACTGAAAAATAATGTAGTTTAGAATAAAGTACAGAATTTATTATAGAAGTTTTAATGAAAAAGAATGCATTTAAATGCATAGAAATGTAGTGAACAATCACATTTACTTGTATTAGGCCTCAAATGGCTAAAGCAACATTGCCTGATAAGCTGACCTGACTAGAAACACAAGAGGGTCTATAAGTAATGGTGGGCGGATGCACCACCGCGGTGCTGGCGGTGGCGGAAAATGCTTTCTTCCGCACGCTAGCAGAGGTCGTCACGGCCGCCATATTAGTATAGCCTAACATAGCCCATTTCTCGTCCGCAATGGTGTGACGTGAACTGCCATCAAAGTGCTCCCACCACCGCTGAGGTGTGAGCCAATGGAGACCCACCGCCGTGAGGAATGACCTCAGGTCCGCTGTACAAATCAGGATGCCACAAACAGCCAGTCACATCGCAGCAGAGAAACCAGAGACGGCTGAAGCACCAAAGCGGAGCGCGAAACCAGAGTCCCGGTACCTTCCACCCGGTCCGGACCGTAATGGATCCAGCTGTACACGTCTTCCCGGTGCTGTGCCTGATACATTACTAGCAACTCATGGACCGTCGCGGACGATGCCGCAGGTACGCAATAACACAACTACGCACACAACCACAACACACAACTCATGGGCTGATATAGGGTTCCTGTCCACCCAGATGCCCTGGTGGGGGCAGGAACACATCCACAAGTGTACCCACACATGTCCTACCTGTCACCAAATCACCCCTCCACATCCAGGTCACTTATCTACCACAATCATGAAGTAATGTCTTGGTCACATCACCGCAGCGGTGAAGACAAGGGGAAACATGCGCACAATGCAGAAGGCAAGGCTAGTGCCGGGCATGGGCAGGGCACAAAGACCACAGGGCCACACCTCCACCCTTCACACACTAGCCCCCCATATGCTCCTCCCATGCCCCCATGCACAACAACAAGCCAGGTGAACTCACTCCCTGCACCACACGCCAAACAACTAGGGAGACAGCCACAGCAGGAGTGGCTGCAGAGGAACACCCAGCACAGAAGCACAGGGCCAGGGCAACCGACACACCACAACACCACCACATACGTGGCAAGCAAACTGAGTCCAAGCACAAAATGAACACACACACAGATAATGAACAATCACTCCACTGGACACACAGCCTGTCAAGTCACACAGACATACCACACACTGACACACAGCCACTTACACAGACCACATGCCAGCAGCAATGGGGCACAACTTATAGGAAAGCTAAAGTGAAGTGCACACAAATGGAAGGCCAAGGAGCTAACTACCAAGCATGCGTACATCACATGCAAGACAAGGAACATATAACAACACCCTCAGCCCATCAAAGCACACAAGGATGGCACAGTGGGTGAAGTCAAACCACAGTCACCTCAGTGCATCAACTCAGGGCAGCAACTCAGGACAGCAAGGCAACCCATGTATAGGCACAGGGATGAAAGGAAGGGTATGAAGTCAAACAGTGAACAGCCACATATCTGTATGCAACTACTTTACAGGAGTTTGTCAGCAGCACAACACACAGGGCCCATTGACACACTCCATGACTGTCAAACACAAGTAGGAATCTTCACACATACCCCCAACACACCTGCAGCCTACAACACCAGTGTCAGACACACAGAAGGGTGTCAATAATGTCCAGTCAAATAACAGACAAACAATCACACTCCCTGGGGATATCCACAAACATCACACACACACAGGGATACCAGAACCAATGTCTGCACAAAAACAACAGCAAAACACATAACTCAACAAAAAAAAAACACAGAACCACAAGACCAGACAAGACACGTGCAGAAAAATGTGGAAAGGCAATGGGAGCACAGACAGAACAGGAGTGCACAACCTCATCAATCAGGAACAATGCACAGACAACATACCACAACACAGACAAGACGTGCAACATCACAAAACAATCATGGACACAAACTGGGAGAAATGGGCCTACAATGACACACAGACAGACATACCACACCACCAATCAAGTCAACATGACTTCACAGTGAATGACAAGAGACAACCCAAATATGAGAGGAGAAAACACCAAGGATGCACCTAACACAAGCACAGGAAGTAGAATAGACCTAAGTTCATGTTACAGACACACAAGAAAGCCATACCACACTGGCAACAAACATCTGAATGAAACATCCACACCAACAAAACACACACACAGACATGCAAATAGAGCACCACACACAGAGCATCTGTCATCTGCAAGAGACAACACAGCCCCAACACTGCACAAATCCACATCAAAGACATAACAGTTGCACATGCCAATAAATCACATTGCAAAACACAGCAGGACATCAGGGGATGCACACCAGGCAAGTACAAGGCAACATAAACCCACAGCACTGCATGCACACCAAGCAGTATGTGCACACCAAACATACCAGTCCCACACAGATGTGTGTGACACACCATAAACACCCACAACAACAATCAAAACAGCACACTGACAACATAACACTCAGGAAGTGAACAGTACTTCAGCAAATACACATACACCAAACCCAACACCCACAGATGCACAAGTCTGGGATACCAAAGTGGAAACAACTTGACCAGAGGACTGGGCAGCACAAACAGTTTAATTGCATATGAGCAACCATGACTGCTAAACAGTACAAGAAAATCACATATAACCAATTGGGAAAATGTCCTGAGTGGCACCTTGCTCCTGTGCAAAGATCTGCACCACAAAGCACAGTGTTACAAATGAGGTGAAGAAGGGGCATACACACAGGCAACCCAAGGGAACAGCTGACATGAAAGTGAAGGGTTGTGCATGTCAGTAGTGGACATTGCAGGAGTGTACCATACACAAATAGATGGAGTTCAGACTAACAATGGGTAGGCATCTGAAACACAGATAGGGGTGGTATGACACCACACACCACATGTCATATTGGTGGCAATAAAGCCCCATGTGACAGCAATGCATGAGAGAACACACCCACAATGTCAGTGTGGCTGAACAGGTCTACAGAGTTACCAGAAACAGTATCAAGACACATGGCTGATCAACAAATCACAACACTGATTTGCCAGTCACACACTCTGCATACTCACAATTGACAAAAACAAGTAGGAGTCAGCCAGAACTGCAAGGACACACCAAAACACTGCACAGTGCACAACATACAACACACACATGTGCACACAATCACAATCACAGGGGTGCACAATTACACAAACAGGCACTCTACTCCTGGGTGACACATGTGTGTAGTTGACATTGCATGGGCACACACACATCAACACTTACGACATAGACACCCCTTCACACTGCACGCTACTTGACCACCCAAGTGCACACATTGAAAGTAACCCAGGTGACTAGAATGACTGACCATCACAAGATGACTATACACCTACACTGCTGGGCACACATAAGTAAGATCACACATACATGATGAACCTGGCCAGCCTGCCTGCAATCCTGTGGACAGAATCCCACTTTGTGCTGGCAGTGCCTCCAAACCTGACGTGTACAATATAGCTAACATGAACAAAAAATGAGATTGACAACAGTATTTCATCTAAAACCACCATCATTGCACCCACAGGTATCAGAGTCAGGAAGAACTGAAGTCCCTGTCACCCCTGTAAAAACTAGAAAGAGTGAGACAAGCCATTGGCAATGTTGAAGTGGCATACAGAACATGTGGAACAGTAAACCATACCCACACAAAAAAGCACTTTAATCAGTAAGGACACTGACTAAACAGACAACAGGAGCAACTGTCTTTATTCCCATAATGGACAGATAGGCACACATTTTTGACAAGAACAAGGCCAGTAGCCAGCACACAGGGCAGGGTAGTTGCATGAGAAGCTGCACAGGCAGGGTGCAAACAGCAGTGAACAACAAGGCCAGTGGCCAGCACAAAGGGCAGAGTAGTTACATGAGAAATTGCACCGGCAAGGTGCAAACAGTAGTGAACAACAAGGGCAATTACCAGCACAAAAGGCAGAGTAGTTACATGAGAAGCTGCACAGGCAAGGTGCAAACTGCAGTGAATAACAAGGTCAGTGGCCAGGACAAAGGGCAGAGTAGTTACATGAGAAGCTGCACAGGCAAGGTGCAAACAGCAGTGAACAACAAGGTCAGTGGCCAGTCTAATGAGCAGAGTAAGTCCTTGAGAAGCTGCACAGGCAAGGTACAAACAGCAGTTAACAACAAGGCCAGTGACCAGTCCAATGTGCAGAGTAAGTCCATGAGAAGCTGCACAGGCAAGGGACAACGGCAGTGAACAACAAGGACAGTGGCCAGTCTAATGTGCAGAGTAAGTACATGAGAAGCTGCACAGGGAATGTGTGCGACTATTCCTTCCATTGTCAGCAACACAGTCAGGTGGGTAACAATGGGCAGTACAAGCACCGCTGTGGGAGGGACAGGTGTGTGAGGGTGACTACCACTCAGAATTGGCAAGTAGTTGGACTGTGAGCTGGCTGTGTGTTGGGGACAGTTGGAGGACCTGGCCGGGGAGAGAGAGGACTCAGTGGCTTGGGAAGCAAAAGGGCTGCTTGGACCAGGGGGTGTAGTGCCACGTGGAGGTGTAGTCATGCTACCGTAAGACACAGTGTGGATGGGAGATTGTGGAGGGGTGCCTTCCCACTTCTTGGGGACTCTAAATGGCGTCCCTGTCTTAAGATTAATCAGAAGTGGTGTGGACACAGCAGGGACACTCACCATCAAAGCTGCATCAGGTGCAGATGGTGGCCCTTTCTCTGGGGACATGCTGGATCCAGCAGTACGCTTGGCCTGGCCTTGCCTTTGCCCCTCCATCCCCTGTTTTCCAGGTGTTCCTCCTACAGTACCCTCCTTTCCCTGCTTCACTGGGCTTTGGATGGGAGTCGAGGTTGTGGGTAAATCTGCCTTGGAGCTCCTCTTATGCATACTCTTAGCAGGCACCACCTTCTCAGTGGGCACGGAAGCTGTCTGTTTGTGTTTGCGAGACGCTTTTGGGACAGGAGAGTTCTTGGCTGGGGATGCCTCTGAGGCATGTGACCCTGAGGTCTGCTTCTTGGCTTTGTGGCCCTTGGTGTCGCCTGATGGGCTTTTGTCTTTGCGCTCTGGGGTGACTTTAGTTTTCTGTGGGGATTGTGTCTGAGCCCTGGACCACTTGGGCTGCTGCTGCTGTGTACTGTATCATGACCTGGAGGTCTGTTGTGCGTGGTCACTCTTGTCAGATGTGGACGCTTGCAGGGGGGTGGACAAAGGGACTGGAGGTGGACTCCGGGATTGTGCCAGTTGAAGGGCTGCCGTCACTGCGGAGGACAACTACTGGACAGTCCGATGTAGCCCACCCACATCTGAATGTATACCCTCCATGAAAGCAACTGCATGTGCCAACTTTTTGTCGTGTCGTGGTCAATAAAGGCATTGAGGAGAGCTGTCTTGCTCACACACAGCTGGTGCAAAAGGTCCGCAGACTCAGCACAGATGGCAGCAAGGGGGTTCAGGAGCAGGGGCAGTGGTGCCTGGGGTGAAGGACACTCTTCCCTTCCTACTGGTGCGACCACGGGCAGCACTAGTGGATGTAGGTGGGAGCGTAGGCACTGGACGCTGTGTGGTGGAAGAGGAGGCAGATTCCCTGTTCCCTGTGCCCGCCAACATGGATGTGTCAACGCTGGCGTCAGATGACATTGAGCTCTGCGTCTCTGGCTGTGATTCCTCCAGTAGACTCCTGTCCCCCTGCGTGGCGCTGGTGACATCTGTGGCACTGTGCTCCTGTGCAGCTGTTGTGCTTGATGCCTCACCACTGGTGTCCGTCCACTGTCATTCCATGCCCACGGGAGATGCTGCATGGGAGAGAGATGTAGCGTCATTGGCATCAACAGAACAATCATATGCAAGCACAGCATCACTGAAAATGATCAAATCAACATGTTGCACACCTCCCTGAGCAATAACATTATGCACACTCAATTTTGAACTCGAACAGTGCTTGTAAATAAGAAAACAGGCATAAGTGAGCCATGTGATGACCACATTTGTGGAGAAGTGTGGCTCAACGGTTAGAGGCGGCAGACCCGGAGGCAGAGGTCGTCCCGGGACCAGGGTTCAATTCCCGACGTGGCCGGGTGCAGGACCAAAGTCAGCGGGCTCGATAAATCTCGCCTCGGTGCCACTCTAACCATAGGGTCCCACGCTCCAACTCTGGGCAATAGCTTGCTTAAACTCCACTCTGGCCCCATCACAGCCGGGGATGCCTGGCTGCACCTTGGGGATGCCCAGTAAAGGGACCATCTCACAGGGAAAGCCAGGACGGGTTCCCCAGTGGTACAGTGCTGGGACGCTCCAGGGTAACCACGCGCTCTATAAATCCAACATTCATTCATTCATTTTTCCATCATGGCAACCATCCACGCTGGAGCGAACGTTCACGATCCTGCAATAGCCCTCACCGACCCGGTCAACACCGAGCTTATAAAACCAGGGTCCCCACTGCTCCACCTCTGACCTCGCTGTTATTGCTATCTTGCTGCACGGCTGGCCCCACTCCCTAGTTGCACTAATTATGGAAGTGCGAGTTTGATTTTGCTTTTTCTACATCTAACTGGAAATTACACTCTGGCAGTTCACCACTACTATCAAACAAGCCTTTTTAATGCTTCAGTTACCAATGTGAGGAAATTTTTCCCCCGCAATAATCATAACTTCCAGCGCCTCGTAAGAATTGCTGAATTAAGTTCAGCATCCTCATCTACACCATAACGTGTTGCCTAAAGTCGTAACTCACTGAAGTGAGACTGTGTCCCGATATTGAAAGTTACGCCCAGTAGAAGTTGTACCTACCTCTTCGCTCAGTCCACTGAGAATTTTCTGGACAGTGCCCCCTTTTTCTAGTTTGATATACCTTCGTGGCTCTCCTGCCGAAGGCACGCTCTTTGCCGAAACACGCGTAGAGAACTTTAACAACTGTTAGCACCTGCCACAATATATCAACTGTCCAGTTTTAACTACTTTTTTACCAATTCCTCTCAGAACTGTATTTCATGTATAATTGTTGTTTATGTACTGTGTATGTCTATATTGTTTTGGATAAAGTGCTTACCGCTCGTAACCCATGGTAAATACATTACATTTCATATATAGGCACTTATATGTAAATGTTTTGAACCTTGTTTTTTCATGTTTGATCTTTTAGATAAACCCCAATAAAGAAGAATCAATATATTTCAAACAGTTGTTGACTAGATGCACTGAGCTTGGGTCATCCCCCACATTATGTTAAATAAATCAATGTAATGCCAATGGTATTCACTGTCTAGGAAATGTTTGCCCTTTGGTAATTTGCCCTGTCCTAGGAGTTCTAGAGCCATACAGGGGCTCCTAGTTTTTCACATAATGACCACAAAGCACAACATCCTGCTGGTGTCTCCATTCAATCAGACACACAAATAGCTCTGAGCACACTTAGGGCCCTGATGGGGCCGAGGATGAACCCTTCAACATGTTGCCACTGTTAGATCTGGATGGAGCAGGAAGGGACAACACAGATACAGACTTCAACATGACATTCCACAATGGCCATGAGCCCATGCCATCCACCATTTTGTACCATTGCACATTGGTGTCAGATGTCTATGCCTCACAAATCTGATGTCAGGCAATGCACGCATTGATAAAAGCACACTCATATTGTGCACACTGCCGTTCCCTTCCATGGGATTTCCCAGACTGCCCCAATGCAGACGATACCTGATTCCCACGACTCAGAATGCAATGGCAATGCCCAGTACTCTAATTACATTAGAAAGTACAGGTAGGGATAATGCATGACAGCTGCACCCAGCACAGAGGCCACTTACAAGCCACTGCATCACACTACCAACATCACATAGCCCAGCTCTGGCCCAGGCTGTGTACACATGCAGCCACTTGCAGCCAAAGTCACCCTTCCCAGAATACTCACCCCTAGTTTGCTGCTGTTGTTCCTTCAAACGTGCATCCAGCTCAGGCTGTGTCATGGCCAAGATGCGGGCCATTAGTGGTGTCATGCTGTGCCGTGCCAACCTGTCAGTCTGAGTGAGCATCCCCAGCGTTATCTCCGCCACTTTCTTGCTCAGCTGGCTGATGTCATCCCACCTCTTGTGACAGTGGGTGCGCCATCAGTTGGAGACACCCAGGTGCCGCACCTTGCATGCAATGGCCCTCCACAAATCCTTACACTGGTGTACTTTGAGCTGCAGGCATGGGGGGCAAGAGGTGGAAAACATCAGTGACACAGTGTTGTGTACCAAAATCCCTCAGTACAGTAGCATGATACTGACTCATCCCAAATCCACAGATATGTCTTTCAGAGACAAGAATGCATCTCACATGGTACATCATCATGGGAGAAGCACACGTAAATGTATGCATGTGTGAGGGGGACACAACACCTGCCCATATCATACACATGCAGGATGCCAGCACAGTAAGCCATGTGTAGTCTGCCTACATCTACTGTCCATTGTTAGGTAGAGCAAGACATACATTACATATCAACATGTGTTTGGGAGTGGACTCACTGTGTCCAACACTGCACAGCCCTCAATGTCCTTGCCCTGTGAATGGTTCACTGTGTCATGGATGTCACATTGAGGGACATAATCTCACAAACCCACACCCTTCTCAGAGGGCCTGACGTGTGCAATCTACAGGGCTGAGATTCCTCATTGATGGAGAGTAATGAAAAAAGGCACATGTAACACTGTACATTCAGTGATGTGTCCTTGTCATTTTGGGCGTTGACTGTGCACGCCAAGTGGGCTCACACTGAGATGGACAACAGGGACCCACACAACCATTCACACAAGCAATCACTGTCCTGACTCCTGCATTACCAACTTGCTGCGTCACTGTATGGCTGAAAAGACAATACATGTCCCTCCAATCTTGATGTGCAGGCATGGAAATGTGTGAAATAGGGTACACCCCCTTACCCCTGGAGACAGCATGTTAGGCAGTTCACAACACAACCCCACACTCTCAGGCACATACTGCATCAGATCAACTACATGTGTGCCCCCCCCTGCACTCTCACTCACACTGTTGAAGACTTACCACAGAATTTGGGGCACCATATGGCCTTGGATACTGTGTGAGCACATCGTCCACCTGGACCTCCAGCTCCTCGCTGGTGAAATGACTGGGCCGGATCTTCTCAGTCCTCGCCATCACTGTGGCCAGGTGACAGCAGCAGCAGCTGTGGGTGGTGAGGGGTCTCAAGCAGCAGTCCCTGGAGGCAGCAGCAGGTGGGGGGTCTCAGGCAGCAGACCCTGGAGGCAGCAGCAGGTAAGGGGTCTCAGGCAGCAGTCCCTGGAGGTGGCAGCAGGTGAGGGGTCTCGGGCAGCAGTCCCCGGAGGCAGCAGCAGGTGAGGGGTCTCAGGCAGCAGGTTATGGGAGCAGTGGAAAAGTGAGGCTCTCTCCCACACATATAGCCACCTAGGGTCATTTCAGTGGTTCTAAGCTGCTGCAATTGGTTTTCCAGGTCTGCTTTTTTCAAATGCATCCATTCTTCGCGGTGGTGAAACACGCCTACCATGATTTTCAAAATTGCAGTATGCTACTGCGGTTCCCATTGGCTGTAAAGGCATGATCCATGGTGGTGATACACCGCTGGTGCCAGGTGTTAGCTACCAAGATTTGGGTGCCATACAGTGATATGAGTGACTGGGATTTGGGTGGCGGAGCACTTTGACAGCACCAAGGGGCACACCATGAGGTGTCAATGGCCAATTGGCAGTCATCAACAGTGCACAGTGGCCACATGGTTAATGGGACATCATTGTGCACACAATGACAATGTCACATTTACCCCACTGCTGACTGCACATGCCATGTTTGTGTATGTGATTTTGTACGTTGGCATTTACTCCCTCACATATCACTTGTGATATTGATGGGCATATACACAGAACAGTGTTGTTATGGACTCTCCAATGTGTACACATGTCAATATGTGAAAGTGCAGGGATAATCACAGCAATGTATGTCTTTATGAAGAATGTGCAGACTTGCCTGTCTTTCTATGTTGGATCATGCACACCCTTGTCGTTTACGCTCAGCTTGTGGTCATTGTGTGGATGTGTGCATGTTCAACTTACGCCTGAAGGTGTGTCAGGTACAGCAGGTAGGTATGAGACAGTAGTGTTGCAGTTTTACACATATGCTGTGTGAAACAGTCTCAGGCCTGCTCTTGCTAGATGTGGCCATATCCCTATGTGCATTCTCATAGTCAGATGTTGTTTCGGAGGTACTTTCTGTGTGAAAGGGGACAAGTGTGCGAGTAGTGTAGCTGAAGGTGTCCCTACATGTAAGCTGCTCTGTAACTCAATTGTGATGAATGTCATTGTTAGCATTGTTGTCAGTCAAAACGTAAGATGTTGTACACATCTCTTGGTGTATTGCATTGACATGTGTCCACTTTCATCTCAACTAGGAGGAGACCAAATCTGCATCGTCCCTTCACAGTGCTTGCAGACGTGGAGAATGAGGTGATCATCTGGAAATTCCGATAGAGCCACCCTACAGAACCTATGTGCTATGTTGGAGCCCCACCTGCAGGCTCACAGATTATATCCAACAGTTTTCACCCCAACGTCTAAGGTGAGGGCGGCCCTGCATTTTTTTGCCACTGGATCATTCCAGCACACGGTGTCCAGCGCAGGTGGGATGTCGCAAATGATGTTCAGCATGGTGCTGCATGATGAGCTGTCCGCTATGATGGTCTACAAGGACAGATATATCCATTTCCTCAGGGGGCGTGAATTGGCGGTTGTGAAGGGAGATTTTTATGCCCTTGGACGCATCCCCATGTTGTTGATGCCATTGATTGCACCCATGTTGGGTTTGTTCCTCCACAGGCATGTGAGCGCATCTACAGGAATTGTAAACATTTCCACTCCATAAATGTGCAAGTGGTGTGCCAGGCGGATATGATCATCTTGCACGTGTGTGCCAAATTTTCAGGCTCAGCCCATACATCCTGCGTGACAACATTATACCACAGCTGATGGCTAATCTGCTTCTTGAGCGTGCATGAATTGTGGATGAGTATGCATAGTCAAATAGCGTGCTGTGTGTGTGACATGCTTTCCTCTGCCACAGTAACATTACAAGGTTTATCTGTGTTTTTCAAACCAAGGTGACTCTGGATATCCCAACCGTCCTTGGTTGCTGAGCCCACTGCGGAATCCCAGGACACCAGCTAAAGTCGGCTACAATGATGACAATGGGTGGACACGTCGTGTGGTGGAGAGAACTTTTGGTCTCCTGAAGTTACGATTTCGCTGCCTGGACAAGACCAAAGGTGCACTGATGTACTCACCCAGGAATGTGTGTCAGATTGTGGTGGCATGCTTCATGCTCCACTGTAGTGTAGTTCCTATGTTCCCAATAGGCTCTGCGCATTGGAATAATATATTCAGCAGTGTAGACGTAGGACTGAGGTCGACTAGGTCTCTACTGACTATATTAGACTTAAGGTTTGCCAGCTAGCTCAGAGGTCACTAGAAACTTTCTCGAATAAATGAGGAGGAGTTTAACCTCCCTGGATAGACAAGAAGGGATTAGCTTCTGACAACCATATAACATGACAACTTTGCTCCCTCAGAATAAGAGTGTATCTCTAGAGTCGTGTGAAAACAATAGACAGGTATTTCACTCAGTCAAATGTGCGTACTTAGTCTCACCAGAGTGCAGAGAAAAGAAAGACGGGCGTTTTCAATAAAAAGGTGTCATTTATTGAGCAGTCTTCTTTCTCATGCAAGAGAAATGAATTGCCATAATTGCAATACTTAATGTAAAGTAAAGTGCGTACAGGTAAAAGAGTATTATGAAATAATACTGTAAAAGCAATGATATGGTTTCTTAGCCATAAGATACTTTAAAAAGGATATAATATATACATACATACATACATATATACATTGACTAACGTACTCAACTGGTGCTTCTAAATACGCCTACCCCGGTGTACCTGACCTAAGCCTAATACGTGGGAAGGTGTAAGTAAGTAGCAGTTTTAGTTAAGTTGGTTTTGCCAAGAATCTGACTCAAGAATTCTCTTTAAGGATTTAGTCAGTTCCGTACCTGGGTAATAGAATGCAGGAGGTCTGGTATCTCTCTTTCAGGACTCGATATCCCAGCAGCCCGCGAAGGCGGCTGAGAACACCTGAGCTGGATTTCTCGGCAGGAGAAAAGACAGCGTCTCTCTCAGTGCGTGAAAGAGGAGGGGCAGCGTCCGTGGGCTCTCGGATCAGCTGGGCTCTCGGTCAAGTCGATAGCTGCTCGGCTCCAAAACCACCTCCGTGTGTTTGCTTAAGGCAACGTTGGTATATTTATACCTGAAAGGTGCTGAGTTTGACATAAGGTGTGGACATAAGACGTCAATAAAGATGTCACTAAGAACTGACTGTTCCTTTAGTGTTCGCAGGAGTTTAATGACAAATCAAAACAAAAGCAAATGGGGATTTCCCAGGTTGCTGGAGGTTTGGTGTGTCAAAAGAACTCGTTGTGCTTTCTAGGAATCCAAGGAAGTAGCTTCTGCCGTGCTTTGAACTGTAAGGGCTATTTACTTAAAATGGATCTGATTCTTATGCCATTATAGGGATATTATTGATTATAGCCGTACAAGGGCATAAAATAGCAATATTGATCCAGGTTCCTAGATAAAAACACAATACACACTCCACGATCTAATGTCCATCATTACTAAAACCAAGCAATAGTAAACATTTAAAGGTGCATGTGTATTCCAACCCACCCCAAAATATATTTTATGCATTCGAAATGGTGTATGCGAAATACACGAAAATGATTATTGGTACTGTACGCTTTTCAAGCAGTGTAATCATTCAGTTAAACATGCTTATATATTAGCTGAACGATTTGCGAAAATTACACATGAAAAGGCTCTTAATACAGAAAAGAAGGTCAAGACCATTCCATCACATATAAATACAGTTGTTGTAAATGTGCTAGTTGCTGAGGTAATATATTGTCTCTAGAGTTTCCTAAAAATAGAAGCTCTGTTCTTTAAGAATAGTTCTACTTTAAGCAGAGTACATGTGCCAGAAAAAGGTAAATATTTTGCGGGTTTTGAAAAAATAATTTCGCTTTCAGGGGAAAAAATACTTCCAAATGTTTTCAGTAGCTTTTGTTTATCAAAGCTGAAGGCCGAATTCAGAGTTCAGGGGAACGCTGTGTGCTTGTTGCTTAAAAAGTTAATCTTTCTGTTCAGGGGAGAACATCATTTCAGACAGACTCGCAAAAAATTGGTCTACAACATCAGGTCAAAGTTCGACCAAGTTTGAAAGTGCTGCAACAGTGCATTCGTGAGAATGATTGCTATCATCGATGTCAGGATCAGCAATGCTCACAGAAGGTCGTACCTGGGTGATGCTGCTCTCATCTCGTACTTCACTGCCACCTAATCGTAGTAGTGAAGTCTCAACGAATGTCGTCATCAGAATGGGTAGCCGCTGGGGACAACACGATGCATGAGCCATTACCGGACTTAGCAAAGTATCTGTATCCAATGGTACTGCTGATGGTAGTGTAAGACAGACGTCCAACACGCATTCTTCTCCGCATAGCATACATCGAAGCACAGGTAGGATGCAATTTTGCCAGATAGGTCTGAATGAAAGAAACCAGGTCATATTCAGATCTCTTAGCCGGGCTAAACCAAAGACTTTAGTTATGCAGTCCCGATAGCGTATAGCTAGGATCGTTTCTTCCATCGTTGCTGGAGTCTTGTCTGCGACTTGGCTTGCCATATCGGAGCAGAAGGGTCAAAAATAAAATTCCTGCTACGAGTCCCAAAAGTAGTGGTAGGCCGCCAAAGACAGAATGGACAACATTGGGAAAAATGCCCAGAACTGCTTCGAAGGGTGTTAACAGTCCCGGAAAAATTGTCTTAAATATATGTGGGATACCACTGGCATCAGACATATTTAGGATTTGGCTTAGCATTTCTACGAAATGCACGGGGCAATTTGTTGATAAAAGGGTATGTATCACTGCCGTTGTCCTTGCAACTAGAAGATCATACGTTTCTTTTGATGACATTAAAGGCTCGGTTGTCTGTAAAAGAACAGACTTCATTCTGCTTAAAGTATCAATTCATATAGAAGAGATATTCAAAGAAGGCCAAATCGTCGCCTCCGTATCTGGAGAGCTGTTTGGATACAATACTTGCATACAGCAAGTGACCATGGAACTAACGCTTACGAGATAGGCTTTCCCTGGCACCATGCCACAACAGCTGTGGTCCATTATTAGAATATAGTTCCCGTTAGAAAGCCGTATAAAGAATGGCTCTATTTGTGTTGCAGGTGTGCCATGCTGGTGATATGAAAGGTTATTTGAAGTCCCCTCACAGGCCCCATGCAAATTAAATACCTTGGCATAAAGTATACCGCTTAGTGATTGTTTACAATTATTACCACTAAGAAATACATTCTGTTTCTTTTCACTATAACATGTGTGTGTGTAAGGCAATTTCCATGATGACTTAATGTACGCTTTACCCAACCTTTCATACTGGCCCGCTGGTATATACTCTTGGCAGTATTTAAATTGCAAAGTTGTTATCGGAATTGTAATTATTCCGTGTATTATCCATTCAATGACATGTCTTTCTGACATTGTCAATGATAATCTCTCAAGTTTTTCAATGCTCAGAGTCGTATAGTCTGCTCCTTTTTGTGCCAAACTAATTTGTTTATTAGTAAGGTTAAAGATAGAGAATAATGACGTTGTGTTTATCAAACGCCATGGCACGTAGCCTGAGCGCAGATTTTGCAACGTCCAACCTAGCTGTACAATAGAACGTAATTGGGACTGACCGTGTTGCAACATTAGTAAGTCCTGATCTATTATATCGATAGCAGATGATACAATACTGTCCAGTGAATATATTCTGGAGGACAGAGTCATTAGCCCATTGTCCACAACAGAAAGTGATTTTTCCAAATTAATACGATCAATTTCTCGTATTTGTTCTGCTGTCTCAATTTGAGTTACTTTCCAAGCTTCGTTGTACGTAGCGTATATACCGGCCGCTATGAAAAGTTTTTGACACTGTTTGCGTGGTCCCATTATGAAATCGCGCAAGTCAGCACCATCTTTAAGTAAAGTCAAGTGTTGCTTAATTTCAGCCAGTGTGGATGTCTCTAGCCATTCAAGGCATAGTTTACCTACACTGTATGTTGTTACTATCCCTGGATGTTGTCTCTGGGGGTATCTAGGGTCTGGTCTGGTCATTTTGAACCCCTTCTTTTTTTTCAGGAATCTATCTTGACAGGTATTTGTGTCTGTTGGCCAGATCAACCACTTTTTCCAATCAGGATGTGTTCTGTTTTGATGTAAAATATTGGATACGTCTATCTCCACATCTGTAGTGTTATTACTATCAGGTATTGGCTTTGGAATATACGGTTTGTTTAAGTCTTTAATCTTAGCTAGGCCAAGACAAGTAGTCTGTTGAATGGTGTCATTCAAGAATATTATTTGTTCTGGGATCATGCAGGCTCTAAATAATGCTTCTAAACCTTGGACCTGCCAATTCTTTGTACCCCAGATGATTTTCGTTTCAATGTTGTCTTTCCAGAAATCAAAACCAAATGTAATCATTTTTTCAAAAAATGTTTCAGAATAAATTAATTTAGTATTTGTCAACATTGTTTTTATCCCTGTCTTATTTACCAGTTTAAAATAAAACGTTTCTGCATCACTTGTGTTAAACCCTGAGAAGTATAGGATTTTCTCATAAAATGTTTTCGAACTGCCTTTTGGAGGAGTTGCACAATGTTCCCATTGATTATACTTAAAAACCTTTCTAGGTTGAGCAGATTTATGTAAATAGTGATGAGCAAAGTGGTTGTAGCAGTACATTTGTTCATAATTCGAGGAACCCTGTAAGTAATCATGTTCTGTAAATTTTGCTGACATTACTAAATCTGACATCATATTATTTATGCTTTCAAAGTCCCAATCATCAGAGAATGTACTTGGTTTTACAAAGTCACTTAATGAAACTTTGAACTGATGTGGATATTTCAAGAGTTCAACCGGGCCATAGATTTCGTAATCCGTTTTGTCCCAAGCTACCCCACTGGGTATTGGAATGGCTGTGACATTCACTGATGATAGTTCTCCTTTCTCGATGTGAGATGACTTGTGTGGCTTTAGGACCAAGTTGATGTTCTGACTTGCTGTGTCCATTGTACTGTATTTTCCCTCAATGAATTTTCCCAAACAAAAAGTACCATGAAGAGCCAAAGCAGGAGGAAAAGTACACCTAACACAATCCAAAATTCAATCCATGGAGAAATCAGATAGGTTTCTTTGAGTTGATGAAAGAGTTCAGTTAATTTGTCTTTGAAAGTTTTTATTGTTGGCATTTCTTCAGGTTTGCTTGGATCTTCAGAAAAGTTATCAAAATTGATGAAGTAGCCAGATGCAGCTCTATCAATATTTGGTATTGCTTCCGAATTTTCTGTTGCTTTTTCATTTTTTCTTTCATTAGCTTTAAGCTTTGATAACTTTATTTTGGTCGGATGACCATAAAAGTGCACATAAAATACATCAGCACGTTCAATAAAACAATAAATAGGCATAAAATGTTAAAGCAGAATTAAACTAGAAGTTATCAAAGTACAAGGATAAAAGCAGTAAATACAACAATTAGTTTAGTTTAAAAAAGTTTGTCTCCTGCGCCACATGCTTAAAAGATAGCGTGAGACCGCAAACACAATCGGAGGATGGGTATCATAGGTTAAAATCCTGCAGGCCTGTGTAAAATGCAAGAGTCCCAGGTTCTTACAAATGGGGATCAGCCAACATTTTCTAATTGCAGAATAGGCAGGGCAAAAAAACAATACATGGGTTACATTCTCATTTTTATAATTAAATGCAGGGCAAATTTTGGTGTTAGATTTGACCCATTTAGATGTGAAAGACCCAATAGGTAGAGTACCATGCCTTAACTGGAGATATAGCTTTCGAGCAAACGGGGGTTCAATTGTGTCCAAGAATTCCTCAAATTTGAGTTCAAGTTTTACTTTGAGGAATTCAGAAGTTAACCTGCCCAATGATGTAGAGCTCGATAGCATCTGAACGCTCTGCTTGCGTATATGAGAAAGATGTTCCTTCTTTGATATCCCTAGGCAATAAGTCTCTGGGTTTTCCCACAGTTCCAGAAGACCGAGCCTGGTACTAGCCGCACAAATGTGCTGAAGCCAAGGGATCTTTTTGTGTATAAGAAGAGACAAAATCTCAGAAAATTCTGCTCTGTACGCGGCCAGTTCAGGGACTGACCACAGCCTCTTCCAATACATGATTGGTCTTGCACTGATAATCTCTTCTAATGGGACCATGCCCAGATCAAACCTAAGAGGAATCAAAGGCATGCTAGGCGGTGACCCAACTAGGTTTCTCACAAAAGAGTGTTCTGCCTGTTTGAGGATCGTTATCTGCTTGTGCCCCCAAAGTTCTGCCCTGTAAATTGCTGCCATTCTAGCCTGACGGCAGTCTATTTCCAGAGCTGGGGACACCGGCCTGAATGTTGACTCCCTAAAGATTTCACTTATACCCCCAGCAAGCTGGGATAACTTGAGTGTGGACTTGGCAATCTGGGTGTTCCAATCGAAGTTCTTAGTTAAAGTAACACCCAGATAAACAAATGTTTTCACTCTTTCAAGGGGGGTACCATGTAGGACCGGGTTTGGACGTACCTGCTTAGGGGGATTAAACATCATGAATTTAGGGCCCAATTCACAGAACTAACTTAAGACAAAATCCTAAACTTACTACTTTTGGTATTCACAGAAGTTAGGATTTTGTCTTAAGTTTGTCTTAAGACAGACTTAAGACAGACTTAAGTTAAGATGTTGTCTTAAGTCTGTCTTAAGTTTGTCTTAAGCCAAACTTAAGACAAAATCCTAACTTCTGTGAATACCAAAAGTAGTAAGTTTAGGATTTTGTCTTAAGTTAGTTCTGTGAATCGCCCCTTAGTTTTTCCCAGATTGATTTCCAATCCCCGGAGCTCACAGAACTCGACAAATCCATCAAGAGTTTTTTGAATGCCCGATGATGTTCTAGACAACAACAATGTGTCGTCTGCGAACATCAGATCGGGCACTCTGCCCGTGGCCAGTTTAGGGGCATTGTTGTTAACCACACCATTCAAGTATTCCACAAGGCCATTAATGTAAAGGCTGAATAGTGTGGGTGCCAACACGCACCCTTGGCGAACTCCTTTTTGGACTGGAAACTGATCTGTGAGTTCACCATGCCTACCACACCTTACTTGGGCAAAATTATTTATATGTAGCCTAGATAATACATTTAGTAGGTATGGAGGGAGTCCCAAGTCTGCCAACACCTTCCACAATTTGGCACGCAGAACCAGATCAAATGCCGCCCGCAGATACACAAACACAAGGTAGAGGCTGCCACCCTCCACCTTTGCTGTTTTCCAGTACAGGACCTGCAGGCGAAATATTTGGTCTAGGGTAGATGTTCCCGAACTAAACCCTGCCTGGAGTATAGAAAGGATCCCTTTCTCTTCGATCCATCCGAGGATCCTATCAAGGATAACCCTCCCCATCAGCTTTTGTGAAGTATCAATTAGACTGATGGGTCTATAATTAGAGGGGTTAAGCGGGCAGCCCTTTTTTAGAATAGGGACAATTTCTGCTCCTAGCCACGTTGGGGGCAGGTCATCTCCCTGCAGAATGCCATTAAATAAGACGACCAAATAGGAGGCCCAAATTTTCGGTTGCCCCCTAAACAAATCCCCCGGCAGTTTATCCAAGCCTTATTGGGGAGCAATTTGCCTATGGCTGTCTCAACCTCTATCAGGGTGAAAGGTTCCACCTAAACGAGGGGCATAGGGGCTTCAATCAGCCATCCACATTCATCAGCCCCATTGACGCCCTGCAGTTGCTGAGGTTGCTGAGGTTCTAGAGTACTACGAGGCAAGGCATCAAGCTCAGAGATACCATATAAAGCAGCAAAGTGGTTTTCCCAGATTGAAGGGGCAATATTGGGGGCAAGCGCCTGGGTGTGCCCATTAGGACCAGTGGCAACAATGGACCAGAATAGTTTAGAGTCCTTACACCTGAGTGCAGATCCCAGCTCCTCCCACATTGCGGCTTCCCATTCCCTTTTAGCATCACAGATTGCCTTTTTATATGTAATGCAATGCATCCTGATGGCCTCACTATCATTGGTTTTTAGTACAGTAAGCAAAGACTTTTTGGCCTTCCTAAAGGAGCTATTGAACCGTTTAGAAATCGTGGTCCGGGTGTTATTTGCCCTTTTTACTGGGTACAGAATATCTTTTAGTATGGCAACCAATTGGTTATGTATTTGAGTTGCCCTACCCAGGTGACCGGATTTCCCTATCTTTTCGATGAGCGGGATAATGATTTCATATAGTTCTGCCAGTTTGGTGATCGACGCTTGTAGATCTGGCCATTTAACCCTACGCCTACAGTTTGTTCTTATTAGTGGCACAGTAACAGAATGATCAATCGTAGTTGAACCCTTCAACCCGAAACTCCCCGGTTTGAGGGACAAAACTAGGGCATTATGGTCACTGTCAAACCTTTCAATGACCCTAAATTCAGACAGCCTATCCCAATGCCTAGCCTCAATAAAAATATAATTGATTATTGAGGTCTGTTTTGATCGACTAAACGTGGCTCTCCCTGGTCTGTCAGGCTCCACCCTCCCATTGCATGCTCTTAGCGATGTGGCTAGCGCAAACGACTGCATTTGCAAAACGAGAGGGGTCCATGCCTTGACCTGAGGGGCCAGTGGCTCTGGGATAGCCCAAAGCGAATCCACATTGTCCTGATCACCAAAGTTCGGGTCCATAAGGGGCTCAAAATGACAATGAAAATATCCACCCAAAATTAATACAGTAGAGGGGTCAATCGAGTGTATGAGGGTTAATAGTGTTTCAATAGCTTTTGACTCAAGACCCCGCCAAACTGGCCTTGAATATACATTTATCAAAGCAATATTTGGCCCATTAGGCAAGATCAACAAAACACACAGGACATCTATTGAATTAGTTAGGATTGGTGTTACTTTTACTCCCAAGTGCGTGCCAACCCATATAGACAATTCTCCCGAGGGTCTGCCCCTGTCACCCATGCTTGCCAGAATATCATATGTTGCAAAACCCTGGGCTACACTTTCTTTTAGCGCCCAAGTTTCTTGCAACATACAGATATCATGCGAAGCCATAAGGGAGCCCCACTCTGGAATGGGCAATTTACTCTTAAGACCCGCCACATTCCAGGATAAGATTTTAACTGGAGCGTCAGCCAAGTCTTGCTTTGTTAATTCACAATCCAAAGGCCAGAGAGATTGTTGAAAGCAGGAAGGCCAACTTCTACACCTTGCTCAAGCTCGCAATTCACTGGTTGATGTTTATCAAAAAAAGGGACAGTTACAGGTTGAGTGGTTTGTACTGATGTCAAGTTTTGTTACGGGGCAAGATTTTACATTACTAACTAAGTTGTCAATGATGGGTAGCATGATATTAGGGGGCCCCGTCTGTCAATCGCAGTCATCAAAGCCTGAAAAGGCATCGAATCTATTTGTGACTTCCAGCGGGGTAAACGGCAACATGTGGTCCATCCTCCTATTTCTATTTCTGTGTCTCTTAAATGGTACAATGTCCCACCTAGATGAGTTTTCAAAATTCACAGGGTTAAATACATGGGTCCTATACAGTTTGTTAGGAGGTATGGGAGGGTTGGTCTGCAGGCAAGATAGAGTCCTGGGGTATGTTATAGGGGTCACCAAAGGTCTTGGATAAAAATAAGTCAATTCACAGGGGACAATTGAATTTCCAACATTCCCTGGTCACCAATTTAGAATACATCTAACAGCTCTGGTATCTCTGAAGTTGATAACAATTAAGTCCCCCTGTATGTCTTTTACTCTGCTTCCCAACCATTGAAGTCGCCGAACATGCAAGATTTCACCATTAATGTTATAAGGGAGAGGTCGATTTTGGTTAAGCCAATGCATAGTTTTGTTTTTTAACTGGAAGAACCCTTCCCTTTTCCCGTCCGCTAATATGGGGACTCCCGTAAGAACAACCACAAAGGGTACCGCTTCAGGGGGTAATTCTACTTGACGGCCCCTAAGGTTACCTGCTCTAACGGGGCTAGTACTTCCCCTATCGCCTTGATTTTCTCCATTATAAGATTTTTTCTTATCTAGCTGCTTTACTATTCTGGCATCAGACGATGCCGGTTTTTGGTCTGGTTTAGGGGGTATGGCCCTATGCTGTTCAGAATTAGTGGGCTTATTGATTTTATTTTCACCTTTATGGGCAACGGGAGTGGGAGATAGCACTATTTCTGGAGGGGATAGGGCCGGCTTCGCAAGGTTCTTAGTTAACCCAGTATTGTTACCAATAGCCAGCTCTAAGTTCTCCAACCGTTGCTCAAACCTCTTCAACCTCTCTATCACGGGTAAAATGAAAGACCTAATCATGTGTTCCAGACTTTCCAAAGGAGCAAGAGACAATGCTTCCCTTGGCTGACAGTGTGGAGGAGTGACTAAGCCTGGTGACGTTGGTACAGTTATTATATCAACTGTTGGAGTAGGTACGGTTGAAATAGGGCCCTTTAAAATTGGCCCAGTTGTTACAATACCCTTTGAAGGTTTACCAAAGTCAGAATGGCTAATCTTCGTTCTTTGCGGATAGCCACCCCTCTTTCTTCTTTTGCTAGGTGGTGGGCCAAGAACTTAAAGTGTCACAGAATTCTTGGTCCTCTTCTTGGCAGTCCCAACTACTGGTAAAGCTGGCTCGGCTGTCACATCTGATCCCATGGTAGAGTTACTACCGGGGAGAGATATGAAATTCGGGTACAAATCATTTGACACATCGGGTAAAGAGGATGATGTGTCGCGCAAGAGCATTGGGACATTATCTGTTGAAAGAGGATCTTCAATGTCGATGTGAGAGCTTACATCAGGTGGGATAGTGTGTTGTGAAAGATCCAGGGGAGGTCTATTTTTCATACCTTCAGTCCGTCGTCGTTCGGCATGGCATTCGGCCAATACACTCTCCCTATCAACGTCTGGGGCAACCCTAGTAAATAGCTTTCCAGTATACCTTTACTAGTTCCTCCTGACTTCGCCGATGGAGGTTTTTCAAGGTTCAGGGCCATGATCCCACAATCACAAAGTACAAACAGATAATCCTCCCAGAAATGTTAGGTGATGGGCCCAGCCCAGCCTCCTGTGGCCTATGAGGGCCTATGAGGGCCCGCCCTTTGCCCGGGCTTAGCCCGGCGCTGCCCGCGGGGGGTGACGCTATTTTTATGCGCCTCCTGGCGCGATATCCCCATGCACGGCTTTCGGCCGCATGGAATGCTGGGATTTGTAGTCTGCTCTCCTCACGGTGGCTGCACCAGATGGCGTGGGTGTGAGGCGGCGGGAGGCGGAAAGATGCGAGGTCACAGGCGGTGTCCACAGCAGGACAGAATGCCTCAGGTAGGATCCGCTGAAGGGAGCAACCAGGGTCTGAAGTGTGCGCTAATCAAAGGCCAAAGGAGTTCCATTAGCATAGTCTGAGGCTACATCGTTGTAGACAGGTGTTTCTTGATGAACTGCTTCAATTTGGGTTTCAAGAGGCACAAGTTCCATGGAATTGTTGCATAGTCCTTTTTCATTCACTGCAGATTTATCAAATGTGATTAGTCTCTCAGTTTGAACCTCTTGGATTGTAGCAAATTTTGGTATTCTGCTATTTCCTGGGAGTCCACTGGGCCTACTACTTATTATTGGCCACATGATTGTGGTTTTACCAGGTCAATGGATACAACTCGGTTCTCCTTTTTACCAGCAAGGGGCGGTAGTACAACTGATCTTGTTCCGCTGACAGCTAAGACAGGTACTGCTTTTCAGTAAGAAGGCCCAAATTCCTTCTTCACCGCGATCTTCTCTCTGACCAGATCCCCAATCTTTGGAATCCAGACAGGCCTTGCTGGGACAGGTGGCTTATCTTCAGTGGCTGTTGGCTGCTGTTTTAACTTTATGTTGCTCAGGTCTTTTCTTGTTTCATTTAAGTCCTGTAAAACAGCCAAACGATCTTTGATATCAAAGCATTTTCTTTCTATCACTGAACTCTGACTATCTAAGTCCTGAATACGCATTCTAGTTCAGAACAATAGTTCGTACGGACTGAAACCTTTTAGAGAATTTCTTGGCAGATTGTTAAGACTACATTGGACGCTTGTTAAATGTTGGACCCACCCATCACCCGAACCTAATGCCCTCGCCGTTATAGAGTGCTTTATGTCCCCGTTTTTTCTTTCCACAATCCCATTTCCCTCAGGATGGAAGGGACAAGAGTACCTCAATGCAATGCCCATGCTGGTCATGGCCTCCTTATAAGCTCGAGAGCTAAAAGCAGGACCCTGGTCAGAATGTAGCATGCCAATTGCGTATGTGCCGATAAAGACTCGCAAATTCTGGCGTCAGCCGAGCGCTGGTGTCTGTATTTTTAAGTGAATCTAGTCTTAAAAGGAAATTAATGAGACGCTGGATTTTCCGTATTGATAGCCTTTTGCTAACTACAAGAATGGCCATGGAAATACTCCGGTCAGTTCACTACTGCGATCTCTGTTGCAGTTCGGACAGCTCTTTACAAATTTGTAATGTTGCAGGCTCATCCCCGGCCACCAGTATTCTGATTGTAATTCTTTCAGAGATTCCTTGATCTGTTTGTGCCTCGGACCTTCACCCATGTGTGCGTCTGCTATTAATAAGACTGTTCATGTTTGGAATTACTCTATCCCCCACTCCAGGGATTCGAGCAAAAGGAATGGAGTTTGCATCAATTATGTATGTATAATTGAGTGGATAGTTCACGGGTAGTGCTGCACAGTCGCCTTTTGAAGACGTTTTTACCGCCAGCATGGTTTCCCCGTCTATGTATTTTTCGGAACGCTTTTTTGTGGCTACGGAAGCCGGTTGAGTTGCTTCTGCTGCGGCTGTATTAGCCAATGAATTCCCTGCAACGTGAACGCCATCACGTTGATGACTCAGTGTATGTATCACGTGAGTCTTTCGTAGTTCTTTCTGCAAAAGAACTACTTGTTCCCAAAGCTTCTTATGCTTTATTGTGGCACCTGTGTCATCTTTGTAATTGTTTTGAACCCAGTTAAGCAAGTCATTATTGTAAGATTTGACGCAGAAATGTGAATCGCACACTATTAGTGTCGGGCATTCACGGTCGGCATTTTCAAGCGCTATCTTTAAAGATCTGATTTCAGCTCGCTGAGCCGAACTGTTCTCAGTGATTCAGTTTTTGTTATTTTTGGTCTGAATTTACCACAGCGCCAGCGACCTTTAACAATCGCGCACGCTACATTGTAGGATTTATTATCCACATCGTAATGTTGTGCAAATCTGTCCATATAGATTACACAAGAGTACTGTTGGAGAGGCAGAATTTCTATTGGCAGAGGATATTCTTCTTCATACTTTAAATCTTTCAGTTTTTTCATGTTCGTGTCAAAATAGTATTTCACGTCTTCTGCAGCAAGAGAATTTTCCCACTGTATCCATTTTGGATCTAATGCCACCGTTTTTAGATTAACTGGGCTTAATAACGCCTCAAGGGCTGATTCTGCTGTAAAAACAGTTATTCCTTTGCCTTGGGCTTGGGCTCTTTCTTTTGCTACAATAGTTTGAACCGCATTTACAATATTCTCAGTAAGACTGAATGTTTTTTCAGTTTCTGTGTACAAATGTGATTTGCAAGCAATTGGTACCGTTTCTCCCTCATTAGAGGTCAGGTACGTGAATCCGCATCTACTGGGATGACTCGGATTACAAGGTTGCGTGTGTTGTCGCAAGTTTGTAATTTTGTTTTAGCTAACATGTCTGTTTGCAATGATCTCAAAATTTCTGTGTGTTTCTGAGTCCAATTGATTGGTTTAAAATCAGGTTTTATTAATTCATAGAGAGGTTTAACCCTCTCTGCATAATTTGGAATGTAAATTCTTCCGAAATTCAGGAAACCTAGTATTGATTGTAAGTTCTTCAGCGTTTTGGTGCTTGGAGTACAGCGCACTTCTCTAAGAAGTTGTCTGCTAGGCTTTTGCCTTCACTTGATATTTCATATCCTAAAAACAGGACAGTCAGGTGGGCAATTCGTGACTTTTTAAAGTTGAATTTGTAACCCTCTGCAGCGAACCCAATTATTTTGGTGTTCACTCTTTTCAAGTGAGTATCCAGGTCATCATCTGTGAGATAGATGTCATCGACATAAGATAATGCCTCATCATCATATATTTGTAGTAACTCTGTTACTCTTGCTGAGAATAATCCTGGGCTATACTTGAATCCCTGTTGGAGTCGACAGAAATTTTTCTGTGACCCCATTATTGAGAAAGCGGTTAAATACCTGCTTGCAGGTGCAATGTTTTGACAAAAGAATCCATTAGAGATGTCTAATGTTGTTTTGTATTTTTTGCGAACGATGTTATTCATTAGTGCTGCACTGTGTGAGTTTTGTACAGCAAATGTCTTGCAACATGAGTTAAGGTGTCTGTAGTCCAAGACTAGACGATATGAATCGTCTGGTTTTGAGACTGGAAACAAAGGATTGTTCATTTGAGAGGTGCATGTTTTGATCACCCCTTGGTATTCAAGTTGATCTAAGATCTCCCTGACTTGTTTTTTAGCTTCTTGCTTAATTGGGTACTGCCTTTGTGCAGTTGGTTGACATTTTAACTGGATTTTGTGAGGAGGAGAGTCCTCATCTCATCCTACATGAGTTTTATATAATGCAGGTGCTTGAGCTACTGCCCATTTTCTTGCATATCTGTATTTTCTATGAATTGGAATATGATTTGAGAAGGCAGGCATAATCATTTCTTCGCCACGAGGGCACTCCCCTCGTAGGTTTACCAAAGTCAGAATGGCTAATCTTCGTTCTTTGTGGATAGCCACCCCTCTTTCTTCTTTTGCTAGGTGGTGGGCCAAGAACTTAAAGTGTCACAGAATTCTTGGTCCTCTTCTTGGCAGTCCCAACTACTGGTAAAGCTGGCTCGGCTGTCACATCTGATCCCATGGTAGAGTTACTACCGGGGAGAGATATGAAATTCGGGTACAAATCATTTGACACATCGGGTAAAGAGGATGATGTGTCGCGCAAGAGCATTGGGACATTATCTGTTGAAAGAGGATCTTCAATGTCGATGTGAGAGCTTACATCAGGTGGGATAGTGTGTTGTGAAAGATCCAGGGGAGGTCTATTTTTCATACCTTCAGTCCGTCGTCGTTCGGCATGGCATTCGGCCAATACACTCTCCCTATCAACGTCTGGGGCAACCCTAGTAAATAGCTTTCCAGTATACCTTTACTAGTTCCTCCTGACTTCGCCGATGGAGGTTTTTCAAGGTTCAGGGCCATGATCCCACAATCACAAAGTACAAACAGATAATCCTCCCAGAAATGTTAGGTGATGGGCCCAGCCCAGCCTCTTGTGGCCTATGAGGGCCTATGAGGGCCCGCCCTTTGCCCGGGCTTAGCCCGGCGCTGCCCGCGTGCTCCCGCGACGCGGGGGGTGACGCTATTTTTATGCGCCTCCTGGCGCGATATCCCCAAGCACGGCTTTCGGCCGCATGGAATGCTGGGATTTGTAGTCTGCTCTCCTCACGGTGGCTGCACCAGATGGCGTGGGTGTGAGGCGGCGGGAGGCGGAAAGATGCGAGGTCACAGGCGGTGTCCACAGCAGGACAGAATGCCTCAGGTAGGATCCGCTGAAGGGAGCAACCAGGGTCTGAAGTGTGCGCTAATCAAAGGCCAAAGGAGTTCCATTAGCATAGTCTGAGGCTACATCGTTGTAGACAGGTGTTTCTTGATGAACTGCTTCAATTTGGGTTTCAAGAGGCACAAGTTCCATGGAATTGTTGCATAGTCCTTTTTCATTCACTGCAGATTTATCAAATGTGATTAGTCTCTCAGTTTGAACCTCTTGGATTGTAGCAAATTTTGGTATTCTGCTATTTCCTGGGAGTCCACTGGGCCTACTACTTATTATTGGCCACATGATTGTGGTTTTACCAGGTCAATGGATACAACTCGGTTCTCCTTTTTACCAGCAAGGGGCGGTAGTACAACTGATCTTGTTCCGCTGACAGCTAAGACAGGTACTGCTTTTCAGTAAGAAGGCCCAAATTCCTTCTTCACCGCGATCTTCTCTCTGACCAGATCCCCAATCTTTGGAATCCAGACAGGCCTTGCTGGGACAGGTGGCTTATCTTCAGTGGCTGTTGGCTGCTGTTTTAACTTTATGTTGCTCAGGTCTTTTCTTGTTTCATTTAAGTCCTGTAAAACAGCCAAACGATCTTTGATATCAAAGCATTTTCTTTCTATCACTGAACTCTGACTATCTAAGTCCTGAATACGCATTCTAGTTCAGAACAATAGTTCGTACGGACTGAAACCTTTTAGAGAATTTCTTGGCAGATTGTTAAGACTACATTGGACGCTTGTTAAATGTTGGACCCACCCATCACCCGAACCTAATGCCCTCGCCGTTATAGAGTGCTTTATGTCCCCGTTTTTTCTTTCCACAATCCCATTTCCCTCAGGATGGAAGGGACAAGAGTACCTCAATGCAATGCCCATGCTGGTCATGGCCTCCTTATAAGCTCGAGAGCTAAAAGCAGGACCCTGGTCAGAATGTAGCATGCCAATTGCGTATGTGCCGATAAAGACTCGCAAATTCTGGCGTCAGCCGAGCGCTGGTGTCTGTATTTTTAAGTGAATCTAGTCTTAAAAGGAAATTAATGAGACGCTGGATTTTCCGTATTGATAGCCTTTTGCTAACTACAAGAATGGCCATGGAAATACTCCGGTCAGTTCACTACTGCGATCTCTGTTGCAGTTCGGACAGCTCTTTACAAATTTGTAATGTTGCAGGCTCATCCCCGGCCACCAGTATTCTGATTGTAATTCTTTCAGAGATTCCTTGATCTGTTTGTGCCTCGGACCTTCACCCATGTGTGCGTCTGCTATTAATAAGACTGTTCATGTTTGGAATTACTCTATCCCCCACTCCAGGGATTCGAGCAAAAGGAATGGAGTTTGCATCAATTATGTATGTATAATTGAGTGGATAGTTCACGGGTAGTGCTGCACAGTCGCCTTTTGAAGACGTTTTTACCGCCAGCATGGTTTCCCCGTCTATGTATTTTTCGGAACGCTTTTTTGTGGCTACGGAAGCCGGTTGAGTTGCTTCTGCTGCGGCTGTATTAGCCAATGAATTCCCTGCAACGTGAACGCCATCACGTTGATGACTCAGTGTATGTATCACGTGAGTCTTTCGTAGTTCTTTCTGCAAAAGAACTACTTGTTCCCAAAGCTTCTTATGCTTTATTGTGGCACCTGTGTCATCTTTGTAATTGTTTTGAACCCAGTTAAGCAAGTCATTATTGTAAGATTTGACGCAGAAATGTGAATCGCACACTATTAGTGTCGGGCATTCACGGTCGGCATTTTCAAGCGCTATCTTTAAAGATCTGATTTCAGCTCGCTGAGCCGAACTGTTCTCAGTGATTCAGTTTTTGTTATTTTTGGTCTGAATTTACCACAGCGCCAGCGACCTTTAACAATCGTGCACGCTACATTGTAGGATTTATTATCCACATCGTAATGTTGTGCAAATCTGTCCATATAGATTACACAAGAGTACTGTTGGAGAGGCAGAATTTCTATTGGCAGAGGATATTCTTCTTCATACTTTAAATCTTTCAGTTTTTTCATGTTCGTGTCAAAATAGTATTTCACGTCTTCTGCAGCAAGAGAATTTTCCCACTGTATCCATTTTGGATCTAATGCCACCGTTTTTAGATTAACTGGGCTTAATAACGCCTCAAGGGCTGATTCTGCTGTAAAAACAGTTATTCCTTTGCCTTGGGCTTGGGCTCTTTCTTTTGCTACAATAGTTTGAACCGCATTTACAATATTCTCAGTAAGACTGAATGTTTTTTCAGTTTCTGTGTACAAATGTGATTTGCAAGCAATTGGTACCGTTTCTCCCTCATTAGAGGTCAGGTACGTGAATCCGCATCTACTGGGATGACTCGGATTACAAGGTTGCGTGTGTTGTCGCAAGTTTGTAATTTTGTTTTAGCTAACATGTCTGTTTGCAATGATCTCAAAATTTCTGTGTGTTTCTGAGTCCAATTGATTGGTTTAAAATCAGGTTTTATTAATTCATAGAGAGGTTTAACCCTCTCTGCATAATTTGGAATGTAAATTCTTCCGAAATTCAGGAAACCTAGTATTGATTGTAAGTTCTTCAGCGTTTTGGTGCTTGGAGTACAGCGCACTTCTCTAAGAAGTTGTCTGCTAGGCTTTTGCCTTCACTTGATATTTCATATCCTAAAAACAGGACAGTCAGGTGGGCAATTCGTGACTTTTTAAAGTTGAATTTGTAACCCTCTGCAGCGAACCCAATTATTTTGGTGTTCACTCTTTTCAAGTGAGTATCCAGGTCATCATCTGTGAGATAGATGTCATCGACATAAGATAATGCCTCATCATCATATATTTGTAGTAACTCTGTTACTCTTGCTGAGAATAATCCTGGGCTATACTTGAATCCCTGTTGGAGTCGACAGAAATTTTTCTGTGACCCCATTATTGAGAAAGCGGTTAAATACCTGCTTGCAGGTGCAATGTTTTGACAAAAGAATCCATTAGAGATGTCTAATGTTGTTTTGTATTTTTTGCGAACGATGTTATTCATTAGTGCTGCACTGTGTGAGTTTTGTACAGCAAATGTCTTGCAACATGAGTTAAGGTGTCTGTAGTCCAAGACTAGACGATATGAATCGTCTGGTTTTGAGACTGGAAACAAAGGATTGTTCATTTGAGAGGTGCATGTTTTGATCACCCCTTGGTATTCAAGTTGATCTAAGATCTCCCTGACTTGTTTTTTAGCTTCTTGCTTAATTGGGTACTGCCTTTGTGCAGTTGGTTGACATTTTAACTGGATTTTGTGAGGAGGAGAGTCCTCATCTCATCCTACATGAGTTTTATATAATGCAGGTGCTTGAGCTACTGCCCATTTTCTTGCATATCTGTATTTTCTATGAATTGGAATATGATTTGAGAAGGCAGGCATAATCATTTCTTCGCCACGAGGGCACTCCCTGACAAACTCTGGAGGCCAGTCTTTCTCAGCTAATAGGATGCCATAGCCTTTTGAAAGGCTATCCCAAAACAGACCCCTTACTTTCCTAGTCTTATCTCCCTCTATACGCAATGTTATTTCGTATATTTTAACAAAACAGACCTCTTACTTTCCTAGTCTTATCTCCCTCTACACGCAATGTTATTTCGTATATTTTATGAGGTTCGCTAACTCTGGTATCTGCAGTTTCCACCTGAATGTATTGATTCGTGTCCACTGTCTCCAGATGATTCATCAGGATCTTGCGAGCTATTGTCACTTCTGCTGCGCTGTCTAGCATTGTCTGGGCCCACTCTCCGTTTTTCAGCTGTGTCCTCAGTATCCTCGACATGTTTGATTATTTTAATACTGGCAACCTTCTTTCTTGGAAATTGTAATTTTTTACTTTGAGCAGGTTCCTTGTCTTTGAACTTGATGTGCTCTTCCCTGTGTTCTGACCGTCCTCTTCTTTCCGATTTCTGCGAGGAAGTCTGAAAAGATCGAGAGGGACGTGTATCAATGTCTTGATATCTATCAGGCTTTTTCAAATTATCCCTATTTCTAAGGTTGTATCTTTTCTCAGAGGGCTCCCTCTGGGGAGACTTGTGTCCTTGGTCCGGAGATCTTTCTCTCCGCCGAGGAGACCTTCCTCTGGATTGGAATCTTTTTTCTTTGGGAGTGGATTGTTTGTTTCCATCCCAGCTCTTTTTTGGAGTGTTTAGATTATTTTTAATAAATATCTTTTCAGGATTTTCAGTTAGTTGGGGTTTTACCGGTTTTCCACCCAAACAATCTCTACCTAGTTCTTCATAGGATTTTTCTATGACTCTGGCAAGTTCAATTGGTTGGTCCGCTATATCTGTTTCTTTCAATTTCTGTAGGTAAGTTATATCCTCCATTGCCAATTGAACTAACTCTCCATATGCCTTTGTTAATCTTTTATTTTAACTAAGAGTTCTTCGCTTGACATTTTATCAATGTCTGGATGTGGTGTGTAGCTGGCCAGAACCGGCCACTTTGCTCCTGGTCTACCCAGTGGACCGAGCCTGGTGATGTGATCATTATGTTTTAGGGCGCCTTTGAACCAGAGCAGGTGCTCTTGGTAATTTAGTGGGATTTCAACATCCTCGAAAGGAGTGTATTCATACGGAGGTTCCTCTATTTTGTAATAGCGGAATTCGTGTGTTGCAGCGTTTGCTGCTCGAAAGTTTATCCATGAATAGAATACCTCTGTCTGCTGATATTCATGGGCCTCTACCACGAATATGACTGTACCACCTTGTGGTGTCAGTCCATTTTCTATAAGTTTAAGAGTTATAGTTTTTCTTATGTTGACCGGAATAAGTATAGCATTCGGGTCAGTCTGTAGGAGACTCGTGTCCTCCTCTAGGAGTCGAGCTGCCACCCTCTCTTCTTCACTTTTCCCCATTTTACTGGCTGAAAAAGTTTTTGTTGCAGATCATGTTTCAAGGAAACAAAGATTATGTGCACAATATTTTGAAACACTGTATCCTTCAACGTTGACTAAACCAAAAACTATACATAGGAATCTCTTCCTACTAACCTTTTACCCACTACAGACGTCTTTTGGAGTATTTACGGGAAAAAGGGTCTGTGTGAAAAAGCACGACTGAGTTACTCTAACGTCTTGCGTTAGTTTTATCGCCTAATCAAACGTTGGGCGCCATGTAGTGTAGTTCCTATATTCCCAATAGGCTCTGTGCATTGGAATAATATATTCAGCAGTGTAGACATAGGACTGAGGTCGACTAGGTCTCTACTGACTATATTAGACTTAAGGTTTGCCAGCTAGCTCAGAGGTCACTAGAAACTTTCTCGAATAAACGAGGAGGAGTTTAACCTCCCTGGATAGACAAGAAGGGATTAGCTTCCGACAACCATATAACATGACAACTTTGCTCCCTCAGAATAAGAGTGTATCTCTAGAGTTGTGTGAAAACAATAGACAGTTATTTCACTCAGTCAAATGTGCATACTTAGTTTCACCAGAGTGCAGAGAAAAGAGAGATGGGCGTTTTCAATAAAAATGTGTAATTTATTGAGCAGTCTTCTTTCTCATGCAAGAGAAATTAATTGCCATAATTGCAATACTTAATGTAAAGTAAAGTGCGTACAGTAAAAAGAGTATTATGAAATAATACTCTAAAAGCATTGATATGGTTTCTTAGCCATAAGATACTTTAAAAAGGATAAAATATATACATACATATATACATTGACTAACGTACTCAACTGGTGCTTTAAATACGCCTACCCCGGTGTACCTGACCTAATCCTAATAAGTGGGAAGGAGTAAGTAAGTAGCAGTTTAAGTTAAGTTGGTTTTGCCAAGAATCTGACTCAAGAATTCTCTTTAAGGATTTAGTCAGTTCCGTACCTGGGTAATAGAATGCAGGAGGTCTGGTATCTCTCTTTCAGGACTCTATATCCCAGCAGCCCACGAAGGCGGCTGAGAACATCGGAGCTGGATTTCTCAGCAGGAGAAAAGACAGCGTCAATCTCAGTGCGTCAAAGAGGAGGGGCAGCGTCCGTGGGCTCTCGCATCAGCTGGGCTCTCGGTCAAGTATATAGCTGCTCGGCTCCAAAACCACCACTGTGTGTTTGCTTAAGGCAACGTTGGTATATTTATACCTGAAAGGTGCCGAGTTTGATGTAAGCTGTGGACATAAGACGTCAATGAAGATGTCACTAAGAACTGACTGTTCCTTTAGTGTTCGCAGGAGTTTAATGACAAATCAAAACAAAAGCAAATGGGATTTCCCAGGTTGCTGGAGGTTTGGTGTGTCGAAAGAACTCGTTGTGCTATTTAGGAATCCAAGGAAGTAGCTTCTGCCGTGCTTTGGACTGCAAGGGCTATTTACTTAAATATGGATCTGATTCTTATGCCATTATAGGGCTATTATTGATTATAGCCGTACAAGGGCATAAAATAGAAATATTGATTCAGGTTCCTAGATAAAAACACAATACCACAACCTAGCCATTCGCAAGAAGATCCCCCTGATCCTGGATGATCATGAGCAGCCAAGGCCCCCGCCTGCAAATCAACCCGTGTCCAGTGATGAGGACAGTTGAGAGGAGGAAGGTGTTGACCTGCGTCAACAGCTTATCATCTGCTACTTCACTTGAAGGTGAGTGACAATGTACAACGGACCCATTGACTGAGGACGTTGCTGTTGTTGTGAGGCTGTATGTGAGCTTTGTGACTGCAGCCGGTTGTTGACTCAGTGGTGGCTGTCAATGTTTCTGGGTCAGGGTAGTTTGGAACATCTACAGGATGTGTATGTTGGCAATTGTTGCTCAATGTGATGCGTGCATGTTGGATTACCTTGATGGTAAGTGTTGTGGGATGTCTGTAATGCCGCACCCACACTAGTGAAGGTTGTTCTGTTGTGTTTTCCTAGGTCCCTTCAGACTCTCCTTGCCTACATACATTCCATACTCCTGGTACATTGTACTTATGGTGAAGACGGCACATCCTGGAATAAAGACAGAGCTGAAACAACATCTGTGTAAGGAGTATTTATTTACAATGCTGACATGTGAGGGGCATGAACCTTTACATTGAGGTTATTAGTGAAGCAGTGAGTTGACAGTTATAGTAAATGGATGAATCGAGTAGTCACCACATTGATGTGGTGACCCAGTCCAACAGACAGATGCCATTCACAAGCCAGTGTGGGTAAGGACAGTCCAAAAAGTCAATGCAGTAGTGAAGAGGGTTGCCATCATGGCTCGCTCTGTGTCTGACGTTTGGCAGGTGCTTTGCCACAGGATGCTCCCAGGGATTTCTTGGGACGGCCCCTTCGTCGCTTGGCAGGGAGGGCCTCAGCTGCAGGGCCGCTGAAGGTGAGGACTCACCCCTCTCAGGAGAGGATGTTGAACTGTCATCCTGCGGCACAGCAAGGGGAGGTGGAGGTGTTGTTTGTGGTACAGGCCTGCCCTTCAGTACCACCACTAGCTGGCCCAAGAGGTCCACAATTTGTCCCATGCGGGTATCCATGGACCTCATCAGCAGGAGCTCGCGGTAATCTTCTTCTGACCGGCCAGTTCATCCCTGGGCCCGTTCATATGCCCCAAGCACTCTGTTTATGTTGTCCAGGGCTTCGGTTCCAGACTCTGGTTGTCTGTGAGTGACCCTGCCCCTCTCACCTGCCCTGCTGCCAAGGACCTGTTGCCTCACCAATGTAGGCTCTTATATCCTCTCCCTGCCCTACTCAGTTGGTGGGGTGGTCATCCTCTGTGTCCGGTGGAGTATTGCAGGCAGCTCAGGTGGTGGTGGTGGAGGACGCACAGGCCGTAACAGCAGGGATCTGCATAGCTGTTGATGTTGCTGCAGATGTGGTGGGGGATGATGGGGTCCTGGGACTGGTTGTGCCCTGGCACACCAGATGGGCCGGCTCGGAGCTCTGCGTCCTCTGAATCCTGGGAGTCAACATCCGAGAGTCCAATTTCCGGGGGGTGGGGGGGAGGGAGGGGAGACTAGCTCTACAGGTTGCTAGTGTTGTCCTCTGCAGTCAGTTCTTGGTCACCTGTGGGACAGATGGGAAATGGTCATTGTAGTGCACCCTGTAAGATTTGTGTTAGATGTGTATTATTCACTGTTTGTACACCACACAGTTGACTGATAATCACATTGTTTGTATGTGTACTACTGTGCCTCCTGACATGATGTTGAGGTACATGCATTACTTGTCCATGGTGTGAGGTATCAAAATATACCATGCACCAAGTGCATGTTTTGTGATTACTGGGACATGTTGCCATCTAGGGACTAGCGCAACAAAGATTTTCTGTGACACTTCTTTGTTGATTACTCTGCCCTGACAGACGTTACATCTGAGCATGAACTGGCCTTTGTTATCTCAGGCATACCTTTGTCATGTCGTGCAAACCTGAATTTGTACCACCAACCATGATTTCTTTCTTTTCATATGGTCCTTGCTGCTCTGCCCACATGTCACTTACACATGGCATTCAGTGCTGTGAATGATCGTGCACAGACTATCTTCTACATGTGAATTGGTGTGTCACACCTTTTTGTTGTTGTGACAGTTACATTTGCTTAGCTGAATGCACACTGTGAGTGGCAATAGAATCTGTGTGTATTTTTGTGTGATGAGAGAGCTGTTGTTGTCATATGGCACCATGCTTTTTGAGAGGAATGACATGGTGCATGTACTGGCTACTACCCTGTCCTGTTTTCACATTTGGGTTGGATTTGTGACTCATCTATGTGTGTGTGTGTGTGGTGGAGGCTTCTATGGTGCTCAGGGGTGTGACAAGAAGGCATATAATGTCTCCCTACCTGTTAGTTTGAAGTGTACAATGTAATGGCTGCCATATGCATCTGGGTGGGAGTGAGTGCTCCATCTTGGTGGGCTGGGGAACAAGGAGGCATGGTGGGAGTAGTAGTGCAGTCTTCCCACCCCACACTGCACCCTCCCTGGGAAGATGTCTACCTACTTGTTAGTTGTAAGTGTACAATGCAATATCTGACACATGCATCTGGGTGGGAGTGAGTGCTCTATCTTGATGAGCTGGACTACCAGGGTGCCTGGTGGTAGTATTACTGCAGTCTTTCCACCACCCTCAGACACCTCTCCCTCTTAAGATGACTACCTACCTGTTAGTTTGGTGTGGGCAATGCAATCTCTGTCACATGCCTCGGGGGAGAGTGCTCCATTCCTGTTCAGGTGTGGGACAGGGTGCCTGGTGGGAGTTGTGGTGCAGGACTCCCACCCTCAAGCAGCCCTCTTTGGGAAGATGCCTACCTACCTGTTCGTTTGAAGTATACAATGCAAAGGCTGACATATGCATCTGGGTGTGAGGGAGTGCTCTATCTTGATGAGCTGGGGAACATGCATGCATGGTGGGAGGAGAAGTGCAGTTTTCCCACCCTTATACACCCCTCCCTGTGAAGATGGCTACCTACCTGAAAGTTTGTTTGTAGATATACAATGGTTTCCAAATGCTTCTGGGGGTGAGTGCTCCAACCTGCTTGTTTGTGTGCCTGGGGGCCTGGTGGGAGTTGTTATGCAGTCTTCGCACCCACAGACACCCCTCCCTGTAAAGATGGCTACTTACCTGTTAGTTTGATGAAAGCAATGCCGTATCTGCCACATGCTTCCTGGCGGGGGAGTGCTACATCCTGTTCGGGGTGGGACAGGGAGTCTGGTGTGAGTTGTTGTGCAAGCCTTCAACCCCTAAAGAGCCCTCCCAGGGAAGATGGCTCCCTACTTGTTAGTTTGATGAGGGTAATGTCATGGCGGCCACATGCTTCTGGGTCGGGGAGTGCTACATCCTGCTCGGGGTGGGATGGGGGCCTAGTGTGAGTTGTTGTGCAGGCCTCTCACCCCCAACCAGCCCTCCTTAGTCGCCTAAGAGAAGCCAGTCCACGCCCAGCCGCGCCTATCGTGCCTATAACCAAGTTTTCCGGTAAAATGGCCAGGAATTTAATCACATATAACTCCGTTGCTCTACATAAGTTAAGAAAGGTCCCTAACCCCAAATGCCTGCACCGCACCCGCCCCTTAGATGCCTCATGTAAGTGTGCTTATTGTAATTGGAAACTACCAGGAAAAACCTTAAAGAGAATCCCCACCCACAGGACATGGAAGAAGTTCCTTCTCAATTGTAGATCACTACCCAAACATCACACCGAGCTGGCCCTTCTAATAGAGGAGTACAACCCTGATGTACTTTTCCTGACGGAGATTTGACTCCATTTAGAAGCTGATCCAGCCACTGTTTGGGTAACCCCACAAGGATACACAATCAAGAGACTAATTCGTAATAAGGGTAGAGGAGGTGGTCTGGCCATCATTTACAGAGAAAGATTTAAATGCCGTCTGACACCTACATCTATACCAGCCTGCGAAAGCCTGTTTTTTTCATTAGAGCTATCTTCTACAGATTCCTTCACGGGTCTCTTGATCTACCGACCACCCGGATCGCCAGGTCAATTTACCTCAAACTTAGCAGACTTAGCTGCTAACTTGGCGATTACATCGGGTAACTTCACCGTTTTGGGTGACTTAAACCTTCATTTAGACGATCAGCTTGACTCAGCAGCCAACAGCCTTCGGCTGAGCCTTTGAGCAATTGACCTGATTCAAAAGGGGTTCCTCTCGACACACGTTAAAGGTCACCTCTTGGACCACGTGTTCAGTAATCTTGATGCCCTAAAAACTGAACCCCCTATTCCTCTACCCTGGATGGATCACCACTTGTTACCCATTAACTGGGTCACTGGGAGCTCCCCCCCGTACAAGAACCTAAAAGACACATGGGTAGGAAGTGGTCAAAACTTCCCTCCATTAAGTGGGAATCCATGCTTGCGGCATGCGAGTTTCCGAGGTCCTCTAACCCTGATATAGCTAGTGCCAATTTTGACAATTGGATTGACAACTCCCTTGATTTAGCTCTTCCGAAGGAAGCTCTTCATTTTATAAAAAGGCAAAAAGTAGCTCCCTGGTAAACCCCCAGACTGAGGGATATGAAATTATCATGCAGCAAATTAGAAAGGATCTGGAGATAAGATCGGACATGGGGAAAAAAGGCAGATTAAAGAGCCGCCATCAGACTCTATAAAACTGAAATTAAGGCAACTCAAGTCCAGTTTTATGAATCAAAAATTATTTTAGCCGCCAATGCCCCCCAAGTAAATCTTTCGGATAGCGAAGTCTTTGATCACCCCCCCTCCCCCCGGAGCAAATACCACTAGACGGGGCGCTTGCTCGCTGTAATAACCTAGCAACTTTCTTTTATCAAAAAATTCAGACCATTTATTCCTCTTTTATTTCTGATCTGACCGTCCTTGAGGCCGAGATAGTAGCAAGCCCTAATACACCCCCTTCCTGTATTCTAGAAAAATTCACCCTTATAGACCCAGTTGTGCTAGACAAAAAAATTTCTAAAGTCACCTCAGGCTCCCCCAAGGACCCTGCACCGCCACAAGTCCTTACCTCGGCTATTGAGTTAATTCGCCCAGCCATTTTGGACGTTTTAAATTCCTCTATCACCTCAAGCACCGTCCCAAAGTCCTGGAAATGTGCAATGGTTAGGGCCTTACTAAAAAAACCTCATTTAGATCAGAATAATTTAGCTAATTTTCGACCCATCTCTCTGTTGCCATGGATGAGTAAGCTGCTGGAGAAGCACATTAATAACATCCTAGTGGAACATCTTGAATCCAATGATTTGTTATGTGCCTCTCAAACTGGATTCCGTCCTCAACATGGGACAGAGACAGCTCTATTAGCAGTGACTGAGGAGGCCAGAACAGTTTTGGACCAGGGAGGAAAAGCGGCCATCATACTACTAGATCTCAGCGCCGCAATGGACACGGTTAACCATGCCACTTTATTACACCGTCTTAGTGGCATGGGAGTGTCGGGCTCGGCACTGTTATGGCTCACCTCCTTCCTAGAGGACCGCTTCTTCCAAGTTTTTGAAGGGGAAGCTACCTCCGCCAAACACCACTCAGCTGTGGGGTGCCTCAGGGCTCTGCCCTGAGCCCCACACTTTTTTTATTGTTTTTATTGGTGCAGTAATACATCATCTAAGTCAGCCATCAATATGTTATTGTTATACATCATAACATAGCTTTCACATACATTTTAAGGCAAATACTGCGTTTTTCGGTTTTATCTACTATACTTCACAATATAGAACTTAGAACCACCCCTTAACCCCCCTCCCTCCTCCGCACTCACATAGTATACATATCTCAATATTTTCAGGCAATGTCTTTGTAGGTAAAGTCTTGTTTCTGCATAATAACATGGGTGTCGTGACTGTCAGCCTCCTTTCTATCAAATTGTGTGCGTATCGTATTATATAGTAATATTTTCTGCATCCTGCTGTGTATGCGGATCAGGATTGCAATATGCGTCATTTATACAACATTGTTACAGAGGCGGCAGACTCGTGCGTACATAGTCAGATACCGTGGAGCATCATAACGCCTCACTCAGCGTGGGTTGTGGCGTGGGTTTCGAACTCCAATAGTAGTGCGTTCCACTCCATGGAGATGCGTGTTTTTCTAAGACCTCTGCGTTCCTCCCTTTTCAGTTCCAGACCTTCTGCCTTTCCCCATCTCAGTACCTCTCCATGCCAGGTCTCGATGTCAGGTGGCCTAGCTGATTTCCATTTCATCGCTATTGTTCTTTTCACCAATAGCATAGCTAAATCCGCATATCTGGTGGTAACACTCCTTTTCTGTTCTGTGTGACCCAGACCTAGTACTCCATATATCAAGGACGCTATGGCCTGCCGGTGCTACCACCTCCAGAGTCTCCTGGATTAACCCCCAATACCGTCCCAGTTTGGGGCAGTCCCCGAACATATGCAAAAGGCCTGCATCATCCAGTCCACATCTAGGGCAGTTATGTGCCGATTCTGGGAACAACGCATGTATTCTGTGTGGGGTCAAGAATGCTCTGTGTACTATCATCAGTTGGATATACTTAAACTTAGGGTTCCGCGCCACTTTTTTTGTGGTAGTTTAGCACTTTTTCCCACTCTTTGTCCCTCAGTGCTCTGCCTGTATTCGTTTCCCACCGGGCCCGGAGAGGCTGCAACGAAATCGCTCTATCCACACGTATCACATTTGTTATCCATTTCGTCAGATGACTGCCCTCTCCCATTAGATATTGCATTGTGAGCAGCGTGTTTGTGGCTGGTTCCGTTCCGTCTCTAGCCCAGTGTGTGGTGATATAGTTTGCTATTTGTGCATGTGTGAGGAATAGTTCTCTTGGGGTATGATGTAAACTTGTGAAGTCCGGGTATGTCAGTAGACTCCCTTCCGAGAAAAAATCTCCTACCTGCAGCACTCCTGCATCGTGCCATTTTTCCAGCCTACGTTCCGTGAGTGTACCTGTCCCCAGGGGTATTCCCAATAGTGGAATCGTGGGTGCATATGTGGAAGTTTTGTTTGTATATTTTACAGCTGCCTTCCAGTATTTGAGTGCTAGTCTGAGTAGAGGTGGGGCCGTGTCCGGTATCTTTGCTCGTGGGAGAAGTAATCGGTATATGCTACCTTTAGCTCTATCAGAATCAGACATGTTAATTTCATGTAGGTTGCGGCCCGCTAGCCAATAGGCCAGCCAATGTAATTGGCATGCGTAACTTTATGCAATCAGATCTGGGACGCCCATGCCTCCCCCGTCTGTCGGCAGTTGTAGTTTCACTAGACTGATACGACGCCTGCTAGTGCCCCACACCAGTTCCGTCAAGATCATATTTAAAGCCTTAAAGAAGGGGGTGGGTATCAAAATTGGTATGTTCGTGAAATAATATATTAGTCTGGGCAGCAACACAATTTTTGAGATTGTAACTCTACCAGCCACTGAGAGCGGTAGTGTGGTCCAGAAACGAACTTATGTCCTTAGCGCATTAATGGCCTTCCCCAGATTACCCTCCAATATGTCTTGGGGTTGCCTGTAAATCTGAATACCCAGGTATTTGAATGTCTCGGGTACAATCGTGAAGCTGTGTGGCAAAAATTGCAATTGGGTGTCCATAAGGGGCTTATGGAAATAGTATCCGTAGGATTTATTTTCATTTATCGTGAGGCCTGAGAGTCTCCGAAAATCTCTAAATATTTCTGGCAGTGGCGTTAAGGGGTCCGACATATCCTTGAGGAACAATAATATGTCATCCGCATAGGCCGAGATGATATGTTGGGTGTGTAGACTAGTTATTCCTCTACGTATCGCCAAAGTTCGTGCTTTTATTAGTAAGGGTTCTAAGGCGATGACAAAGAGTAGGGGCGATAATGGGCAGCCCTGTCTGGTACCTTTCGCTATTGCAAACTGATCAGAAATACATGTATTCGTTCTGACTCGCGCAGTTGGGCCGTTAGAGAGTAACCTCACCCATGCTATATATTCCTCAGGAATGCCGAATTTGGTCAGCGCTGCGAACATGTAGTCCCAACACAGGGAGTCGAAGGCCTGCCTAAGATCCAGGGAGATACACCCCTCGTTTTCTCCATCTCTACCATTCTGTATCATCAGCTGACTCAGTCTCCGTAAGATCAGTGTGGTGTTCCTCCCCGGCACAAAACCATTCTGGTCCGGATTAATTATATCCGCGACGCAGTCGGATAGTCTTGTTTCTAGCAGTTTACTGAGTATTTTGTAATCTGTGTTCAGTAAGGATAATGGCCTATAATTCTCCAATTGTAGGGCGTCCCTACCTGGCTTCGGTAAGGATACTATTATTGCCTGTAGCGTTGATTCTGGCAACGAGCCACCCGATAGGGCTTCCTGATACAGCATATGCAGTCTTGGGGCTAGGGTGTCGATATATGTCAGATAAAATTCAGCTGGCAGACCATCTGATCCAGGGGCTTTATTTTGTGGCATTGCCTTTATAGCCTGTCTAATTTCCTGTAGTGATATGGGCTTCGAGAGCTCATGTCGTTGTGTCGTTGTGTCGGTGTTAGCTGTGGGATTTGTATATCTGAGAAAAAGCTGTCTAGGTTCTGGACATCAAGTGGGGTGTGTTGGCCATATAGCTCAGTGTAGTAAATTTGGAACATATTATTCATATCTATTTGGGGTCGTATGGTCCTCCCGCTCTGATCTTTCACTTCCATGATGGGGCTGCTCTCTGGAGCATTTCGTGTTATTCGCGCTAGTAGAGGGCCCGCCCTATCTGCCTGTGTGTGCTGCCTATACGTGTATTCTTTATGATCTCTCACCCGCAGCTCCTCTAACAGCTCCGCATGTTGGATATGTGCCTCTTGTAGTTGAGTGAGGTTACCATCCGTACCCACTGCTTCGCTTTCTAGCAATGCCAGCCCGCCCTCTACCTTCTTAAGTTTGTCTATCAGCTCCCGTTTGACACCTACTCTCGTGCCCCTCGCTACCCCACGTATCAGTACTTTGAACGCGTCCCATTCAATCTGTCTAGAACTGGCTGTGTTTTCATTATTGGTGAAATATTGAGTGGTGGCGTCTAGTAAAGTGGAGCGGAAGACCGAGTCATCCAATAGGCCGGGCAGTAAACGCCATGTTGGTATTGGGGTAGGAAGCCTCCCCCACTGTAATGTTAGGTCCACAGGGTTGTGATCTGACAACGTCTTGCCCATATGTAGCACTGATGTTATGGACCCGGTCAGTGTTCGTGTACAGAAAATACGGTCAATCCTAGTGTGCAGTTTGTGAGCCGGAGAGTAAAATGTGTAGTCTCTATTGGCCCTGTTTGGTATTCTCCAAGAGTCTACAATGTCCCATCCATCTGCCCAGGATGCTAGTGCCTCCGCTTGTCTTCTACTGTCCGTGGCATGTAGCGGGGGGTGTGACCTATCTAGTGTGATATCTAATACCACATTGCAGTCTCCTCCTATCACCCAATCTTGGGCCACCCATTCTGATAGTACCCCACTAAGATCTTGAAAAAACCTAGATTGCTCCGAGTTGGGTGAGTAAATACATCCCAATTCTCTGCATATACCATCCAGTAACCCTCTCAACATCACAAATCTCCCTTCCTTGTTTATCGTTTGCTCTAGGACCTTGAAAGAGGTATTCTTCCTTATCCAGATGGCTGCGCCACAGGAGAATGCCGAGTATTCTCTAGCGAATAATTGGCCTCTCCACTTCTGCCTTAGTTTAGCTCCCTCTTCCCTGTTCAAGTGGGTTTCTTGTAGGTATGCTATGGACACTTGACGCCTATTCAGTTGTGCCAAAACCCTATGTCTTTTACGTATGGAGCCCAACTCTCTCACATTCCCGGTGCAGATTTTATAATTATTAGGTGCCGACATGGTACTGAGCTTTCCCTATCCTGTACATCACCCTGTTTCTTAAGATTGTTAACATTGCATAACCTATTGTGAGTGCTTTACATGTGCTGAACTCCCCAACTATAAGGTCCCTCTTACCAAACTGTGAAGGACCAAACCAAAGTACCCAACTGGGGTATAAACTAATCATTATGGTGCCTGCGCCTGGGGGGGTGCACCCAGTCGAAAACCTCTAGTAAGTCTTTACTCAAAGTCTCTCCTCCCATACACCCCATCATTGCTGATTTACTTGGCATCGGTCTCCCCTCTCAACATTTGTATGTTGTCACTTTGTTACGTTACCCAGGCTGCATCGACAATGACACTGATCAGAAGTCCTCTGCCATCTGCGCCGTGATGCGAGGGAATAATTGCACACTAGCATCTGTATCTGATGCAGCCGTGCGAGAACTGTCCGTGACTCTATATGTCCGCATCATGAGCTGCCAGCGCCTCCGTCGTTAGAACTGCAACTTGTAGAGAGTTCTCCGTGTCTGACTGGTCCCGACTTCTATTTTGTGGGTGGGAGTCTTCCGCTACCTCCTCCAACGGCCTGTCCGATCGTTGCCCCAAGGCTCCTTGCGTTTGTACACTCTGCTCTCCCTTACTCTCACTTCTGGACCGGGCGGTGTTAGCGACACCTCCATCCACTCCGAGGCTTCCTCCGGGGTGTCGAAGAAAAAGGTCTTATGGTCGTGGATGACCCTGAGTCGTGCCGGGAAGAAGAGCCAATATTTCATATTGCGTTCGCGCAGTGTCCGTTTCACTTCCCAGAAAGATGCCCGGGCTTTCTGTACCGCCTGTGTGAAATCTGGATAAATGGAAATTGTTTTGTTCTCATATTTTATCGGGGCCTTCGCTCTGGCAGCTTTCAATATGGCATCTCGATCTCTGAAGTGTAGCAGTCTTGCTATCAGTGGACGTGGAGGGGCTCCTGGTCTCGGCGGTCTAGGTGGTATTCTGTGGGCTCTTTCCACGCTGTACATCGGGGTTAGCTCCTCTGGATCCATAATCTTTCTTAACCAGTCCTCCACAAATCTAGTCGGATTTGTCCCCTCACTTCGCTCTGGCACACCTAAAATGCGTAAATTGTTGCGGAGGGAGCGCCCTCCACGTCATCTACCCTTTCCCTCAGGCCCTTGATGTGTTTTTCCAGCTCCTTGAGCTTTGCGGAGTGCGCGGTCTGTTGAGGGATCAGGTCAGCCAGTGCAAGTTTATTCTCAGCCACTTTTTCTGACACTTTTTTGTGGTCATCTTTCAGCAGGGAGAGCCCTGTTGACATAGTGTCCATCCTTGCTTCGAGCGCTTCTCTGGAGGCCCTGATTTCTATGAGGATAAGGTCCAATTTAGCTTCCTGAGCCCCCAGACCCGTCGGTGGGATGATGTCTTCTCCGGATGATGCTAGGGGGTCCTCCTAGCCCGAAGAGGGGACCAACGTGCGTGGCGCCTGGTCATTCCGACGTAGTCCGTTTCTCACCATTGCATTGCCTGACTTCGCTCATTTTTACAAGAACTCTGCATTGCTTGGGAGCTCCAATTTCCAGCAGGTGTTCTCAACCAGTGCGTCCTCCCTCCAAGACCGGGTCAGGGCAATCCCACGACTCCCCGTAGTCGGTTCGTCTCACCCTTTGCTGGGTTCCCCAGGTGCAGGTGTGGAAGCGCTCACAGGGATGCCTCTCTCACCTCTAATGTGCTCTCCGCCACGTGGCGCCCTTCAGTCGGGAGTTATCCTCATGTAAGGCAGAGGGAGGGGTGGTTACCTCGTTGTGCACGCTATCAGTTCATGTGTGTAGTGCCAGACCAGTCAGCGATGGCGATCCGTGTGTAGGTTTGTCCCGCAATTGTTGTTCACAGTGCCACTCCGTTATCCCCCTTCTATTGGTGCTCAGCTAGTGCAGTGTCGCCGTGTGGCAATGGCCGCCTTCTTCAATCACGAACCGGCCCCCTAGAGGTGGCTTGCTGCCCCGTAGTCGCTGCAGCTGATAATTTCTCGTGTGTGTGGGGGGCAGGGCCCGTCCCCCCCACCCCAAATCAGGTCGCTGATGAGTTTCTGTCCGGGGGGTGCGGGGTAGAGTACTGGGGTGAACCGCGATTCAGCTCCGCTGTCGGGACACGGTCTCTGGTCGTCGCAGGCCTCGCTCTTAGTAGCCGCAGGGCGGTGCCCCCATTGTTCGCAGACCAGCCAGCACTCCGGTGTTCAGGGGGTGGGAGGGGAAGCGCCCCAGTCCCACAGTGGTGCCCGGTGAAGATATGTAGGAGGGGGTGGGGCGGGCGTGCCTCCCCGGGTACAGCACACTTCCGGTCCGCCTGTGTTATTACCGTAGGCCGGGGATGTCTCTTCGTTCTTAGGCCTCACCGCTGCTCCTGCGTGTAGTCGATGGCAGGCAGTTCCCGGCGCTCGAAGGCTTTCTTTTCTGCAGTCGGTAGTTGTTGCTTCACACAGTGTATTCCTGTATGGGGAGATTTTCACCAGAAAGTCAGGATAATTCACCTAAACTGGGGTTCGTGAACGGAGCTAGGTCGGCTCGCGTCCTACATGCTCGGCTGTTGGCCACGCCCCCATCGCCCCACACTTTTTAATGTCTATATGAGGCCCCTTGCACAGATCGTCCACCCATTTGGCACCCGTATTGTCACCTATGCAGACGACACTCAGCTTGTGGTATCTTTGAACAATGCTGAGGGGTCGTCCAGCACTCTGAGCCCATGCCGTGAGGCTGCCGCCAGATGGATGGAACTTTCCTGTCTCAGATTAAACGGGGAAAAGACGGAAGTCATGCTGTTGGGGAATCCCTCGCCTACCATCCTGACCTCCATCTGGCCTTCCTGTCTAGGTCCCCCTCCTCCCCCCAAAGCCCCGATAAAGAGCCTGGGAGTTTGGCTAGACAGTTCACTTGATTTCACTGTCCAGGCTACTAAGACTTCTGCCACGTGCTTCGGACTTATGAGAATGCTCCGGAAGGTTCTCCCTCTATTGCCGTTCCAGGTGAGGAGAGTCATGGTCCAGGCTCTGATTCTCTCACGCCTGGATTACGGCAATGCACTTTACCTTGGAGCCCCCTTGCTACAATTACCAAACTCCAGGTTACTCAAAATTGTGCGGCCGGACTACTTTTTCAGATTCCTCGCTGGCAGTCGGCCAAACCTGCCCTGAAAAAGTTGCATTGGCTCCCGGTAGCGTCCAGGATACAATTTAAATCTATGTGCCTGGTTCAGAAGGCTCTTCGTAAGTCAGGTCCATCCATCATGCTCCCTTTGGTCACTCCATACTTCCCTTCTAGAGCTCTACGCTCCAATGTGCTACATCTGGCCACCACCACAAAAGTTTAAAAAATCCTGCTGGGGTGGTCGCTCTTTTTCGCACAATGCTGCAAGATTGTGGAACGCTCTTCCGTTGGTCTTGAGAGAAAATAACAACCTGACAGCTTTTAGAAAGCTATTAAAAACACATTTGTTTGCAAGAGCTTAGCGCCCTGCCCTGCCACCTGAATGGTTCTAGCTAAAGCGCTAGTTACACGCTTTATAAGTTTAATTTTCATTTCATGAGGTCTACCTACCTGTTAGTTAGTTTGTAGTGAGTCAATGACTTCCAACTGCTTCTGGATGTGGAGTGCTCCCTTCTGCTCAGGTGTGGGACAGGGAGCCTGGTGGGAGTTGCAGTGCAGTCTTCCCACCCACAACCACCCCTCCCTTGGAAGATGGTTACCTACCTGTTAGTTTGATGAGAGCAATGCAGTGTCTGCCACATGCTACTGGGTAGGGGAAGTGCTCCATCCTGCCCAGGTGTGCGAGAGGGGGCATGGTGGGAGTTGTGTTGCTGGTCTCCCACCCCCAAACAGCCCTCCCTGGGAAGATGGCTACCTACCTGTTAGGTGAGGGTCAACCTTACAATGGCTTCCAACTGCTCCTGGGTGGGAGGGTATGCTACATCCTACACATGGGTGTGGCAGGGGGGGATGGTGGGAGTTGTAGTGCTGTTTGCCTGTACACATACAACCCTGTAAATGTTGGCTACCTTCGGGGTGATTCAGATGGTGTGGATGTTACATCTGTGGGACATGTGTTGGATATTGTGGTGCATATGGATATACTTGGGCCACTGAGATGTAGCTTTGCAATTTAGCTGGACAGTACATAGCTGTGTAATGGTCTACATTTGTTTGTGAGACTGTGAGACTCTGGATGCAGCATGGCAAGCACCTTCTCCTCTAATGTAGTGAATGTTTTAGGGACAATAAGAGGGCCACCGCCAGTCCTCTTGTTCCTCTTCTCTTTGACAACCCTCTTCAGATCATGCCACCGCTTCATGATTTCCTGCTTGGAGAGCGGGGTGTTCTCTAATGCATTGACCTTGTCGACTATTTGTCACGGAGCATCCCTAGTGGTGTGTATGCTGCAGCTCTTCTGCCGGCCCTCCCATTCATCACTGTTTGCAACCACAGTGGTCGGAATCAGCGGAAAATACCATGGTAACATTGGGGATATCCTAATTTTCCATGCGGTGTCGCCACTGTCCTGGCGGCGGTTTGGTTATTTTCCGCTGCGATTCCAACTGCTACGGGTGGATTTTAGCCATCTCCACCCGCTAGGGGCGGATTGTCTTTGCCTCGTTCCACCACGGTCATTTTTCTTGGGCTCTTGATCCTAATTGTGCCACTGGTTTTGCCGCGGTACCGGCAAGCAGTTGTTTTCCGACAGCCATCCTAATAGACCCCTAAATGTGCATAAAATGTTTATTTCTTGAGCTCTCCATGAACATGTTTTTCATAATAAATGATAGTTGCATGAATATTATCAAATATTCCAACAGAATGTTTCTATTTACACAAAGATTACATTACAAAATCGTTTGCAATTTCATATTAGCAATATTTGTGATTCACTATCAGGAATTTGCAAAATGCAATGTGCTACAGTATATATAACACTGTTTGCGATTCCCAAATGAGTCGCAAAGAACCTGCCTCATCAATATTTATGAGGCAGGTCACAATTTGAGACCCATTGGAAATGGCCTGCACTCACAGCGATTGTGGCTTGCTGGGGAGGCAGACCACCATTTCTGGATTGCTTTTAAATAAGGACTTTCTTTTTGCGGTGCAGCCCGTTTACCTCAAAATAAATTGAGTTGCAGTTTAAAAAATAAAAATGAAAAGCTACCATTTCATTTTTTAAGTGTAGATAGTTGTCCATGGGATACTGCCTACTCTAAAAATAATTTTGGCATCCACATTCACAAAGGGGAAGAGAGCCCCTTGGGGACACTTTCCTTTTTGGAAATGGGTTACCAGCTCCTTCACAAACTCAGTAAAATATGAATGTTTTGCGACTGCATTCCTTTCGCAAAACATTCCTACATGCCCCTGCAAATCACTATTAGGAAGGGATGCCCTTGGCACGCCTCTTCCTAAAACCGACTGGCAAACCCTATTTTGTTAGTTGGCAATAGGTTGACGGCTCACAAAATACATCCTAAAATCTATTTTAGCATTTGCAAAACGCCCGATTACTGTTTGTGACCTCTAAAAATGTTTTTCTCACTCTCTCGAACTAGAACTCTTAATGGGCTCTGCTTGACTCGTTTTCTCCTGATGCTTCCATTTCTTTGAATAGGGATTCTTTCCTTTAGGGAAATCTCTTTAATGCATTTGTTATATAATCTGATTAATATGGATTTTTGATTTCTGTTCATATTTCGATGATCACAATTAATACGATTTACTATAAATAGATTAGTGATTGTTATAATAATTTATGTGATGTACAGCTCTTGATCTTCTCTAAAACAAAGGCAAAGATTAATTGCAATCAGAACAGAACGAGTGGCAGGGTTTAGTCCTGTTGCTGGTCTAGTGGCTTAAAGTACTAATGTGTCCACTGTAGGGGCTTGTGTTCAACCCCATGGACACAGGTTCAAATCCTGGTGTGTCCACTCAGCCTTTCCTCAATAAGATGAGTGCCATTGAGTTGGGTAACAATGAAATCAGTTATTCAGTGACAAAATACCCTTGTGTAAACATGCGCTTTACAAATACAAATTTACATAAATACATATATTATGTTATATAAACCATGACTTTTAATTCCTGATCTGCTTCAGCAAACTTGGTAGCAGAGAAAAGTTTTTATGTTTTGAGAAGAGGTGAACAGGTGCTATAAATAACTACACTCGACTAAGGGTAATGCCCGAGTACTATTGCCCAAAGCCCAGAATTTGAAGTCTGACAGGATGTGGTTTTGAAGGCAGTTGCTGTTTTGGAAGTGTTAGTATTAGTAGGGTATGCATCACAACTGTAGTTGTTGTGTTGAGATTGTCGTGTTGTAGAAGAGTGTTGAACGGATTGGTGATATTTATGTGCTTATTATGAAGAAGGTGAAGAGATTATCTGAACTTCAAAGTGTCTAGGAACCCTAGGATATTGAGATAAGTGTAAAATACACAATACAGTTTTCTTGTCTGCTAAAGATTTGTGGTGTACATCATGAAGTGCTGTCGACTACATAATTGAGATAAGGATTATAACAAATTGTCAGAACCTACGTGCGCAAAATGGGAAGCTATATTGACTAGGGTGATTTTCCACTGGTCGTGATTTCATTTGCGTGTGTGAAAATTATTTTTGTATGAAAAAGTCAGAGGGCGTTAAAATCTTAATATTCCATTTGTTGAATAACTTTTTGTTTGTTTTTAGTATAGAAGACAAAGATTGTTCATTTATGTTCGCTTAGAGTTGTAGAATTGTGTTTTGAGAGAAATTATAAAGTAGGGTAAGCCGCTGCACGTATTGAGATCATACATCATAGTATGCCTCTGTGCGATTGGTTGGTTAGCGTACTGTTGCGCTTCCATTGGTTTATGACGACAGAGAGTGCTGCGCTGAAATAGGTTGATTGTTGTGTGAGTGCCACGTTGACATTGGTTAACGATTATTCAAGTATTAAGCTTTAACAGGACTTTGAAAAGAAATCAGACATTTATGGTATATAATCAAAACAGTTGGGAATTTGAGTTAAGATGTATGCTATTTGATGAATAATTCAAAATCATGAAATGTTTTAAAGGTTTTTAGAATCTTGTGAGAGGTGATGTAACAATTCTGGTACGGGAAGTTGAAGAGGTACCTCCTGAGGGTACACCAGAACATCATATAAAAATGAATATAGATTTACATACATGTTTGTGGCTTCAACAATGGTGCAAGGGCACTGAAAATGAGTGTCCTTTGAGCTTTCCAAGATATGGTAGATTTGAACTGAGAATAATTGAAAGCTTGAGAGAAAAACTATATGAGATGAAGCCACCACACACCACAATACAAAGCATAACATATTTGGGAGAAAACAGCACATTCAAAGGGGAAAGAGAAATACCAGAAAAAAACTAAAAGAGCAGTTTGTAATAATGCAGGTGTTCGATGGGATGAGGGGCAACATAGATGGAGGAAAGCTATACATGAAGGGAATAGAATGTATCCAGCTGTTACTACTGAAAAACCTGGGAAATTGAAAAAGATAAAGACACAGGGAAAGGATGATGAGAGTGCTGCAATGAAATTAGATACCAATAATAATTCAGGGGATTACATTTTGGACGCACTGTTAGACGCATGGTCACCACCTTATGTTGCCTCTGTAGCAAATACTGAGGGTACTTTGACATCAAGTGTGACAGTGGCTACAGCCCTTGATGACCCGCACATGGTTAAAATTGAAAAAACCATTACAGATGATACATTATGTTTTACAACCTATTATATTGTACCGGCAGCATTGGGAATGTCCCTATAGTGATGCCTCCAGGTATTACTGCTTCTATTGTAACTGTACCAGCAACTGTTATTAGCCGTTAGAAATTTTGTTTCTGGTGGGCACAGGTATGCACCCTGTCCAAGCAGGAACCACAATCCTAGTCAGGGTAAGTCACCACACACCCTAAATTATCATGTGCTCACCCTATTGTAGCTTAGCAGAGAGCATGCAGGCTTAACGTAAGAGGCAAAGTGTAAAGTATTTGCGTAACACTTCAAACAGTAACACAGTGAAAACACCACAAAAGACTCTTATCCAGCTTAGAAAAATGAAGAATATTTTTATAAATAAAACAAGACCAAGTCAAAAAAATTCAAAATGTAAAAGTTGAGATATGACTTTTTAAAGAATAAACTGTAACATAGTGTTTAGAAGTAATATGTGCCTATTTTGGATATCTGGTAACACAGGACCAGGGAAAAGTCAAAAGTGCAGGCCAACCGCGATGGAGCATGGACCAGATACAAGGACTCAGTTAGGCCAGCTAAACAAAAGTACCTTGATCTGGGCTACGTCACCGTAGAAGAAGATGCGAGGCGCATCCGAAGCGATGCGTCGGTGTCGAGCCACGCAGTGGCGAGATTTGTAAAGTTTTTCAAAGTAACAACAGCAATGCGTCAGTTTTGAGCGTGATGCGCTGATTCTGTTTTAAAAAAATATATATCTTTATAAGAGTATTTCCCCCCCTTTTATTACAGGGCACAGCAGTCATGAAGAACAAAATCAATATGCACAATAACAAACATATCAACTGAAGCACATGTTGTAAACAGAATCATAAATGCATATATATGCACACTAACAGAAAACAAAACAAAAAGTGACAATAAATAAACAAACAAACTCTACAGTATAAGTAATATAAGGAAAACAATTCAAGGAGGGCAGAAAGAGTAGTGACTACGTGGTCAGGGCTTCCCCTTCCTTCCAGTTATTTATAGGGTCCCATATTTGTAGCCCTAGTCTTCTTCCCCTTTTACTCTTCCTTGCATATATCCCCTTTTCCAGGTTATAAACAGAGAGCAGTCTGGCCAACCATTGGTGGAAGGTAGGTGGCATTCGATCAAGCCATGCCGAAGCTATACAGATTCTTTACACTGCCATAGCTAAAAATATAAAGTAGCGAGATGGAGCCTGTATGCCAACCCATTTACCCCAAGCAAAATTATTAATGGCGTTAAAGTTGTCTCTACTCTCAATGATCTATTTAAAAATGATTCTATGGCTCTATGGAGAGTTTACAAGTGTGGGTACGTGGCAAAGATATGTTCTATATCAGCGTCTAAGCTGTCGCATCGAGGGTAGATAATTCCAGCTGTTCCTCACCATGGCGCAATCCTGGCAGGTGTATAATATAGTGAATAAATAATTTTATAGTGCTGGGCCTGAAGGGCAGCTGAACAGAGAGTTTTTCAACCTAACTCTAAAGACAGGCGGAAACACTTCTGCCCTATACCTACCTTATCAGCCCATTTGGTTTCATATTTCCCCAGATCATCTTCTTTACTCGCAATCAACTCGACATAAAATCTTTTGATCGTACAGCCGACTTTACCTTGAATCACTTCCATAATTGGATTCTTCCCAAACCCGGCCGGTCCTCCTCTTTTAGTAACTAAAAAACTCCTAACCTGTAAATACTTAAAGAAGTTCCTTGAGTCAACTCCATATATTGACTGAACATCAACAAATTGACACATTCCATATCCCCATCAAGTCCCCCACCTTCTTTACCCCCCGCAGCCCCCACTCTAAAAAGACAGAATCTGCAAATGTTTCACCCGGGAGGGTGTGATTCTCAAACAACCGGGTATATGCATTAAACCTCCTCAAACCAATTTTTTTCTCCTAAATGCTATCCAAATGTTGTGTGCTGCAATCACCGTTTTAAACTTCATTCTTTTAAAGTAACTGGGGTCTGTGTATTTCAAAAAGGCATTCTCTGCCTCCTCACCAAGCACCAATGCATATATAGATATAGAACCTAGAGCATCCTCTGTTTCACTCCCTCCTCCCCCTAACAACCAGATCATGTACTGTAGGGCTGCTGCCCAATAGTACATTTTCAAGTCAGGTAGGGCCCACCCTCCTCTTTCCCTGGGGAGTGACATATACCACAGAGTCCTCTTGGTCTTACCGTGCGCCATAATGAATCTATTTATCATCTGCTCTAATGTAGTAAACCACTTTTCCACAAACATAAGTGGGATTGCACTGAAGAGATAAAGAAAGTTTAGGAGAAGGATCATTTTAACAATGTTAGTGCGCCCTACTATAGACAAATGAAGATTATGTAGCCTGTCCAAATCCTTCTTAGCTTTATTAATCGGCTCTATATTCGTCTCCACCAAGCTATCCAAATCTGACGAGATATTAACACCCAAATAGACACCAGATTGCACAACCCGATGGTCCGAGCACTCTGCCTTCTCATTCTTGATTATCTGCATCTTGGACCTATTCAGGGCAAAGCCAGAAACCTGGCCAAAATGCGCGGCTTCCAACTCTACCTCTCTTATAGCCTCTGCGGGTGCCGGGGTGATAACCGCCACGTCTTCGGCGTACGCCAGAATCTTACATTGGCCACTTTGGGTCTCTATAGGAGGGATCCTATCATTCACCTCCATTTTATGAACGAAAGGATCTATATACAAAGCAAAGAGGAGTGGTGAACACGGGCAGCCCTGCCTCGTACCTCGTTTAATCTGAAGGGGCAATGTATATCCAGTGTTCACACAAACTCGAGCTGTGGGAGCTATATATAATGCCTGTACCACTCTAATAAAGCTCTCTCCAAAGCCAGATTGTCTTAGAGTTAACCAAAGAAATTCCCAGGAGACCCGATCAAATGCTTTCTCAGCATCCAACAACATAACTGCCATTGGGTCTCCTGGAACCTCCATGGCGTCGAACAGAGTAATAACTATACGAATATGCTGCGTCGTGCCTCTTCCTGGTACAAAACCATGCTGATTTGTGCTGACCAGTGTATCAATTACCCATGATAACCTGACTGCCAGTGCTTTAGAAAAGATCTTTGCATCTGAGTTCATCAGTTTTATTGGCCTGTAGGACCCTGGGTCTGTAGGTGGCTTCCCTTTCTTTAAGATAATGACAATATCTGCTCCTGCCCAGGTGCCCGGAACAGATATCCCTAGCTGAGCCTGTTGTATTGTGGTAATCAGATCCAACCTGATTACATCCTGGAAAACTTTAAAAAAAACAATAGAGATCTGATCTTGTCCTGCTGCTTTACCAGAAGGTAGGCTTGACAAGGCAGCCATAATCTCTTCTGCCTCCAAGGGTGCATCTAGGTCTTTCTTGTTCTCATAAGAAAGAGTAAGGATAGGGATGTCACTAAGATATGATTGGGTTTTGCAGGGGTCTTTTGGTTGTACCTCATCATAAAGTGTGACATAAAACTGCCTGAAGACTTTGCGGAGGATCCCCTCTGAGTCTATAAGAAGTTGTCTGGAACTATCCATGATCTCTTTTACTTCGTCTATAGCTGTTTCTGCCTGGCTGGAACTGCTAAAGTATGACCCACACGTTCGCTGAGTTCGTAACACTGCTCCCTTTTTGCTAAGAAAGTGGCAGCCGCTTTACTAGCTATACTCTCCTCTGCTTCGGCTTTCGCCCTGGGGACTTTGATGAGTACCTGCTCGAGCGGTGTGCCTGTGACCGTACACAGGGCCAAATCCTCTTCAGCATCTATAAGTGCCCTGGTTAATTCTGTCATCCTTAACCGCTCCTTCTTCTGTTTAAACAAGCTATAACTTAGTTTCTCCCCCCGGACCCCTGCCTTAAAGGCATCCCAAGCAGTTCCTGAGGCAGTAAAACACCTATTAATTTCCCAGAAGCCTTTAATCCACTCTTTCATGTGCCGAACGTAATTATCATCCTTTAACAACCCCCGCTCAAAAGTTCACACACGCTCCTGCCTGACTTTCCTTAGTGCGTCCAAGGAAAAAACCGAGGGTTGTGGTTAGAAATGATCCGAGGCAAATTTTCAATTTGTGAATTTGATAGTAGACAGTTTGAAACAAAAATATAGTCTAATCTAACACAAACCTTATGGGGAGCCGAGTAATAAGTAAATCCGGAATCACTAGGTTTTAACTTTGCTCATACATCCACTAATGCATTATTCTTTGCAAGACTAAGGATTGCACGACACACTCTCTTCTTCCGGCCCTGATATCTCCCGTTAGAGTCCAAACCCAAACCTCCTGCCCTATTGATATTAAAGTCCCCAGAAAGAATAACACGTGGGGCCCTTGTGGCTAACTCTAAGTCTAAAAAGGCAAACATCTCTGGGTCGTCCTCAGTTGAGCCATATATTGACCCCACGGTAACCCAGTCCCCATTAATCAGACATTCTATTAAAACCCATCTGCCCCACTGATCGTCGAGTTTTTTTCTCACCACAACATCTTTAAGTCTAGACAATATAGCCACCCCTCTAGTCTTAACCCCATGTTTTGAATGGGCAAGTAAGTGAAACCCTAATTGTTGTAGTAAAAATCCATTGGTTCCCTCAATGTGGTGCGTTTCCTGCAGACACACAAAGTCTGCTCGCGTATTTCTCAAGAGTGCAGATACTCGTTGTCTCTTAAGGCAATCCTTCAGGCCGCACACGTTAAGTGTAATTATACGTGTAGACATTAAAATACATCTGGTGCCTGACCTAGCCAATTAACCAGCCAAAATATGATCAACTTTCCTTTAGCATCGAGTATTCCAGCAGAATCCAGTTCCACATTCAATTTAGGTTGCATACTCCAACATGTGCCATACATATATTCAAAACAGTGAAAAAATGTGTTGTGCCCTGTGCCCGTACCCCTCCCCACTCCCCCCGATCCCCCTTCCTCAGAACCATTCCCCCTTACAGGAAAATAGTTCAATCCTGACCTATGTGTGACAGCTAAAACCCACAGGAAGTCATGCCCCCCTCCCTGTGTGTCCTAACCTAGTAAACTTGTACTGTCACAGTGCTCTCACTGATAAATGTACTACTACATCACTATGACTGCAAGCTTAGTTATATCAATTATCAATTATCTCAATGCGGCATTGGTGCCCCTTTGCTCCCTTTTTTCTTTTAGCTCTTAAATATGCTTGGGCCTTTATTTCTGAAAAGAACATCCTGACTTGACCGTTGACCAACACCTTCAGACAAGATGCAAATAACAGAAAGGCCTCACACCCCAGTTTCTGAAAAGGAGAAATCAATTGTCACAACCGCCATCTCCTCTCCACTGTGGTGCGACAAAAGTCTGGGCGGGCAAAGAATGTCGTGCCATTGTATGATCGCCTGGCCTCGGGTTTCGCCTTGTCCATAACCTCTTGTCTGAGTAGGTAATTCCCCACATAGACCAGTATAGCTCTGGGTCTATCAGCCTGGGAATCTGCATATCCTTTCCTCTGAGTCAAAGAAAACTGTTGAGCACGCTGCACTTCGTTCTCCCAGTTCCATGCTGGTATTTCGGCAAAAGCCCCCCTGAGTTAGACAATGGCATACGCCCAGACATCCTGCCCTTTGGCCCCCTCTGCCACACCTAGCAGTCTAATGTTATTCTGTCTTTGGCGGTTCTCAAAATCTTCGACCTTCCATTGTACATCTTCCGAAAATTTTTCTTGTGCCTCCTTGAATTCCTTCCAAACTTCGTCCTCCAGTTTCCCCGTCCTTTCCTCCACCTGGGTACCTCTTCCTGCCATATCTGCGTAAAGTTTATTTATTTTCCTTAAGGATCCCTGTAATTTTTTATTTGCCTGCTTAGCCCTTCGACTCTCTGACCTGGCCTCCCTCTGCATTTGTTTCGAGATGGTGTAAAGCAAGTCCATGGTGGGGGTCTGTGGAGGGCTAGAAGAGTGGTGCTGCTGCTGTACATACATACCCCCGTCCTCCTGGTACAGCTCAGAGGTAGCGGAGTAGTCTCAGTCTAATTTCTTAACCACCTCTGACTGTGATGGGCTCCCTGCCACCTTCAGTTTAGAACAGGGTCTGTCTTTGTGGTGTTTGGACCTCTGAATAGCCGAAACCCTCTGGACCGAGGTGCTCACTACTGCAGGGAGACCAGAGTAAGAGGACCCAGTATAGGTTTCCCCACTAGATAGTGATGACCCAGAAGCAGTCATCGTTGGGAGGACCCATGACTGAGTTGGAGGGAGCCATTCTCTGCAAAGGTACAGCCTGTCCGGTGGAAGCAGGCAATCTTGGTGGTGGAGCAGTTTGCAGCCCTCCAGGGAGAGGCATTTCTCCTGTATCTCCAGCCGCCGCAACAGTAGGGTCAGTAATAGTGTCTCTAATGCTTCCCTTTGTTTTGACAATAATGCCAAAGTGCCCAGCTCACTGGTCAAGTCGATGTACTGTAATGAGGCCCCCGCCACCTATGCTGAAATTAGTGATTAAGCCATCATCCTCTATTGTACGCGGTTGTGATTGCTCCTCGGACCGCACATTTGCTTGCCCTAATACCTGTACTGCATGGAGTTCCGTGCCTGGGACAGTCTGTATTCCGGGCTCAGTCACAGGGTATATCGCAGACTGGGAAGTTCTCTCGGAAGCAGTTCTCGCATGCTCGGTATCCGCGCCACTCCTTAGCCCCGTTCTATTTTCCCGTGGGGGGGTTGCTCCTTATGCCTACTATCCGCGTGGTCATCACTCTACTTGCTTTGTCTCCCTTCGATCCCGGAATTGCAGTGGAGCAGTGTCCCATCCGGAGCAAGAGTGCTTCCACCAAGAGGCGCCTCAGGGTGCACTGGCGTTACAGTGAAGTACTCATACAAGGTAGGTTGCCGCAAGTAGGTTTCCTTGGCTGTAGCACCTTCATTCTGCCGAATCTTGGCAGCTCTTTTAGCGGCGATCCCCTTGTCCGTGTCTTTGTCTCCGAAGACACAATCTCGCAGGTCATCAGGTACTCCAGCCCCTCCAGGACTCTTAGCGGTCTGCCTGCGTGCTTGTGTCACTGACCCGAGGTTAGGAGCAGACACAGGGGTCGGTACCACGGGGTCGCTAGTGGTTGGGGGCTCCTTCTGCTCTTTCTGTGCCTTTGGTCATCTCGGTGCCATTCTGGGTATCAAGAAGCGTGAGCTGACAAAGAAATGTGCTTTCACTGCTCCAGTCACTAAAGAGATAACTTGCTGATATTGCTGTTGAGGTTCCACCTCTAAAGGCCAATTCAATAAGCACCGCAGCCAACTTAGTGCACACAGCATACTACAGCATACTGAGATTCCTAGGGAGAGGGGAACGATGCGACTGCTCCCTACGGCTGGTCAACGGCCATCTTGCCTTCCCAAAAATGTGATGCGCTGATTCTGAATGCAATGTGCTGCTACTGCTCCTACAGCAGAGGATGCATTGGTTCTGAGGGCGGTACACTGTTTTCAAAGGTGAAGTGTCAGATTCTCCCCACGCAATGCCAAAGATGCACTGATTTCGATCCACGTAAGCAATCAATCAATCACTTAATCATTGGGTTTGTGAAGCGCACCTACTCACCCAAAAGGGTCTCAAGATGCTGTTGGGGGGAGGAGGGCACAGCTCCCGGAAGTTCATGGCGATTTGTTGAAGAGCCAGGTCTTGAGGTCCTTCATGAACTGGTAGAGTGTTGGAGTCTGTCAGAGGTGGAGAGGGAGGGTGTTCCATGCCTTGGCTGCGTGGAATGAGAAGGAACGACCACCTGTTGCGTTGTTCTTGATGCGCGGCACCATAGCAAGGGAGAGCTGAGCTGAGTGGAGGGATCTTTGGGATGCATGGAACGAGAGGCAGTGGTTCAGGTAGGCAGGTCCGTTTGTGTGGAGGGCTTTGTGGGTGTGGGTGAGAAGCTTGAAGGTGAGTCCCTTCTCGGCGGGGAGCCAATGTAATATATTCTGGTGTTGGGTGATGTGGCAGTGGAGAGGTAGGTTGAGGACTAGATTGGTGGAGGCATTTTGGACCTTCTGGAGTTTGTGGGTATGGTTCTTGTTAATCCTGGTGTAGAGTGCGTTGCCGTAGTACAACCTGCTGCTGATGAGGACGTGGGTGATGGTTTTCCTGTTCTCGAGGGGAATCCAGTTGAAGGTCTTTCGTAAGAGATGGAGGATGTGGAAGCAGTAGGAGACAGCATTGATTTGGCGGTCCATTTTGAGTTCAGAGTCCAGGATGATTCTGAGGTTGAGTGCATGGTCCATGGGAGGGTGGTTTCCCGAGGGTGGGGGGCCACCTGGTGTTATTCCAGGCATCAGGGTGTGGGCCCATGATAAATAGTTTGGTTATGTCTGTGTTGAGTTGTAGGCAGCTGTTCTGTTCTTCATCCACCTGGTGACAGTTTCCATTCCTTCATGAAAGTTGTGTTTGAAGATGTTGGGTTTGGTGGCTAGGGAGAGGATTAGTTGGGTGCCATCTGAAAAGGACTGGCAAAATAATATTACCCCCCTTGTGACTCCTTAAATGTTATGACCACTCCCCATGTGACTCAAACTACACACATTGATATTCATTTAAGCCAAAACTATGAGGCCTGTTTTCTGTAAAATTATCTCTCCCTTTACTACAAAACTTCTCATACTTGATTAACATTAGTTAAAAATTCCTAAACAGTTCATAAAATATTTCACTGGAGAATTCACATTATTGTAATTTATAAATCAATTGTCATCGCCAATTTCAAAAAATCCTATCTATTTTCCACAATTTATATTTTTACTCCTTAATCCTAAATAGGGAACCTCAAGACATTTTTTTTTAAAACATGTTGCTCATGTGTAGTTTGAGTCATGTGAGGACTGGTCGTAACATTTAGGAGTCACAAGGGGGATAATATTTTGTTGCCAGTTGTTAAAATCAATCGCCTTTGTTTTGAAGGGTTACTTTCAATTTAGTTTTTTGAGTCGTCTGCATAGGATACAATGTTGAGTCCGTGAAATTTGATGATGTGTGCGAGTGGGGCCAAGTAGATGTTGAACAGGGTGGGGCTGATGAAGGATCCTAGAGGGACTCCGCAGGTGGTCAGTGTGGGATCCGAGAGGAAGGGTAGGAGTCTGACCCACTGCATTCTGCAGGATAGGAATGAGTGGATCCAGTTGAGGGCCTTGTTCCAGATTCCTGCGGACAAGGGTGTGGTAAGAGACAGAGCCAAAGGCTGTAGAGAGGTCCTGGCAGATGAGGGCTACAGCCTCTCCTCTGTAGAGGAAGTAGCAGATGTCGTTTGTCGCGGTGAGAAGGGCAGTTTTGGTGGTGTGGTTTTTCCTGAGGCTGTATTGGGAGGAGTTGAGGATGTTGTTTCCATCTATGAAGGTGTCAAACTGGCTGTTGACGTCTTTTTCAATGACTTTCCCTGGGTATGGAAGTAAAGAGATCGGTCTGAAATTTTTGAGGTTGGTAAGCTCTGCCGAAGGTTTTTCAGGACAGGGTTGATCTCGGCTTGTTTCCAGTCATTGGGGTAGGAGGCGGTCTCGAAGGAGCAGTTGATGATTCATTGAAGCTCGGGGCGATGAAGCCCATGGCTCTGTGGTAGATGGGGTGGGGGCAGGGGTCTGTAGGGGTCCCGGAGTCGGTTGACTTTTTGGTCTTCAAGGTATCTTCGATGGTGAGGGCAGTCCAGCTGTCAAGTGTAGGCTGCATGGTGTAGGGAATAGTGGGTGTAGCCTCTGTGTGTAGGTTGTCGTCTTTGAAGTTGTCATAGATGGTCTTCATTTTGTGATGAAAGAAGGCGCTGAGTCTGTCACAGAGTACCTGGGAAGGGGGATGGCGGTTGTCTCACTGTTGGGTTGAGTGTACTCTTTGATGATGCTGAAGAATTGTTTTCTGTAGTGTGCACAGATTCTGTCCTGGAGTGCTCCTTGTGTATCTGATGAGCTGGATTCGGCGGCAGTTTTCAAGTTGTCAAGGTCTGTTGTGGTTTGGAGTTCCTCAATATCTTTTTGAGGAGTCTGCAGGTTTGCATCGATTCTGAGAGTTTGGTGGAGAACCAGTTGGCTCTCTTGGCGTGTGAGTTGGTAGTTTTCTTGAAGGGCCAATGGTGTTGGCGCAGTCAGGGATTCAGTTGTGTACTGTTGGGGCAGCGGTGGTAGGGTCTTTGTCTGTGGTGGTGGGAGCTGATCTGCTGAGGGAGGTGGTGAGCTGGTCGTCGGAGATCTTGCTCCAGTTCCTGCAATGGAGTTGGTGTGAACGTTTGTCGGAGATATTAGTTTTGAAGGTGAAGTGGATGCAGCAGTGGTCCATCCATGGGAGTTCGGAGATGTGGCTGAAGGTGATGGAGGTTCGTGCTATGTAGATGTGGTCAAGGGTGTGTCCTGCAGAGTGCGTGGGTTCTGGTACGACCTGACTGAGTCTGATGTAGAGGAGGTTGTCTAGGAGGGAGGAGGAGTTGGGATCATGGAGGATGACGAGATGGAAATTGAAGTCTCCCAGCAAGGTGGAGGTGAAGGCTTGTGGGGAGATGATGTCAATGAGGGAGTTAGAAAAAGGTTCTCAGGGTCTGTGGGGTCTGTAGATGAGGGGGTCTCAGAGGGTGATGGTCGGGTGGTCTGTATCTTGAAATGAAGGTGTTCCATCACATCTGTTGGCCCGTAGGTGTTGGTGCTCAGTCAGAGGTTGGATTTGTGAGCTGTGGTGATGCATCCTCGGGGGCAGTTGGGGTGATCCTTCTGGGAGATCTTGTAAGCTTCTGGGATGACGATCGTGATGTCAGGTTCCGAGGTGGCATTCGTCCATGTTTCTGTAAGGAAGGTAACGTGGGGAAGGTGCTGTCGAGGAGGTTCTAGATTTCCGCGGCTGGTCTTTGAAGGGAATGGACGTTGAGGAAGATGCAATGCAGGGTTTGGGGTTTGGTGAACTGTGGTGGGAGGGTTGGGGTGGGTCCTGGGTCTTGTTGAGGTTGAAAGAGTGGAGGCAGTTGTAGGAGAGTAGGGCCTGCTTCCTATAGTTACCCCCAACTTTTTGCTGTGTTTCACTGATTTTGCGACTTTAGTATGGCTGTGGCCCTGCTAATCAGGCCCACAACCTAGCTGTACTCCCTCTAAATTGATACTATGTACTTTAGGTACATACCAGATTGGTTACTGGGTCACCCTTGTGAGCCCCTATATATCGTAAGTTAGGTACCTAGGGCATAGGTGCACCTTAGGCCTATCATGGGCTGCAGCATGTATTGTGCCACCCCTGGTTAGCCTTCCAAACTGACACCACAGGTCTGTACTTACAGCCTGAGTAAGGTGGTATACTCACCCCTTACTTACTATAGTATATCTATATCTACCTTATATATAGACACATAGTAACCTATAAGTCACTCCTTACTTATATATTGAGAAGTGTGGCTCAATGCTTAGAGCGGCAGACCTTGATGCAGAACGCTGGCCAGTGACCAGGGTTCGATTCCCGCCTCGGCGGGTTTCGGGCTTAAATTCCTCTGACCGGATATTCTCGCCTCAGTGCCGATTCTAATCATGGGTCCCACGCTGCAACTCTGGGCAATAGCTTGCTTAGTCTCCACAAAGGCCCCCTGATACACAAGGGATGCCTGGTTTCACCATGGGATGCCCAGGAGTGGACACCCCACAAGGAAAAGCCAGGAGGGGTTCCCTTGTGGTAGGAGTACAAGCGCCGGGATGCCTCCGGGTCACTGTTCGCGCTATACAAATACGCCACATTTACATTTACATTATGGGAGGCCTTGACAATCTCTGAGGTTCTTCGTTTTCCCGTATTCAGCCGCCATTTTGTGTGCCATTTTGTGTCCTGTCACCATTTTGTGTTGCCCTCACTCAGGCAGCACGGCGAACGGAGTGTTTTTGCTTTTCCCAGCTACTACATGTCTCTTCTGTCAAAAAGTAACCCCCTGCCCTTGTTTACGAAACCGATGTCAGGGTCTGGCCGAGTTCACTAATCCATGTCTGGGTTGATTGATCCCTGTCTCGACTGACTATTTAGCTTCTCCTATTCTTTCCTTACATTATCTTATCCGACTGGCCTTCGCTATTCTCTCCTTGTATTCTCTTGTTACACAACTATCCTTTGAGGCACACAAATACGTCCTGCCACCTGCAAATTGGATTGTCGGTACTAGCACTGATTAATTTGTTGGGAGGGGTGATTTACAGAGAGTGGGGCGTTTTTGGGACACCTGATAGCTTTTTTTTTCCTATTGGCTTGCTTTGTATGTACGGGGAGTAAACGTTGTAAATATGTGTGCTATAAAAGATTGTGCGCCACGGACTGAAGGGGCAGTCTCCACAGAATATATAGCCTGTACTTCTGGGACAACTGTGCTTAGCTGCAGCTAATAAACCTGGTTTTCTACGCCCAACAGAGTGTCTTTGTGTCTCTGTTCAACAAGGCAGGTGAACTCGGGGATTTAAGACGTGCCCTGCGCGGCCAGGCTCATAAGGCCCGGTATTCCAACTGGCACCCAACGTGGGGCGGCTTCAGTGGTAGCATGTATGTCGAAGTGGACCGAAGGTCTTTTTAAGCATGGCTACTCCTTTCCGACGGCTGCTGACGACTGCTGCCCTGACTGCCGCCCTGCCTTGATCCCTTTGGTGATGACTGGTATCGCGAGATGTTAGACAGACCTCTGTTGGCATGAGAGACCACTTAGTTAAGTATTCGTGGGTAGCGCCCACTTCTTTGTTTTGTTTTTGAGTTTTGTTATTCGACCATTGCAATAGCGGAAGCCAAGGGGTGAGTACGTTTGTGCTGTGTTATTTGCTTTAACCCCTTGAAGTTCGTAAACGGACCAGTGAATTTAAGATGCCTGGTTTTAGCATATTTAGGAAGTTTTGTTGTTTTGGTTGTAATAGGGATTCCCGGCTCAAGGACTCTTGTCCGATTCCTCCGGTTGGAACTCCCACTTATGAGCTCTATTCTAAACATGGTGTTGGCCCCATTGCCTTTATCGAGGCATGGATCCGATACACGAAGAAAGATGGTGTTTTACAGTGGCTACAAAATGGTAGCTTTGAGCCTGATATATTAGACAATCTGGAAGCAATTTTGTTCAAAAGAAAAGTGCGGCAGGCAATCTTTGACTCTTTCCGCCATTGCCATAAAGAAGCCAAGCAGAAGGAAACTAAGCAGGCAAAAAGAGATAGAAAGGCAAAGGATATGACGATCATACAGGCTGCCCAGGAGTTCAAATACAATGAGATTGATCAAGCGATTGAAGTTTCAGACAGACAGCATGGAATGGCAATAGATAGATGCTACCCTGTGTTGCCTACTTCTCCACAGAGTAAGGATCTTGACGAAGATCCCTTAATGTCCCATTTATTGAGATTGCCTCTGCCTTATGTACCAGGAGCTAATGCACCCCTATTGTTGCCACCTGTCCAGCAACCTATTGTTCAGCCAGTTGGTCCGGCTCTTCCACAATTGCCCCTTCCTGCATTGCCACCCCCATCTCCTTTGCCACTAACTTCTGTACCTCAGTCTCCTTCATCTTCGGTTCCTCTTGTCGCGACCAGTCCTTCTCTTCCTTTGCTTAATATCTTGTCTCCAGTTTTACTGTCTGATTCTTCCCCAACTCGCAAACGGTTGGTTGATACTGTTTCTGGTCTTTTCTCCCCCCCTTTGAGTCTTTTAATCGGACTCCTGCTTTTTCTCGAAGACAATCTTGTGGTCAAATTCCAGATTCCGACGAACGAGTTGCGTTGGACATCTTGCTCACAAATGGATCATGAGTGGTCCACAGTACAGTGTACCTGATATTCTGAGTACCTTTCTCCAGTGGAATGCGCCCACGCAGAGATATGTTTTTAATGTCATGTGTGATGCTCTTGTCAAAGGATGGGAGAATATGGAGTTGGATTTAGCTCCTCAGGGTCTGTTGGACTTGCAGGATAAGTTTGATAAAGGACTTATTGTGGGTTCCGAAGTTTAGGATGCTGTAAGGACACTTGTCACTTTCAGGTCTTTATTTTCTTCTCAGACTATTCTTGAACCTGGTCCTGCAGTTCGGCAGAAAATGAAACATTATCCTATGAGGGAAGTTCCTCCAGTATGGAGAGAGGAGGTTCCGCAGGCAGGCAATATTCCGCATGTCCCTGCTCATTTCCAGTGCATATGGGTGCATGTTCCCTGGAAACGTCCTGAAGTTCTGGCGCTTAAACAGTCTTTACCGGACCCTCGTAAAAATCTTGCTGGATACTATAAAGAAGTGTCCCAGACTGTTGATGCGTGTATTATGAATTTGGCTGATATTGATCTGCTGATGGGGAATGTAGTTCCACAAGCGTTGTGGGACCTCGACCTAGCTTCAGGTGGTAATTGGGCTGCTATAACTGCCGCAGATTCAGCACAAGTAGGTGGTGCTAAGCCAGATGTCTTGATTGCACAGTTGGCTGGTAGAATCATCACTTTAATGAAAATGATGATGCCTGCCTTACGTATTAACTGGGATAAGTTAGCTGTGTGTAAGCAGAAGAAAGATGAAAGTGTCTCCGATTTCTTTACTTGTTTTGAGGAGATGTTTATTGACCATAGTTGTCAGGATATGAGTACTGAAGGTGGACAGCGATTATTTGTGGATAAATTTGTATTTAATTTACTTCCAGAATTATCACATAAGATTAAGGACTCAGAGAGTTCATGGGCTGTTTCTTCTGCTGCACAGATATTAGCTACTGCTCAATATTACGAGAATAGGGATAAGGAGAAAAAAGATAAGATCGAGAAAAAGATGAAAGAATTTTAAATGGTGGTTCTTTTGCAACAGGCTCGTCTTCCTCGTTCTGCTCAGCGCCAGTTTCAACAGCCTCCCCAGCTTCAGAGATTGTTACGAAAACCTGAACCTTTTGTTCCGCAACCTTTGCTAGGTCCTAAACAATGCGCCTATTATAAAGAGGAAGGTCATTTTAAGAATAGCTGTCCGGTTTTATTGCAGCGTAATGGTGGATTCCCAGGGTCGCGAGGTCGTGGTGGTTTTCAATCAGCACCTAGAGGAAGAGGGCGAGGTGCATTGTCTCAAGGACAGCGTTCTTTTCCCCCTCAGAATTCTCTGAATTATTTTGATCAGCAGAATACTCAGTCTGCGCAATATCACAATGACGATTATTATGTTGAGGGTGAGGCTCAGGATTTTCATTCTAGTTAGGACAGCCATGGACAAAGTAAGGGGGTCGTATCAGTTCCAGTGGATCAGAATGGGCCTTATATTGAAGTTGTTGCATTGGGTGTTTCAGAGCCATTTCTTTTGGATACTGGTGCAATAAGAAGTTCTATTATTCACTCCAAACTCCCTGGGGAACCTTTGTCTGGCTTAACTAATGTTTCTGTAGGATTCTCTGGCGCCCCAGTTAGTAACCTGGCTTCTTGTCCTTTGCCTCTTTCATTTGGTCCTTACAATTTGGAAGCTCCGCTTATTTTGACGACTGGTTGCGGCGAAAATTTGTTGGGTTTGGACTTGTTGAAACGTCTTCATGCAACATTGCATTGTTCCCCTTCTGGTGTACATCTTACATTAGGTGAGAAGCTGGTTTCTCCTATGTATTTAGCTAAGGACAAAATCCCACCTGAATTATAGTCTCTTCCTGCTCTGCTCTGGGCTACGGGTCCGAATGATGTTGGTCTGCTCCAGATTCCGCCCTACGTGGTTACTATTAAGCCTAATGTTAAATTACCACGCATTCCGCAGTATAAAATTTCTAACGATGGAGAGCGAGCTTTGTTGGCTATTATCTATGATCTGGTTCAGAAGCGTGTGATTAAAGAAACGAGAGGTAATGCTTGTAACAGTCCTGTTCTACCTGTCCTTAAACGCACTGATCCTTCTAAGCCTCCTGTATATCGTTTTGTGATCGATCTTCGGGAGGTCAACAAAATTGTTGTTCCCCAGTGTCTTGTTGTCCCAGATATCACTGCCTTGCTCACTATGATACCCACTTCAGCGGCATGGTGCTCGGTTATTGATCTAAAAAATGCCTTCTTCTGTATTCCTATTGCTGAGGAAAGTAGGGATATTTTTGGCTTCTCTCTCGGAGTCCGAAGTTTCCGATTCAAAAGTGCTCCTCAAGGCTATTGTGAGAGCCCCTCCATTAATAGTCAGGCTTTGAAATCTCAGATCGATGCTTTCATTTTGCCCTCAGGTGCCACTTTTATTCAGTATGTCGATGATTTGTTAGTTGCTGCTGATTCAGAGGATGTTTGTAAGGATGTGACTGTTTCTTCACTGTTGCGTCATTTGTCTGACCTGCATCACAAGGTGTCACCCTCTAAGTTGCAATATTGTCACCAAGAGGTTACCTACTTAGGTCATCTCTTGTCGAAGGAGGGAATATGATTGACCCCAGAATGAATTTAAGCAACCGCGCAAATGTCTGTACCATCCACACAAAGGGAGCTGCGTGCCTTTCTGGGCATTACCTCTTATTGTAGACGGTGGATTCCAAATTTTTCTTTGTTGGCTAAACCTTTGCTGGCACTTACTCTGAAAGATACACCCCTGTCTTGTGTTCTGCCCCTGTGTTAGGTACTCCAGATTACAGTAAGCCTTTCACACTCTATGTGCACGAAAGAGAAGGTTGCGCGTTGTCAGTTTTGACACAACAGTTTGGAGACAAACAACGGCCATGTGCCTATTTTTCGGCTACATTGGATGCAGTAGCCAAGGCATTGCCTAGTTGTCTCAGAGCTACAGCAGCAGCAGCGATCTCCATTCGTCAATCTGCTGGATTGGTACTAGACAACACTCTTGTTGTTATGGTACCACATGCAGTGGATACTCTTTTGAACAGAACGAAAACACAACACCTCACGAGGGCCCGCTTGTCTGGATATGAGCTGACGCTCTTGGCTAGCCATATACACATCAAGCAGTGTAATACTTTGAATCCAGCAACATTGTTACCTATTCCGGAAGAGAAAGACACTCAAGAACAGCATGATTGTTTTCTTCTAACAGAGGAGGAAACGAAAGGCAGACTAGACTTGAAAGACACACCACTTGTGGACCCAGATGGGATCCTATGGGTGGATGGGTCTTGCTTTAAACTTCCTAATGGTGAGACGACTGTGGCCTATGCTGTTACCACTTTGTATACGGTAGTTGAGACAGCATGCATTACACAGCATTCAGCCCAAGCAGTTGAACTAATTGCCCTGACGAGAGCGTGTGTGTTGGCTAAGGGAAAGAGAGTGAATGTTTACACTGATAGCCAATACACCTTTGGCGTGGCTCATAGCTTCGGTCGTTTGTGGAAGGAAAGAGGATTCTTTTCTTTCCATTGGACTAAGATACAGCATTGTCAGTTAATAACTGACCTTCTCGAATCACTTGCTTTGCCTACCCAAATAGCGATAGTGAAGTGTAGTGCGCATAAAAGAATCACTGATGATGTGGGTCGCGGGGAAACTTTTGCAGACGAGGTAGCAAAAGAGACAGCAAGAGATGCTACGAATCGCATGTGTGTTGCAGGCCCTGCAAGATAGGTCAGAGAGGGAGGAATGTGTGAGGACACAATAAAAAGTGTGAGAACGAATCAAGAAGAGGCTACTGAGAAGGAATTGAGTAAGTGGAGAGAAAGTACGGGAATGTTGGATGCGACAGGGTGTTGGACGGAATTGTCAGAACATCAGCGTTGGCTGTTACCAGACGCCTATGTATTACCTGTAGTTACTATGGCGCATGGTCCAGCCCACATTAGTGCAAAAGGGATATGTAAACTTCTGGCTCCAGTATGGCAGAATGAAGGAATTCGAAAATGTGCAGAGAATGTGGTGAAACATTGTATCGTTTGTTTGATGCATAATCCAGGAAAGGGAACCCCAACTCCAGCAGGTTATTTTGCTCCCCCTACGTACCCTTTTGAGGTATTACAAATTGATTACATTCATATGGATCGTTGTAATAACCTCAAGTATGTTCTGGTGGTAGTGTGTGCCTTTTCCAGATGGATAGAGGCCTACCCCCTAAAGGACAATACTGCTTTATCTACTGCCAAAGTCCTTCTGAAGGAATTTTTCCCGAGGTTTGGTTTGCAGCGAATTGTCTGAAGTGACAATGGAAGTGAATTTGTAGGCCAAATTATGCAGAAGGTGTGTGCGGGTCTTGGTATTAGGCAGAAATTCAATGCGGCAAACCACCCTCAGTCAGCAGGTTTGGTAGAGTGCTATAATGGCACTCTCAAGCTTAAACTGGTGAAGATTCAGGCCAGCACTGGTCTTGCTTGGCCTGACGCGCTACCTTAGGCACTTTTATCCACGAGAACTTCTGTACATTCTTGTTTAGGACTCAGCCCATACGAAGTCGTTTTTGGGCGCCCAGCTAACGTCTGGGGAGTCCCTCGACCTAAAAAGTACTCTGACATCCAATATCCAATGTTGATTGACTATTTGCATGACCTCACCACTAAATTGCTTGTTCTTCACCAACAGGTTCCAAACGCTTTGCCAGAGGCCTCTGCAGATCCAGGTCACTCCATCCAACCCAGTGACTGGGTCTGCCTGAAGAATTTCCAGCGGAAAAAGAATCTGGAACCTCATTGGGGCCCGCCTCGGCAAGTTCTGCTATCAACACTTACAGCAGTAAAAGTCGTCGGGAAGAAGAATTGGGTCCATGGCGTGCACTGTAAGAGGGTACCTTTGCCTTTACCTTTTGATCAGTGGGTTCGTAAGGGTATAAGTAACAGTGAAGGCGAAAGGGTCCCTCAATTTGGACCTTTCAGTAGTGCACGCCTGGATCGAACGATCTCTGAGAAAGAAGACGACGACGTGTTGCAAGAAGCTGTACCATCACATCTACGACTGAACACAGTAAATCCAGAGACTTTGGGCCCGATGTAGGTAAACGGGATTTTCCGATTTCAAAATACCGAGGCGGGCCGAATCGGTATTCTGAAATCGGAAAACGAGATGTAGGAAAAAAATACCGAATGAAAACCGATTCGGTCGGCATCGGTAATGAGATTCGGTACGTTCCGATTCAGCTCGGTCCGAATCGGAAAATACCGATTCGGCCAACAACGAATCGGAAAATACCGAATCGGCTACCACCGAATCGGATATTTCCGATTCGGCGAATACCGAATCGGTAAAAGCCGATTCGGTAAAAACCGAATCGGCAATCATAGACCCATGGCGAAAAAGCCCATAGGAATGCATTGCATGACCCGATTCGGCTTTTACCGAATCGGACAATACCGAATCGGATTTTACCGATTCGGATTTTACCGAATCGGATTTTACCGATTCGGATTTTACCGAATCGGTAAAAGCAGACTCGGCAATAGGCGATTCAGCCAATGAGGTGGCTCCCCCTCCCCCACCCAAACAGGGAGTGGCAACCCTGGCAGGTGCAGCCAATTAAGAAGTTTCTAGAAGTTTCTGGAAAGCCTGCCTGAGCCCAACACACAGTTAGCAGCAGTGGGAGAAGGAGGTTGCAGACTGAGCAGGAGCAAGAGAATATGGCAGATCAGGCAGGAAGCCAGAAGTCCTCCCAAAAGAGGAAGCCCAAATTCACCACCACAGAACTACAGGTGCTGGTTGAGGAGGTGGTGAGGGTGCACCGCCAGCTCTTTGGCAAGCTGTCCCTCAACGTGCCAGACAGCACCAAGAGGAGATTGTGGGCAGACATCGCCCAGAAGGTCAATGCTGCTGGAGTCACCCCCAGGTCCATCGAGGAACTTAAGAAAAGGTTCTATGACCTCCGCAGCCTCACCAAGAGGAAGCTGGCCGACCTCCAAAGGCAGGCTGGACTCACCGGAGGAGGCAAGAACCCGGCGCCACCCCTCACCGAGCTGGAGGAAATTGTCTCCAGCACCATCGAGAGGGAGAGCATCGTAGGGATCGGGACCCTGGACAGCACTGCGATGGCCACAGCTACAGGTAAGAAGCATGCGCATCATGACACACCCTACCAGACACCTCCCCATTAGACACAATGCATAGGCAAACACCAGCACTGTACTGTCACCAACATACAAGAGACAAGCATCATGGTACATGTAGTCAGCAGAAGTTAGCCAAATATGTCAGTGCAGAATCACAAGACAGGAAACAGTGTGACACGGTGTAAGGAGATGCAAGGACATGTGGAATGCCATAATTGTACTGACTGTAATACATCGGCACTCAGTTTACAAATGCTTCTTTGTACCTAGGGGCACCATCAGGCGGCACCACTGTGGCAGCAGAGGGAGCTTCGACATCACATACTGCAGTGGCAGGGCCGAGCACCAGCCAGCCTGGCCAGGAGGAGGAGGAAGAGGATGAGGAAGGAGACACCCCAGGGCTTGGAATGGAGGGAGTCCTGGTGATTGATTTCCAGGCAGTGCACTCCCCAGTACTGCCCAGCTCACCCCCCTTGCAATTTTCACCATACAACTCCCCAACCAGGCAGACCATTGCGCCGACAACAGCTCCTGCCACAACCGTGGCCTTGCCACCCGTCCTACCTGTCCTGGGAGCAGGGGCTCCGGGACCGGCCAGCACCACACCACCACCAGTGGCACCCCAGCCCACTCAGCAGGCCGGAGGCAGCAGTGCCAGACGCCGTGCCACCACCACCACCACCACCACTGCTGCACCAGCACGGGAGGGCAGTGTGTTCCTGGGCCTGGAGGGCCAGATGGTCAAAATCCAGCGCCAACAGGCCAGATCCACCATGGCCTGCCAACGCCAGCTCCTGCAGCACAACCTGCAGATGGGGGAGTTGGTGAAGGGGTTCCAGGCTGTTGTGGACAGCAACAAGGAGGTGGCAGCAGGGTTGGGCAGGCTGACCACTGCCATCACCCACTCCTCTGCCAGGCAGGAGGAGCATGAGGTTGCGCGCAGGAGGGATGCCCGGGTGCTCAACCGGGCCATGGCCCGCCTTGCAGCGGCGACGGCACAGCTGTGCCATCGTAGCTCAAATCAGGAGTCGGTGCAGAGTCAGCATACTGCTGAGCTGACCAGGGGGATGGCCAGGATCACCACGGCCATGGAGGCCATGTTAATATCAAACGCCGCCTCCAATCCTGCCCTGGACCTGGGTGATGCTGGTGACAGCAGCAGCCGCAGCAGCCCGGCCAGCGCTGCATCAGAGCCAAGGAGGAGCACCAGGCGATCCGCTGATGCTGCAGGCCATTCGGAGGGGGCCGAGGGACACCCCAGTGGGTCTGGAAAGCGGGCCAAAAAATAGGCTGGCAAGGGGGGATGATCATACCAGAACCCTGGACTTTATTTGTTTTGACAGACTCCATTTTTTGATGCACTTCAGTGATGTAACTGTGGTGCACCACTATTAAAAGTTTTATTTTCCAAGCAACATTTAGCTGTCTTTGCATCTGTACTCAGTCAGAAATAGTTCTCAGTGATCTCCTCACGTCTGTATCTGCCATCACATGGCGTACACACCCCAGCTGGCTGTGTCAGTGGCACAGCTTCGTCGTCGTCATAGTCCTCGTAGTCAGACAACTCCACCTCAGTGCCCTTCTTGACCGCAAGGTTGTGTAACATTGCACATACAGCTATGATCTTGCAGCAGGTGATGGGGGTATACTGCCTTGCACCTCCACTCTTGTGCAGGCATCTGAATCTACTTTTCCAGATGCCAAAGGTCCGTTCAACAACATTCCTGGTGCGTATGTGGGCACGGTTATACCTCCTTTGGCTGGGTGTGGAGGGGTTGAGGTAGGGGGTGAGTATGAATGAGCGGAGGGCATATGCACTGTCGCCTGGAAGAGAAAGGGGTCACATTAGACACATGCATACATGTATTACACCTACCTACTATGTGTTATGGGGGTCTGATGATGTGGCTCACCTAGGAGGTATCCTTCTCCAAAATCGCCAGCCATCAGCCGTGCATATATGCCGCTCTGTTGGAATATATAGGAGTCATGGGTACTCCCTGGAAATTTTGCTACCAGGTCTGTGATGGTGCACTTGGCATTGCAGATCACCTGCACGTTGATGGTGTGTGTCGATTTCCGATTGCGGTATATGTATTCGGTGTCCGCTGGTGGGCAAATCGGAATATGCGTGCCATCTATGCAACCGATGACTTGGGGAAAGTGTGCCATCTGGTAGAAGTCCGCTTTGGTTTGTAGCAGTTCTGCGTGGGTTGCAGGGAATGAGATGTATTGGTCCATCCTGTCTATCATGGCGTCAAGGAATATGTGGAAGAACCTTGACAGGCTGCTCTGGCTCACCCCTCCTGCTGCTGCTACACCACTTTGATAGCTGCCAGACGCTACCAGGTGTAGGCTGCATAGCACCTGGACGTGCGCAGGGATGGCGTGTGCCCTTGGGGTGTGGTGGTCCAAGTATGGCTTAAGGTCCCTGATGAGCTCAAGTATGGTGTCAGAGTCCAGCCTGTATCTCTGTAGGATCTCAGCCTCAGTGAGCATGAACAGGGTTATCCTCTGTCTGTAGACCTGTTCATTTCTTAGCCATTCCCTCAGTCCTTCCTGCTGTAGCCGTAGCCGCCTTGCAATGACATAGAAAGCTGCCATCCTGCAAGTTGCAATGCATTTTGGGACTGTTTATATGGGTTGGAGTTGGTTACCACCTGATTGCAATCCATGGTAAATACCGAGTGAATTCTACCGATTTTGAGCCGATTTCGGTGTTTCTGTGCCTCCCTACATCTCCCCAACTGTCGGAATCGGGGAATTTCCCGATCGGAGATTTATACGAATCGGCATGTTTTCCGAATCGGATCATGTCCGAATCGGTATTTTTTCCGATTCGGTACATGGACCGAATCGGTGATTTTCCGATTCGGTGTCACTAACGATTCGGTAGTGGGACCGAATCGGTGATTTTCCGATTCGGTGTCACTAACGAATCGGTAGTGGGACCGAATCGGTGATTTTCCGATTCGGTGTCGCTAACGAATCGGTAGTGGGACCGAATCGGTGATTTTCCGATTCGGTGTCACTAACGATTCGGTACATGGACCGATTCGGTCTTTGTAACCGAATCGGTGTTTTTCCGATTCGTTACATATCCGATTTTCGGTATGTACGTATCGGATTCTTTCACATTCGGTACACATTCCGAATCGGTTTTCTATCCGATTCGTTCTGTTTTTGGTCCCCTACATCTCGATGGCTGTTTACCGATCGGTAAGGGCCAAAAATCGGTATTTTCGGCCGATACCGATCGGTAAAGCCCTACCTACATCGGGCCCTTTGTTTCAAGAACAAACAATACCTAATAAGACTCGGTACAACTTAAGATCCAGATCAATGAAAGACAATTGAACTTTCTTTTTCCCTTTTCCTTTTTCTGATCACACTTTTTGAGAGACATTTCTTTTCCACTATCCATCAGTTGCAGGGTCACAGTAGGAGTCTTAGGCTGTGACCTGAGTAGTGACAGTAGGTCTGCAGGACTTGCAGTGTCATAGGATGACTAATAATCACAGCTAATTGATCTAGGAAGATTGCCGTGAGCAACGCTTTAGATAATGGATATTAAAGTGGAAAACAGTGATAAGAATAAACGAATGAAATTAAATATAAGAGATTGTTGGTTAGTCCATGTGGCATAACCTTTTGTATTTTAATATGTTCATGTATTTTATTGGCTTGTGTGAGTTGGGTTGTTAACACTATGCAGCAAGCACCTGTTCCAACTTCTGTTTCCTTTTCTTTTCCTACCACTGCCTCCCCACATCAGTTTTATACACTCCCAGAACATGAGCAGATCAGAAGAACAGAATACTTCAATATTTCATTTATTCAGTTATTACATCAGCATCAACTGGTAGTCAATACTACCGACTGTTGGGTCTCTAGGCTCATGCCCCATAACACAGAGAGAGGGATGCCATATTTAGTCCTTCCATTTTCCTATGAAGGTTCCGCTTGGGCCTATTTGGCCATGTTTTCTAATGTATATCAGAATCAACTTTGATATCCTCCTGGTAGTCCATATGGTGGTGGAGCAGATTTTAGACACAGTTCTTTGCTAAAGGGAATAGTGGCCATGGCTAGAATTGCTGAGATTAGTAAGATTCCCGTTGATGAGAAAGGAGCATATGATGGCTGGAACGTGACTCGTTATGTTACTAGCCTTACAGATAAGGCTAGACAAAGAAGATCCCCACCAATTTGGACCGTACCTCATCGAGGTAATTTCTGTCTGCAGATAAATGGCCAAAACGTTAAAAACCCACAGGAAAAGAGTGTTTGTTCCCATACGTATATCAATTCAACTCAAATTTCTTCACCGTTAGTGCCATCACAAGGCACGTATTTTGTCTGTCATGATAGAGCCTATACGTGGCTTCCTACCTACTTTTCAGGCACTTGTTATGCGGCTTTTCTTCTCCCTCCAACATATACTGCTCCTTCAGGTCAGCATAGAAAAAGACATGGCAGAGGGGTTATTGATTCTAAGGACACGGCAGGACAAGAAGGAGGTGACTTTATCAAAGGGTTGCTTCCTTTCTGGGGCCCAATGGCGAACAGCAGAGACATCAGACAGCTAGTTCGCGTTGTTGAGGCTACTATAAATGTAACTTCTGGAGCCTTGAGTAATCTGACAGCTGAACTTCAGGCGGATCGCCTTATGACTTTGCAGAACCGGATGGTTCTAGGCATTGTCCTTGCAGATCGTGGAGGAGTCGGTAAATTGATCAGGTCTAGTTGCTGTATTTATATTCCTGATAATGCCCCTTCGGTATACCAAGCCATCTCTAAGTTGCATGTAATTTCCGAGTCTATACACCAGGACACACAAGATTGGTCTGCGATAGGATGGTTTCGGGGACTACTGTCCACTTGGGGATGGAAGATATTAACCTTCCTTGGAATGATTTTGGCCATCATTTTCTCTTGTTGTCTTTGTTTACAGTGTGGCCCTGCCATCTGCGGTCTTTGTGCCACCATGTGTGTCCCAAGCCCTGTGTCACAGAAAACAGAGAACATTAAAATGATGTTGCAGCAACAGCTCGACGACCTCATGGCCATTGACATCGACTCAGATTAACTTGAGTCATTTGTGTTTTGCCTGAGTAATGGCAAAAGGAGGGTCTGAGGTTCTTCGTTTTCCGACTTCGTCCCGAATTCAGCCGCCATTTTGTGTCCTGTCGCCATTTTGTGTTGCCCTCACTCAGGCAGCACGGCGAATGGAGTGTTTTTGCTTTTCCCAGTTGCTACGTGTCTCTTCTGTCAAAAAGTAACCCCCTGCCCTTGTTTACGAAACCGATGTCAGGGTCTGGCCGAGTTCACTAATCCATGTCTGGGTTGATTGATCCCTGTCTCGACTGACTATTTGGCTTCTCCTATTCTTTCCTTACATTATCTTATCCGACTGGCCTTCGCTATTCTCTCCTTGTATTCTCTTGTTACACGACTATCCTTTGAGGCACACAAATACGTCCTGCCACCTGAAAATTGGATTGTCGGAACTAGCACTGATTAATTTGTTGGGAGGGGTGACACACAGGGTTTGAGAGAGGGGCATATTTGGGACTCCTGATAACTTGTTTTCCAACTTTTCCTATTGGCTTGCTTTGTATGTACTGGGAGTAAACGTTGTAAATATGTGTGCTATAAAAGATTGTGCAATTAATTATGGTGAGTTTGTTATATTAATTGCTGAACCAAGGAGTGACTAGCCTTATTAATCACTGCACCAGTGGATTAACTAACAATTAACAAGAGTACAACGGAGTGCTCCACACAAATCCCATAACCATCATAAAAGATTGTGCGCCACGGAATGAAGGGGCAGTCTCCTCAGAATATACCCTGTACTTCTCGGACAACTGTGCTTAGCTGCAGCTAATAAACCTGATTTTCTACGCCCAACAGAGTGTCTCTTGTCTCTGTTCGACAAGGCAGGTGAACTCGGGGATTTAGGCGTGCCCTGCGCCACCGGCCCATAAAGCCTGGTTCTCCAAGAGCGCTTGGTTTTGTGTGAGAGGGTGCCCTAGCATGAGCTGAGACCCTCTGCAGCTTTCAGAAACATCTCCATATAGCTGTTCTATTATATATCCATACTATATACTCTTAAGTGCATTATAATCCTCGTGGTTAATGCTAACTTTGGTTTGGCTTTATCAAAACATGTTGTGTAAGGTGTCAAACACTGTGGAATACGATCCCCCGCCAGTTCTGGCCGCGGGGGTAGCATTCCACCCTTCTAGAGAGAGAAGACAAGTAGTTACTGTTAAACCTGGTTAAAGTTAAACAGAGCCCCAGCATCACAAAATGGATGCTGCTGCCACAGACACAAGTCTGCCCTCCTACTGCTGGATGAAACTCCGGCAGGGGAGGCCTGGACAATAGGCTTCCAGTCTGCCCAGACAGTCTTTGGTCTATTGGGCCAGGGAGGGTTACATTCAGTGAATGCTTTTCAGACACTGCCTGGGGCACACAAGGTGCTCCATGCATTTCCCAGATCAAACCAGTTGCTGGGGTGCTCAGCCCCAACTCTGGCACTAAACTGGACAAAGAAGAAGGGTGAAACCACCCCCTCCCTAGGTCCACCCATAGGAGGGACCTTAAAGTTAGTCCAACCCCTAAGCTTACTATAAGTATGGAACTCCAGTCCCTAGGACTTTCGATTACCCTGGACAAAACTCTGATACATAATTCCTGGACCTTCGACATTCTATTTCGACTGGAAGATGGAAGAATCTCACTTGTGGTCAAGGAGTGACCACCCTGTTCAAACAGGCACCAACAGCATCTTTGCCGGTCTGCATTTTCGAGGCTCCCTCCAGATCCTGAAGAATCTGCGACATAGGACACAGACTTTCAGACATCTCTGACGTTGACCTGCGCTCCCAACAAAGCTGAGACCTGTGGCGGAGACGAGAGACGTGGGACCGGAACTCCTGGACAACCTGCATTTTTACTACTGCACCACTTCCAGAGGAATCCCAAAGTTGTGCATTGGGGTATTTGAAGCCCCTGCCCAACCCTTTTGCACAGAAGCTCAGAGGCCTACACTCCACGAGTGTCCCGTGGGCCCGTTTTGGGCATTTCAGCTCGACGCATCTCTGCGGTTCCTAGTCAGTTGGCTAGTGAGCCCCCACGAAGACCAATCTTCACTTTTTATAGCTTTCCTGGTTGCTCCAAGCTCGCTCCAACTCCTTTCCAAAGGAGGAGTTCCTCGGACCCTGCTGGTCTGCACCGAAGCCCATCTCGACATCTTGCGTGGATTGCATTTGCAAAAGCTTGTTGGGTCTAATCTGGATATCGACACCGCAGTCAACTAGATACGTTGTGGGACATCTCGAATCCTCCTGGTCCTCATGGCTGAAGAGACAAGCTTCACCTTCACACCTGAAATAACCCGACATCAGCTGGCATCTTCCTATCACCATCCTGGTCACTGGCTAGTGACCCAGACTCTGTCTCCTCTGCTTTCAGGTTCTTCACATCTTGGATCCACCCAGATACTTTTCCTCTGGTTGCCTGCAGCACTTCTTCTCAGCTCCCCATTGGAATCGACGACGAAACCCGACACCAAAAGACACCTATGCACCCGGCTTCCCTGGGTGAGGTAACACGAGTACTCCGGTGCTCCCATGGGTCTTGACTCTCGAAGTGTCCTAGTCTAAAAGGGTTCCATTGTAGTTCACCTAGAAGTGCCCTTAAACTGGAACATTGTAACTTGTTCGTTATCCATAGAAAGTCAATGGCAACCCGTGTTTAGACTCTACACGCGCCTCCTGTGGGCCTCCTACATCCTAACCTTTGGTGGTTCTAGGCAGGCACAGCGATTCCACCAGCCCTAGGCCTGCTTTCTAACTCTCACATGGTTCTTATACCACTATTTTAATATATGGTTTGTGAGGCCCCTAGGGCATAACGTATACTATGCAACTTATTGTATGCTAATTAGGTTCCTTGTATTTTACTTTTACCTCTGACTCATAAAGAGTGCAGAGGGGTTTTGTTTAGAATAAATACATATATATTTGATATACACCTTGTGTGGTGTGCTTTTATTTGATCATTCAAGAGATTATAATTGGTAAAACAACTTGCTTAACTCATCTCCAAGTCTTAGCCTGAAGGCTGCTCTCCACAGCTACGACTAGGATCGCTTTCTATAAGGTTGACTTTATAACCTACCATCAAAAAGGGTCGTTTGGACTGGTGAAAGGTGCCCACTAGAATAGTGGACATTATATACCAGACCAACTTCTCACAGCAGTGGTGGCAGGTGAAGGGTCCCTGGGTGTCGATAGGTGAGGAGTGCATGCAGTTGTTGTCCTGGGCAGTGTTGACAGCGTGTAGGGCTGACGAGGTGTAGTGGGGGGGTTGGAGGACCAGGGTTCCCGGTGCTTTTTGCGGTCGGGTCACTAAAGGGTACAAACGGGCTTGTCTTTGGCACGCTATTGGAATACCAAATGCACGTCCACTACGCACAGTGTGACCGCATAGCAGCTGCTGCCATTAAGTAGGGGTTGGGGGAGAGCGGGACAGCTGGTAGGTGGGAACGCGCTGGAGGGGACACAGGGGCAGCATCTGCAAAGAACGTGAAAATCAGGAAGAAAAGAAGAAGAATGGGATTGAGGCAAAAAACAGAAAACGGCAGAAAAAGTCAAAAAAAAAATAAACAATGAAAAAAGGCCAGGAATGGAAAAGAGTAGAACAGGCATTTCAGGAGAGACAAGTAGGGGGAGGCACAGAAGCCTAGAACAGGCACAGAAGTGGAGACAAGTAGAAGAAGGCAGAGACTCAATTCAATTCAATTCAACAAGCTTTATTTGAATTCAGCAATAACATTCATAAAAGCATACAGAGAAAAAATTACACAAATGAGCACAAAAGTCAGTTATAATCATTATGAGTTCACAATCTGTGTAAAGATGACAGCAAATCATTATACTATTAAAATCATTTATACAATTCATCCTATGCAAACCCTAGCAGCTTAGTTATAAGACATGGTCATAGCACAATCAATTAAATCAGTTGAATTAAAAAGTAGAGTATATTTACATGATATAGTGACCCATTTATAGGTAAAATAGATTAAAATAGATATCCTTCAGAGGGTGTAAGGGAAAAAAGAACATAAGTTAATCCTTTGGTAAAGACCATCCATGGACTTAATGTAAGTGATTATCGATTTTTATTACTTACGACAGCCCTACTGTAAACGGGTTTAACAGATCAGGAAACCAGGTCTATGCCTTAGAATAAAGGTGATCGGTTCTGGATAGGCAGTGTATTTTCAGTAGATGCAAGATCAGAGCTAAACCATCCCAAAGTTATTTTATTAGTATGATCTTGCATGGGGCATGTATGTGGTCCTTGGGTAGAAATCATGCAATTCCCATGTTCTGATAGGGCCATCACCCATTTGCGGATGCCAACATCGGAGATGTTGGATCACTCCAGGGTCCCTAAAGTTGACCAAGATCAAGTCTCCCGGTATGTCCTTTGCGATAGGTCCCAACCACCCTACCCTTCTAACATTTAAAATCGTTCCATCAATATTGGGTGGTAAGGGTCTATTCTTTGTCAACCAGAAAGACTCCTTGTTAGCCAGGTCTGGTGGTCTTTCAGTTTTACTATTTCTAAGCTCTGGCACGCCCGAGAGGATAGACACAAAAGGTGCTGCCTCCGGTGGTAAATCTATGTGTTTAACCCTTCTTTGCGTAATGCCATAATTTTGGGACTCTCCCTTTTTCTGCGTTAGTAATTTAATCTGCCCATCTCTAGATGCGGGGATCTGGGCTGCTGAGGGGTGTGATGTGGCTAATGTTTTGGATATATTGGGGCCAGGTACATGAGTTTGTATAATATTGCTTTGTACAGAGAGTATGGGGATATCAGTGGTCAGTAGGGGCTCGGCTTGATTTTTTCCTTCAAGGCTTTTTGAGATTGTTAAGTTTGCCCTGGTGAGCTCCTCAATGTAACAGAGCTTTTCCGCTATTGCCTCAATCCTTTTAGCCAGTGGGGAAATTAAGGACCTGATCAGGAGGTCAATTTGGCCCAGTAATTCAGATGTTGTGGAATTTGCGGTCAACTCCAAATTAGAAAGTGCCTCTGATGTTTTAAGGGTGTTATTATTTCTTGAAAGGGGACTTTGATGCAATCTTTGTTTTTTTAACGATCTTCCCCTTTGTTTAGGCCCTTTACGCTTTCTATTTGGGTGGGGTACCTGATCATTTACTGGATGCTGTATAATATCTATGGGTGTTGGTGGGGCAGGACTACCAAGATGGCTTAAGTTTATTTGCAATGTGGTAGTAGACCGGGGGCTAGTATTTCGCAATGCACCAACAGAAACATTTGTTGAGTCATTCCCATTTGCGACGTTGGTGTACACAGTTTTGCAGAGCATATTTAATTCATCCAGTAAAGAATGTTTTTGTGTTTGGTCTGGTGGCTCCATAGCTGAATGATTCAGAAAAGGGGGTTCTACACAGAGACTCTTTTCAGCTCTTTCGATAACGGACTCAATAGCTGTAGTGGTCCTAATTAGATAATTGACCAAAGTCCCTTTCCGTTTCCCCCCCTGAGGTATGTTATTCGTGTGAGGCATTTCATCCGTCATAATGAGAATAGCTTTATGGGAATAGATATGACAGAGGTCTGAGCAACGGCACACGTACGCCAATAGGCTAACAACAGGATACCGAAAAAAAGTATATATACAATCACTTAATGGGTATGTCAGTACAGAGTTACCTCATGTTTTCCGTTGTGCAAAGCGGTGCAAATCAAAAGGGGGTTGGCCCGTCCCGTCCTCCTCGTGCCTCTGAGGGCCACAGAGGGCCCGCCCTTTGCCCGGGCTTAGCCCGGCGCTGCTCCCGCGTGCTCCCGCAACGCGGAGGACAGTAGTGGATTTAAGGCGCCTCCTGGCGCGTCATCCCCCGGCGTCAGCTGCACAGCGCAAGGGCACTTGGGAGATGAAGTCTCCCCGTGCCCCTCGGTCTCCCCTCCTCTGCTGTTGCGCTGGTGTCAGAGGAGCACCGACGGCAGGGAGAGACCGGGCGCTGTATGGGCGGTGTGATGAGGTCCTCCCCAGTGGCAGGTACGGAGTTTTCCCTCGGCGCTGACCCTCTTTCCAGAAGGCAGAGACTCATCGGACAACAACACCAATCTTGCAGTGCTGGGGTCAGGCACTCTACAGTGAAGCTGCGTGAGGGGAAGAGCAGAATTCTGACCAGGAGGTCAGAGGTCTTACACATAAAGGTGAAGATGTGCCAGTTCTAACCCACACAAAGGCGAAGATCTGCTGGCTCTGATGAAGATGCGTGAGTTGGCTTAAAGAAGAACCTTAGGGTCCAGGACTGGTGTGGCACCACTTGACAGGACAGAATTACAGATGGCAGAGTCCAGGTACAAATGCAAATGAGTTGGAAGTCTTTTATATCCCTCAGACATCAATCAGGATGGAGTCACTCTGAGTTCCAGTGATGCAGGTCTAGTCCTTCTCATCCAGCAGGGGAAAAGCAGGCCAGAGGAAAGCACAGCAAGGGACCAGCAAAGCAAACCAGAAGTCAAGCAGAGTGTTGGGTTAGTCATTCAGTAGCACAGCAGTGCTTTTTCCTGGAAAAGTCTTCACAGGTCCAAAAGTGTACTGAAGTGGTGCCGTCAGAGGGCCAGTACTTATACCCAGTAGTGCATTTGAAGTGGGAGAGACATCAAACAAAGTTCTTCAAAGTGCACACAGGTCCTCCCTTTCTGCCATGGTTCCAGACTCACTACAAGAGGTCTGCAGCCCTTTGTGTATGGACAGGCCATAGCCTACTCAGGTGTAAGTGTGAGACTGAGCCCAGCTCCTCCCCCCATCTCCTACGATGGCCCATAAAGTCACACCTAAGCTCCCTTTATGTGTGGCTGTGTAGAGGGAATATATAAAATCCAACTGTCACCAAACCCAGACTGAACAGAGACAAGCAGTAGGCACAAAATGGCAAAAGTAAGAAAATGCCATCTTTCAAAAAGCATTTTGGGAGGCATTTAGTTAATTCTGAATGTGGTAAGCTTTGAAGGAAACTATTGGATAAAGGATTGACACACTATTCAGATACTCCTTTGACACTGGAGCTGCAAAAACATATGTGGTTCATAACATTGGATATGTTCATGTTTATTACTAAATTGTGCATATGATGTAAATGTTTCTAAAAATCTGTTTTGCATCAGATTAATCTATGAATTCATTTGCTGATTTAGTCATGTTGCAAGGTGTTGCTAGTATTTTTTTCACAGTTTCAAAGTCCATTTTTGTCTTTAAGTGTATCTTATTGTGAATTGTATATACATTGTTTTGATGAACTTTTAAAGAAACAGGAATGGTCTAATAAAAATTCCACTCGGAGAGATAAAAGAGTTGACTGTTTGTTACTCCATGAGAAGTAGGAGTGTACGGTAGTACGGAGCCAGGATCATTGTGTTGTGTTCTGAATCTTTTAAAAATTGCGAATCACTATTTCCGAAAGCAATTGCATTTCTCGGTATTAACAAATCGCTACTTTGCGATTTGGTAATTTAGCGCGTGGGTTAATTTGCGATTCTTTGGGAAATCATGTTTTGAGTTCGGTAACAGCCTGTTTTACCGATTCACTATTTTACCGAGTGTAATATTAGTTGATGCAGTGGGCCAGGTAGCCTTTTCAATATTTTTCTCATGATTCTCAGCTACATCCGCAGTAGAAATTTTGGATCCCACGGCCAGTCTCATCCATTTAACAGATATACTATGTTCACTGTGCTGAATGAACTTCCACCTTAAATCATCTTTTACAGCACTCAGCGTTTCTGTCTGCTTTTCAGGTCGCTTTTTGCTCACTCTCCAGCCCTTCCTCTATCAGGTCAATTTAAGAAAAATGGAGGACCATGCTGCTCACTAAGGCAAATAGAACATAAGCATTCATTAATTACACAGAAATGCACTTTCCACTGTTCACCACCCACCTATATTAGTGTTCCTACCATTGCTTTAAGCAAAAGCAGCATTATTTTAATATTTTTGCAGCAACATCCAAAATGAGAGATGCGGCCTAGACATGCATCTTTTCTTGCTCCTTTCAGAGCGCAATGTAAATGCAGTTTAGTTCTTTCATGCATTAGTTCACGTTATTGCACACGTGCACAAAGGAGCTTCCGGCTTTTAATTTTATGTGATTTGTATGTTAGTCTTAACTGCACACTGTTAATACGTATTATGGGGGTATTCATCCAAGCAGGTTTCTTTTTGCGAAACCCTGCTCCATCAATCCCCCCTCGGATGGCTTCCTGGAGCCATCATAAATAACCACCATACCAAGAGTCATCTTCATTTTATCTAAATTTCAGTGCTCTTCTCTTTTTTTTTTACATTTTCATCTAAATCTTTCATCATATCATAGTAGTCTTCTTTCATATATTCTAATTCTATCTCATCTCTTTTTCTCGCTGTTCGTTTGGTCTTTGATTCTGTTGTCTCTTTCCTTCCACCTCTAAACTTACACAATTTATATATTGTCATTATTACTAAATCTACTATAGCTACTGCAATGATTGGCATTAATATTTTCCCTAATAAGCTACTTCCAAAGGTAGAAACCCATTTATCTACAGAAGAGGAACTCTTACCAAGTCTGTCCCAGACACCGTCAACCTCCAGTTGGGTCAAATCTTCATGCAATTTTGTAATATTCTTAACATATCCCTCAATATCTTTACTCTTGTCAGAGATATAAGTACAGCAGTGTTGGCTTTTCAACATGCCACAGACTCCACCCTCTTTTGCCAATAAGCTATCATGGGCAAGTCAATTTTCCAAAATCATTGATCTAATTGCAACAATTTTTGTGTCAATCATCAAGAACCCACCAGCAATATCTGTTGATAAACGATCAACCACTGTGGATAACTTTAGAATTTTATATGAATTCAGAACGACTCCAACTGAGCGATTATTTTTATAAGCATATTCTATATCTAAAGTCTTGGTAGTATGGAAGAACTCTCCCATATAACGTGCATTTTTAATACTTACAATCTTGTTCAGCTCTTTTATTACAGGTATTTCTGGAAATACTAAATCTATATTTTTAGTAATGATATTCTAGCTTCCCCGTCATATAGAACAGGCTGGTTAAGACACTGCAAGACACACATATGTTAAAGGTCAGACGAAGGTAATTGCATGCACACATAACAATCACTCACATTCATTGGATTAATAGACTCATACAACTATTAAGTAAAAACATTTAACGACAAGTCTCTAATTGATTTATCATGATGGAGAATGCTTCCATCCAATTGTCCTATATTAGTATTCAGGTTTTTTTTAGTAACTTCACTCACTCTTTCACATGTTACATCCTAATGTATTGTTTCAGTTATTAGTTACCGTTAAAATAGGCATAATGACAATTAATAATATCCACATAAATGTTAATAAAAAGAAACTAAACAAGTTAGCTTTAATACATCTATGTTTTAGACGAGATTTTGGATGTTCAATCACTTTGGCTTCCGCCATTTTGTATTTTACAAAACATATAAAAATATCTATCTAAATCTAAAAAAAAAAGAATTTGCTAAACAATTTCTGAAAAAAATATTAGTGTAATGCTACACTTCAAGGCTTTCTTCTTTACCCCCTTCTTTTATTTCTTTCTTTGAGTTTTTTCTGTCTTTCGATTCAATTTGACTGACATTGTTGTACCTTAGTTCACCACAGTACTTTTAAGGCATTTTTAATTTGCTTTGATCAACTTGGGTCAGTATCAATTCTGTCATTTCCTTCACTTGGATCTGAGCTTTAATTTCTTCCAAGATCATGTAAGTCCATTCTGGTGCTGTGTATTTTCTTACTTGGAATTCCTACTCTCCTTGTTTTTCGTACTAATTCTTCTGACTCTTATTGTTCTGTTTGACTTGCTCTGGTATGGTCTTTTCTTTGATTTTCTCCCCACAAGAGTGTATTTCAGTCTTTTCATTCCACTTGGCCAATTATCACCTTTTCTTGCTCTCTTAGATTGAACAACTTCTTCAACTTTTTCTTCTGGGTCACAGGTTCTTTTACTTGGCCCTTGTCTTATGGGTTCTAAACACGATTTCCTCACGTGTTTCTTCACGAGAACCCATTTGCCAGGACTCAATCATGAGCCTGATTCGGCTGTGCTGTAGTTGCATTCTCTCCAACCTGGTGAGACACAGAACGCAGCTTCTGTTCAATTAGTAATATTGCCCAAATCATCCTTATTAGCTCATTATTGAAGTTGTTCCTCTATTTGTTTCTAAAGTGACTAAAAATCTGAACCTAGGGATCAATTCTCTTAAAAGTAGTTGGGCAACCGTAAGGCTGTCATTTCTTCTCGTGGGGTAGGCTTCCACCCAGCGAGAGACCAAACAAACAACAAGCAGCACATATTTCAGCCCATTGCATGGGGGGAGCACCATAATATCCAATTGGAGACGGGTAAATGGTCCTGCTGCTTTTTCAATTTTTCTCCAACTAACAACAGTTTTTCTGCCTGGATTTTGCTTCTGACATATGATGCACCTCTGACAAATTTTCTCTGCAATGACCCAAAACTTTTGGTTATACCATGACTGCTTGAAGAGTCTATGCATCTCTTCCAACATGTGCAATTGTTTGGTACACCCTGGCCATCTGGGAAAGTAAACAATCCGGCATGACTGGTCTTTCGTCTATAATGACCCACACTTCTGCTCTCTTTCTGCAGCCTGAATTTCTCCAAATTTCCTTTTTCTCATCACTTGCCTCTTCCTGTAACTGTCCTATCTCATCCTAAGTTTCAAATGAAGATGCAAACATAAGATGGCAATTGGTATTTTCGTTTTCAATCCCTCTGTTTAGGGCAATTACATTTCTTGAACAGAAACGCTCTACCTGATCAGCATATCTGTTGCCCTTCATCACATAATCATCTTCTGACTTATGTGCGGAACATTTGACCACTGCAATTATTTTGGGCAATTCTAAAGCATCCAAGAAATCTTTTACAGTTTTGCTATTTATTGTAAGGGAACCTGAAGAAGTCAGAAAACCTCTTTGCATCCATAGGTGACCGAAGTCATGGACTACCCCGAAACCATATTGGCTATCTGTAAAAATGGTTACCCTCAGGCTTTTAGCAATTTTGCACGCTCTAATCAGAGCTATCAATTCAGCAATTTGGGCAGAGTTTACCCCTTTTAGACATGATGATTCTTGAACTCCTGCTATGGTGCAAACAGCATAGGCAGTGCATAATTCACCTTTCTCATTCCTCAAACATGATCCATCAACAAACCTCTCACAGTCTGATTCTTTCAATGGAAGGTCCTCAATATCAGGCCTGGGTTGTGTGCACAATTCTGTCACATCCAATCAATCATGATCCGCTTCCTCTCTCACTTCCTCACAACATGAATTTGGCAACAAGATTGCTTGATTTACAGTTGTGCACATCACCACAGTTACATTTTCAGCACCCAAAAACACTCTTTCATACTTAGTCAGCGGACCGGAGGTCATATTTTGTGTCCTTGTACGTGTCAAAAGGATCTCAACTGAGTGTGGCACATGCACCTTGACTGGATATCCCATCACAATTACTTCACTGAGTTCCAGACTCACACAAGTGGCAGCTATTGCTTTCAAACAGCCTGGTAACACTGCAGCCACTGAATGCAAAGGAGCGGAAAAATATGCTACTGGACAACCACTGATCCACTGCTTACAGTATCCAACTGTGGTAAATATTTTAGTAATTTACCTTGATCGGAATTTCTATAATATCAATAAGGTCAGCATGAAGAGCAGAGTCTGTGGTGGTTAGAATTCAAGGGTCTTTATTCAGTAACTCGAGTTAAGGGAGAGCTCCGTCACCTGAGGAGGCTCGGGAATAGTCTCTACTTTAATCAAAGAAAACATGGTATTTATACACTTTAGACATACAAAAGAGGAAGGAGCTTCCCTTGAACAAAACTCGGATAGCTGCGTTGTATTTTACGGAAGTCAGTAAAACTCGGATTGCCGTGTCGTAATCTCACAGGAGTCATGGCAGCGTAACTGTGTCAAACTCATACAGAAGTCATGACAGGAAGAAGCGTGACTGTGTCTTTAATCATGAGGAAGTCACAGAAGAGGCAGAGTGTTAAGAAATAACCCTAGGCTGGTTCCTTAGATAAGAGAGAGAGAGAGAGAGAGAGAAAAGAGAACTGGTCGTTGACAGGATGTCTGGTGTCGTGTTTTTAGCAAACGGGCCCTGGTTTCTCGGAATTAGTCGTTGTGTCTTGGCAGACAGGGGCTTATTTCTCGGAATCGGCCTGACTATCAGAATGTGTGGTTGCAACGGGGCTCGTTTCTCGGAATCGGCTCGGACATAAGAATACGTAGTTATAATTAGACGAAGTAGCATGTTGAGTGCGACCTTACGTTCATGTGCCTATGTTTTCTATTTTCTACCATGATGGGTTTGGGACAAGAAACAGAGGTGTATAATGGAACATACATAACGAAAAATATTCATTTTCCACACAACAATTCCCCAAAACATTCAAACTTCTGCGTTTTAGGCGGGCTCATTTGTTTGATCACATTAATTCTTTCTGGTGTCACCTTTCTGACTCCTTTTTCTATTTTGTGTCCTAGTTACTGGACTTCTTGTTTACAAAATTGCATTTTTGCTGGTGACACTTTGTGTCCTCCTTCTGCTAAATTGTTTAATAAGGCAATTGTATCTGTCACACATGCCTCTCGTGTCTTTGATGCCACTAGCAGGTCGTCAATGTATTGAACCAAGACTGAATTTCCTGGCATGATGAAAGTCTCCAAACATTTTTTCAGAATCTGATTAAAGACTCTCAGTGTACCCTTAAGGAACACTGCACCATGTCAAAACACAGTCTCTGAACTGGAATGCAAACAAGTACAGGCTTTCCGGATGCAAAGGAATTTGAGAAAAATGCTTGGAACAAATCCATCACTGTGTACCATTCAGCATCGCAGGGAATTTGGTAAAGGATCACTGCTGGATTTGGCACTACTGGAAAACAGGGTACTACAACTTTATTTATTTTTTGTAAATCCTGCACTATTCTCTATTTTCTACTGGGCTTCTTAATTACGATAATAGGCAAATTACAAGGGGCTGCTCAGTATTTCTTTCAGAATACCCTGTTCAATCATTTGGTCACTCACAGGAGTGACTCCTGCAAATACCTCAAGAACCATGTTGTACTGAGGTGCATTTGGATATATAGCACCCTCTTTCACTGTTATCTGAATTGGATCTACATTTGTCATTGGACCAATTTCTTTTCCTGTAAAATCCCAAACACCTGACCTTACTGCACTTTTTAATTTTTCGTGCAAATTCTCTTCTGTGAGAAGTGAAAACAACTCATCCACTTCTGTCCCTTGCTTCACTTACATCATCTTGAATGCGACAACCTCATCAGGTGTTTGAAAAACAATACCATCTGGCGTACAATAGATGGTACAATTCATTTTGCACGATAAATCTCTTCCCAAGAGATTTACTGGACTCGAGTCACATACCACAAAGCGATGCATGTCTCTGAAATTTCCAATATGAACTTCTATTGGATTTGTGACTGGTGTTCTAATAGGCTTATCCGAGACACCGACAACTTGTATAGTTTCTCACGAGAGGGGTAGGTTCGGAATTTCTGCTGCTCTCCAGGTAGAACAGGTAGCACCAGTGTCCATTAAGAACATAATATCATTCCCTTCCACCTTTCCATCAACAAATGGACCTGACTGATCTACTGCCAAAGATGTGCCAAGTACACTCTTTTCCTCCCCCTCAGGTACCACCACTAAGATGAGCCTGAATCACTCTCATTGCACTGCAACCAGTATTGCGGAACCATTTGCACATTTTGATTCTTACCAACTTGATCACCTCCGTGAATTCCAGTGTCCGTACTGTACCTCTGCACTTGAGCATTCACATTATTTGGCATGGGCGCCTGTGGCGCCTGTAACTGTGGCGTAACTACCTGCTGTTGCGGTTGATTCACACCCACCTCATTCCGCATCTCTGGGTTTAAATTTTGATTTACCCCATTTTTCTTTTGAGCAGATCTACACTTGTTCTTCCAATGTCCATACTTTCCGCACGCATGACAAGGAAATTTCTTTCTAGCCTCTTCTTTACTCATTATACCTCTACCGCTATCTCCACTGGGTACCTGACCATTTTGATTTTGACCTTTCATCTGATAACCTGTTTGAGGACTATTGCTTACTTCTTGTTGTTCTGCTACCTTCACTTGTGCCCACATCATTTTCTCTTCTAACTTTTTATTTCTCGATTCAATATCATCGCTACAATACTTCGCATATCTTAAAATTTCATCAATCACTTTGCTCTGTCAACAGATGAAATGCTGCTGAATCATGTTACTAATCTCTGCTTTCAATCCAAACACAAAACAGTACACAAAATGTCCCAAATCTTTGCCTCCAATATTCTCAAACCCACTGTATTGTTTGAATACCTGTAACACCCTTTCATAGTAGGCATGTACACACTCTTTTGGTTCTTGGGATGTCCTGTCAATCTTAACCCAATCTGTTTCTTTTGGGGAAATCTTTCCTTTCAAAAAGGTGAATTTTTTGTTATACTTTCATTATTACCTCCTCAGATGGTGCACCTGTTATAGGATCTCTAGGATATTCTTCTTTTGGCCAATTGACAGTGATCTTATACTCTGTCCATAAATCTGCTGGAATGACACTCCCAAACAAACAATCTAGATCCTTTAACAAAACCTTTGAAACTTTCACAAACCGTTCTACCTGTTTGTACCATTCAACTGGTTTCTCCCTTACCTGGGAGAATCATTTGTGAAAGATATTATATCCTGTCTCATCCAAGGAACGTGAACATATTCACCACCTGGAACTTCTTTCATCGGACCCGCCTTTCAACTTGTTCCGTCTCTTTTACCGAAAGCATAGATGCTTCTTTATCTGCTGCTTCTTCTCTCTTTCTCATCCTTCTACCCTTCCATCATTCTACTTGTCCCCATTTCTTCAAAATATTCATCAAATCCTTTATCTGCAACCTTTTTCCAAACGCATTCAGCTTCTCTAGATCCTTATCAGTAAAGGCCAATCTGTATGGTTTCTGCAACACCTTCGACTTATCTATGTCTATTCCAGACTCACTAGCAGCCTCTGATATTTTATCATGAAGATTTTGTGCTCTCCAAGTAATACTTTTACATAAAAAATACAGCTCTTCATCTCAGTAAGTCCCTAATCTGACTGGACTTATTGTACAAATAATCATCTCTTCCAAATCTACTTTCAAATTGGTTTACATTTATACTTTGTGGTTGAGGTTTCGGCTTTACCATTTCTTTTATCCAATCATTTAATTCCTCTGGTGAATGACCAGCTGAACTCTCTGTCATTGAAGTGAAATGTGGCCCTATTCTCCTTTGGTCTATTTGTATACTTCTTTTAGCGGTTTCTGTTATCATCTCGCAAACCAGAAGATCTAACATTGTAGTATTTGTGTCAGCATGTCTATTCTCATTCGCTACCATCATTATTTCACTTCTAACACTGCTTCTCAGAACTGTCAATGTATGTACTTTTGATAAATTCTGTTTTTCTCCATACAATGGAAACACGGGACCAATTGTTACCGGTACCATCAATGCTTCTGCATTCAGACTCAACTGATTTATTTTCAGGACCTGCTCCATTCTTGCCTTATTCAATAAGTTCATTTCATTTTCTCGTACTACTCTAGCTATTTCCGTGACTTGTGAAGTTAATGGGGTTCCTAAATTGTGGTGCACTTGGAGTCACCTTCCCGGTGTTTTCTTCTTATGGCGGAGATCTTTTTGCCATAATGTCCTCTAACAACTCATCATCAGATTCATTCGAATCATCTCTTAAACTTGAAGTCTCTATAATTGTCTTTTACTCTTTACATTTGCCTCCTCTCAGTTCATCAGCAACTGAGACTGGGTACAAACCTTCCGTTACTACAGCTCCCCTCCATCTATTTATTCTATCTTCTCATATATTTCTGTATCTCCCACCCCTTCAATATTTCTCTCTTTCAAATTCTTCTATTTCCCATTCCTCTAATGCTTCATACTGTGTAAGTCTAGGAGTCGGCTCTAATGAATTCATTTGATCTCTCAAATTCTGTAATATCCTTACATCAAACGTACCTTGTGGTGGGAAAGCTTTAACACCATCATCCTTTGAATATTTCACCCAATTCACTAACCAAACACACTCATGATATCTGAGGTCCACCATCATAAAGGAAGCAGGCGTTTTTGGAGGTGGAATAGGAATTCCCTCTCTAGTCACAACTGGTTTACCCTTTTTAAATAAATTCTTTATTTTTTAAGTAACTTCATTTTCTGACTCTTTTCCAGAATTGTATGGGGTCCAGACCATTTGTCTTGGAGTGCTGCTGGGGCCACTGGCTCCAACACCCATACCTTCTGTCCAGGCTGAAATTCAACAAGGACAGCCTTTTGGTCATGCCAAGCTTTTTGTAATTCTTGGCTAGCCTCAAGGTTTTTGGATGCCTTTTCCATGTACTCTGCCATCCTGGAGCGGAGACCAAGTACATAGTCCACTATGTCCTGTTTAGGCTTTTTGAGAGGTAACTCCCATCCTTCCTTCACAAGACACAGGGGTCCTCTTACAGGGTGCCCAAACAACAATTCAAAGGGGCTGAAGCCAACCCCCTTTTGAGGGACCTCTCTGTAAGCGAACAAAAGGCAGGGCAGAAGGATGTCCCATCTTCGCCTGAGCTTTTCAGGTAATCCTTTAATCATGCCCTTTAGGGTCTTGTTAAATCTCTCAACAAGCCCATTGCATTGTGGGTGATAAGGAGTGGTGAACTTGTAGTTTACACCACATTCCTTCCACATAGCTGTCAAATATCCAGACATGAAGTTGGTACCTCTATCTGATATTACCTCCTTAGGAAACCCCACTCTGGAGAAAACTCCAAGTAGGGCCCTGGCCACAACAGGAGCTGTTGTGGTCCTAAGGGGAATTGCCTCTGGGTACCTGGTGGCATGATCCACTACCACCAGTATGAATCTGTGCCCAGATGCTGTAGGGGGATCCATTGGACCAACAATATCAATCCCCACTCTCTCAAAGGGAACCCCCACCACAGGTAGTGGTATCAGGGGGGCCTTTGTTGTTCCACCTGCTTTACCACTGGCTTGGCAGGTTTCACAGGAGCGACAAAACTCCTTGGTGTCTTCAGACATGTGAGGCCAGTGAAAGTGAGGGACAAGCCTGTCCCAAGTCTTGTTCTGGCCTAGGTGTCCTGCTAAAGGAATATCATGGGCCAAGGTGAGTAGGAAGCCCCTAAATTGCAGAGGTATAACCAACCTCCTGGTAGCACCAGGCTTGGGGTCTCTAGCCTCTGAATAAAGGAGTCCATCGTCCCAATATACTTTATGGGCACCTTGAGCATTCCCAGCAGCCTCAGCAGCAGCCTGCTGTCTGAGGGGTTCAAGAGAAGGACAGGTTAACTGAGCCTGCCCCAAGTCTGCCCTAGAAGGTCCCCCTGTCCCCAGAAACTCAACCTGATCAGGTTCCAGTTCTTCAGGGACAGTTCCTTCAGGGGTCTCAAGATCAGTTTCCTGTGAAGCCTGATCCTCACTTGTAGGCAGTTGGGAAGGCGCAGCCTTAACCCTCCTGTTCTTCTTCTTGGGAGGTACTTGGTCCATTGTTCCAGGATCCAAGACCTGAGGTTCAGAGAGGCACTTTTTGGCCTGTGACCTGGTCACAGCAAGGACATGTGATGATATCCCTAACATCTCTGCATGAGTCCTGTACTCAACTTCTGACCATAGAGAGTTCTCCAGGTCATTGCCCAACAAACATTCTACTGGGAGATCAGCACTAACCACAACTTTCTTTAGGCCAGTTACCCCTCCCCAGGAAAAGTTAACAAGTGCCACACTATGTGTAGTAGTGACATTGCTGGCATTGGTCACCAGGTAATCATCGCCTGGCATGTATTGTCCAGGGTCCACAAAGTTAGGTGTCACCATAGTGACACTGGCACATGTGTCCCTGTAAGCTTGAGCCACTTTGTTGTTAATCAAAGGTGTCTGTCTGTATTTGCCCAGGTTACTGGGACTTATGTCAGGGGTCAAATCTATGTCCCCTTCACAAACCAGAACAGCCTGTGTAAGAGTTCTGACTAGGTCAGAATCTCCTTCAGTTCCCAAAGTGATTCCCACTAAACCCTTGGCTTGAGGACCAACACTGCTAACTGTACTAGTGGGTGCAGGTGCCTTAGGGGCTGCAGTGCTGGGGGCTCCACCCTTTTTACACTCACTTGTCCAGTGAGAGGTGTTCTTACAAGTTTTACACCAGGGTTTCTTCTGACCTTCTTTCTTCTTCTTCTTGGAAGTTTGGGACCCACCCTCTGTCTCAGTTTGGGGCCCTGTTGAAGACTTCTGGTCTTTAGCTTTCTGCTCCCCACCCTTCTGGTCTGTTTTCTTCTGGTCACCACCCTGGTTCTGGTTCTGGTTCTTTTGCTTAACTCTGGTTCTTACCCATTTATCTGCCCTCTTTCCCAATTCTTGGGGAGAGGTCAAATCTGAGTCAACCAAATGTTGATGCAACTGCTGGTTCTGACAATTATTTAAAATTTGTTCTCTCATCAGCAAATTATACAATCCTTCATAGTCTGTAACCTTGCTTCCCAGCAACCATCCCTCCAGAGCCTTAGTGGCACACTCAACAAATTCAGACCAGTCCTGAGTCTGTGTCTTCTGGGTATCTCTGAACATTAACCTGTACTGTTCAGTGGTTAAGCCTAACCCATCAATCAGAGCACTCTTCAGGACCAGGTAGTTTCTAGAATCCCCATCACTAACTGTGAGGAGTCTGTCTCGGCCTCTACCTTCAAAGGAGAGCCACAAGATTGCTGCCCACTGCTCCTGAGGGATCTGCTGTACTCTGCAGGCTCTCTCCATTGCAGTAATCCATTTATGGATATCATCCCCAGCTTTGTAGGGGGGCACAATCTTACTCAGGTTTCTATTATCAAAAGACCTGTCTTTATCCTTGTGGATATTGCTGCCACCAGTGGGTTCTATTACCCCACTCTCTAAAGGCTGTCTTGCTCTAGCAAGTTTCTCTTGGGCCAGGGCAATCTCTAACTCTTGTCTCTGGACTCTCAATTCAGCCTCTCTAATTTGAGATTCTCTCAATTTGGTCTCATGTTCCCTTCTCTGAGGGCTAGTCATCCTTCTTCTGGAGTGACCATGAGAACCTCTAGAAGCATAGGAGTTGTCAGAGTCACCTGAGTGAATCCTTCTCCTCCTAGGCTCCTGGTTAAGTCCACCTGGGGGTCTGAATGGGTTGTTACCTGATTCATTCCCAAGTTGACTTAAGTTAGCCTGGTTCAGTCTACTGACCAGCACCTGACTATCTCTGTCATCATCTGACTCACTGCTTTCCACCTCCTCCTCCTCTTCTTCTTCCTCTTCCTCTACATCTACTTGAGGAGCTCCAGTGGTGGAGGCTTCCTCATCTACTAGGATGATAGGGGCAGGGGGGTCTACAGTGTCATCCTCTGAAGGATGGCCTCCTTCAGCATTCCCTGTGGGGTTTGCTTTAGAGGTCTTTAGAGCCTCAGACTGATCCAAGAGCTCTCTTAGGTGGTCTGTAGTAGGGGAAGGCCCTGTCTTCAGACCCCTTAAGACACAAAGCTGTCTTAATTCCTTAAAGGGAAAAATAGCAAACTGGGATGGTGCCCTTGGAGGGTCACTCTCAACAGGAGTAAGTCCACTGGACCCCTCTGTTCCAGACATTGCTCTAGTGTGGGTGGATGTGTTGCAATCTACCTACACTGGTGTTTACCTACTAAACCTATCTAGTAGTTGTAGCTAGGGTGTGCTACTCCCTTTGCTCTACAACAACTAAGTTCAGTAGAACTTAAGTATACTAGTCTTGTTTTATATGTACCTAGCAGGTACCTGTATGATCTTTCAAATGATAATCTCAAAGATTGTAATGGTAAAACAACAGCAAGCTCAGATCCCAATCCGCTGCTCACCAATGTGAGAAGTTGGCCTGGTATATAATGCTCACTAATTCTAGTGATCACTTTGTACCATGCCAAGCAACCCTTATGATGATGGTTGTAATTCAACCTTGTAGACCAGTTATCCTAGTGGTAACGTGGACAAAGCAGTCTTAGGCTAAACTCTGAAAGGCATGTGAAGCCAGCTGTTATACCATACACAACCCCCTTGAATACCAAATGAAAGGGACACCACACAGATATATATTGAAAATATATATTGATTTATTAACTATTAAAATCCCCTGGACTCTTTATGAGCACAGAAGCACAAGCGTTAAATCACAAGACAGTTTAAAATACACAAAAGTTGCACAATATGGATGAGCCCTAGGGGCCACCTAAACCATATACTAAGAAAGTGGTATAAGAGATACCAGGAGGAAAGTGAAGAGGCCTAGGGCCTTGGGAATCGCTGGAGCTATTCAAGACTGGAGTTAACTAAGTCGGGAAAGGCCCACGGGACTCGGGTGCAGTGTTCAAAGTGCACGCACTTCTCAATACAAGGTCTATGGTGCGTAAAAAGCACAAAGTTAGAAAGTTAGGAACCTTCCGAGTGACCTACGGAGCTGAAACTTAAAACACAGGCCCTTGGGATGTGTACCAGTGCAGGAGCACCGGCGGAGCTGAGTTACCTCACCCACAGGAAGCGGGTGCACAGGGTCGAAGATGTGTCGGGTTTCGTCACGCTGGTCGATGGTGCTTGGAGCTGAAGATGCTGCAGGCGGCTCGATGAGAAGAGTTCCGGTGGATCCAAGGGTGGATCTGAAGATGTGAAGACCTGAAAGCAGAGGGGACAGTGTTCAAAGTCACTAGCCAGTGACTACCGTGGTACCAGATTGGCACCAGGCGATGTCGGGTGCAAACAGGCGTTGTCGGGTAGCTTCTTTCTGCAGCCACGTGGATACCCGGGGTTGAGGACGTCTAGGAGTCGGTCACGAGCTGTCCCACGTAGGCTTCTCGCTGTTGGCGGTGTCGGCGACCTGATCGGAGCAAACAGGCCTTGGCAAATGCAAGCCACGCAGAAGTTGAAAGATGCTGTTCACTCGGACCAGCAAGGTCAGAGCGGGTGCTCCTTTTCACAGGAGCTTGGGTAGGTCTGGAGCAACCAGACCTGCTGTTTAAATCTTCGGGTTCGTCGCCAAGATGGCCGCTGGCCGCGTGGCTAGTGGCCGGGATGGCGCGTCGAGTGGCACAATGCAAAAGGGCCCCACGCAGATCGTGGAGATGCTGGAGGGCTGATCTTCGGTGCAAGGGCTGCTCGGTGGTGGGGGTTCTCAATCCCCAAAGCACAACGTCGAGGATGCCTCAGAAGCTGCGCAGTCAGCTTTTTGGGTGTCTTTCAAGAGGTCCGGTCCCACGTCACTCGGTGCCTCCACGGGTCCCTTCTTCGCAGGGACTGTGGATCGGGCTCTGAGAGGTCTGGGAGTCTGGTTCTTGTCGGGCTCTGGGCTCGGTCTCCGGCTGGAGGCGGCGGCAAAGCAGACGTCGAGTTGCTGGTTGGTACCTGTGTTCACAGGGTGGCCACTCCTAGGCCACAAGGGAGATTCTCTTCAGTCTTCTGTGCAGCAGAATGTCGAAGTCCAGTCTTCTTCTTGTTTAAAGTTGATTTCGGGATGATCTCCTGTGCAATGGCACTGCTCCCCCTTTTATTCCCAAACTGGGGGGTGGATCACCTACTAGGTCCCTCCTCTGGGAGGAACCAGGAAGGGGGGCGGTTACACCCCCTTTCCTTTGTCCAGCTCCGCGCCAGGACTGGGGCTGGAAGGCCCCAGAACCGGTTTGGACTGGCCTATGCACGGGGACACCTTGTGTACCCCGGGCATGTCTGATTCTATTCAGCCCTGTCCTACCCAGTACACAAAATCCTGTCTGGGGTGGTGCCCGCACCTCCCAAGGCAGGAAACCCTTTGTCCAGGCCACCATCTGCCGAGTTTCGGTCAGCAGCAGGAGGCCAGACTTGTGTCTGTGGTGGCAGCGTCCATTTTGTGAAGCTGAGGCTCTGTTTAACTTTAACCGGGGTTAAGGCTACGCACATGTCGTGTCCCTCTAGAAGGGTGGAATGCTATCCCCGTCGCCAGAATTGGCGAGGGGATAGTATTCCAATTCGTATGACACCTTACTCGACATGTTTTGATAAAGCCAAACCAAAGATAGCATTTAACCGCGAGGATTATAATGCACTTAAGAGTATATGGTATGGCAATATCCCGGAACAGCTTAGGGAGTTGTTCCCGACAGCTGCAGACAGGCTCAGCTCATGCTAGAGCACCATCTCACATATTTCCAAGCACTCTGCCTCCAGGATTGATGAGGCCTTCCATAGGAGTGGCTGATAGGAACATATGTGTCCAGTTTAGGGTTAGGCACAGACATACTGTACCTAAGTAAGAGGTGGTTACACCGACTTACCCCAGCTGAGTGATCAGCCAGTTGTGTCAAATATGGAGGCCAGGCCAGGGGTGGCATAATACATGCTGCAGCCCCTGGTAGGCCTTGGCTACACCTATGCCCTGGGCACCTAGGGTGCACTAATACAGGGGCTCATAAGGTGAACCAGTTCCAATTCGTAATGCACCTAAAGTGCATTGGCATCAATTTAGAGAGAGAACAGCAGGCTGTGGGTCTGATTAGCAGGCCCACAGCCACATTAAGTCAGAAACCAGTGAAGCAAAAAGCAAAAATTTGGGGTGACCATAGGATAGCAGACCCTACTCTCCTACACTTTTCTATTGACTGCAAGCAATAATAACAACCAGCGTTATGTTACCCTTCAGACAAGCTCCGTGAGGACCTATTACTCCTCTAAGGATAAGGCCAAAGTTTCACAATCAGAATTTATTTAAGGAGGTCTTGTTATTTCCCTGGGGATAAGGCTAGCATTTCGGATATATGGACCCTTTGCTATTTCAGACACTTTACTTACATACAAAATTGTCCCTAAGTATAACACCTACAGCCCTCTGTAGCTCCGGTATTATAGCAACAGACAAATACTTCTGCAGTGTGATTTCTTTATCCACACTCTTCTTCTGACTACTTCAGGCTAAATTCCATTTCCGGGATTCCTCAGGTAACTCCGTACCTGTACCTCTAGACAACATAGAACATGGCACTAACTTTTCATGTTAAGAACATATAATCAATAAACATTACCAAACTAATCAATAATTAAACCATCCTCTGCTACCAGAAAACTGATTCAGCGCTACTAGCTAATCAGGGATGAATACTCAATAACATCACAATACAAAGGCCCATACACATTCACCCAAATCCCTGATGCGCTGGGGGTCAAGTTTTAATGGCGTGAAATCTCGTTTCCCCTCAGGTTCAGGTTCAACATTTCTAAATACATAACTAAACCTGTATATAAGCTCCCTTTCCTCTGGTTGATGGACCAATTGATTGAGAAGTTGATGGTAATCCTAAGGCGGACAGAGACAAACTAGTAACCACAGGACCGATTAAAGCTTCAGCCGCTGCGGTGAGAGAGGGGGCAGTTCCAAAAACTATGCCTCTGAAAAAAGCAACGGAACTTCCTAATCGGTCCTCGAAGAACGCAACAGCAAAGAAACCCGAAAAACAAGAGAAGAAATCTGAAGCGGGTCCGGAGACTCGATCGGCAATGACTAAATCGGCGAGGGAAATAGCATTGGACGGAAAAGCTCAGCGCGCACAAACGGTGTTGACGACTGCAAAAGATCAGAAGCGGCAAGCGACCTTACCAGAGTCTTTCACCCCAAGAGCACCTCCAGCAGTCCCACGGATAGAGATTCAGGTAATCGACCCACACCAGAAGGAAATGCTGGCCGGGAAGGTAGCGTTACCGCTGTCGGCTGCAGGCGTCCAGGGAGACAGATGGGAGGCGAATGCGGAAGCAGAGTCAGCGGACCGCGAGGACGCAAGCGTCAAAGGTTTGGTTGCCGGGCAACCACCGAGCACTACAGGAGACGGCTCGATGCGAGCAGAGCTGAATGTAGAAGCCGCAGAAGCCGCGGAAGCCTGGAAGGCGAACAAGGAGGCTGGTAAGAATTCCAGCTATGATGACATTGCTTCAAATCAGATAGAAAAGCATAATAACATGCAGATGCTGGATGCTCTATTGTCTGTGGAGGTAGGGCCACATAGCAAACCTATGCAGGGCGCTGAGTCAAGTTAGGGCAGTACCCAGAGTCTAACGGAGCAGCAAGGGCTGCATTTGGATCAAGACATTGGCAGAAATAATAAAAGCACAGATAAAAGCATGAGGGGAGGCTCTCGTGAGTTCTTTTCGGTCTATGAGGGTTCGGACTCATCAAATGCTAGCGAGCAGGAGTCAGAGGAAGAGGAGAGCTGTACTGAACGCACCACTGATTCAGATTCTAGTAAGGGCTCTAGTGAATTTGTGACGAAAAAGAAAAAAGGAGCTGGCGGTGGTAAAAAAAGAAATGGAAGAGGATCAAGGAGTAGCATGACTAAGAAATTATCATGGGACTACTCCGCTACTTCAGAGACCTACAAGGAAAACGAGCAGGAAGGAGGGGAAAAGGAGGGGAGACAGAATACCCAAAATGTAACCCTCGAAATGTTGTTTGGGACTTTGAAACAGATGCAGAAGGAGGCAAGAATGGAGAGTAGAAGAGCAAAAAGAGACACAAAAAAACTTCAAGCATCGCTAAGAAAAGTAAGTAGAAAACAGGAAGAGGTTGAGGGGAGAGTATCGCAAGTTGAGGAAAGGACAAGCAGTGTGGAAGACGAAGTGGCAGATTGGCAGACTTTTAAAGCGGATCAGGAGAAGGTGGTTGAAGATCTCCAATGGAAGTTAGAAAGCTTTGAAAATCGCCAAAGGAGAAACAATGTGAGACTTTTGGGACTGGAGGAAGGAAGGGAGGGGCAGGACCCCAGAGGTTATGTGGTTAAGATTTTGGAAGAGGCCTTTCCAGAGTCAAAATGGCACTGGGATGTTGAAGTGCAGAGAGCGCATAGGTACCCATTGTTCAAAAAGAAAAATCGGGGAGGGCATGAGAAGGAGCTCCCAAGAGCAATGCTGGTTTTTCTAGGTAATTTCTTGGCAAGACAGGAAATAATTGACAAAGCTAGGCCTGACTCAAGAAAGACAGCCGATGGGAACACTTTTTTCTCTAGGCCAGACTTTTGCCACGTTACTGTGGAAAGAAGGTGGAAACTAAGACAGATGATAGGGCCTTTCCAAAAACAAGGGGCAGAAGCGTATCTGTTGTTCCCGTCAAGGTTGAAAGTAATCAGGAAAGGTTATACCAGAATGTTTACATCTGAGATAAAAGCAGCAGAATACTTAGCAGAAATTTCGGAAGTTGGTAAAGGTAAGGAGAGTAGAACTAGAACCAGAACCCCACCAAGGTCTCCTATGAGAACTCAACCAAAGACCCAGTAAGATGGTAATGCTAAATAAAGGTATTTAGCAATGCTGGGCAGAGAGGAAAACAGGATAGGAGAGAGTAGCGATTCTGCAGACTACAGGGGGCTACACATAGGCCAGGATTGGCCTATTTGCCTGTAGCAAGGGGTGGGGGCTTCTATGGGGTGGGGGGTAAGGGGGGGAGAGGGGAGGGTGGCGGGGGGGAGACAAACACGTTGGTCTTGGGCACAAACATGGTGTAGGAAAAAGAGGTAAAAAAGATACAAAAAAAGTTGCATGGGGTAAGATACACAAACGAATTCAAGGAAAAAATGTGGGGGAGAATTCAAAGATAATTACTAAATCCTGCTGGTCTAGATGGAAATACGAAATAGGAAAAACTATGAAATATAATGACCTGTAGAATAGTCTCAATAAACATTTGTGGACTTAATGAGTTAAATAAGAGGTTAAAATCTGCTTCTTTGTTAAAATCGCTAAAACCTGATCTAGTGTGCCTTCAGGAAACACACATTGAGGGTACTAAGGCTTACTTACTTGATCAACTTGGCTTCAATGTTTTAGCAAAAACCAATCAGAATACCAAGACAAGAGGGGTGGTGATTTTGGGCAAGAGGCAGGACACACTTGTTAAGAGGAAGTTGGAGGATCAATGGGGCAGATGGGTTATAGCAGAACTAACGTTTAGGGGAGAAACCTTTACGCTTGTTTCAGTTTATGGGTCTACTGGAGATGATCCAGACATTTTTCAATTTCTAGATGCGGAACTCGCACAGTGGCCGGAGCCTATTATCTTATGTGGCGACCTGAATATTCATGATGCAGATAGTAGCTTTTTAGATTCTAATAGGAAGTATGCGGGGAGAAAAAAAAGAACTTACAGGGCCTTAGCGGATATGGTAAGGAATAACTCTCTAGAGGATCCATGGTTAAATTGCCATCCGAATCTTGACGGGAGTACCTTCTTTTCAGCTCCCCATCAGATTTTAGTCAGGCTGGATTATTTTTTAATCACAAGAGGTTTGATAGATGGTGCAAGGATAGTAAGAGAACCAAGGATCATATCAGATCATAGCCCGTTAGTGTTAACTGTAAATCTTGGGCAAAGGAGAAACAAGGAGTCAACACAATGGACGTTTGACAGAATGCTTCTCCAGGATCAAACTTATAGGGAGAGAATGTCTGAATGGATTAAGGAATTTTGGGAAATCAATAGAGGTACTTCAACACCAGGGATTGTGTGGGATGCTTTTAAAGCCGGAATAAGAGGAGAGACCCTGAGCTATGTTATTAGTGCACAAAGAGGGGAGAGGGAAAAAGCAGAGAGAGATAACGAATTAATTAGAGAGGCAGAGGAGGAACTTATGTTGGCTATACATGCGCATTCACCAATTGAGCAGATATTGTTGAAGTTAGTCGCTCTCAAAGCAGAGGTTATGGATGGGATGGCAAAAAAGACAGTGGAGAAGTATGTAGCCAATAAAGAAAAGGCGTATGAACTTAGCGAGAGAGTTGGCCATATATTAGCGGTACGAGCTAGACAAAGAGATGGGATGGCTGACATTAAGGAGATCAAAAATGGCCAAGGAGCCAAAGTTATGGGTGCAGATCAGATCAGAGAGGTTTTTAGGCAGTTTTATATGGAGCTTTATCAATCAGATGGGTATGAAAGAGAGGAGGACATAAGGGCTTATCTGAGGGAGATAGAGCCCTCGATGTTGGAGGAGGCAGACAGAAAAGAGCTGGAAGAGAAATTCAAGGTGGATGAACTGACTGAGGCTTTGAGTGAGCTGCCATCTGGGAAGGCTGCTGGCCCGGACCAGATCCCAGTAGAATTTTATAAAATCTTCCAATCCTCTTTGTTAGCAGATATGTTTAATCTGATGTTGTTAGCACAATTGGGTGAGTCTGCTCCACACTCTTGGGGAGGCGCAGACATCATTGTTATTCCAAAAAAAGGCAAACCGGTAGATGTCCCGGGCTCCTACCGACCCATTACTTTAATGAACGCCGATGTCAAGGTGTTCTCCAAAATGTTGGCAAAAAGATTATCCAGGATAATTGAATCTTTGGTTATTCCCTCTCAGCATGGATTTATTCCAGGTAAGGGAACAACCCAGCATACTAGGCAAGTAATTACGGCATTTGATGTAGCAGACACCCTGGAAGTCCCAATGGCAGCGGTGTTTCTCGACGCTGAAAAAGCATTCGATAGGGTCTCATGGAGATATTTATGGGATGTTTTGAGGTGGCACGGTATAGGACCAGGATTTATAAAGGCTCTGCAGACACTATATATAAATCCGACGGCCAAGATAAGAATCAATAGAGGTTATTCGGCTGCAGTTAATATCCAGAGAGGCACAAGGCAGGGTTGCCCCTCTTCTCCCCTGCTTTTTGCTTTATACCTCGACCCCTATATACGAACATTGGAAAATAATCAACAGATATCACCGTTAGTGCTAAATGGTTGTAGACTTAAATCATTAGCCTATGCGGATGATGTCGCTATCTTGACTCCAGAACCCTCAGTTGCCATCAGGGCAATTGAAGCAGAAGCTGAGAGGTTTGGTCAGTTTTCTGGATATAGTTTGAACACCACTAAAACACAGATAGTTAAAAATCAATGGGTAATTTGTAATGATGATAGAGTGACGAATATGGCAACCTATCTAGGGGTACAAATGACAGCAGAAGTAAGTAAAATTGTGGAAAAGAATATGGATCCCTTGATAGCTCGAATGAAAAAAGATCTGGAAAGAATGAACAATTTACACCTGTCGCTAGTTGGATGTACAAACATCATCAAAATGATGATTTTACCCAAATTTTTGTATGTGTTCAGGGCTGTACCTTTGTTGATTGAAGCCAGCTGGTTTAACGGTATAGAGGCTATATGTAACAGGTTTATATGGGCCCAAGGTAAAACCCGGAGAGCTTATAGGTATATGACACTCCCCAGAGAAAAAGGGGGATGGGGGGCACCAGACTTTCGTTTATATTACATGGCTACTGTGCTGCAATACATTCAAGGTCTTATTGGTGGAAACTCTGATGATGTAAGACTGCAGAAGATGTCTACAGAGGTTTATGCTGTCGCACTTGGGGTAAATGCTGAGAACTGTTTTCTAAAATGTATTGACTATAGTTATTTTAAGAGGACTAAGTTTAAAACTGTCAAAGCGGCAGTTACGATCTGGAATGCATTTTTAAAGAAAGTAAAGATGGGGAGGTATAACAGATATGTCTCATTAATTAACAACAGGTCACTCCCTAAGGAAATCTTTGCAGATCACACTATGGCAGAGTGGGCTCTAAGGGGGGTTACGCAAATTGGAGATTTATTCTCACAGGATGGTCTTAAGCAATTTTCAGAGCTAAGAGACACATATGGCTTAGATAATAGGGGATTTTTCAAATATCTACAGGTTAGAAGTTTCCTTAATAACAAAGTCGGAGGTCCAGCAGGTTTTAATAAAATAGAAATAATGGAGAAAATTAAACTGATGGGGGATTGTTCTATCAAATCCTTTTATGCAGCATTGGTGAAAGATAAGCAAGATGATTTAGTTAAATTTAGTAAGAAATGGGAGGATAAATTGGGAGTTGAAAGTAGCTTGTTTTATGATTCTTTGAATTTAGGATGTACGATACTATGTGCTGCCCCGCTGCAATCTCAGCATTATAAAACACTTTATTTTTTGTACTTTACACCTGCAAAGATTGCAAAATGGGGGGGGGAATCAAGGAATCAACTGTCCCAGATGTAATGAGCTGGAAGCAGATAGCGTACATATTTTCGCAACATGCCCCCAATTGCGAACATTGATTAGTGAGATTGAGGGGTTCTTGGCAAGATCGCTGGGTATTGAGATATCCCTTACACCAGCCTGGATTATGCTAGGTGTGAATGATGAAGAGCAGGTTCAATATGCGGAATTTCTGTTTGTAATAATGGCTGTCTATAGACTAACAATAGCTAGGGCTTGGCTAGATAAAAGCCCTCCGAAATTGCAATGCTGGCTGGCAAATACCCTGTATGCATATAATATAGAGGAAAAAATTTATGCTCGAAAGGGGAAGAGTGGAAGACGATTGGGGAGAAGAATTTGGGAGCCACTATGTAAATGGAAAGAGAGGCAAAGAAGGAATAACTAGGTGAGGGGGTGGGAAGATGTTGTCTCTACTGTTTTCGGTTTTTTGTAGATTTCGGATTTTGCTTTCTTATTATAGCTGAATTGCATAATGTGTATGCTTTTTCTGTGTAGCTGTATTGTATAAATCTGTATGTCAGTATTTAAGGTTGGAGTTTAAATAATGCAAAAAAATATTGTAATGGATAAAATTGTGATATATGTAAAGCTCATAATGCTATGTTGTAATGAAGAAAAATAAAAAATTTAAAAAAAAAAAAAAAAAAAAGAGAAGTTGATGGTAATAAAAGTACTAGCTATCTAACTATCTAGTTAGCTAAATAATCACGGACTCTTGCTAAGATTAATAACGTTTATCTCAAAATATTGTGAATTTATGATGCTCATCCCATACAGGTTATAATTGCAAACAATGGAAATCACAAAAAGGAGAGAAAACATCAGCAAATGCAAGGAGTGCCATTCTCATCAGCAATTTAAACAATATTTACATGAAGGAGTGGATAGATTAAGAGTCAATAGTTTCAGCAAAATATTGCGAAAAAATATACATATGGTGGAGTTGATAGATGAAGTGACATAAATTTCAGAGACAAGAATATCTTTGCAAATGAATATGCAAGAACGAGTCAGAGGATAATACTAACCCAAACATCAGAGAAATACCACCGCCCTGGCCATTGAAATGGTGGGTGGCCCCTGAAATAGAGTCAGGGAACAAAGATTTCAGGGACAGGAACAGGACAGGACAGGAACAGCTAGGCAAAATGATGGACAGCGATGCTTCTCCCCTCTCTCTCTCTCTCTACTCAGCCAGCCTAAGGTAACCACACCACCAAAGGCACCCCAGTTATACCCTAAAACCTACATGTCCATCCCACATCAGTTGAAACGTTCCACAAAATTCGAGGGGAGGTGGTTTGTCAGACCATCATGATTTAATTCATGACTACTATAGACTAAGGTTTTACTTCCCTTCTCATGACATCAGCTCTGACTCGTTCATACATTTAAAACATTTAGCCTTTTCATTATTTTACTTATGATTCTCAGCTATGTCAGCAGTAGAAATGTAGGATCCCACGGCCAGTCTCATCCGTTTAGCAGACATACAATGTTCACTGTGCTGAATGACCTTGAACGTTTAATGATCTTTTGCAGCACTCAGCGCTTCTGTCTGCTTTTCAAGTCGCTTTTTGCTCACTCTCCAGCTCTTCCTCTATCAGGAAAATTTCAGAAAATTGGAGGACCATTTGGCTCACTATGGTAAATTGAACATAAGCATTCATTAATTACACAGAAATGCACTTTCCACTGTTCACCACCTACCTTTGCAATATCCCATATTAGTGTTTTTCCTAGCATAGCTTTAAGCAAAAGCAGAATTATTTTATTATTTTTGAAGCAAGATGCAAAATGTGAGGTGCGGGCTATTCATGCATTTATTTTTTGCTCCTTTCCGAGCTCAATGTAAATGCGGCTTAGTTCTCTCACGCATTAGTTCATGTTATTGCACACAAGCACAAAGCAGCTTCCTGCATGTAATTTTATGTGATTTGTACGTTAGTCTTCACTGCACACTGTTAATACGTATTATGAGGGTTGAAGGACCGGGTTTTAGAACCCAGCGGCATCAGGGAAAACGCCTGATACCTTCGAGTTCCCTTGTCTTGGCAAACAGAGACACGGGATACTTCTTGATGACGTCAAAGACCAAAGTTTATTGGCTGCAACCAGGAACAGAGATCTACGAAGCACACACCGGGGGTTCGCTAGAGACTGCACAAATTCAATGAGCAGAGCATGGTCTTTTATGCCAAAAATCAAGCCTCAAGCAACATTCCAAATTAACATCGAGTTCAAACAAATCGACCAATAGCAGAGTGACATTTTGAAAGTAGCGTATGACGACAATCCCATTCTCCGTTGTCCAGCCCACCAGAAAAGACCAAGCACATTCCATATCCTGTTCAGTCAGGCCGGACAAACCCATCATAAACCCTCAACCCAAATCAGTGATTATGTCGTAAAGGAAGGAACAGAAACAGATTGGAAGTGAGATAGAAAGGTGGGAGCAGTGTACCATAACCTCGGGCCTGCCCTACTCTTTGATCTTTATCTGACCAGCTGCTTAACAAGGAACTGGCTCAGCGAGGTTAGCCTCGGGCACGCAGTCAGTTCGGCCAGGTCATTCAGAAGTCAGCTAAGACATACGTGTCTCAAGGACTCGTTCGGCCGTAATCTTCGGCCTATGTGAGGGCAACCACTCAAAATGACTACCGTACACAAAATGGAACCCAAACGTTCAAACTAAATCCTTGAATACAGAGTGTTCTCATAGATCGATTCATGTGAAAACGCTCATACACGCTACACTCATCATTTGCGGTCTGCTGACACCAAAATCGTCTATTTCCGACGACCTTATTTGAACGGGTTCGCATCCTATTACTTAGTACCTCTCTCTGGACAGGTCTCCTTGCACACGAAGTAGCACAAAGGCCACAAATAGCAGGCGCACACTGTACACAGAGACAGAACATAAAAAGCATAGCTAAAACCATTCCAATGACCATCAGAATCTTCCAACCCCAAGTGGATATCAATCCCCATAACCATCCCATCAACGACCAATCTCCTTTGTCCAAATGGACAGAATCGGAGATCTTATGTAGCTTGGAAATGGCCTGGAAAACTGACGGAGCGTTGTCTGGAATGAAAACGCAGCAGCTCGATTGAATCAGTTTACAAACTCCACCTCGGTCTGCTAATATGACATCCAGGGCAACTTTATTTTGGAGTGTTATAAGTCTATCCGACTGGAGCTCAGCAGTCAGGTTACTAAGGGCACCGGCAGTTTCGACTATGGTGGACTCAACCACTCTCGTCAACTGGCGAATATTCCTGCTGTTAGCCATCGGTCCCCAGAACGGCAGAAAACCCTTAAGGAAATCTCCCAACTCTTGCCCTGCAGTGTCTTCTTGGCTCAAGGCACCTCTAGCAACTCTCGTCTTATGGTAATCTGCCGCAGCTGTAAAAGTGGGAGGCAACAGGAAAGAAACAAAACATGTGCCCGAAAAATCAGGGGGCAACCATGTATATGCTTTGTCATAGCAAACAAAGTAGGTACCCTTAGCAGCTAAAAATGCTGGGGAAGACTGGGACATAAATACGTAGGTATCAGTACAAACGCTCTTCCCTAACTGAGCTCTCGGATTCTTGCCATTACCCTGCAGACAATAGCGACCCTGATGGGGCACTATCCAAATCGGTGGAGAACTTTTCGCTCGCTGGTTAACACTCAGACTAACTCCATATCCAGTAACATTCCAACCAATATATTCTTGACCAGAGCACTAATCTTCGGATTGTCTTTCTGTGAAAGTAAGGGATAGACACTATGGGCATAAATAAACATCGTTCTGTAAGCCCAAATCGAACCATTTAAACTGAAGGGCAAAACTAAGTACGGAATACCCTTATCGGTCGTATGGGGCATTAGACCACAGATCCAACAGTTTGTCGTATTCATCACTAACTGGTGTTGGTGCAAAAGTTGAATAAAGGAATTATTGGCAAATTCCAATCGTCTAACTACCTCGTGTTCAGGCAAAGGAGGAAAAGAATGAGAAGAAATAGTAGGTGGAGGTGTAGGTTGCACAGTGGGATTAAACGCTACTTTAAAAGAGAATGTCACATAACCGATTATGAATACCATTAAACTCAATAACAAAAACAAGCACGGTATTATAAAACGTTTCGTTGTGATCAATTTGCATAGCTTCTTTCTAAAAATCATTGTTCGTGCAGGTCTCTCCAACTCAAAGAAATCCATCCTAAACTAAATATGCTACTCGCGATGGTAGGGTGTTCTATGCTAAGGAATGCCTCTGTCAACCCAGGGCAACTCCCTTAGGCCAACCAGAACCCTCAACTTAGTGTCTCAGGCTTGCACTCCAAAGACTTTCGGCAACCGCGACCCTACAGCTGAACCCGGATGGCCGTTCGAAAAACAAAAATGAGTAGATCCTTGGTGGAGAGTTAACCTGCAAACAGAAAAATAATAACAACTTTATTTATGCTTTATTTGTCCATGACTCTCGGTCGCAAATTATAGCGGCTTCTTCCAGGCAATTCTTGATCTTTAAACAGGAGGTCAGGCTCAATAGTGTTCAATCGATTCGAAAGAGGCACAGCTTCTTGCAAGATATCATCACTTTGTCTCTCAGAGTTGGTACCAATCAGACTAGCATCGCTGAATGGCACAAATCGTGGAACAATGTCTGTTTCAGAGTCTGGAAGTCCCTCCTGGACCCACTGATCGTACGATAAGGGCAACGGAGCCCGCTTGCAATGTACGCCGTGGATCCAGTGTTTCTTGCCTTGTACTCGAACCGCAGAGCATGTAGACAGGAGCACTTGGAAGGGTCCTGTCCAGCGGGGCTGATTGTTCTTGCTCCACTGAAAATTCTTGATCAGGACCCACGAACCAGGTTCAATAGCGTGGCCTGGATCCTCGGAAGCTTGTGGGAGGCTCTCATGCACCTGTTGGTGTAAGACACGCAATTTAGTCGTCAGTTCGCGCAAGTAATCAAGCAACACAGGGTACTCGATCTCACTAAACTCTGTTGGTCTTGGTACGCCCCAAATATTTGCCGGGCGACCAAACACAACCTCATACGGACTCAAACCCATTCGCGAATGCACAGTCATTCTTGCTGACAAAAGCACTAAAGGCAAATCATCTGGCCACTGCAGACCAGTGCTTGCTAGAATTTTGGCCAATTTTAACTTCAAGGTGCCATTATAGCACTCAACTAAACCAGCTGATTGGGGGTGATTTGCAGCGTGGAACGTCTGCCGAATTCCTAGTCCCTCACACACTCTCTTCATGACTTGACCCACAAATTCACTCCTATTGTCACTCCAGATAATTCTCGGCATTCCAAACCTGGGGAAAAATTATTTTATTAGGGCTTTCGCTGTGGACAAGGCAGTATTGTCCTTAAGGGGATAGGCTTCTACCCATCTAGAAAAGGAGCAAACAACTACTAAAACATATTTTAGGTTGTTGCATCTCTCCATATGGATAAAATCTAGCTGCAAAGCCTCAAACGGATACGTAGGAGGAGCAAAATGACCAGCTGTTGTTGGAGTTTCCTTACCAGGATTGTACATCAAGCACACCATACAGTTCTTGACCAAATTCTCTGCACATTTTGGAATTCCCGCATTCTGCCAAACCGGAGCCAACAACTTGCAAATCCCTTTCACGCTGATATGCACCATTCCATGAGCCATTGTAACATCTGGAAGCACATACGCGTCAGGCAACAACCATCTCTGATGCTCGGACAAATCAGTCCAACAACCATTCGAATCCAATCTACCCTTGCTTTCTCTCCATTCATTCAGCTCTTTCTCTGTAGCTTCACCTTGAATGGATTTCACACTTTAAATCGTATCTTCACACATACTCGTCTCTGGAACCCATCTCACCGGACTTGCAACATACATTCGACTCATCACATTTCTCGCAGTTTCTTTCGCAACTTCATCCACAAACGGATTTCCGCGGCCAACATCATCCGTAACTTTCTTATGGGCACTGCATTTGGCAATCGCTACTTGTAACGGCAAAGTAAGAGATTCAAGGAGTTCATTCACCAATTGTCCATGCTGGATCTTTGTTCCATGCGAAGTCAAAAACCCACGTTCACGCCACAAACGTCCAAAGCTATGAGCCACGCCAAAGGCGTATTGGCTATTGGTATACACATTCACTCGTTTTCCTTTCGCCAACACACATGCTCTCGTTAATGCAATCAACTCTGCTGCTTGTGCTGAATTATGGGAATAGGTGCAGCTTCAACAATCGTATGCAAAGTCGTAACAGCATATGCTGCAGTCGTATCTCCATTCGGCAACTTAAAACACGAATCATCAACCCACAAAGTACCATCACACTCAGGAAGAGGAGTGTCCCTAAGGTCTACTCTCCCTTTCGTTTCTTCTTCAGTGCTTAAAAAACAGTCATGCTGTTCTTCACTATCTGTCTCAACTACAATTGGCAACAACGTGGCTGGATTCAATGTGTTGCATCGTTTAATGTGTACATGACTCGCTAACAACGTCAACTCGTAACCCGACAACCGAGCACTAGTTAAATGCTGTGTCTTCGTACGGTTCAACAGGGTATCCACTGCATGTGGAACCATGACCATTAACGTGTTGTCCATAACTAAACCTGCAGATTGTCGAATTGAAACAGCCACTGCCGCCGTAGCTCTCAAGCAACTCGGCAACGCTCTAGCTACAGGATCTAAAGTCGATGAAAAATAAGCACACGGACGTTGCTTATCGCCAAACTGCTGAGTCAACACTGACAATGCACATCCCTCTCTCTCGTGGACATATAATGTGAAAGGCTTACTGTAGTCGGGAGTACCCAACACAGGAGCCGAACACAACGCATTGCGTAATTCGGAAAAACTCTTCTGACATTCCTCAGTCCTAGGAATAGGATTTGGAGTATCCTTAACAGTAAGAGCTATCAAAGGCTTCGCTAACAAGGAAAAATTAGGGATCCACTGTCTACAGTACGACGTAATACCCAAAACGCACATACTTCTCTTTGTGTCGTAGGCACACTCATTTTCGCAATAGCTTGATTTCTCTCTGGGGTCAATTTCCTTCCCTCCTTCGATAAGAGGTGACCTAAGTAGGTTACTTTCTTGACGACAATATTGCAACTTGGAGAGAGAAACTTTGTGATGAAAATCAGACAAGTGGCGTAACAACGACAAAGTAGCTTCTCTACAAATCTCCTCAGTATCAGCGGCAACCAGAAAATCATCAACCTATTGGATAAGGGCTGCACCATTAGGTAACACCAACAGATCAAGTTGTGTCTTCAAAGCTTGACTATAGATTGATGGACTCCCGCAATAGCCTTGAGGAGCGCGCTTAAAGCGGAAACTTTGTCCTCCTAAAGAGAATCCAAAAATGGCCCTACTCTCCATGGCAATCGGGATACTGAAGAAAGCATTCTTCAAGTCAATCACCGAAAACCATGCGGCTGTAGCTGGAATCAGAGTCAACAAAGCGGTGATATCAGGCACAACAGGAAATTGTGGAACAACAATCTTGTTCACTTAGCGAAGATCGATGACAAACCTATATACTGGAGGCTGTGAAGAGTCAGTCCTCTTCAGGACAGGCAAAACGGGACTATTGCACACATTACCTCTTGTTTCCTCAATAACACCCTTCTCAATCAGATCGTAAATGATCGCTAAAAGTGCGCGCTCACCATCACTCGAGATACGGTACTGTGGAATGCGTGGCAACTTAGTATTCACTTTCCATCTCACAACGTATGGAGGAATTTCCAGTAGGCCCACATCATTCGGACCAGTAGCCCACAATGAATCAGGTAAAGAAGACGATTCAGATGGAAGACTATCTTTCGATATATACATCGGAGAAATCACACTCTTACCCAAAGTAAGATGTACTCCTGACGGAGAACAATACAGCGTCGCATACAATCTCTTCAATAAATCTAATCCCAACAAATTCTCATTACAACCTGTAGTCAAAATGAGGGGTGCTTCAAACTTACAAGGACCAACGGAGAGAGTCAATGGAGCAGAAATCGGATTCCTAACGGGGGCGCCAGAAAATCCTACAGAAACATTATCAAAGCCAGACAAATGTGCGCCAGGGAGTTTAGAGTGCATAATTGAACTCTTTGTAGCACCAGTATCTAGCAGAAAAGGTTCTGACACACCTGATGCAATCACTTCTACATAGGGTCCACTCTGATCTACTGGAACTGAAACAACTCCCTCTCTTTGTCCATGGCTGTCCTAACAATCATTACCATGCACTTCGTCACCTTCAACATAGTAATCATCCATGTAAAACTGTGCTGTCCTACCAGACGAACCTTGCCGTTGATCAAAACTGTTCTGTGGAGGCAAAGGACGTACGCTCTGTCCGCGACCTCTACCTCTAGGCAGTTGTTGAGCACCTCGACCTCTAACACCAAAAGCACCATTCGTGCGCTGTAACAAAACCGGACAACTATTCTTGAAATGGCCCTCTTCTTTGCAATAGGCACAGTGATTAGGCCCATACGGGAAACGCTGTTGAGAAGACTCCTTCCTTTGCGAGTTTCTAGAATATTGCTGAGGTTGCTGATAATCGCGCTGACTATTAATACGGGGTGGATAAGCTTGTTGTAGAAGAACTTTAGTCTTCAATTCCTTATCCACTTTCTCTAACTCATCTTTGCGCCTATTCTCATAGTACTGAGCCGTAGCTAAAATCTGCACTGACGTAGAGACTGCCCAAGCAATCTCGGAATACTCCAACTTAGTGCACAACTCGGGAAGCAAATTATGTATGAATTTGTCGACGAACAACCTCTGGCCACCCTCGGTAGCCATATTCTGACCACTATGATCTACAAAAGTCTCTTCAAACCGCGTGAAGAAATCGGACACAGTCTCGTCTTTCTTCTGTTTACATGCAGACAACTTGTCCTAGTTAGCACGCACTTCGGGCATCAAAGTCTTCATAAAGTTAATAATCCTACCGGGAAGTTGAGTGATAAGATCTTCAGGCTTAGCACCTCCAACTTGTCTATCATTGGCAGCAACAATATTAACCCATGTATCACCCAATTCATTATCATGATCAGTATGTCGAATCACATTCCAGATAGGCTGTGGAACAACATTACCAAACAACATATCTATGTCCGCTAAATTCACGACGCACGAACCCACAGTTTGAGTGAGCTCATTATAATATCCTGCCGGATTTTTGCGCGGATCAGGTAAAGACTGCTTAATAGCTAGAACTTCAACACGCTTCCAAGGAACATGTACCCACACACGCTGAAAATGTGCAGCAACATTTCCATCTTGAGGTCTCCAAACTGGAGGAACCTCACGCATCAGATATTGACGCGCTTTTCTCCTAACTGACGAATCAGACTCAAACAAACGCTCAGAAGGAGCATCACTACGAAACGACAACAACGTCGCAATTGCTCTCTCAATGTCACTAAGACTCACAATCGTCCCTTTCGCAAACTCGGAACGCAGTCGATACAATTCTTCAGGAGCTTTACCCACTTCGTCAATCCATTGTTCATGAAGGAACACACACATCATTTCAAAGACGTACCGTTGCTTTGGTGCTTTCCATTGCCGAAAAACATCCATAATACCCTCAAGATCATACTGGGAAGTGTACGAAACCCATCTACGTGCCATATGGTCCAAATCTACACGTTCATCTGTATCAGGCAAATGACTACGTGATTGTCTACACTCATTAACAGAAGACATACCCAATTGTCCCAACAAAGGAGAAAAGAAACCAGAAAAAGCAGCAGTCATGCGTTGTCTAGTAGAAGGAGAAGATGGAAGAATAAGGGAAGACGGAACAACAGTAGAAGAATCCAAAGTCGGAACAGAAGGAGTATTAAGGACAAGCGTAGGAGTAGCAGGCAAAGAGGGAGGCAAAGTTGGCGGCCCCTGAGGAGGCTGCGCCAAAGGAACAGCAACCAACGGAAGAGTAGCTGGCTGTGGAGGAATCGCAGGTGGCATAACAACTGGATGTTGCACCGCCACAACTGGTGGCGGTGGTGCTCTGTGCATAAGGGGGTGGCGAACTCAATAAACGCGACATTAAAGGATCTTTCGCAAGATCTTTCTTGTCTTCCTGTTCTTTAGGCTGTAAAACTGGGTAGCATCTATCTACCGCTAACTTCTTCATTCTAAGCATCTGCTCGCTCTCTTGCTCTTCCTCATTATCCCTATATGCAACAGCAGCTTCTACCATTGACATACCTCGTTCTCGTTTATTCTTCTTTTTTTTTTCTTTTTTTTTTAAATCTCTTTATTTGCATCAGATTGGTCCATATAAGCATACAATCACATGGTGTGTAAATTACATCGAAAACTTCATTAGTAATAATACAAAATGAGCATCTGCAAGACGTGACCAATGATATGACAAATGGTGTAATACATTCTAGAAACCTCATTTTCCTTTTTCCAGTTCTGTATGTGAATTTCTTTGTGCCATATGCGGAAAGAGTCAAACATTGCCGGCCGGGCTTTCTTCTTGAATAACTTGACTTTGAGATTGTCTAAAATCTCATTCTCAAAACTACCGTAAAGGGGCCACTGTAGGACACTGTCTTTCCTCGTGTACTTTACCCAGATCTCATTATACCTAATAGGGCCCACACCATGTTTCACGTATAATTCATATGTAGGAGTTCCAATTGGAGGAACCGGACACAAATCCTCTAACTGGGAATCCTTAGAACAACCACAACTAAACAACTTTCCAAGTCTGCTAAGACCAGGCATCTTGCTCACTAGTCTAGCTTCAAACTACAAGGGAAATCTCAAAACGATAGTCTCGCGAATACACGAGTCCCTTGGCTTTGGGGCCTGCAGGTAGCAAATCAAAGCGATCCACTAAAGGGATACCAAAAACAAACTAAGAACTAGGAGACGCTCCACTCATACTTAACTGAAATGTCGATGCCGTCACCAGAAGACCCGTCAATCGTCTCGCTCTACAAATCGTCTAAGGCTCCAAGACAAGGCGACAGTCAGGGCAGTAGTCCTTCGTAGCCGTCGGAAGGCGGGGAACCTTGCAGCAAAGACTTTCAGACCACGCCGACATACAGGGGTCGATGAAGTGGTAGGCCTTTCCGCCAGAATTTCCACAAGAACTCTCCACAATCTTCGGGCTTGGACCGGTACCGCTGAAGTCGCCCCACGTGGGCGCCAACTGAAGGACCGGGTTTTAGAACCCAGCGGCGTCAGGGAAAACGCCTGATACCTTCGAGTTCCCTTGTCTTGGCAAACAGAGACACGGGATACTTCTTGATGACGCCAAAGACCAAAGTTTATTGGCTGCAACCAGGAACAGAGATCTACGAAGCACACACGGGTGGTTCGCTAGAGACTGCACAAATTCAAAGAGCGGAGCATGGTCTTTTATGCCAAAAATCAAGCCTCAAGCAACATTCCAAATTAGCATCGAGTTAATACAAATCGACCAATAGCAGAGTGACATTTTGAAAGTAGTGTATGATGACAATCCCATTCTCCATTGTCCAGCCCACCAGAAATGACCAAGCACATTCCATATCCTGTTTAGTCAGGCCGGACAAACCCATCATAAACCCTCAACCCAAATCAGTGATTATGTCGTAAAGGAAGGAACAGAAACAGATTGGAAGTGAGATAGAAAGGTGGGAGCAGAGTACCATAAACTCGGTCCTGCCCTACTCTTTGATCTTTATCTGACCAGCTGATTAACAAGGAACTGGCTCAGCGAGGTCAGCCTCGGGCACAGAGTCTGTTCGGCCAGGTCATTCAGAAGTCAGCTAAGACATACGTGTCTCAAGGACTCGTTCGGCCGTAATCTTCGAGCTATGTGAGGGCAACCATTCAAAATGGCTGCCGTACACAAAATGGAACCCAAACGTTCAAACTAATTCCTTGAATACAGAGTGTTCTCATAGATCGATTCATGTGAAAACGCTCATACACGCTACACTCGTCATTTGTGGTCTGCTGACACCAAAATCGTCTATTTCCGACGACCTTATTTGAACGGGTTCGGAACACCCGAACCAGACCCACGAACTCACGGAACTACAGGGTATTCATTCGTACGAGCAGGTTTCTTTTGGCAAAACCTGGCTCCATCAAAGACATGTGGATTCGTTTTTGACTACCCTTGGCCATGTAGCTGCAGGACTGTGCGGCTGCCTGAAATCTGTAGCTGTGGTTCGAGTCAGTATTCAGCGGTGTGTGAACATACTGATTGGACATCCTTTATCTGCGATAGTTCCCTCACTCTATAGAAATGTTGCTCATCAGAATGAAAATCCAGTATGTGACCAACAGTAAATGCACAAATCACAAACAGAAGACTTTGGTTGCTGCAAATATTGTTTTAAAATCCATCAACACTGTTGCCCTGTGAATGAGGATTTCAATGGCGATGAAGTTGAGAATGATTGATTAGGTATCACAGATTTCAAATTCTACATAGACAATTGTTAAGAAACTTGATATATTAGAATGTTAGAAATGAAGCTCATATGTTGGAAAGTAGACCTGAATTGGCGAATGACCTACATGAACTTAGAATTGATATTACTTAGTTGCAAACCTAATATTGCTGTCTGTCGACTATTGCACTCCTATGAGAAGATGAGGAGTGGTGCTGTTCCTTTGAAAGCATTGAACGCTGATTGGCTAACTGGAGACAGAAGGAGCAACATGCTGCAAAGCTTCATGAAATTTGTAGTCATTAATAGTGTGTGTTCCTTGAGCAGACTCAGACCCTCTTTCCCGCTCTTTTCCAGACACTTATTCAGCTCTATTTACCCTTATTCCACGTTGCTTTGAAACTCAACTGAATTTCTTGAACCCCTCTTTATGGGAAGCTCTGCTTTGATATATTTTTGATCTATTGTGCTGACTTTCATGTTGAAGTTTCATGCTTTTTACACTCTCTTGAACTAGAACTCTTTATGGGTTCTGACTGACTCCATTTCCTCCTGATTATTAGACCAGGGATTATCCCACATATGCATCAAGGTAGTCTTTTGCGATTATTAAGGAATCGCAAACATGGAATTGCAAAAGCCTATGCATGTAGGAATCGCTAAAAAATTGCAATTCCTTCAAATTCCTTAATTGTGACTCACAAATTGCGAGTCGCAATTATGGAATGGCTTCTGATTCATTCCTATGGGCCTAAAGGCCTATAGGAGTGAATGAGATTTGCATGCGCAATTTGCCAGTTGCACATGCAATTTCAAGGGTGCAAGGGTGCCAAAAGGACACCCTGTTGCACCCCTGGAAATGTAATGCGCACCCATGTTGCGCTACACATGCCCCTAAGGCATGTGTGTGTGTGTGTGTAACCTGTAACTTTAGTTTTCGCTAATTACCATCAGGTATAATGTTCCAGGAATTAGCACACCTTAATAGGGAACTCTCTATTTTAAATGGCATCTTGCATTGCATTCAAGCATCGCAATTTGTGATTCCGTAAATGCAATCGCAATTTGTGATTTTTGCATCCCAAATGCAAAATGACCGGTCGCAAAGGGGCAGATTCTGGGAATCTGCCCGTTTGCAACCATTTTTTTTTTCTTGATGCATGGGCTACTATTTCCTTTTTGGAACATGCTGTAATGTATTTATTATATGACCTAATTAGCTAATATTTATTTTAGATTTCTGTTCATATATTAATGTTCAAGATGTATATGATTGAACTTATGGCCCAACAAAGGTGACTTACTAAAACATTTAATTAAAAAAAAGCCTTTAACTCATTCCAAACTCTCATTATTGACTGAGAATTGATTGTTGATTGTGATTATAATTCATGTGATGTATAGTTCCTGATCTTCTCTAAAACAGCAGCAAAACTCCATCATAATTACAACAGAGTTAGTGACGGGAGTTGCACTGAAGCTGGAAAACCTTGACTTTTAATTCATGATCCTCTCTAGTGTATTCAAAACCTTTTTGAAGAGGTTGGTACCTGTTTTCCTGTCCAGAGCATAGTTAGTAAAACTATGGTGAGGCTGCCCCAGATGCTGACCTACTAGATGACTTCTGCTTCTCAATTAAGGAAACACCAAAAAATTTACATATTCAGCAGAATGCCGGTTGACAGTATTTGACATTTGCTGACTTGGAATATCACCTAAGCAAGAATGGTTTCAGAGCTTGAATATTCACTAACTCATACACCTATACATTCATCTCAGTGACCTAAGCACATACTCCAGATCTGTGTCTGCAACCTACATGTCACAAGTGCCGTTCATATTCTATGAGAGATAAAGGCTAGTATTAGTCTGCTGGATCTGTCCTGTGGGAAATAGAAGGTTGCACATATTGTCTTCTGTGAGAGACCAAAGCTTGGCTTACTACAGCTATTCTGTTCCTCTTCTGTGAGAAGTAATGCTTGCACTGTTGCTACACAATTTGTACCTGTCCTGTGAGGGGAGAAACTTGTACTAAAGCTACACTAGCTGTACCATTCCTCTAAACTTGGGAAGCTCGCACTGTTTCTGCCCTAGGTGTACCTGTTCAGTTAAAAGGGGTGTTTGAATGCAATCATGAAACCTGATTTCAATTCCAGAAGTGTGACCCTAAGCAATTACGTCTCTTCATATTTCTCCCATAAAATGGTGGACTGGCTGTTCTGCAGCTAAAGGTTTTTTCCATTGAACTTCAGGTCAAGGCCACCAATGCACAAATGAGATCCGATCCAAAGTGGGCCTTTACCTTCTATTTACCTTCTACAAACCGAACCATATGAACTGCATCAATTACATTTTAGCTGATTAAGTTATGGCCATTTGTGATGACATGGTTATGGAAAGCTTAGAGAGTGATCATAATCCTCCGTCTCTTTCTGTGTCAGCTCCATGTACTAGTTAACCTGGAATCAATCCAACCACCTTCCATCTTCTTTTACAAGGGATATAGAGCCTCCTACTGATATGCATCATCTGACATTGCGCCAGTTGGAGGACCACACAGACATCTTGCCTGCCAGAAGTCAAGACCTACAAATGGCACTTTCCAAAATGCATGGCAGGCCTAACAGTGAGGTGAATCTAATGGCTATTAACAAGTTACTTCGCAATCCCTACTTCCCACTCCAAGAACTGTGCCCCTAAACCTAGCTCTTGGTTCAATAGGGAATTCAGAGACCTCAAATGGGTCCTGGTGCAGGGTATAAAAACAAAGAGCACTGATCAAATTGCAACTATTAGGAAGGCTTACAAAATAGGTTTTACCAAAGTAAAAGCAAAGTTAGCGGGATCTCAACAACGCCTTTTCTGCTAAAGACTCCACAAAATCTGCTCACTGGTTTACTGGAGTGGTAATGCTTCAGGGCCTGAACTAGTATGTTTCATATAGGTACCCCAATATAGGCTCAGGTAACAACCTAACCTCTCACCTATATTTCCCCTGCCATTTCACTACCTAATGGTTCTTGGGACTGACCTTTTACCTTGTTATGGTATTGCTAACGGGATGTGGGGTTTTCCCTGAAAATTAGCTTCATCCATTATGCATGAGGATTCTTGGAGACTCAGCAGGACTACCATCTCCTGCATAATAACTATGTGTACTGGTCATTCCTTCCATCATCCTAAGTCCAACATGACACAGCAAGATGGATCCCATGAGGGTACTACTTTGGGTAAATAAACACCATATCTTTACTGAGGCAGGGAGAGGAGAAAAAGGACTTCCATGCTGACACACTGACGCAAGATGGTGAGGTTCCTGCGTGCAGACACTCCAGCTCGCAGTGGTCTGAGATCCCAATGGGGTGCCCATCTGGAGACTAAGACGGGGTCCCACAGTCTCTCAGGTCAGTTAATGGGGTTGACTTTATCCTAGAGGGATTCTTGGCTTTACACTTACAAACATTCTAGGTACAATTAGGTTCATCTCGTTAGGGTCACATCGTAGGAATACGCATTTATTACTGTCATGTGTTTTATGTACTTTTCTGTATTCATTGTTTTAGCCCAATAGTAGAAATGTGCCGTCCTTTTACTCTATTGGTGCTTATAATCATTTATATCTGTTTCTGTCTAATTGTTGTTTCAGCACACATCGCCACCGTTTATTCTGTGTATTTCTCTGAGACGAAGTGAGTATGAGTGCCTGAGGGAAAAGTAACGCACTGTTTCCACGATCCCTGATGGGACAGAGTTGTCATGTTTGATAGTTGCCAAGAACTATTCTGTCCTTGGTAAGAGGAGTTTACAGTGGCCCCAGGTAGGGGTTTCTGGAATCAGTCTGGACCCCAATCCCACAGTCTATGTAGTCTAAACATGCAGATCCTATATAGATTTATTGGAACTACACAACAGAACCAACTAACTATGTCTCCCTGTCTTAGTGATTCAATTACTCCAAGCACTATTACCATGATGGCACTATGGTGCTAATTGAGTTGCCTTACTTGGCTGTATGATCTCTGATTTATGCCATGTCTATGTTTGGTTTGACTGACATCCAAGAATCCTTTAATGTTATTACTAGAGGCAGGGCCCCGGGACTGATGGCATACCAACCGGTATATTCACCCATGATATAGAAGATTGGTCTAAGAATGTACTCACCCTTGATAGTGCCATTGCTAGGGCAGCACTCTTTACAGATTCCTACAAGGGTGCTCTAGTGCTACCAATCTATAAAAAGGGGGATAGAACCAACCAACCTATAAGCCTAATAGATTGTGATCAAAAGTTTTTCAGTCGCTGTGTACTACCTAAAATCCAGAATTGGATCAATGAAAATGACTTCTTAAGCCCTTTTCAAGCTGGGCTTCTGAGAAAACTTCCAACATCAATCAAGTCTTCCGTTTTATGTTAGTATATTGGAAGACGTAATTGATCGGCAGAGGCAACCTCAATGTTGCCTTTGTTGATCTGAAATCCACCTTCGATTCATACCCCAATCCAGATCATGGCAAACCCTCAATGACAAGGCCAGGCCACCCAGCATTTGGTTCCTACTGATACGCCTACATGCAAATAACCATGCTAGAGTTCCTTGGGGAGCACAGGGCCAGCTGACTGAGAGGATCCTGGTTTCTAAAGAAGTCCATCAGGGCTGTGTCCTGGCACCAACACTGTTCTCATTGTACCTAAATGATATTGTGCACTTCCTTTCCCAGAGTCATACTGATGCCCCTTCACTAGCTAATGTGACAACTCCCATTGTTCTCTTTGCTGATGACATTCTATTGATCTAAAAGACCCAAGGCGGGCGCCAAAATCTCCTGACTCAGGGATCAATGTAGCAAAAATGAAACTTATGTCATTTAATCATCACAAATCACAAAAAAGGGAGATTAGTCCTAGGGGGAAACGCCATTTGAAAAGGTGGACTCATTCGCTAATCTAGAAATAACAGTTTCCTCCAATATGACATGGAAGTAACATACGTTTGGACTATAATAGGCCTTGTTTCCATTGTTTCACTGCATGAGTGGCGAGATTGGCAAGGCCTGTACTGTTCTCAGAAAAAAAGCTTTAGGGTGGGCCAGTAAAATCTGAATGCTGTAGAAGAAAATTTAAAAGCAATAGCCTACCATTTAAACTGGTAGGGGCAACATGTACTATATACTGCTCTCAAAACACCGGTCGCAAAGTGCAACCAATATTTTTGTGACCAGTAAATAATTTTCAAAGCTGATATATGAAGAAGACATTTCATCTATAATGGGCGGGTGAACGTCTGAATAAAACATGCCAGAATGCAAACCCTGATTTGCATGTTGGATAAGGCTATTTGACATTAAACCTGTACAGATAGCTCAGTGAGTTAAGGCCCACAGCTTTAGGAACAGTTTTAATCCCACGCTCTTTAATATCTATGTGGCACCCCTGGCAGGAGTGCTGCGTAGATACAGCTTTATCCCCGTATCTTACGCAGATGATACACAGCTCCTGTTTCCCTTCAAAACTCTTTCCGCCGAGGTTAGGAACTCTTTCTCGTCTGGTATGAAAGAAGTGGCAAATTGGATGTCCAACAACTATCTCCAATGTAATGTTAACAAAACAGAAATCATGTTATTTGGGGAAGCCAAGATACTTTGGACTCCTGATTGGTGGCCATCTGAGCTTGGAGCAGTCCCTGAACCGAAACAGGTCGTGAAGAATCTGGGTATCCGACTTGATCACGACCTGTCCCTTAAACAACACATCAACTACATCTCAGGGATATGCTTCCACACCATTGGCCTGCTCCGCAAAATCTTTCCACTCCTACCTAATTCAACACGAAAAATCCTCGTTCAAGCACTTGTATTGAGTCGGATCGATTATTGCAACGGTCTGCTACTCTCTGTCAACGAAGGAGTGCTAGATAAATTACAGGTTATTCAGAACACGGCAGCTCGCCTTGTTCTGAATGCCCCTCCGAGAACTGCCTCCAAACCCCTCCTTGAACAATTACATTGGCTCCCAGTCAGACAAAGGGCAAAATTTAAAATATGCTGCCTAATCCATAAGTGTCTGAATGGACAAGGACCCGTCTACCTGGAAAGGAGATTTGTCCCTTATGTTCCAGCACGATCCCTCAGATCAAGCAACAATCTCCTCCTTGTGGTCCCCCATGTCAAAAGGGCCAGACATGGAGGTAGAGCTCTCTCCACCATGGGGCCAAGGATGTGGAACAAATTACCTCTGGCTCTACGGTTATGCAAAGAGCACCTTGCTTTCCGTAAACAGTTAAAAACCATCTTGTTCAAAAATGAAATCTAAATCCCTTTCCTCTGTGCATCAGCTGTTTACCGGTCAAAAAGCGCAGAGATACTCCTGGCGGAGTGATTCAAGCGCTATATAAACTCACAAATAAATAAATAATAAATCCTGGTGAGAAGAACTCTGCCTTTTATCTTTCCAGTATTACTGAAATGCATAACAGATATGATGGATGAAAATGTATACTAGATAAATAGAAATGTATAAGCATGAGAGCAATAAGCCCCCATCCAGTCACTGCACCCCCCCCCTCCCAACCTGGATGCCCTGCTCTAATAATACTCCATAGTCCCACCCACAGTACTAAATAGCTCAATTCAGAAATTGCTTGTAACCACCTGTTCTGCTTGCCCAAAGAAACATTTTCTATCCCTTCTCCACTTACATCCAATGCCACCAGATCTTTTTTGTTCTCTTACCCTAAGGTAAGATCATGTATAGAGGCACAACTACCTAAATATTCAAGGCCAAAGAAACCCGACAGAAACACCCAGACTCCCAGTCTTCCCATCTTCCTCTGTCTCTCAAACACTACCTAGTCTTCACCTCTGTCTTTTCTCCTGGTAAGGTTTGAAGGTGGTGGGGTTGGGTTGGGAGGGTAGAGAGTAGAGCAGCGATGGCCCCTACCTAGTGGTGAAGGAGCATCGCTCCCCCCCCCCCACTGCTACAAGCCAGCAGATGAAACAATAAAACGATAATAAAACAATTTATCATTTTATTTTTCTTTGGGTAGGCCAAGTGACCCGAGTCTAAGGCAGTGCCATCCTCTAGGGACAATAGCAGGGAGTAGGAGTGGTGGGCACTGTTAGTTTGCTTGTTGGTTTGGCCGGACAACCTTGGATAATCAAACCAACATGCACACTTACATTTCTCTAACCCAGCTGTGTTGTATTTCCGGGTAGAGAAAAGCCACAGACTCATATGCCTTAGTGAGTGTTAAAACAGTCCGCTCAGGCCAATCCTGGTGATGCAGTCATGCTGGGTAATAGCATGAGAGCAGCTTTGGGATTGGGTGTGCAGTCTGGGAGCTGGACTGCACTTGTGGAAGAAGCTGGATAGCGGCAGGTAAGTCCTTTTTTCTTTTTTTAAATATCCGCTGCCCTACCACTTTCTATTGAAAGCATTGAATTGAACCTACCTGCTCCCTGCCGCCGCCGCAGCACTTCATCTTCGCGGCCGCTGTATGGTGGGGGACTACACCCCCCAGGCTCCTTTGCGCCACCGTCATTTCCGCACCCGGAGGTGCTTCAAAAGCGAGGACATCCCCGGTGGAGCGGGCGCTGCTAACACACTTGTGGGGGCATTGAATTGTACCTACCTGCTCCCTGCCATCACTGCTGGGTTCTTCAGTCTCCCTCCCGCCGCCACAGCACTCCATCTCTGCGGCCGCTGTGTGGAGGGGGTCTAAACCATCCAGGCTCCTTTGCTCCACCTTCATTTCTGCGCCCTGAGGTGCTTCAAAAGCGAGAACAGCCCCGGTGGAGCGGGCGCTGCTAACACACTTGTGGGGACATTGAATTGAACCTACCTGCTCCATGCCATCACTGCTGGGTCCTTCAGTCTCCCTCCCACCACCACAGCACTCCATCTCCGCGGCCATTGTGTGGAGGGGGACTACACCCCCAGGCTCCTTTGCACCACTGGCATTTCCGTGCCCGGAGGTGCTTCAAAAGCGAGGACAGCCCCCGCGTCGCGGGACCCCGCGCAGGCTAAGCCCGGGCAAAGGGCGGGCCGTCGGTGGCTGTCCGAGGCCAAGAGAGGCCGGGCTGGGCCACCCCTTGGCCAAACGCAGTACAGAAACCTCCACATTCTGCTGCAGTTAGGATACCACAGAAAGCTTGACGAAAGAGCTTTGGACTGGGACATTGGGTCTTTGACACGTAAGCCAACGGTGAGGGCTGGAAGTGGGTTCAAGTTTTATGCTGTATGGTTAGAGTGTGGGGGCATTGGCAAAATACGGATGTGTTTAAGTGTGATAATTGGGGTAGCCTGGGCTCAATAGATTGATTGCTTATAGCATGGCCAGTAAAGCGAAAACTCTCTCAACAAAGGGCAAACCTCATATCCCTACCACACCCCGGATAACAGTGCTCGAGCTCAATTTATCGCTTCCCCTCAATGTACAGCCCACTGAAATTGACCTCATGCTTAGGAAAGCCATTGGTGCAGTCTCCAGTGAAATCAAGCGCACGGAGAGACGCCTATCTCTAACGCCAACAACCAATTTAGCTACCCCTCCACAGGTCAATGATAGTGAGATAATGGTTGATCCGCCACATGTCATCCTGGATTCACCTGCTCATGACATCCCCTGTGCACAGTTGGCTATTGATACAGAAAAGAGTACACCCTTGGCTGATAAAAAAGCCTCCATTAGCAGAAAAAGAAGAGAGTGCCCTAAGAAGTCCTACTCTAAGAAAACAAAACCAAGCTCCCCCATTCCCAAAACAAGAAATATAGAGGATGAGGTTATTGAAGTACAAGTATCACAGCACTCAGTCCTGCCGGGTTGGATGCCCCAAGTAGTCATAGAGCTTCAAAATCATCTAGAACAGCTTATTACTAGCCAGATTAAACCATTAGTTAGCAGGCTAGATAAAATTATAAATGAAATAAATAAGCAGGGAAGGACACAGGGCACTACTCCTAATAATAGAGCATTAGGCAATACTGCCTTAGTGGACACAAACTTCCTTTAACCCCCCAATACAAGTGGAGGCTGATAACAGGCAGAAATCAGGGATCACAGGCTCAGATAGGGGACAGAGTAAATCAACATCTCAACCAAAAAATAAAAAGCTCCCAACTTCTAAACTGGTAGAGACACATCCTACAAGTCGGGAGATTAATGGAAGAACTTTTAATCCCATACCAACTATAAATTTACCACCTGAAGCATGCCCCTACGTAGTTGTACTGGTGGGGGTACCGGATCTGAAGCCTGAAAAGAACTAAAAAACAAGATAATAAATTGGCTAAATCATAATAGACCATTACCTGACAAAAAAAGTGGGAAGATCCTACATGTTGGAAGGGTGAACAGGATAGGCTGTAGGAGCAAAGATATGACGGGCAATTGCATTATTGTGAACTTCAGGGACACCGGTTTAGTGGAGTACATATTAAATAACGGTAATATGAATCAGACAAGTACTATAAGACCATTGCTACTGGGATATTTTTTACCCGGTACAACGTGTCACTCATGATCCAAGATACACTTTTGGAAGAACGGAAATGGGCCCAAATGGCACCAGGGCTAGGAATTATACCTTGGATGACCGGGCGATAAAACAACAGGGTCTAGCAGACTGAACAAATAGATTTAGCCCCCTATTGTCCCATGATGAGAACGACTGACTAAACAGATCGTTGGACCACCCAGATACCTCAAATGAGAAGGAGGGCGATAAAATTAACTCACAGGGAGCATCGGGGGAATATCAGCAGAGGGTGGCTGGAGCACTCCCATCTATGCAGGGATGGGGGACACAATTGGTGTCTTTACCAATTGAGGATGGGTCAATTACCGAGAACCCGAGGGGAAATGCTTCACATAGGGAACAATCAACTGAGGGAGGGTTAAAAATATTATCCTGGAACATAGCAGACTTGGCGGGGAAGTTTGACAATAAAGAATGGCGAAATTATTTCAGTGGATTCCAAATAATAAGTTTGCAGGAGACTTGGGCGGTCGACAGTACCCCCTTCCAAATAGCAGGTTATAAATGTTTTTTTGTACCAGCACAAGATGCTAGATCAGGAAGAGCAATGGGAGGATTGACATTATATGTAGATATAAACCTCGAAGGATTCTGGACACTTCCATCGTGGTCTTCGCACACTCTCCAAGTAGTAAGATTTTCAGGTAGCGGGTTGAGGCTGATTATATTTAACATGTACAACACAGGGCTTGTGAAAGGAAATAATTTTGTACTCCAGGAATTGGACCACAGACTTAGTCAGGAGCTAGATAATAGGAAAGGGGCTGTAGAACTCACTGTACTAGTTATGGGGATCTAAATTGCAACCTATGCCCAAACTTGTTTCCCTTAAATATAGACTGGTCCTGTTGCCCAGTTCAGAAGGGCCCACATTTTGAACACACCTGTGAGGGAGCAGCCTGTAGTAAGATCTAAAGAACCCATGCCCTAGAACATACCATCGATTTGGCTGCCTTGGCAAAAGATGGGTCTCTCACACCAAACTTTAAAGGACGAGGATGCTCTTCCTTTATAGACTACATCCTAGTATCCAGTCTCTCAAAAAATTGGATTAGCTCGGTAAGGATGGATTGGAGTATTTTTAGTGAACACAACCCTTTAGTCCTAGAGCTCCTGTTTAGAGGCCGACCCAAGAAGAGTCTACAACCATACACTGGGCTGAGGGCAATCGATCAGGGAAGACGGCTCAGGTGGTCGAAAATTGATGATAGAAGAATGCCTAGATATGACGATAGAAGGGAGCTCTCTGGTTAATTTGTTCGGGTCCATAACCAGCCTTGTAGACGGGCCCCAGGGGAAGCACAATACAGCCAAGATGGTTCGATACCAACTGCTCATGAGCTCTGAGAGACTTAATATCTAGCCTCAAAGCTAACCCTAGGGATAAACTAAAATTAGCCCTTTGCAGACAGACTTATAAAACTGTGCTAAAGCAGAGAAAGGTTTCCCTTCAAGCTGAAGTGTGGGTAGATTTAAGGGAGGCTGGTGAGAGGGAGAGGGACTCGATTGAATTTTGGAGGATAATCAACAGGCTATGTTTTCAGGATAACAGTGCCCCTGTGATTGGAACGAACATACTACCCGAACAGTGGGTGACACATTTTGAGGGACTTTATAATCATAACCAGGATACTGATCAGGAGGGGGTTGGGATGGAAAACGGAGCTTGGAGGTGGAATTCTCCCTTGAAGAAACAACCAAGGCGATCCAAGGTCTTACCCGCAATAAAGCCCCAGGCCCTGATGGCACTCCACCAGACCTGTATTTGAGTAATGTAGACCTATGGGCCCCCATCCTTACGAGGGTGTTAAATGCGGCTATTAAAACTGGATTGCCCCGCTCCTGATCAACAGCAACAATCGTCCCTGTATTTAAGAAGGGAAATAGGGACAATTCCCAATGCTATAGGCCAATATCGCTGATCGATGTCTCAGCCAAAATCCTGGACCGGGTAGTCTTGGAACGGCTCATGGACTAGACGGAAGAGCATCACACCATCTCGGACACTGAGTATGGTTTTAGATCTGGAAGGTCCACTAGTGACCAGTGCCTTAACCTCTATTTGCTGGTTGCAAAATACACCAAAGCCAGCAATGAAATAGGAATAAGCTATGGGGCATGATGAGTAAAATCGGAATTGACTCAGGCCTGATTAACATTCTTAGAGAGCTACACTGGAACACCACTGCCAAAGTCCGCTATAACATGGAGGGGGGAATACAGAACCCTTTCCATGTACTAGTGGAGTGAGACAAGGTTGTATTCTCGCCCCTTTTTTGTTCTCGCTCTATATCAACAACCTGGAGAGAACCTTGATTACCCTGAATACAGATTGCCCAAAAGCAGGAACGCGTCATATACCGGTGCTTTTGTACGCGGATGACGCGGTCCTGCTTGCCCGCACCTCGAGGGGCTTGCAGTGTTTAATTGATGGATTTGTAAATTTCATGGATACCTTAGATCTATCAGTGAATTTAAGTAAGTCCTTTGTGATGTTGGGTGGCAAGAAGCCCTGTAGGAACTTTGCATATAAAATAGGGACTCACACACTAGATAAGGTGAAGACCTTCTCTTACCTGGGGCTACTATTTGATGGGGCACTAAAATGTAAAACCTTGGTAGAAGAGCGCTGCTCCAAATTGATATCCTCAAATGGTGCCATAACAAATTTTGCCCGAAGGTTGGGTCGTTGGTCCCCAGAACAGGTGATTAACCTATATGGCTTGATAAGTACCTCGAAAGGCTTGTATGGATCAGAAGTGTGGGGCTTTGTGGATGCTAAGCAACTACAGACAGAGGAAGATAAATACCTGTGAAGGATTTTAAAAATCCCCCAGAGCACCCCAGCGGTAATTGCGCATAGAGAACTGGGTAGACGATTCATTGAGGATCAGGTTAAGCTTAGCCCTATTATGGCATGGTTAAGAAATCGGGCAAATCCTGAGGCAGATTTCAGTAGACTAATTATGAGAGATTGTATACAAAAAGGATAATGGCCTACAGATCCCATGGTTAAAATACATCAAGGTTACTTTAGAGGATCTAGGCCGGAAGGATCTCTTTACCAACCCAAATACAATTTCAAGCTCTGATAAATTAATAAACAAAAATGTTGCTTGATCAGTTTGCCAAAGGTAGAGCAGGATTAGAACTGTCCAAATGATCAGTAAGTGCCCATTGTCTTATGAAGAATAGTGAGGGCATGGAACTCTATTTGTATTTGATGTATAACTCTCAGGATAGCTTTTAATGTTGCGTTTTAGGCTCAATTTATTACCAAATATTCTGGCTGACCCACCAGGTTTTACTTTATCAATTGAGCAGAAGGGTGCCTGCGGCTGCGACAATCGGTCTCCGCAGGACACCTTTCATTTTGTACTTCTGTGTCCTTTTTACAAGGTGCCTAGAAGCAATTTTTTGGTAGATATTTTAAAAGAAGCAAAGGTCCGTCATGCTAAAACTGCTCTGATCTTCTAACAAAGGGCAAACGGCATGCGTACATTATGTTGCATTATGAATTTTATAAAAGTCTCAGTGAGCTTAAGAAATACAAGTGGACAATGTTAATTCATGCTCCAAGATAAAATTGTTTTTAATTACTTAAATCTGTATTGCTGATTTTAGATGGAGTTCAGATATGTTATTTAATTGAACTTTTAATTGTATATATGTACTTTTATGATGCTTTTTAATCATCGAATAACGATTTACTGAGCTGAACTATTGAAAGCAGCCAACACTGGAGTAGAGGCTTCTACATAGAAAGTTCTAACACCAAATATTGAGTTTAAATAGATGAACCAATAAAAGATTTGTGTATGCTAACTCAAACTGTCCCTCAGCTGCTAGCATTCTCATTTACTTCATTCTTCCTGATGGTCCTATCAGAAGGATTGCAAATGTTTACACAAGTGTGGAGTCACTCATGCTTTATTTCACACCTACAGTTTTCACATAACAAGATCTCTCACCACTGCAGTGTCCAGTTATCCACATCCGCTCCTGTTTGCTGATCTCATGCTCGCCTGTTTTAAACCCTCCCCAGGCTGTGTCATTCTCTCCTAGTTGCCTCCTGCAGTCTACCCAAAGGTCTCACGCCCACTTCTCCCGGGAGTACTAACTGGGGAACTGCTGCTGTCTACATGAGGGCAAAAGCAAGGCTGCCTGGAGCACCATTTGGCATTGTGACAGCGGTGATAGGTAATCTAGAAAGTATGCAGTCTGCGACACTCAAATTAAGTGTCGACTCTCTAGGCACAACCAATAGGAACGAACAAAACGTTTTGAAAAAATTATCCAGTAGGTATAGTTCAATCAGTGATATTCTCGATTATCACAGCAATTTATTCCATGTTATACTTCACATGTTTTAAAGGTTCATAGCATCATGATTAGTTTAATCCAAGTATCATTCCCAGATACAATATATTCAATTCATCTTTAAACAGATCAAATCACCCAATGCATTTCGGACAAAGCCCTTCATCAGGGGAAGTCTACAAATGATACAAAAATAATCTTTGTAAGAAATGCCAGAAGTGTCTACTTAGTAAATTCAATTACTTTAAACTCGACTTAATGACTAAATGGAAACAGCAAAGAGGGTGCCAAAGTAAATTGAACGGAATGAGTGAATAAATTAAAAGCAAGACGGTGCTGTTGTGATAGTAAAGCAACTGAATTAGCGGTAACTGTGAGCGAGTAAGTGCGTGAGCGGTCAATGAAAAAATCCCAAGTACCAAAAGGTAACATGCTTTCAAACATTACATCAGCAGCATTGCTAAAAACTAGATAGCCACGGTGCGTTTAAGAAAATATAATGAGATTAGTGACCAAAACGAGGCATTCAGCATTGGAAAAAGAACTTACTAAAGATTCAGCATGGAGTGACCCAATAACATCCTGCGTCCATCGCTACGAGTAAATGTTTGCTGGTATCGCGTGTGGGTTAAAAAGTTCAATGAAACGTGCACATAGAAAGAGGACTAAACGGGTGGCGGCCATGTTAGAATGGTGTGTGATACACGAAACTTAAACACAGTGTTTGAAGTAAACGAAATGTAACGCATATAGCAATCAACAATATAGTGCACTTGAAAATGAAATCAAACACAATGTACATTGAAATATCGACATGAAAAAATGAACAACTGTTTGTTATAAATAGCAAGAAAATTCCATCCGGTCATTTAACTCAAAAGGCTTGGAAGATTGCAAAAACTTGATCCAATGATTCTCACGCTGCAAAAGAAAGTTATTATTGTCTCTGCCCTCACGCTTAGCCACCACTTCAACAGCAACAAATCTGAGTTGACTTATGTTATCTATTGTCTTTGAAGTGTGTTGCCAAATTAGATTTTATACTTTCAGTCCGAATGTTGCTTTTATGTTCATTGATTCTCGTTTTCAATTTACGAGAAGTTTTGCCAGTATAAATCAAACCACATGGGCATTTGATAATGTAGATAGCATTTTCCGTGTCACAAGTAGCATTAAACCTTAAATTTATGTTTGTGCCTTTCACTGTGAAATTTTTGACTCCAATCAATCCTAGAACACCCAGCATAGATATGACATAACATAGGTCAACTCAGATTTTGATATAATGGTAGGAATTCCTGTCCTGTTGTTGGCTTTCATGATATGATGGTGCCTGTCTTTCGCATGTGCAAAGTGGTGATTACGTAGGATTTTGTATTTTACTTTTTTTAATGTTTTATTGGTACCACAGTGGCTACTGCGCTGGGTACCCTAGTACCAGGCACTGATACCGGGGTACCTGCGACCAAATCTTCTTATTTTCTGTTTTTACCTGTTATGAATTTAAGTGGGGTGTCACAAAGGCATGCTTATCCTGACCCCTATGTGGCCTTTCATGTGTTTTCCCCCTTCAGGACTAGAGGATTGAGATGTCATATCACACGCTTTTGTGTCCAAATCCGTTTCCTTTAAAAAAATGTACAAGTCAATGCCATAAACGCCTTGTACAAACATGTTTAGTGAATTGTTTTTATAAGTTCTAACATTAATGGAGTCTGGTGGACAAACAACACAGGAGGAATTAGAACAATTACTTTTTTATCTGACAACCAATTGAATTTTGCACAATATCTCATTTTGGGTAACCTGAAAACAAACGGTGGTGATCCTGTCTTGTCATGGACCAAGTGGGAATTCAGTCAGGTTCTTGACAATTCAACTGGCTCTCTACTAGCAGGAGGAGGGGTTTCCTGGTACAATCCTGTGTACGTCTGGGTTGAATCCTTTGCTTTGTGCTTCTCCTACGAACTCTTGTTCCGGTCTTCTCACATACCACAATTATAAAATGCTTACTAAATGCATGACTAATGAGTTTGTAACAGGCGCATTAGAATCATTGACTCCCAAGATATGTAACACATCAAATTTAGTCCAAAAGCCATCATTAAGAGAAACCTTGTGCAAGCAACCAAATGAATAAAATTACTATAAATTAATCAGAATTAATGCGACTTGTGTTCAATTGACATTCAATTTGAATTCTGCTAGTCTTACTAAACTTTTGACAGTCATTGCCATTAGTCTTCAGATGCTGCTCACAAAGATACCACTAATCTTCAATTAGCGGTCACAATAAATTAGATTAGCTTTAATTTTGCTCTTGAAATAGCACAATAGTGCTCAATTAACATTCACTTTAAATGTTGCTAGTCTTACTTGAGTCTTCACAATCATTGCAGTTACTTTCAGATATTGCTCACAAAGAATACCACTAGTCTTCAAACAGTGGTCACAATCAATGAGACTAGCCTTCATTTTGCTCTTGAAATAGCAGAAGAGCAGCAAATAAACCCTAACAGAATACTACTAAGCTTCAAACACCATTCTTCTAGAATACTACTAGTCTTCTTTTAGCAATCAATTGAAGTGTTCATCATGTATTTGAAGGGTAGTTGAGTGGAACTAGTATTCCCTCTATGCATATTTCGGCTTGTGGGCATACTACATAGTCTTCATGCATACTAAATAAATACTATACTTTAATAGTAAATGAATACCACTGTAACCACTGGAATCACACTAAGTGAAGATCTTCCATTTTGGTAAGGGTTGGCCTCTTCTAAGGCTCCAAGGACTGCAGGGACAATATCTAAGGGTCAGAATTCATTCCAGCAGAAGCCTCTAGCAAGGTCCCATTTAGGTCCATTTGGCACTGGTCAGCTGTTCACATGCCCCAAAAATGGTCACACTCCCCAGGAAAGGGCCTCTTGCAGGGTGCTGTGTCCCTGTAGCCACACATAAGGTCAGCCAACTGACCCTTGGTTTTGACTTCTTTGTCCTGGATAAAAGTGAGAGCAGGTACAGCCCCTCAAGTCTCCACACGGGTCATAAACAGCAGGTCCAATTATCTTCTCTTCTTTAGCAGGTCCAGGAAGTATTCTAATGAGCTGTGTGTGAGGTGTCACTTTAGTAAGGTTATGGAGGGGTTGCAGCGTCGTTGGGGAGTGAGTTACATATCCTGGGAGCACTTACTGTAAAGGTGCAGGCCTGGGTGGATTTCTTTTTCAGTTTAGAGGGTATGAGTAGAAGCGAGTTGGAACTTCTCAGTGCCCGGCCTCTACCTGCTCATCTCCAACAAACCAGTTCTGCAACCAGCTCCCCCTTCCCTCTGGGATGATGTTAAGCCACCTCAGCTGCCCTTCCTGAGAGGATTCTTGGTTGCCCTGTTTCTGATCAGAGAGCAGTTTTCACACCTCAATAAGGGATAGCCTAGACAGGGACCAACTGCTGGCAGGCTAATGCTAGTTAGTAAATGTTCAGCCAAACAGTTACTTTTCCTAAATATTTATCAAAAATCTTACTTTAACAATGAGTTGATTTTGTATTAAATATATAAAAAAACAGGAGTTGTATTATTTCTATAGCTTATTCCAAACATTGTAATGTTTCCTAAAAACTTTTACCTACATGTGTCCTACCTTGCTCTGCATAATGGCTCTAGCAATGATCTTTGCTCCGCTTTGGCCGCCTACTGCTGCTTGAAAAATATTCATGCAAAAACCCTATAGTTTTGAGTCAGGCACGAGCATGCTAGCCACGCCAGTAAGTCACTTTGCCAAAAGGATCATGTCATCCACCATGAGTAATACTCTATTCGGTATGATCACGAAAAATGCCTTCATGTCACCAATAGTGGTAACTTTCAACACATGCCTAGCAATATAATCACGATCTGTTTTTTCCTCTTTTTCTTCCCCCTTCCCTCCATTTTGTCTTAATTGCTCTGATTTTGTGTTAAATGAATGTAGTATGAAAGGCAAATGTATATATTATTCAAGACAAACATGATTTATATACTTGTCCTGAAGATGATGCCATGTATCTGAGGTCTGGCATCGAAACGTCGTCGAAAAATTAGTACCATATGTTCCTAAAACGCTCTCAATGCTCTGTACAATGGTACCTTAATGCAATCAAGTCTGTACACTGACTACTAGTACACAGACCGCCTTGTTCGCTCTTGCCTGAAATCTGTTGTTTTGTCTTGTTCCTTGTGGGTCACGGGCTGTGCCCCCTTGACATTACTTCTGATTCATTGCCATTGTTTGCATTTCTCAAAATAAATTCCTGTCCGGCTGGACAAAGGACATACCAACTATTTAGTGTATGCCTATTCTTACCCTGATCTCTCAAATACTAGGGTCTACTGTTTTCTGCAAGCTGCTTGACAAAGGTCACCTCTAACCAGTGCCACAGCTCACGCTCCAGGTGCCACAGGTCGCCAGTGGGGGAGAGAATACTCCCAGATCACAGTCCCACCATCTCACTGCGTTGCTGCTACATTCGTAGCATAGGGTACCTCTCCTCACCATCCTGAGTTAGACTTGTTCTTCGGCTTCCTTCAGGCCTCGTTGAGGCTCATCTGTCTTAGTTATGGCCCGCACTGCTGTTGCTGGCAGGCCAGATGGCTGGATTATGTTGTTCTTCTGGAGGGAAACATGCCGGAAGCGGGAACACAACACCCGGCGAGGTGGCAGTGAGGCTGTTGTCATCGAGACTGTGTCTCCGCACCTCCAGGTGATTCGGCGGCAAGGCTATTTATCATACACGAGGTGTGCCATTGACAAGGCAAATTTCCCAGGCAAAGTCAGTTGTGAACCAGGGGGTCCATGCCCTCTCTTTTGACGTTTCCTTTCACGCCTGCCCTTGCTCTCCTATTGGGCGGTTCACAGTTTTGAATCACAAGCCCAATCATTGCGCGACATTTTCGCTGGCTTTCTGCTTCGCAACCGTTGTGTTTATTCCCGCCGCCGGCAGGGGTTTCCCATCACCCCTAACTTGTCTGGCTTTGCCTCCTTGGCCCACGATAAATCTCTTCGATACATATTTCGTCCATCTTTTGGTGGTGTGCACTCGCAACCTAGGAGATGGCCAGAAGCAAATATTTATCTGCTGTAACACATTAATAGACACATGGAGGATCCCGCGTTCTAGGGGACCCCATGCTGATATTGGAGTCGTAGGGGGTCTATCACCACATTCTGCATGGGGACCCAATCATTTTGTGTTACGCCATTACTTAGATGGACATTCCACTACAGGAAAGCGTTCCCTTCTGCAGCCTAGGTATTCGAAACGTCACCTCGGGCAAAGTTGGGAAACTTTTCCCTCACACCTACAGCGAAATTTCCAAACATTGCCCAACTTTGTAGGACTAGCCATGAATCAATGAGGAGTTGATTAGAACCACGCATTATGATTCATTGTGTTGCTGAGCTTGTGTACCATAATAATTCTCTTATAATCATCACCATTTCTTTTGAACGTTCTCTTTCCTCCCAGAGGTAAGTTAGTTGGTAGATGATGTGAAGTCACCTTTGCCATTTTCTAGTTCAAGACTGGTTCGATTCTTTTCATGTGAAATGTGCAATTTACATCTAAGAAAGTTTTAATTGTGTTTCTGTCTAAAGCATTTTTTTATGCACTATAATTTTCAAATGTAAATAATCTCCCTTGGTTATTGTATTAATGATATTGTGTTCAGCATTGCGACAGCTAGAGCAAAGGTTGATAGTTTTCCGGGACAGACTAAAGAGAAGGAAACCCATTTAACAGCGAGCTGTCCTTGAGGAAAGGTCTTAATAAACAAGCCATGTTTATGTAGCTGAAAGTAGTGCATCAAACTATGGTGAGATGTCACAGACTTAAAACTAGGGAAACAGAGTTTAAATAACGAAGCTTGGGGATACATAATGTCATTGTGTGTTAACGCAGGGGACAGCTGATAACTTGTTTTTATGTGATTACACTTTCTAAAAGGCATAGACTTAGATTTTATTGTCTCTGAGGTAGTGCAAGCTCTAAAGACGTTACAGCCCTGAGATAGTGAAAGGGGGTCGCCTCTTTCTGCTTATGATCTGTGTTGTCTGCAGTCTAGCAGTAACTGGGAGAAATTGAGAGTTGTGTTATTCCCCATGCCCCACCTTAATTCTTTTTGTATAGGAAAAGGAGTATTAATGTTCATCAACATTTGAGTCCAGATGCAGCAGTAGTGCTCATCCTTGCAGAGTTGCTCATGACTAAATTGCATAAAGTGCACGAGGTGGCAATAAAATGTTATGAATGCAAATGTTTTAAGGGCTGGTTGTAAAATATTATACATGATGCCCAACGGGCAGATGTTGCTGGCACTGCAGAAGCAAAAAAATATCTATCAAAGAATGATTGTTTAGGGCTTGGCACAGTTGTAGCAAACAAATCTACTGTAACTAAAGAAAGTCGATTAAAAGCTTGCCTCCTGGGCCGAAAATATGCTCTGTCTACAGTAGGCAGATGGTGGAGAACCCATCACTTGAAACTCTTACTACTCTACCACTCACTGCAGAAATTGTGGTAGATCAGTTGCATAGTCGACAGTAGTTCTTCGGTTATCATGTCTGCTGGAGTTAACTCCATGACCTTCTGCCACTGACGGGCTAACAACTGCCCGGCTTGCCCCATTTACCACCCCTAATATGAATATTCTATTGTGTTTTCCACTGTGGTCCGCTATCTTTCCTTTACTGTTCAATCTTTTTTCAATCTTTTTTCTTTCCAAGAGACATTTTACAATATGGGCAAAGTAGCTAATTGCCCAGGGGCCCCACTGTTCAAGGGTCCTGATGGGAAGTGAACATTCTACTGCACCTCTTTCTGCATCTCAACCTCTTTCCCTCATCCCCCATCTCAACCTCTTTCCCTCATTCCCCCTGATCCCCCCTGCCTCTATACCTGACTCTGTCTCTTCCTAGTCAGTCCGCTTAAGGATTTTTGACTCCCACGTAAGACATATTTCAGCTATTTTTTGTGTGACCCTGCTTCTGAAAGTTTAAATAATACATTATTGTTTGACATTATGCGAGGATAAATTAGTATAAAACTAAATTCAAGGTTGTTTCCAATGTGGCCCCAACAATAACAAAGTGGAGCTATTATGCGCAAGTTCACCCTTTACAAATGTTGGGGGGACCACTGCTTAGCAATCAATGGCAGCAACCTCCGTCCAGCCATAAAATTAAGTTCCATCTTAAAGCCAGAGAGTAAAGATGCAAGACAGATTACATTGCCTTCATGCCTATTCCTTGGACTTTGCCAGCCCCAGCAAGAGACCCTAAGTCGTATATGTATTCATGCCCACAAGTGCAACAGTAATACCTTCAGCACTCCTCAATAGATTTTCTCTGTCCAGACTCATTCCAGACACTCTCAAAGGATATGTTAGTCTGTAGACCAGCTAGCTCACAGTGCCACCATACGCCCCACAACCTTACCAAGGAGGGAAAAGTTTCTGGCACCTATCGAACATGATAGCCCTGATTCCCCAGGGATTGTGGAAACAGTCCAGTACTTTTCGCCAAGTCACTCATGCTCACTCAGTCTCAGAGAGAAAGACAGAATTAATGATGGGGATGTTTTCAATAAAAGTGTTTTGAACCAGCGGCATTCTAGTATAAAATACATGTGCTGCAGCAACCATTAGACAGAAACTGATATATATGGTTATAAGCACCAACAGATTAAATATAAGGTAGAATTCTCCATGGTGCTAAAACAATGAATAATGCAGGCATATAGATGCAGGGCAGTTATCATGAGTACTCCTACGATGCAAACCCTAAGTATATGTACCTAAGTGTACCTAGGAGGTATGGGGGTATCCCCAAGAATCCCCCTAGGAAACAGCCAACCCCATTACCTGATAGGAGAGAAGGAAGGACCCCATCTTGGTCTCGAGTTGGACACCTCTCAAGGGATGTCAGACCACTGCGTGCTAGAGTGTCTTCATACAGGGACTTCCATGTCTTGCGTCAGCATGGAAGCTTCTCCTCTCGTTTGCCCAGAGAAGATGTGGGACTTCTTTAGCCGAAAGGTACCCTCAGGTGTGTCATGGTACTGTAATAATTTTTCTATTGCTTTTAACAGTGCTTGTTTGCTGGTTTTGCCAGTGCTTATTGTTTGCATTGTCACATGTTTATACCAATGCCTGTTACAGATTATTGCAGACTTCGTCTTCCTATTGTTTTTACAAGTGCTTGTTTATTGGTTTTGCCAGTGCTTATTGTTTGAACTGTCACTTGTTTGTAACAATGCTTGTTACAGAATGTTGCAGACTTCAAAGTCATAGTCTGCTGCCCATGGTCTATTGGCCATTCTCAGCTCCAGTAGTTTACCTGAGAGCTGTCATCTGGAAACTTCTTGCGAAAGCCTTTAAATGTGGGCCACACCCTGTTCTCTTTCCTGGTTATTGAGAACTTTGAGCATGAGCAGCTGCAGCAGCAGATCTCCGGTTCCAGTGAGAAGATCTTTGACGACTTCATGCAGTTTGTAGAGCCTTCCCTTGACCACCAACAGGTAGGATCGTTCCATTTGGTTTAGAGGAGCAACATGCTGATATTTGCATATTGACTCTAGCTCTTTTCGTCTAAACAATTTATTGGGCAATTGTTTAATAGTCTTTGGCACATCGAGCTGAAGCGCTTCTTGGGCATTTACATATTGGAATGTGGCACATCGAGCTGAAGCGTGTTTTTGGGCATTTGCATACTGAACATTGGCACATTGCGCTACAGCGCTTTTTGGGCATTTTCATATTGGAATGTGGCACATCGTGCTGAAGCACGTTTCTGGTAATTTGCACATTGGAAATGGCACATCGCGCTGGAGCGCTTCTTTGGCATTTGCATATTTACTTTGGCACAATGGGCTGAGACGCTTTCTTGAACATTTGCATATTGAACGCTGCACAATGCGCTGAAGCACTTTCTTAGGCATGTGCATAGATAGTATTTGCATTACAGGTTGAAACAAACTTTGCATTTGAGACCTGTTGAGCATTAATTAAACGCTTGTTGGAAATAGCGCTGTGATTCTTAACAGTGTTACATGCAAATCATGATTTAAGAAAGAGACAGTGTGACAAAAGCTAATAGACTCTTTTATATGAAAGTGTGACTCGCTATGGAGCAGTGTTTATGCAAGCACGAGATTAATCATAGAGTCTAAAATGTTATATTTTGTTTTGAGAATTATATGAACAGCAATTCCATTCCTTGTGAAGAAGGTATTAGAGTGATGACTGTTTCATAAGTACCCTGCTTTTCTTTACAGGTATGTTATTGTTATATAACCATGCTTGTTTATTTCAAGAGTTTGCACAGTATATCAGGAAAGCTAATTGAGGACAACGTCTTGTTCCTCCCCGTAGTACCCTTCCCAAATCCCTTCCCCCGTTTATCCACTTTGATCCTCAGTGCAATTAAGCTTGAGTCAAAGCTGCTGGAAGGTGGGCTTCTTGGGGGTCCAAACGATATTTACCAGTTCTGAAAAATACTGTGGCCCTGTAGTCCAAGGATGATGATAGTGGTGACTCTTGTACAGAGTTATTATGCAAAACATGGTAAGCCTGATGTGATATTAAGAATCCTCATACATAATAAATGAGGCTAGTTTTCAAAGAAAACCACATAACATTTATTCGGCACCTAACTAAGTAAAAGGTCAGCACCAGAGCCGTTATGTAGAGAATGGTAGGATAAATATAGGTGAAAGGATGTGCAGTGCAACTACATAGGCCTATATTGAGGTACATTGGGGCTCATACAACTGCTGTATAATTTATTGACTGTCTGCAAGGAAATGCAAAAGTTGTTTTAGGGGCAATCCCATGCCCTTTCCTTAGACAGTTAGTTGTTGAATTTAAAACAAGATCAAGATTTATTGAGGTATATCACCACCTTTGATCACATGGTATTTGAGACTAGATGGCCTGAAAAGAAAATATCTACTTGTTCTATCAAGGGATATGAATTGAATTGAAAGATCTATTAGCATAAGTTGTGAATCCCCTCATAAATTATGAAGAGCTCATATATGTAGTTGTACAAATAGATCATCATTCAGCTGAAGGACGCTCCGAGAATAATATAGTCATGACCAATGTGTTTGTAGCAACATCAACCGTGCAAGAATTTAAAGTTTAGATAGTCCTGAACATTTACTATTTGGAATGGTGAAAGGCCCTGTTTCAAAGGAAGAAAGAGAAATGAGACGTGCAATGATTATGTATGGAGTCGGGTAAAAATATTCCGAGAATCATATATTAGTAACATCCAAGTTAGAAACAATACAGTCCAAGTAAAACTGGATTCCTCAAAAATGAAGGAAACTACCTTTCTGAGTTTTGGGAATAAGTCAGTTCTAAACAACATTGCACAATGGACACAATAAGGTTGTTTCAAGACTTTTATATTCAAGCACCAAAGGTAACCTATGGGTATTAAATCGAGGCAATCTTGATACATAGCTGTGATAAAGAAGAAGATTCCTGAAGAGGTAGGGCAGTAGATTGTTAGTGTTGTCTTGTAAGCTTGCACACATGAATTATTTCTTTGATTTGTTTTCAAAGTCATCATTAAAGAAATTGTTTAGATCACATTTCATACACTCTAGTTTAGAACTATTTTCGGTATGTCATGGCTAGCTTTGCATAATGTGCAAATATACACATTCATTTTGATGATTTTATGAATCATTGTTCGAAAGCAAAAGAACAATGTCACACTCATCCTTCAAATGCATTAGCAGGAATAATGGCAACTCCTGTTATTGGTGGCATAACTTCCATACAGTTTGCTATAACATTTTCAGGGTGTGTTTGATTAGAGAAAATAAGGGCCAGATGTATCAACATCCCCCTTTGCGATTTCTAAATAGCGATTTTTAAGGAATCGCTATTTAGAAATCGCAAAATGGTATGTATGTAGAAATTCGCAAATTTTTAGCGATTTCTTAAAATTCCTTAATTGCGATTAGCAAATTGCTAATCGCAATTAAGGAATCATTTCCCATTCATTTCTATGGGCCAGGAGGCCCATAGGAATGAATGTGAAATTATTCTCAATTTGCGATTCGCAATTTGCTAATCGCAAATTGAGAATAATTTCAAGGGTGCAGGGGTGTCTCAAGAACACCCTGCTGCACCCCTGAAAATGACATGTGTGCGCATATGGTGCACATACATGCCCAAAGGGCATGTATGTGCGTCACATGCCACCTTTACAAATTGCATAAAGTGTATTTGTAAAAGAAATAGCAAATTACCACCAACTAAAAGTTGGTGGTAATTTGCGATTTCTTAGCCTAAATTCGCAATTCTTAAATGGTTGATACATTGCATTTAAGAAATCGCAATTTGCGATTTCTTAAATGCTTCCGCAATATTAAGGAATCACAAAATTTGCGATTCCTTAATATTGCGAAGCATTTTTCTTCATACATACCATTTTACTATTTTTTAGTCGCAAACGCTGTTTTTTAGCGAATCGCAGCGTTTAAGACTGAAAAATAGCTTGATACATCTGCCCCTAAGTGTACTACTTACTCATGGAAGTCGTGATTGCAAGAGTGCTTTGGAACCTGAATCGTCTGTACCTTAGAGTACCTTGACTGATTAGATTATCACAGCCTTCAAAAGCCTATAAGACTAGAGCAAACAATAGGACTACAGTCAAAATCAGGTATACATTGCAATGGATATCTAGGGGCAGATTTATGTTAACTGGCGCATCTCCAGGGATGCGCCAGTTAACGTGCACCACAGCTCCGCCACCCATGGTGCAAAAACGGCACAGATGCGTGACGCATCTGTGCCGGAAATGTGGCGCATTGCTGGAGTTGCGTCGCAAGCGCGACGCAGCTCCAGCAAGGCTCGGGGGTACACCATCTGCACAATGCTGCGTCAACACCTACGCCTGCTTCAAGCAGGCGCAGGGTTTTGACGCAGCATTGCCCTGAAAGTGTCTGAGTGAAATCTCATAGATTTCACTCAGCCACTTTCAGGAGGCGTTCCTGCGCAGGAACGCCCCCCCCCGCGCAGGAACGCCTCCTTATGGCGCAGTGCTTTACAACGTGACGCATCTCCTAGATGCGTCACGTTGTAAGTAGGGCGATTTGTTTGCGCCGCAGTTGCGTCAAAAAAAGTGACACAATTGCGGCGCAAAGAGGCGCAACGGCCTCATAAATCTGCCCCCTAGTCTTTAAAATCACATCAAGTAAGCAATCATGTATAAAGCTTGATCCTAGCAGATGATGTTATTTAGTTAAAGTGTGAGAGGGTAGTGAATGACGAACTCCGTTTTGTTCTAGGTTTGGTCTATTTGAATCTTGAGTCATACCTTTCAGAGTCTGTAATGCCTCAGCTGCCTTATATTTGTTATTGATAAAGTGATGAGCGGATTTTTCTATATATTTGTTAAAGTGGATTCAGATTATATCTTGATTTACTCTGATTCTCTGTAAACTTGTGTTTGCTGTTAAGGCAGTATTACAAGCAATAAGAGTTGATAATCATTTTGCTAAGCATGTATTTTATAGATCTTCAGTAGACCACAAATAATTAATATGGATGACAAGTAATTACTTCTGTAAAAGCCATACAGTGTTTCTTAGGTTGATAACCATTTTCCACCAATTTTCTTGGATACAAAAATTATCACATTTCTTCACAAATGAGATACCTCCTAATGGTCCAAATAAAATTGACTGGATTTTTGTCCCGGATTTAGGTTTTCCTGTAACCTAATTTGAGAAATCCAAATGTTGGCACTTCATTCATTTTAGAGGCAGTTGCTTCATGTGATGCAATGGGAAAGTATTGGTATCACTGAACAGAGGCATCCTGTGACAGTTTCAAACGCAGATTTAAATGACACCACTAAAGGCCAAGAAATATTCAGAATTATGATGTTGTTCAAAGAGTGAAGAAATTATTCTTTAGGAGTGAAGCATACAGCAGAATTTTCCCCCAACCACAGAAAGTTTACGCTTTTAAAGTGTGCCATGGCACTGACTTCTTAACAGTTAAAATGCACATTGTTCTTTTCAGAATATGTCTTTGTGAATAATTATAAACATGGCATCCACAATGATATTGCAGGTTCTTTCTCTAGAATCAACCTGAAACTAAGAATAACTATGTTACTGAATATCCATTGATTTTGCCAGCTGGAACTCTGAACAGTCATTCTATATCTCTGAACAATGTTGAAGCCATTCTAATCAAAGTACATTCAGAATTACAGTCTTTTTTTCACTTTAGAAACCCTTTTTCTGCTGGGACTTGTGCTCCAAATCATGTTTCTATTCAAATGAATGCTACAGTGATGCCACCTTTTTATATGTATGGGCATCAACCTGGAGTACTGAAAATAGATGAATATTCATCTGCATGCATTCTGTCAGAACAGGAAAAGTTAACGAAACTTCAGAGACACCAAAGATCTGCACAAACATCTTTAGATAAAGCAAAGGCTACTTACAGGGTTGATGCTAGCAAAAAAAGAATTCCAACACCTTATTATACTACAGGTGATTACAAACTGGTTATTATCAGAGGATTTGCATTTGGAAAAAGATTCCCAGTTACATCCCAAGTTTCTTGGTCAATTTAATATTGAACAAATTGTGAATTGCGATGCTCTGCTTTTGAAAGAGAGTGCTCCCACTCTGCCAGGCTCAGCTGAGGCAGATGTCACTTTGGTCGACAGCTGAATATGGATTGTGACGGATAAGCTGACGTCTGTTTTATTAATAAAATCCATAGTGACATGTAAATAATAGGGAACCTCGGACAGGAATGGTTTCAGAAATACATCCACAAAGTTCGATACTGGTTCCGATATGGAGTCACATCCGGAAACGATGGGACGTCCGGGTGGATTTGATGCGCCTTTGTGAACCATAGGCAGGAAGTACAGTTGAGGTATTCGAGGATGTTTTTTAATCAGATACTCAGATTCTTTTGGTCCAAGGATTCCTTGTTCAGTTGCTTCCGTCACAGCCATCAGAATGACATGCATAATCTCTTTAGAAGGATCCTGCTCCGGTACCATTGTTGATTATACACATGGTTTCTGCCTTCCGTCTGGTAGGCTTCCTTTGACCATAGCACCACAGCCCCGCCCTTGTCCGCTGGCTTGATGACTCCGGCTTGTTGGATTCTTAATGTCTTTATGGCTTCTTTTTGGGCCTGCAAGATATTTGGTTTTATATGTAGTCGCTTCTTTTCAAGGACATTAAATGAAGTGTTATCTATCTCATGACATCAACAAATGTTTTAATTCACATGTGCCAGAAATGTCACAAATGATGTTAAATAAATCACATGAACTTAGAATGGTTGTCTATGCTCATAAATGAGTAAATAGAAATAACCTATTCTGTCAATGTTTTGTTGCATAATATTTGAGTGGTCCAGGCCGGGAAGTGACTGGACCCAAACCTTTTGTCTTTTTCCTGTGAAAACTTGGAAAGGCAGTGGTGGAAGGATTACAAGGATGAAAAAAGTCATTAATATTAAGTGAAAAAGCACCTCCCCAGGGGCTGCATCTGTTGAATGCACTGCAGGGTATCCAATATATGTAGTATTCAACCTTTTGTCGAAAGTAAAACAAGTTAATCTATCCTCGTAAATTCTTTGGCACAATGATACTGATGTGATGTGTTTGGACCAATAATTCACGAACAACTTGGGAGCAATAACTTTTGTTACTACAAACAGTAATATGTGAATAAACACATTGGATCAGTATCATTGTGAAAAAGAATGTCTGAGGATACAATAAATTCGATACAATAGGAATAGACTAACTTGTTTTACTTTACACAAAAGTTGGATTAGTCCTTTTAATGAATACCTTGCTGTGCATTTAGGGGCCGCTTGCCCTGTGGGGGTGCTTTTTCACGTATTTACACAGATGCTCATGGATCAGAGAGCGATACCCCGTCTGCACACATCACTTTGCCAAACCTATTTGAACAGTTGAGTTACTGGATTACTTTTTGGTGTGCATGAACGCCTGTGTCTCACAAATGTCACATATAAGACAGCACTAAGGAAGTATCATGCCTCGGTGAAAAGAGCTAGGAAGCTCTACTTCTAAGAAAAAATTAGGCAGCAGATAATAATTCTAGAGAAATCTATAAAGTGGTAAAACATTTCATGTCATCTGAGGCATGCAGCAGATCTCAACAATTGTCAGCTGTATGGTGTAAATAGCTGGCCTCCTTCTTTTAAAGCAAAGTGTCCAATGTTCAAGCTAGTCTTATAACTGTTATGTTATGTTATGTTATGTTAATTGTTCTGTAAGCGCAACAGCTGCCCCAGCAAAGAGGCGTCACAGCGCTGCTAGATCCAAAGGTACTAACACAACTAAAGGCTAGCCGACCATAGTCGCAAATCCCTATGCTGGAGGAAACAGAAAGGTTTTAATGGCTTTCCGGAAAGCAAGCAAATTCTCCATTCCGCAGATGTCGACCGGCAAGGAGTTCCAAAGCTTGGCTGCCAAAACCCGGAAGGAGCGGCCACCAATGCGGCATAATTTTGTCCGAGGTACAATCACCTGATGTTCTCCTAGGGAACGCAGACTACGCTGTGGAACATATGGGGTTAAAAGTGGGCATAGTAGGTCCGGGCTCCCAAATTTAAGGATCTTAAACGCCACACAAAGAGCTTTAAACTGGATTCAGGAGTTAATCGGAAGCCAGTGCAGCCTTCTGATCGTGGCTCTGGCTGAACACCTATGGGGAAGTCCTACCAAGGTTCTCGCTGCTGAGTTTTGGACTCGCTGGAGTCGCGCTATCTTGGCTTTATTTGTGCCCAAGAACAGCACACTGGCATAGTCCAAGTCCATCCAGACTCCCAGGTTCTTAACTAGAGATTTAAGCGATGGCATAATGTCGAGCGAGGCCAGCCACCAGTGCTCATTCCAGAGGGTGATGTTCTTCCCTACAAGCAGAACCTCAGTTTTGCCAGCATTATGCTGCAGACAATTGTCGGTCACCCATTGGGCAACTGCTGCCATCCCGTCACTGAACCTCGTAGCGGAAGCAGATGGCCCTTCAGCTAAGGTGATAACCAGCTAGGTATCGTCAGCATATGATACCAGCATTATGTCCCACTCTTTAGCCACTGCCGCAAGGGGCTGTACATAAAGATTAAATAGAGACGGGCTGAGTGCAGAACCTTGATTATACACATGGTTTCTGCCTTCCGTCTGGTAGGCTTGTGGAGAAGTTTGGCTCAATGATTAGAGCGGCAGACCCTGATGCAGAGGTCTAGCCCGGGACCAGGGTTAAATTCCCCGCCTCGGCGGGTCTTGGGCTCAAAATTCCACGGACCTGATCATTCTCACCTCGTTGCCTATTCCAATCATGGAGTCCCACTCTGCAACTCTGGGCAATAGCTTGCTTAATCTCCACAACGGCCCCCACAATGCTAAGGATGCCTGGCCTCCACCTTGGGGGTGCCCAGGAGTGGATGCCTCACAGGGAAAGCCAGGATGGGTTCCACAGCGGTATTGGTAAAAGCGCCTTGAGACCCTTGCGGGTGAGTAGTGCGCTATACAAGTATCAATTTACAATTTACAATCTAACAAAATCAGCGCTGCACTCTGACCAGCGTCGAGAATCGTCCGTAGATGTTCGGTTGTGGCTAGTAGGGCGGACTCGGTACTGTGGTCCGGCCTGAAGCCGTTTTGAGATGGATCCAGAATGCCATTAAGATGCATGAATTGGGATAACACATTATTCATTATTCACATGGGCCTCAGCAATCTTAGCCACCCATGGAGAAGGGAGATTGGCCTAAGGTTTTCCAGTTTTGACGGATCCAATGTGGGCTTCTTAATAATAGGGGATACCCATGCCTGTTTCCATGCCATAGGAACACTGGCCGTGGAAAAGGACAGGTTGAGTATGAGGCCCAGAGGCTGCTGGAAAAGCGTCAGAGACTCAATGAATTGTGCCGGCCTCATAGGGTCAAACTGAGATCCAGATTTTACTTTCCTACATAGGTTAACTAACTCTTCACTGGTGATCTCTGGTATAGCTACCAGGGTGGAAGAATATGATAAACTGTAAAGTGAGTAGAGGGTGCACAGCCAATGGTTCTTTGAAGGGTTGAAAGAATATTAAATGTTGTTCATATACGGGTCGGGTGCTCTCACAGGTAACGCCTCCGTCCGTTGGGCGTATACGTGAAACTATAGAAATGTTCACGCTAGAACTGCAGGTGCATCCCTGTTTGCGAGGCACTCCCTTGGGTTTATGAAAATAAATCCAAAATTTTCCAAATTTTCTTTTGAAATTTGTTGTTTATTTTTCTTTTCACAAAAACGTTTTATAGATTGATGATATTCGCTCCATATCATGAAACTTCATTTCTTAGATCAATGCGTATGATAGCTTGAAAAAGGTACAACTCCAATGCATTTCGGGCTATCCTCGCCCTTTGTCAAGGAGTACTGAAAATAAGGAAAGAAACGACGTGCTGTCAATGAATTAGGTAAACATAGCAAATTAAAGTGGTGAAAATGGTGCTCGTGATATATAGAACCGAAAATAACCGATGCAAAAAACAACCAATGTAAAAAACAACAACTTCACTTTATCGTGCAACGTATGAAAACACCCCAAAAGTGAGGAGAGTAGATGTCCGACATGTGATAGTTTATCTATCGGCTGTGCGCAGGGAAGATAATGAGTGCTCGGGGTTCAATACTTTCTTACCTTTCTTACCTGACCACTTTCCACTGACCATTTACAGAGGCATACTGGACTGAATAGAAATGTTCTGTTGTCTTTATTGGGACTTCAATGACTTATAAGACATTCCGGTAAAGGTAGTTGATCCTCCAGCTCCTGTGATGAATTGATCAACTCAATAATGAAAGTGGATTACAAATATAGAAAGAAAAAAGAGGAGACAGGATTAGGAGGGGCACTAAAATAGTTGTCGAACAAAACAGGCATTGAGCTGCACCCTTCCACCAATGGCTTGGAGCCTATGCAGATCGGTGGATGTGTGGTTGACAAGTAGAGATGAGCGGTCTCCGAAGCAGAACGTGTGCTGGTATTGCATTAGGAATGTCTAGCAAAGCCTAGATCAACCATGACACTAGATACAACACTAGAGGTTCTGTAAAACACCAAGATTGGGTGAGACACTTCTAATTCCAGTCTCTCTTTTTCAGACAAATATCTTGGCAGACCCACCCAGGATTGTGGGTGCCACATGTGTGCAGGCCAGTTGTGACTCTCACATCACAAGCACATCACAATCCTCTACAATGTAGACATCCAAAAAGGCTGTCACGTATGTCACATCTTGTGGTAGGATACAATAAGGTTCAAGGCTCAAGTAAGATACAGCAAGTTTCAAGTATCCTTCGGTCCAAGGTTTTATTCAGGATTCAAGGGTCCCAGAGTCTTTAAAAGCCACTAAAATGACATGACCAGGTGCTTCCTTTACTTACTGTTGATGAGAGGAAGCCTCTGCTTGGGTACTGCTCTGCACCTATATTCCTGTCTTTCCAGCTGAAACAAATTCTGCTTGTGGCACATCTTGGAACTTCTTCTGCAGTGCCACTTCAAGGAATTTCCTCTCATCCTTGGAACTCATCAAAGAATTTCCTTGTTCCTTTGGAACATTTTATCCCTTTTTCAACACTGTCTGCAAAGGCCTCATGTCATCTACAAAGGCCCCATGTTATTGGTTATCTAAGAGAAATAGATCTATGCGTATGGATTGTGAAACTACTGTTGAGTTCTTGAACTACCCCTTGCACCTATGAGCTGGAATTAAAGGTCTTTTGATCACTCGTCCTTGAATTTTAATAAAATTAGGGAGCCTAGGGAATCAGATATAGGTCCTTTGGATCACAAGGAATACCATGTGTGCTCATGGCCCTAGGGGGAGCATCATTCACAAATAGGCTTTGCCTTATGTAGTTTATATACCTTAGCAGGATATACCTGACACTGTCTGATCTTGCCTGGCTTTGTAGCACTTTTCGTCAGAGAACTTCTGTATGCTTTCCTCTATTAGAGGACAGCCAATAAATGGAAGTCCAAATGTGACTTCCCTGGAGTATGAGGGTTTCACAAATGCAAAGAAGATACTTTTGAGACTCTATTTAACATTGCAAACTAGAGAAATAATACACCTCCTAATGCCACCGCTTATAAATGGGGCATTGGCATATGCTGTATCCTCCACAAAATTCCAATATATGTGGTGAGAAGCTGTCCTCTAAAGGATAAAAAAGACATTGAATATGGATGGAGTAATACAAACTTAAAATGGTGTTACTAATAGATCATTTGACTTAAAATAGGCAATAGTAACTATACTAATTATATAAATCTATTGAATGAAGATAAAACATGTAATCTTTTTCTGGAGTTTTTTCTAGTAAAAAATTGAACCAAAGGAATCAGAGCGTTTTACATAAGCACCAGTTGCATTGCGCAAGGACACATTCATGTTTGTTTTTTAGGGAAAGGGAGATTAAGGCCCACATGCATCATTGTGACATTTTGCACTTCCTAATTTGCGAAAAATAAGGAATCGCAAATTAAGAAGTGCAAAATGCTATGCATCATTATTTTCGGTATTCATTTGTGATTCGGTAAAAATCGCAATTTTTACCGAATCCCAAATGAATACCGAATTCTTAAGTTAATTTTCGCAATTCCCATTGATTCCTATGGGCCAAAAGGCCCATAGGAGTCAATGGGAATTGCGAGTGGCACTTTGAAAATTTCATGGGTGCAGGGGGGGGTCCAAAGGACTCCCCCATGCACCCCTGAAATGTATTTTTCGCATCATGTTTCACACACACATGTCCTAAGGACATGTGTGTGTGAAACATGAATGTTGAAAAATAAACATTTTAAGCATTTTAAACACTTTTTCCAAATTTACCGAGTGGTTCAACCACTCGGTAAATTTGGCACCCTAATTGCGAATTTACAGTTTTAAATTTAATGATGCATTGCTTTTAAGAAATCGCACATCTGCGACTTCTTAAAAGCACCCGCAATTTTAGAACCTGCAAACATGTTACGAATTCTAAAATTGCTTCATGCATCCCAAAAAGCACTTTTGCATTCGCAAACGGCCGATTTTAAGGAATTGCACCGTTTGCGACTACAAAAATGCTTGATGCATGTGGGCCAATGTCATTTGCCGAGAATCACAGGATGTTGCTCATTGTTGCCAAGACTCGAACCTGGTTCCCCAGATTTGAGGTTGAACGCCACATCCTATCCCTATAAGTTATACTGTTAGAACTGTCAGGATTAGTATGGCCTTCCCTCAAAGTTTCCTTCCTCCTCCATTTTTCTGATCTTGTGCTTGCTGGACTTTGGACTCTGCACACTTAGAACTGCTAACCAGTGCTAAGGTTTATGTGCTCACTCCTTAAAACACATTAACATTGGTTTATTCCAAATTGGCCCATTTAATTTACTTATAAGTCCCTAGTAAAGTGGTGCTAAATGTGTCCAGGGCCTGTAACTTAAATGCTACTAGTGAACCTGCAGCACGGATTGTGCCATCTAGTTAAGAAACACTTTAAACATGTCTTGGACTTGTCAGTGCAAGCCTGTGTGTGTAGTTTTAAACTACTAGTTCAACCTGGCAAAATAAACCTTTAGCCAGGACCAAATCTTCCTTTTTAACACAGAGAGAATGGTGCAATTTATTTAAAAAGTAGAACATGTACTTTTAAATTATACCTGTCCTTGTATTGAAAAACTCTCAAATTTGATATTCACCATGGCAAGGTCTATTTGTCCCATAGGATAACATTGGAGTTGCCTTATTGCATTTTATAAGCCTAATTTCCAAATGCAAAGAGACAACCAGTTCATGTTTGGTGTTTCTAGTTTCACAACCTAAAAATCCTAACTGATGGTGAAGTTGGATTTTAAACTGCAATTCAAAAAATTCCACTTTTAGAAAATTTGCATTTTTCTGCCTTATCCATTTAGTGTCTGTAGCCTGTCTGTGGTCCAATGACTAGGTGTAGCTGATAGTTGTTCTTTATAAATTCTTCTTAAACAGCCATGTGTAATAGGGAGCTTAGGTTTGCCTGGATGGGTTATCATGGGCACCATAGGAGGGAGCAGCTCGCCAAGGCCCCAATTACACCTGAATAGGCAATGACCTGCTCTACACAAATAGCTCAATACCCCCTGTAGTCAGTTTGGAGGCAGGATAAGGAAAGCAGAATGCCTTGTGAATTCAAAGGGAAACCTTTAGAATCTTCACCCAAATTTAAAGGTACAACTGTGAATAAATACTGGACCTCCGACACCAGCAGTAAAGTACACTTCTGCACATGTGGATGCTCTGCAGGGAAGAAGGACTGATGTGCTGCTGGGCTCAACTCTACTGGACTACTGCTTTGCTGTGCTGCTTCTTTGCTGTGCTGACCAGCAGCCTGCTGCCCTCATGCTTGAGTGAGAAGGACTGGACCTTCCTCTCTTTGAGCCAGAACCCAGAGTGACTCCACTGGATAGTTAGCTGGCCTCCTGATCTTGAGCTTCAGGGACATAACAGACTTTCAACAACATTGCGTCTGCACCTGAACTCTACCACCTGTGGGTCTACTCTGCCAAGTGGTGCCACCTCATTCCTGGACCCTTGGACTTGGGTTTAGGGTGCTTATCAGCCTCTGTGAATCCAGCGGAACTGATGCATCCATCGCCTCGGATGCACAGAGCGAACCCAAACAGAAGCTAGGCATTACCAATACTGCGTGGAATGGACCCTTTGCAAAGACCCACATGACATTGCAGCCCTTCGGAGCCATTGCATTACCAGAACTACTTGATGCATCCTCGATGCAGGCCCTCTCATCCCTCATCAACGGCAGACTTAACAACAATGATAGACTCCGCATAGAAGCCTCACAGCTCTTCGGAACTGATGCATCACCCTGATTGTGCGCCATATTCTCAACGCCAGACTTTGCACCAAAAGCTCAGATCACACAATCCTCGATGACGAAGCAGGCCCTAGCATTGCAGCCTCGCCATGTCTCATAACCGATGTATCGCTTCAGCGGCATGACACATTTTCAATGCAGATCCTAGCAACGCTTCGCAAACCAGGATTTAAGGTACTTTATTTAGCTTGTCTACCTGCATCCCTGTAACCGGCCTGCACTCATGGGCAGTTGGACTGAACTTGTGACTTGCTCTCGGTGCGGTACAAATACATTTCCACAGTTGGTATGTTATTTTTACTAAATTCTTCAAAATTAAATATTTCCGGTGCTTCTGTTTGGATGGTAGTAGTTCTGGCCTTGTTTTATTTATTAACATTAACTCTATTTTCTAACTCTTTTCTGAGATCTTTTTTTGGTGTGCTTCCACTGTGTTACTATTTGAAGTGGTGCTCAAATACTTTACATATTGCCTCTGAGTTAAGCCTGACTGCTCAGTGCCAGGCTACCTCAGGGTTGAGCACAGGTTTATTTAGGGTTTGCTGTGATTTCACCGAGGGAAGAATTGATGTTGCTCCATAAGAAGGATTTCACCCCCTCAACCAGTAACCCAATTTCTTACATATCCTCTGTACTATTTTCTTTTAGACTTGTGTCCCTTATTTGTCTCGACAACTTTCTTCCTTCGTTTGACACACTGTAGGAAATTGGGTTACTGGTTGAGGGGTTGAAACCCTACTGAAGCAGGAACCACAATTCATGTCAGGTTAAAGTCACAAAAGCAAACCCCAAATTAACCTGTGCTTACCCATCTGATAGCTTGTCACAGTGCAGACAGGCTTAACTTAGAGGCAATGTGTAAAATATTTATGCAGCACTTCAAGAAGTAATAAAAGAATAGACAATGCAAGAAAAATTCCCCAAAAAATTAGAAAAATAGGGCTAATTTTAAAAGATTATTTGAGACCAAAACAATAAAAACCAATCCAGTAGAACTGAAGATAATACATTTTGGAGATTTTAGTGAAAATAACGCCTAGAAGTACAAAGCGCCAACTGTGGTCATCTGTTCATGCAGGGCTGGGCCAAAGTCACAAGTTGAGGCCGACTGCGATGGACTGTGGGCTGTTTGCAGGGACCAAAGTTAGGACCGCTGAAGAGTACCTCAAATCTGGGTTGTGGAGCATTGTGAGATCCTGCATGGAGGATGCATTGCTCAGCAGCAGTTCAGGTGGGCTGCTGACTGTGATATTGCATTGAGGATGCGTCATGCAGCAGCGGTTCCAATGTGGAGCTGCAAGGCAATGAGTTACACTACATCATTTCTGTTTGGACTACAGGTTCTCTGGCAGACGACCTTCAGGCCCATATCCAAGCTTGAAGGATGTCACCAGTTGGAAGCAAGACTCACTCCAGACAAAATCCAGGTACTGGGATCAAGGTGGTTGGATCCATTTGTTTCCCTGACACTTTTACCAAGAGTCCAGTGACCTAAACCTTGGAAACCAGGGGGGCAGCGGAGTAGCAGGGCAGAGCACTCCTGTATGAAGCAAAGCAGCACAGAAGTCCTTCTGAGGATTCCACATGTCCAGAGGTGTCCTGAAGAGTTGGGTTTGACAGTCCAATGTTTACACTTGGTGCAGCTTTCATTTTCAGAACTGTGACGTAAAATCAGACTGTACCGTTGTCACGGGGCCTCTGGTGACGTCGGTGAATGAGGCGGGGAACTTACCTATTGTTCCTTTCCGTCCCGTCCTCAGGATCCCTATGGCCCCTTTAATGCGGCATGGATATCTCCAGTAGAGGTGGAGTCCTCTCACCTGACGTCATGCGAATCCGACCAACCAGTGCCGGAAGGGGCGGATAAGGAAGCCCGGCCAGAACAGCACGGCGCGAAAGCCGGAGAAGGAATACAGGAGAGGAGCAACGTTCGAGACGGGAATCTAGGACGAGAAGCAGACGAGAATCTAGGATGAGAAGCAGACGAGAATCCAGGAAGAGAAGCAGACGAGGGGACCAGGAGTACGCCCGGAGGCCACCGACACCACAAGCCACCCTGCCGCACTTCTGGAGAAGTGTGGCTGGACAAGGTACGGGGCCGTTTAAAGGGACTTTGTGATAAAAATAAGAAGAGACTTCCCAGGAGACAAATCGGGTTGATCCGGTAAGGAGATCCTTTAATGAGCAGCCTGTAGTCACAGCGTACAATCTAGAATACCGTTTAACCGCGCAGCAACTCTATTTAGCTGAACGTCTTCATTCAAGCAACAACATACACACGCGACTCAGACTAGCATGCACGCCTCAACATTTAAAGAACAACATACAGACACGCGGCACAAAACTGCATACACACCTCACGCGAACACAACACGCGACAATAACACATTCAAACCATAACGCGATGTTTATTGTTGTGAATGACGCGCGTGCGTACACGCGCGTCATTTCTAACAATAACCATACACTACACACCTCCCTCTTTTTTTTTTTTAAGAAAGAACAAAGTCATTGAATCTTGAAGGAATCTTGCGACATCTTGAACTCCTCAACAACTCTTGTGAATCACAATCAGTGGAGACAGTAGGTAATTCACATTCAGTGGAAACAGTAGGTAATACAGATGACTCTGAATCATTAGCGTCAACATCCAAAAATACATTGAATGAGTCATCTTCCTTCAAAACAGCATTTGATAAAACATCTTCAGGAAATTCCTTGCTAATATTATATTTTGAAACTCTGCTGAAATGCCAAACACTTCCATCAGTTACCCTTACAGCATTCTTAAATACTTCAACAACTTTAACAGGATCAGACCACTTCACCAGTCCTTTATGCACATAACTGCCTTTTTTCAATCTCACAAAATCACCAACATGAACAGGCACGCAACTCCTTGTTCCATCTCTTGACAGATCTTTCTTCATCTTTTCCTTATAAGTATCAACTTTCCTGCGAATTTCTTCAAAGTCCACTTCTGCAAAATCAACGCGATTACTATCCTTATTCTTTAACCACCAAGGAACTAAATTAGTACTGGGTTTACGCCCTCTTAACATCTCAAAAGGAGATAGCAAGGTAATGGCATTGGGAGCAGTCCTATAAGATAATAACATGGACTGTAAAGCCTTGTTCCAGCACAATCCACCTTTGACAGCTAATTGGATAGCTTCCTTGACAACTCTATTGAATCTTTCTATTTGACCATTGGCCTCAGGATGGAATACTGCTATTCTTCTGTGAAAGATCCCACATCTACTAAAATACTTTTCCATTTGCTTACTAACAAACTGCGGACCATTATCTGTCACTACCTCCTGAGGGATACCCTCCCTGCAGAAAACTTCATCCATAAACTGTATTATTCTACTATTGAATTTTCTCCAAACACCAAATTAACATCATTATAAACATGTGCTACTTCGCATCCCATCCTCGTCGCCAGTGTGATAAAAATAAGAAGGGACTTCCCAGGAGACAAATCAGGTTGATCCGGTAAGGAGATCCTTTAATGAGCAGCCTGCAGTCACAGCGTACAATCTAGAATACCGTTTAACCGCGCAGCAACTCTATTTAGCTGAACGTCTTCATTCAAGCAACAACATACACACGCGACTCAGACTAGCATGCACGCCTCAACATTCAAAGAACAACATACAGACACGCGGCACAAAACTGCATACACACCTCACGCGAACACAACACGCGACAATAACACATTCAAACCATAACGCGATGTTTATTGTTGTGAATGATGCGCGTGCGTACACGCACGTCATTTCTAACAATAACCATACACTACACACTTTTTACCTCACAGGGTGGGAAAGGATAGGGAAGGTCTGAGGGAGGTCACAGCACTGTAAAATCATTTGTCTGTGTGCCTCACCCCTGATCACACTTGCGCCGTCAGGATAACATGCAGACGAAGCACCGCATGTTCTTGGTGTAGGGCCCTGGTAACTCCTCACTTCCCCTTTTCCCACTCATTCTCTCGAGTAACCCTGGGATGTGCCATTAATCCTCGGATTGTTTTCTCCTTTTTTTTTCATGACGCTGATATCCGGAACCAAGTCACAAGACTAACCAGAACTGACACCGCTCAAGTCAGGAAGAACTTGAAGACCCGGATATTTTCCTTTCTTTGCCTATTTTCGCCCAACAAACAACAAAGCTGACTGTAGAACGTTTTCCTTGTTATTCATTGCAATAAATGCCTATCCCGCCAAAACGTCCGACTGAGGATCCATTCTAGCTACTTTAAACCAGCCCCCACAACCCCCCTCCTCACAACAGTTAAATATGTTCTAAATTACATTTCAACACCAAACTCAACATCTCTTCCTACTCCCAACTGAAAGTTATCACTTATTAAATTCAATAGGGTAACCCAATGTAATCCTATGGGAGATACAGGCCTTGCAATAGTGAAAATAGATTTAAGAGTTTTTCACTATCAAGACATGTAAAAGTTAAAAGTACATCTCCAACTTTTCGAATACATTGCACCCCGCCCTATAGGTTGTTTAGAGTCATGAACGCCAATAAAAATGAATTTGAGAACAGGAGGATGAAGGCAAGAAGTTTAAGGATGACCCTTCAGAAAGGTCAAGTTCAGCACACACACATTTGGCTCATCTCTCAATTTATATCTCTCAAACATATTCAGTGGATTGCTTCCTTGATATTTGCAATAGTATCCTTAAAATCAAGGTTCCATCCTAATAAGTTCTCTTGAATGCAACAATTGCTGTGGCAATGTATTAATGGGTCCCTAATTAGGCAGGGGCATACATTTCAGAATTAAAACATATTATATGACAGTGGAAACACAGATACATGCATAATAAAACGTTCCCTCACTTCCTTTGAATATAAATCCTTTGTGTTCTTATACTCCAATCATCTTTTGTTGAAAATTGTTGTCAAACTGAGAAATTTCTCAAATATTTTCCTTGCATAACTCTCAAGCTCCCCCGACTTTATCTCTAGAAGACCTGCTGTGCATCCAGCTACAAGGTGCTGTCCCTTTCTAGCTGTTGCCTTGAATTGTGCATCACAAACAAATGATGAACAGAATGATGAATAAATCATACATTCACTCCCAGTCTGGAATGGCATGGTAAGCAAATAAACGGTAGATTTAGGCCCAGATCTCTGTTCTGGGGTGAATATATGGCATTGTTCTGCATTCTGTAAATCAATTGTTCTTTTTGCATTTGTCACCTCGAGCAGGACGGGTATGGCCAGACATGGGTTCTGTGCTCTCCATGCCACTGGAGTCAAGCTATCCTGGCTGATGAGGGATTATTGCCCGAAATGGGTCCTAGGTAGCTTGTTTCCATTCAAAGGAGTACCTGGCCTGGCAGTTCGGGTTGGACTACTCCCATTTGGTGCAGGGTCAAGATTGATTTGCATATGGCTGGGTCAGAACTGGAATGGCATGGTGCGCAAAAACAGAATGGATTTAGGCCCAGATCTCTGTGCTGGGGTGAATGTATGACATTGTTCTGCATTCTGTCCATTAATTGATCTTTTTGCATTTGTCACCCCAAGTGGGACGGGTATGCCCAGACGTGGGTCCTGTGCTCTCCATGCCACTGGAGTCAAGCTATCTTGGCTGATGAGGGCTGAATGCCCCAAACCGGTGCTAGGATGCCTGTATCCAGTCCAGAGAGGACCTGGCCTGCCAGTTCGGGCTGGACTGTTCCCATTGGGCGCAGTTTCAAGATTGATTTGCATATGGCTGGGTCAAAACTGGAATGGCATGGTGAGCAAAAATATTATGGATTTGGGCTCAGATCTCTGTACTGGGGTGAACGTATGACTTGTTTTGAATTCTGTCCACCAATTGTTCTTTTTGCATTTGTCATCCTGAGTGGGACAGGTATGCCCAGACATGGGACCTGTGCTTTCCATGCCACTGGTGTCAAGCTATCCTGGCTGATGAGGGCTGAATGCCTGAAACCGGTCTTAGGATGCTTGTTTCCAGTCCAGGGAGGGCTTGGCCTGGCAGTTTGGGCTGAACTGTTGACATTGGGCGCAGTGTCAAGATTGATTTGCATATGACTGGGTCAAAACTGGAATGGCATGGTGAGCAAAAAAACAATGGATTTAGGCCCATATCTCTGTACTGGGGTAAATGTATGACATTGTTCTATATTCTGTCCATCAGTTTTTCTTTTTGCATTTTTCAGCACTAGTGTGATGGGTATGCCCAGACGTGGGTCCCGTGCTCTCCATGCCACTGGAGTCAAGCTATCCTGTCTGATGAGGGCTGAATGCCCGAAACTGGTGCTAGGGTGCGTGTTTCCAGTCCAGGGAGGAGATGGCCTGTCAGTTCTGACTGGACTGTTCCCATTGGTGCAGGGTCAAGATTGATTTGCATATGGCTGAGTCAAAACTGGAATGTCATGGTGAGTAAAAACAACTATGGATTTAGGCCCAGATCTCTGTACTGGAGGGAATGTATGACATTGTTCTGCATTCTGTCCATCAATTGTTCTTTTTGATTTGTCATCCCGAGTGGGACGTGTATGCCCAGACGTGGGTCCCGTGCTCTCTATGTCACTGCAGTCAAGCTATACTGGCTGATGTGGGCTGAATGTCATAAACCGGTCCTAACATGCTAGTTTCCAGCCCCGGCGGGACCTAGAATGGCAGTTCAGGCTGGACTGTTCACATTCTGTGCAGGGTCAAGATTGATTTGCATATGGCTGGGTCAAAACTGTAATGGCATGGTGAGCAAAGAAACGATGGATTTAGGCTCAGATCTCTGTACTGGGGTGAATGTATGTCATTGTTCTGCATTCTGTCCATCAATTGTTCTTTCTGCATTTGTCTCCTCAAGTGGGACGAGTATGCCCAGATGTGGGTCCCGTGTTCTCCCTGTCACTGGAGTCAAGCTATCTTGGCTGATGAGGGCTGAATGCCGAAACCGGTCCTAGGATGCCTGTATCCAGTCCAGAGTGGACCTGGCCTGGCAGTTCGGGCTGGACTGTTCCCATTGGGCACAGGGTCAAGATTGATTTGCATATGTCTGGGTCAAAACTGGAATGGCATGGTGAGCAAAAAAACAATGGATTTAGGCTCATATCTCTGTACTGGGGTAAATGTATGACATTGTTTTGAATTCTGTCCATCAATTGTTCTTTTTGCATTTGTCACCTCAAGTGGGACGGGTATGCCCAGACATGGGTCCTCTGCTTTCCATGCCACTGGAGTCAAGCTATCCTCTCTGATGAGGGCTGAATACCCGAAACTGGTCCAAGGGTGCTTGTTTCCAGTCCATGGAGGAGATGGCCTGGCAGTTCGGACTGGACTGTTCCCATTTGGCGCAGGGTCATGATTTATTTGCATATGGCTATGTCAAAACTGGAATGGCATGGTGAATAAAAACAACTATGGATTTAGGCCCATATCTCTGTGCCTGGAGGGAATGTATGACATTGTTCTGCATTCTGTCCATTAATTGTTCTTTTTGATTTGTCTTCCCGAGTGGGACCGGTTTGCTCAGACATGGGTCCTGTGCTCTCCATGTCACTGGAGTCAAGCTATCCTGGCTGATGAGGGCTGGATGCCATAAACTGGTCCTAGGTTGCTTGTTTCCAGCCCCGGGAGGACCTAGCCTGGCAGTTCAGGCTGGACTGTTCACATTCTGTGCAGGGTCAAGATTGATTTGCATATGGCTGGGTCAAAACTGGAATGGCATGGTGAGCAAAGAAACAATGGATTTAAGCCCAGATATCTGTACTGGGGTGAATGTACGTCATTGTTCTGCATTCTGTCCATCAACTGTTCTTTTTGCATTTGTTTCCTAGAATAGGGCCTCACATGCCACGGAAGTGGCATTTAACATCAGCTACACAAGATACTCTCTTTCACATATGTAACTAATGGTTTTACCAGTTGAACATCTTTACCATGTCCCTGAGGCTACTGATCCATTTACCCATGTAAACAAAATGACTTGTCTTGAGAGAAGTTTAGAGAGTTCCAAACACATGAAGGGTACTGTAGTGACCCCTTACAGATGCAAAGAAGTGTTGGTATTGGGTGCCGCCTGCAAATTTTGGAGACCTACTTGTTAACAGTAAAAGGATGGGACAGCCAAATGGAAAAAGATTCTTTATTTGAGATTTAGTAAGCAAAATGATATCTAAATTAGGAGTGAGCATAACCTATGTAATTCTGTGTAGAGTAATCATGTGGAATTAACTAAATGTTCTGCAAGATTACGCAGAAAGAGGAAGTAATGAGGATAAATAAACATACTTCTCCTTATTACACCTCTCTGTGCTAGGTGTACTGACTTCAATCAATTTCAGCTTTACAAAACCTAGTAAATTTGGAACTACATGAAATACATGGGTGGATGCATTGGAATGTCTATGCTCCACCCATGGGAGTCCTACCACTAAGAAACGTAACGGAATTCTGTGAAAGTTACGGCGTTGCATTACATTTCTTTACAAAGCCTCGCAAAGTCATATACATCAGGCCTTGCATGGATTTGTAAATTCCAAATGAGCCTTTGCATCGCCCTACGGTGCCATGTGCTTCTCAAGGACCGTGCAAATGGTTAGTAAATCTGGGCCAATGTGTCCACAGAAACATTTGGAAATTAATGTATTAATCAAAGTCTACTGCAGACTGTTAAATATCCAGTTGGGGAGGCTCACTTATTGACTCTCTTTCTAGAGTACTTATATTTGACTGTGGGAGTGGACAGATGGAAGGCTGTGCGTGGATGTGTGTGTGTTTAGATTCCTTCAAAAGAGACCAAGAGCATGCCTGCCCATACCACGGTTAGGGTGCAATTTAATACAAAAGTGCAGCACTCAGTAAAATAAGTTAACTAGTTCTGGCTCATCGCATCATCATTATGTTTGTCTCAGACACCTGGGCGGATTTAAATTTGGGCCTGACGTCATTGCTGCCCTTCCTCCAGGCTTTGACATCTATCGCTTAGATAGACTTGGAAAGAAAGGGGGTGGGCTCGCAGGTGTTTATCAGAATCACTTTAAGGCCACTTTCACTCTAGTCACAGGGATTGGCTTTGAGGCATTGGTGTTTTCCGTGGAACTGTCTAACTCACAGTCTTTTAAGGGCATGCTGATAAATTGTCCCCGTGGACCCAGATGCAATTTCGCGGATAAGCTCTTCTCGCTCCTTGAATCATCTACCTGAAACTCAAATTTTTTAGATTAGGGTGATTTTATTTTTCATTTGCAAAATGAACCAGGCACTGACTCCATAAAATGATTGATACAATGATTGGTCTAGGATTGTCCCGGATAACTAGAGGACCCACTCAACATGCTGGTCACATTATAGATGGGATATTCTCTAATAACCCTTATATTAGCACTCTGCCAGCCTTTCCATTAAGATGGTCAGATCCTTGGGCAGTGAAAAGGCAGCTATGAGTTCAGGACAAAGTAGTACTCAATCAGCTCCAGGCAGAGCCTGGCAAAAAAATCAGCTGTCAGAAATTGAATCCCTACTCACGTTCTCAGCCCTGCAATCTGCCTGTAATATAGAACAGAGAGTGGAAAATGTACCCATTTCCCCCATTCCCCAAACCAGTTTGGCTTTAGATATCTTGGCCCCAGCCAAACAAAAATCTGTATCAAAAAAGGTATTTCAGCCTTGGAATGATCAGACTCTTAAAGCCTCTAGACAAGAATGCCGCAGGCAAGAACAGAAATGACGAAAAAGCTACAAACTGGAGGAGAAGGCAAATTGCAAACAACAAAACTCTATTCACAGTTATAAAAAAACTTGTAGTGCTCGCAGCTGTGCTCGTAACTTTGCAGCAAGTAGCTAAGATGTTTGTGACTCGTATCCTGTTTTTTCCAGGAGAAGGCTGAAAATATCTTCAACAAATTCACTACTAGCAAGTCAACTGCACATTCAGATCCTGAACCCTAAGTCAGACTCAAGCCACATCAGGCTAACTTTCTTGAAGGCCACCACTGAAGCGCAACTGAGGAAGCTTATTCCCCTTGTGAATTTCGGTGCCCCTCAGGACCCATGCCCACCTAAAATAATGTACATGTCTCCAGCGCAGGTAGCATTGCATCTTTCAGGGATCATTGCTATGATATTTAAAGAATGAGTGTTTCCCTCGCATTGGAAATCTCTCTTAGTTTTGCCCCTTCTAAAAAAAGCTAACCAATGCATTAGATCTGAACAACTATCGCCTTAGATCTGAGCAACTATCACCTCAGATCTGAACAACTAACACCCTATCTCTAGGCTCCCTTTCTCTGCCAAGTTGGTAGAGAAAATGATGAATGAACAGCTGGCCACCTACCTTTATCAAGAACAACCACCTGCTGGACTATACCCAGTTCAGCTTCAGAAAAAAATCATAGTACTGAATCTGCGCTGGTGTGGGCCACAAAGGAAGTTTGAGAAACTCTGGTCAGAGGACGGAATGTGGCATTGATTCTTTTGGACCTCTCCGCAGCCTTCAATATGGTCAACCATTGTATCTTGTTTGAGCATATATGGAGATTGAGAATAGAAGACAAGCACATGATCTATTACAGTCCTTTCTTGTGAATAGGAAGCAGAGGGTGGCTCATGGCAAGTTCACCGATAAAACTTATTCCTGCCCCGTGGAGTGCCGCAAGGATCATCATTGAGCCCCACATTATGCAACGTATATGTAACTCCATTAGCTAAGCATATAAAATCATTTGGCCTCTCACTAGCATCCTACGCAGATGACACACAAAGTGTTGTGTCACTGTTAAATGATGAGACCAACTCGGGCGATACCTTTAGGACAAGCATGACTGAGGTAAGCAACTGGATGGATAGTAATTGTCTGAAATTAAATTCAATAAAAACAGAAGTCATTCTCTTTGGTAATAATCCATCGTTCTGGGTACCTGGTCGGTCGCCACCTGAACTACTTCCCTCCCTACACCAGCGGCTAAAGTAAAAAACCTGGGAATCCAGCTAAATAAAGAGCTGAAGCTCAAAGAACAAGTTAACAAGGTAAGCTCTGCTTGTGCTCACTGAGATTAGTTAAAAAAATAGAGAAATATCTTCTTTTTGCTCTCCTGAAGATAGTAGTCATCTCTCTTGTACTTGCAAGACATGACTAATGCAATAGTCTCTACCTCAATCTTTTGGCAGGCTCTCTGAAGAAACTTCAGAGACTACAGAACTCTGCAGCATGCTTCCTTTTTAAAATCCTGAATTTCAATCAGCTAGAGGGGCTATTAGAAGACTTCATTGGCTGCCGGTAAAGCAGCGTATCAGGTTCAACGTGCTCTGAGTGGCGTATAATTAATTGCAGCGCCCAGCCCCATCACTTTTTAAGGACAAGCTGAGGTGGTACATTCCCAGGAGGGCCCTCCAGTCAGGCTCAGCTAAGAAACTAGTTGTTCACCCCTTTAGGAGGGCCAGCTAGGGTGGGAAAAGTTTCTTTAGGTCACCGCTTTACTCTAGAGGAGCTAACCTTTGCAACTCAAAACAGCTCTCTCTCTTTCAGTGTTTAGAAAATCTCTGAAAACATGTCTTTTTGCTCAGCAAGAGGAGATCCGCTATTTCAAAGCAGCTCAGCATCCAGTGAGAGGAAGTCAGAAATCTCACCTTCCCGTCCTTCGCAGCTCTAAGACACCCCCAGGCAAGAGCATGTGCTTAATAAATCCTTTTTTCATATAATTTCATTTTGCTTAATTTGTTTGTAAGACATAAATGAATCCCGGCTGTACAACCAGAAATTAATAATATTTCCAGATTGGGCAGATCATGAGGGCAAAAAATGTTAACACAAGTGCGTGTTTCCCCAAATAGAAACAACTGCTAACAATTTGTTAGGTAAATGAACCAGACTTAACCCAGAATCATCAGATCATTTGGGACTGTGTTATCCTGGAGAAAGCCAGTAGTATCCCGTGGCTGCACTGGTCAAGCATATGTTTTTAAAATTGGGGCGCCCATATCTATTTGATTACCCGGATAGGATTCAAAAACAAGATGTTAAATGGGTTCAATCCCAATTTTTTTATTTATTGAGGATGGAGCGTGAGGAGAGGGAGTTATTGAACCCCTCAGTTGGGGCTCACTTTCTGTTAAAAACCTCCCCATTGATTGAGCCCTTCCTAAAAATTGTTACCAAGCTCTTTTATTGTTGGCTTTTAACTAGGTTCCGTTTAAACTTATTCCATTTCTCCTTAGGTAATCTGCAAGGCTGGTGCAAACCAGAGGATATAGGCCCATGTCCTTGTGATATTTTTCATCACAGGACACAATGCATCTCATAATGTTTTGTGACTATTATAGTGAGATTTGTAGGAGGTTTTCAGTTCCTCTGTTGAGGGGAAAGGGTTTCTTACAGGTCATACCAGCCTTATTTTAACGTCAACTGCTCAACAATTCTTGGGAGATCTTTAACATTGCCAGTTTTCTAGTGGCAGCGGTTTGTCTTAATAAAAAAAGGCACCCTATGTTAAAATCTGTATGACTTTATATAGAAAATCTGTATGACTTTATATATAAATCCTCTGCCTTATTTTTTATGAAATTATTCTTAATTGTGTTTTAAGCTCTTTTGCATTAGAAAACTGATCTTGCTGTATTAATTCCTTAAAAAAATACTGCTCATCTGTCTTATTGGGTTACATGATTTTATTATATTGTGCAATATGTACTGTACTTTTATGGTTTTAATTAATCGAATAAAGGGAAAAGCATGTGCCTTTTTGTGCATCAGTGCTAACCTGTCAAATAAATATGTTGGTCTGAAAGACTAGTTTATATTTTGGTGTGCATTGTTATTTTACAGCTTAATAACGGTTCCATATTTAAAGACCAAGAACAAATACAATTCCTAATAGAAATCTTTAATGGCAGTACCTGGCACATATAAGTATGTAACAATTAAACAGATATTTATGTATAATCAATCCCTAATGTATCTTAATATTTTAGAAAGATAAAAACATGAAATTGTGTCTCTCTTTTTCAAGATGCCAACAAAATATCACAAGTATCACAGTGCAATTATATCAATTGTTTAATCAAAATATTAATATCTTTAATGCCAGTTATTTGCACGCAATAAACAGTAACTTTTGTTTATATTTTGAAGTATATATTCGCCAACATACTTTATTTTCATTCCACTCCATGTGTAGCTATTTCTCAAGTGAGATTTATAATTTAAAATAAATTAGTCAATCTTCCCCTAGTGAGAGCTCAATTACATTCCACGCTTTGGACATAAATATTAACAAAGTCGGCAGCGCTAAGTGAACACATTTAATTAAATAGTGTAATAAAATATTTGGAATCTGATCTTTGATAGTCAATGGAGTCGTTAGTGTTTGCAGCATACATATTCTTTATTATTGCAACATATGCTCTGTAGGGGACTCTAAATGAGGCAGTCAAAATCATGTGCATAAAACGGATTTATGGACGCTACATCGCACAAAATGCGTCCAAAATGACAAACACCAGTTTTGTATTCCAATGTCTTGCCTGATAAAAGTGTGTATGAGCCCTTTTCTGGGTTAATTTAGATAATACATATACACGAGGCACGTTTGTAACCTTTATTGGAAAACAAATCTCATAATGTTCATCTCAGATATTTGGATTTGTAAGCTGTGGTCTAAAATTCTTGGGTTGCCTTCCAAAAGAATATGTGCAATGGATTTATGAGTTGTGAGGGATGTAGGAAGTTGTTCATATTGATCAATGTGATGTCAATCTACGCCATAAAATATGTACACATACCAATGTCAATATCAGTGAACGCGATGTGGATGTAAGTCATAACAAATGTACGCATAATAATGAGGATGTTTGTAAATGTCATATCCATCACAGCCATGTTATATGTATAAATAATAAAATAACTCTATCATTGCTGTTGAATCCACCCATGATGACCTCCCCATCAGCATTGAGTCAGAGATATGTGGTCAGAGAGTCCCTGCAACCCAAACCTAAACCCAAGCCGACCGATTGATAGGCCATTGGTTGGGTTGCACTTAGTCTGAAGACAAACGTGCAAACAGGGAAAACCCAGAACAATTCCACAGATAAGGAGCTACACCACAAGAGGTCCGGAGAGATTGGCCACAATAAAACACGTTAGACCTAAGGCGCGCGTATTTCCAAAATACCACAAAGGCGGATGCCAAATGTAGTTAAGAACACTCAGCCAATCAGAACACAACACACATACTACACAAATTGATCACACACTCCCCATGCCTGACATCTGGACACATGCACACTGGCCCACATTGGCTTTCACCAAGTCGAGAGCCCTCTGTGCCCCCTTATCAGATGGTTGAAATCATGGTTCAAGACTAGGCCCGGATTTACGTGCTCTTCAAGAATGATTAATCAGTTTATTCTTCTTCAAGAACTGTATATAATGCCGGCTAAAACCCCTGTGCAACGAGACATTCTTCAAACACAACTATGTTGCTGCTCTCCAAGCGGCTGCCTTTAATTAAACCAACTTGTTTCGGTTTTACCAAATGCCTTGTCTTTTCATTTTTTCAAGGTAAATTATTATCCGAGCAACAAAGTGTTATGGGCAGAGGAAGAGGGGGGAGCAATTAATATGTTCCCGCCAAAGAGTACATCTTATCAGATTTGAAATTGCTCATACCATCACGAGTCTTTTACATAATATACGCTCATAGATTTTGCTGTTGTGTGAATATGTACATTTTCCAAAAGTGGTTCCAGCCAGGTTTTCTGTGTCATCTCACAAAAAGGACAAAAAATAAAAAATGGTATCAATACAACACACTGAAATTGCAATGATATTTATCTGAAAAACCACCATACTCACATTTAGCAAGATATTGTTCAATTAGCCAGGGGCGGCTCTAGGCTCATGGCGGCCCTGGCCAGGGAGTGTATTAGGGGGCCCGGAAGTGGATGTCCGGGCAGTGCAGAGCGCGGAGGCCAGTGAAGAGGGGGGGTCAGGGTGTTCGGAAGTCAAACAGAGCCCAATGCCACCATATCCCTGCCAGGGGCCGCCACGCAAATATGTATCCATCCTCAGAGGATTATTATATTAGGGATATATATTGGCGAGGTGGCCCCTGGGGTTTGGTGGCCCTGTGCAGGTGCACAGCTTGCACATGCCTAAGGCTGCCCCTGAATTAGCAAAATTCCCAGGCAAAAGTACAGATAGAGAAGACTAGCAATAGGTAGTGAGGGGGAAGGACGTGCAAGGGGTTAGATGCTGGCACATGAAGTAAAAATATAATTGTAGTTCCATGGATGGTGTATTCAAGCACTATCTTTTGAAGAGACTTGAGAAATAAGTGCTATTAAATGTATCAATTATTTACAATTCCTGAGCTGTAGGCAATGTGGATAAAAACTCAGTCAGCATCTTGTTTCCAACACCCTACCTAGGCAGTTCTACCAACCCGACCTCCTCTCTGCAGGCTTTTAGGTACTATTACTATTTACTGCTCTTCAGGGTGAAGTTTTTTGTGGCCAAAGAGGCTCTGTTTTTTTCTCTGGAGCCGGGAAATAGAAGACCAGCCATCTGGCTACTTAATAGCAGCACCTGTCCCAGGGGACTCAAACTGATCAGAAGTCAGGAGCCTTTATTGCAGCAAGATTCAGGAGTCTTTGTGTCATTATGTTTGAGTTTGTGTGTGTAGTTAGCTAGTCTGACACTTGACCCCTTGTTTGTTCTGACCTTTCAGTGAACGACACTTGCTGTAAGTTTAAGACAAGACTCTTCACCTAGAGACTGCAGGTGATGTGTGTACTTGTCTGTCACTTTTGTCTTTTAGTCGTCACTTATCATTTATTTTATATCTGCAGTAGCGTTCATTTGTTATGAGGTCCTGAAGAAAGCAAGGACAACTATGTCCACCTATTGCTGAAACATGTCGACCTGGTTCCATCTCTAGACAGCACATTTTTCAAACTGTCTTTAACAAATTTTTAACATTGGCAAAGCGAACATCACCCGAATAAAGTTTGTTTTATGCTCCCTTATCCAATTTTATATACACTTCTTTATTTTTATTTTAACTTTTTCACGCCAAAGCCTTTTCTGCACTGCACTCCCTCAGTCACACCACGCTTCACCACTCATCAGTCTTAAGGAGTGGTAGACCATACTATTGTTCGCTCAGCGGAGGAGATCTATTCACATCCTGGTCTCCTACTGTCTGCATAGATGGTTTTGACAAATCCCAAATGATGAAGGGCGGTTTCGAGTGGTGACTGATGGGTTACTCTGACCATCTATCGGGTTGTCATTGTTTACCACACTTTATTGGTCAGCTTAGGGGTCGTACGCTGCACACCGTTAACTTACTTTTCTCTCAGACCCTCTGGCACTCTTTTGCTGTTTTGTTTGTAAAATCACCCAGAAGCTCCTGTTTCACTATTGCAGCATTCTTCTGTCATAAAGCAGATGGCTGCGGAATAGGAATAGGAGCTCGGTAAAGTAGCTGCGGGGCTTGGGATCACAATTTGTGTAAATCCCTGTCTATGCTTCACACCGGACCGTTCGCTCAACATCCCTGCTTGGGGGAATGCTTCAGCAACGCAACCACACAAACAAAAATATCTGGCTGATAAGAAAACAACAACTAACATGAAGAATTGGCAAAACCCTACCCGAACTTCGCCGGAGACGCTGATGCTGATTCTCGGTCCACTGCTGTCCCGTAGGGCATCGAAACTTGGGTTTATCCACTGCAGAGGTAGAGCTTCGATGCATCGTCCATGGGGTGATCCTCCCACTTGCTTTACATCGTCCTGTATCGCCAGGGCATCAGCAAGGGAGCTGGGTCCCTGCTGTCATCCCCCATGCCGGTCATTAGCCCGAGCCCCTGAGGCACTGAAGACAAGGCCGGATGAATCTCCGCCCTTAGCGGACGTCTCCCGAGCGCACAAGTCTGGAAAGGTAAGTTCTTGTCACGGCATGCTTAATACCCCCCTTCCCCTGCTGGACTTCCGCCTGTACTCTCAGGAGAGTCGCGGTGAGCACGGATCTCTACTAGGTATCTCCCGCCTCCAGCCGCAGCTATCCCACACGCAGATCGGACTTGAGGGAACTGAGCACCGCCCTTGCAGATCATGTATCAGAGCTCCTATGATTGCTATGGGGTGCTTGGATCTTATTGTGGCAAACAGACAGACTCAGCACTGTAATATTGAAGCGATCAGTGACGGCTCAGGCCCATCCGCATGGTTGACCGTTTTCTTCCTGAATCAGCATATAGCAGATTAGTTTTTCTCTCTTAGCTCCCATTTTGTGTGCTCTAGACATTGTAATGATGGAGCCACCTGGCCCGTCTACACACGCACGCACACCGAGGGCTGGTTCACCCGAGGGCATAAATAAAAGGGGCGTTGGACCGCACGGGGTCTTTGGCCCAGATCTAGAGAGAGTGTCTGTGTGATTCAATTAATAAGTGTAGGCCAGAATCAGAGGCTTTGGCATCCCCTTGCCCCGGTGACCCACCTCACCACACTGGTGACGAGGCGGGTCTACTCCACGCCTCGCCCCCACGGACCTCAGTCGGCCCTGTGCCCTGTGTCCGCAGTGCTCGTGCTGCCTAGCGCTCGAGCCAATGCCAAGACCGCGTCGTGGGTGCCGACCCCGCCTGGCTCTAGTTTGGCTGGTGCCCCTGCCCATGTCGGCGCACCCTGAGGCCATCGGGTATCCCACAAAGCGCCAGACGTGGTGCCAAGGTGAGGCGTTCCTATTGCGGGACAGCTGCGGTGTGTGCTGCCCTCCTCGCGTCTCTCCGCATCTGCCTGCAGGCCCAGCCGCGCCGCAACTCCAGCCACGTGCACACCTACATGGTGTGGCTTACACAGAGTACCTCACGTCGGGGCACGCGCATCGTTGTGCTCGTGCGGAGGGACTGAGTCGGCCCTCACGAGCTGGAAGGCCAGTGCGCTCGGTGCCCCACCGCTCCAGGCATCACGCTGCCCTGTTCCAGCCCCAACTGAGCACCGCGCTGGTGAGGAGGCGCGGCCTGCTGCCTGGCCCAGGGCCTCAGAGTGCTGCACTTCACACACAAAAAACAAAAAACATATACAGGATAGGAGAACGTGCTAAAGACAAAAGGGAAGCTACCCAGGGCCCTGGGGAGGAACATCATTCACATGTTGCAGCAGCAGAGAGCTAAAGCTCAATTGACTACACTGGAAGCCCCTCAGTCAGCCGCCCCAGACTGTGCACTGAGACAGCGCACCAGCACATTCACGCGCCCACAGGCCCACACTGGGCCACGCCGCCAGCCACGCCCTGTGACGATGAGCGTTCAAGCCGCCCCTGGTGGGGCCGCGCAGCAAAATGCGCCGGCTCCAAAACAAGCTGCAGTCCAGGCTCATGCTCCGGCCCAAGTTGCCCAGCAGGCTCCTGCCCCTCTGGGCCACGGTATTGCTGCCCCACCGCCACCTTTTAGCAAACTCTCGGACTCGTCCACCGCTGCGACAAGATGACGCTCCTGGATCGGTCGCCTTGATCACTATTTTATCGGCATCAGGGAGACAGACGGGAAGGTAAAGAGGTCGCTCCTCATGTGCTATGGCGGAGCTGAACTTTATGACCTATTTGAGACGCTGCCGGACAGGGGCTACGATGATGACTATGTCGGGCGGTGGCAGCTCTGAATCGCCACTTTGATCCGCAAATCAACCCGGACTGCGAGTTGTTCAAACTGCGACAGGCGTGGCAAGGAGACACGGAGAACGTCGACGCCTACTACGCCCGCTTAAGGAAGCTTGTCACCTCATGTGAACTGCCAGATCAGAGACTGGAAATTCGTGCCCAGCTCATTCAAGGCTGCAGGTCCGTTCAGCTCAGGCGCCTTATCCTCAGGCATCCCCACATTTCCCTTGACGACATACTAGTGCTCGCAAGGTCTCATGAACTGTCCAACGCGCGAGTTGACGAGATGGAGGCGGCTCTGAATTGTCCTGCGGTGGCGGCACGTGCACCGGTTATCAAGGAGGAGAGGGTCGACGTGATCCGCAGAAGGCCTCAGCAGTCGAGGGGAGGCGCAAAGGCTCCGCAGACCTCCATGTCTGGCAACTGCGGCATGGACAATCCCGCAGGAGGGAGATGCTCTGCGAAGGGGAAAATGTGCTCACAGTGCGGAAAACCCAACCACTTCGCAAAAGTGTGCCGAAGCAGTGGTGGACGACGCAGCAATCCTGGTTTACGGCGGATGTGGAGCCTCCAACTTTTCAGATGTGGATGTGTAGGCTGTTAGGGATTCATAACATTGAATCAGAACTGTATGCCCTCAAAGGAATTAAATCTAGAGAAATGGGGCTACAGGTATGGACACCAGTGGCTAGGTGGAGGAAGTCAAGGTGTGGGGTCCTATAGATCACATTGTGGGATGTCATGATTCATGCTATATATGATTGGTTTTACCTCGCTTTAATCTCTGTCTCTCCTGTTAAATATTGCTTCTGTTTATTGCTGTATCTATTGTATTTATATTATTGTATTTATTACATTATCAAGTGTATTTATATATGTCTATATTTTACGTGGATATATTTATATATACTGATGATTTTAATGTACACCTTGCTGCTATGAACTTTCAATAAAAATAAAAGAAAGAGAAAAAAAAGCAATCCTGGTTTACGCGGGCTCACACATGGAGTGCGTCAGCTGATGCTAGAAGACCCAGGACCCTGCAGTGAGGTGACTAGATCAGCTTTCAGTCTTGAAGACGATGACGATGATGTGTTCTTTGTGTCGTTCGTTGGCAGGGAGGCTCCAGAAGGCGACCACGACCAATGTGCCACATCACCATAGCAGGTTCCTCGGTACATGCCCTGATGGACACCGGGGCCTCGGTCAATGTAATGGACAGTATTCAGTACAACAAGTTATCAAGCCTATCTGACATCCCGGGGCGTAAAACACCGGAAGATCACCCCACAGTGGCTGCAGGCAAACGGAGAAGTCGAGCGATTCATGCGGACATTGAACCGTGCTCTTTGAATCAGGGTGGAGAAAGGAGAAGATGCAGAAGAGTGTCTCTCTCAGTTCCTGAGCGCATACCACCAAACACCCCATTGCACCACCCGGTGTGCCCCCGCACACTTGCTATTTCGGAAAGCTTCCAGGGACTGTGTACCGGCTGGGCCGTCCTGATGTCCCCCGGAACTCGACCAGAACGCCATCGAGAATAGGAGGAAACTGGCAAATGACAAATTAAGCCAAGCTCGAAGAGCCTGACCCATGTCCATCGTGGTTGGGAACAAAGTTATACTGAAGGACCGGCACCCAAACTGGAAATACCGCACCGCTTATGAGCCGGAGGTGTGGGAAGTGGTCAACATCCAACGAACCATGGTGTCAGTGGCATGAGGCACCCGAGTTGTCACGCGGAACAAATCGTGGTTCAAGAGAATCCCTAGAGAGCGGGGAACAGCTGAACAGCAACCGGAATATACTGAGCAAGGAGAAGGACCAGCCTCTGCGGAAACTTCACAATGCCCAGGTGAAGAAATGTCAACGCAACCAAGGGCTGAGCTCGGGACAATGGCCAACCAGAGGAGCACCACGGAGAGTCAAAACGTCCCTGCGGAATTTCCCGAAGAGTAGGAAGCATGTGAGAATCCCCGGAGTCAGAGATACAGTCTCCGGCTAAACCCGAACCCCAGTCAGAGACTAAAGGACTATGCCTGGTGCATGAACAAGGCCTAGAGCCTACCCCATTCAGGACTATGTGTCCATAAGATTGGAGGCATGTAATGATGGAGCCACCCCGCCCATCCACACACGCACGCACGCACACACACCCCGAGGGCGTGCTCGCCCAAGGTTATAAATAAAAGGGTTGTTGGACTGCACAGGGTCTTTGACCCAGATCTAGAGAGAGTGTCTGTGTGATTCATTTAATTAATGTAGGCCCCAATCAGAGGCTTAGGCATCCCCTTGCCCCAGTGACCCACGTCACCACAGACATGATGGGATGTTTTGGCCTCCATTTCGTCCTTCTACCCCTGTCTTGGTGAGGACGCCCCCGGGGGCTTGAATGTCCTGCAGAGAAATAGAAAAAGAAAAACGACTTGTTCTACTCCCTCGCACACTGTGGCCATCTTGGAATGGAGCCCTGCAATCTGCTCTTACCTCCCTGGTAGTTCCTAACTTTTATCGTTATATGAGGATGTATACTTAGATCGCCTTATAAAATAGATCGCCTTATAAAATCGATGCGGACACTTCTGACTGTCTAAGCACATTTGGCAAGACAGATATAACATTTCTTTCAACTCCTTGACCCAGAGCTCCTCGCTCGCGGTGCTCCCTAATGACTACTAACTTAACTGAACTACCTCATCTGGATCGCTTATTATCTTGAATGTTATTGGATTTTTTACATTACCTACTGACATACCTCCTCCTAATGCTCTTCCGTCCTGACTCAACTACCTCAGCTAGTTGTACTGTATTTCAGATTTCTAGATCACTTATTATCTTGAATGCTATTGTATTTTGTACATTACCTATGGACAAAACGCATCCTAATGCTTTTTATTTTGAGTTCTAGTGTATTTCATGTTACCTGCTGACCACTATTTTGTATTCATATAATCTTTTTGACTGACTTCGAGTCCAGGAGCCTCATCAGCCAATCGTCTTGCACTTAACTTACGGAATGTCTGCTCCCTAAATTAAGCCTGACCTGCTGCAAGTCACTTTAAAACTATTGCACAATGGCCGACCAAACTGACCTACCTCATCTTGATTGCTCAATTCTTTAAATTCTATTGTATTTTCGACTACCTGCGGACCACTAGCTGTATTCCCCTAAACACTGTTCTGAACTTCAAGGGTAATTTGTACGAGGCTGATTGTTCATCCCAGCAAGGTGAGAAGACTGACCTATCCCTTCCTGATAGCCCAACTACTATTCCTCATTGTGGTTTCCCTCTATTGGCTGACACTGTAATTATTATTATCTGTTTTACCTACTGCTCACAATGTATTTGCTGTATCACCGCTGTGTTCTCCTCTATTGGCCGTAACTGTAATCAATATTTGTTTTACCTACTGCGCATGATGTATTGAATGTATTACCTCTGTTTACTTCTTATGAAGTCCCATTGCGGCTTTCTGCTCCTGCTCTGGCCCTTCCACCTCCCTATATTTTACACCCCTACTACCGGCACTGGCCCTAATCTCTCACCTACACCCTACTCCTACCCTGTCCCTCTAACCTTTATACGTTCTACTCCTTTTCCACCCTCCCTCCTCCTTCCCTAACACCTCGCTCCCTATCTTAATCACTATGCTCCCCTCTCACACCCCTGCAATGCAACTGACCACAATCTTAACCCACAGGACTCACCCATCACGAGACATGGCCCGAATTCATGGTCCATCCTATACCCCTCTAATCTCTCCAAAAACGCCAGGAAAAACTTTAAAGACAAACTACTTATTGTTCACCATGAAACTCTTTTTGTCGATAACTACTGAAGCCTCTCTTCTTTGATCAAAACCAACTATATTTTTTACTCCAAACGTCCCTTCATATGGAAAGCATCTTCCTCCACCACCTCCCCATCACTAAATCTTGTGAAATCCCATATGGTTTTAAATTGTCAACCTCCCCTTCTCTTGCGTTCCCCGGCGAAATAGACATCTCCATCTACAAATCCGGTAACTTCCTCATCCAAGCTTCTGAAAATCCTCTCACCATTTTCGAACAAAACTTCAGCACCATCTCCTACTTTTTATCCATACCACCGCCTCTTCCCCCTTCATCAGTCAGAATTCCTTTCACCCTCCCATTCCCTATTCTCATTCCCTCAGCCCACAGACACTTCCACCTTGCACAATGATGTCTCACCTACCCTAATAGCCATCCCTCTCCACAACTCTTTACCCCCTCAAAGGATTGACCCCCTCGCACACTCCCCTTTCCTGCCCTCAACCCCTCACACCACATTCTCCTAGCTCACCTCAACATCTTGCACAACCACCAAACCCTTCATCTCCCTAACGACGACACCACTAGACAACCCCCCTTCTTCAATGCCCCCTCCCAGTACCTTTTCCCGCAGTTCCTATCACTCAACTGCCCATATCAACTTCAACTCCCCATCTAACCCCCTTATACGGGTTGTTATTCCCCCTCCCCCTCTCGACCCTGTACCATATCAAAGCACCGATCACAACTCCAGACACTCCACCTCTGCCTACTCGGCCCTCTCCTCGCCTACCATTCAGAAAACACACCTCCACCCCTCCCGGCCTCCAAACTCCTACAATACACAGACCACTCCCCCCTGGCAAACCTGTTCCTTCTCCTCCAGCCCAGACCACCTCTTTAACTCAGACTCTATCTAACATTGAAAGCTCTCTCCTTGCCCTATCATTTGAACTCTCCCTGCTCAGGAAAGATCTTAACTTGTCGCACAAACTTGATCAACTCCGGAAAGATTTTAACTCCCTCTTCACTGAAGTCCGCCTTAACCTCTCAATCCTCCCTAGTCGTGACTCCACTAACACCTCCAAATCTCAACAATGGAGATCCGTTCCCTGCTGCAACTGTTCCCATAGGCCCTCCTGTGAAGCGACCCCTCTCTCCCCCTCTGACCTACTTAACCTTTGTAACTCATATCCCTAACTATGCTGCTGACCCACCCACCCTCCAATCTACCATCCCAGTGATCTTGGGGAAGAGTAGAATCCCTTCATCCCTCACCCCCCCTAGACCCCCTACTCAACTTACCACTATACGAACCTGCCCCTCTCACAGCCAACGTGATACCCCTTACATGCATGCTAATCAACTGCTACTCAGCTGTTCGGCAAGTGACTGAAATTGCTGAAACCATCCTCAGCGAAGACATCGACATTGCCTTCCTCACTGAAACTTGGCTCATGGACCACTCTACACCTATCCTCGACCTACTCTCCCCCCCAGGTTACTTCATACTCAGGAAAGATAGCCACAATAAAGATGGAGGTGGCCTAGCCATCATCTACAAAAATAAACTCCAAATCTCACTTGTTAAAAACACAGACCCCATTACTTTCGAATACCATCCACCAGGCAAATCCCTTCCCTGAGGAACTTTACGACCTCTTCTCCCAATCTTCACTCTCCAACTCAAAAAACATCTTCCTCTGTGACTTCAACCTCCACCAGAATGACAGGAAAGACCCTGCAATCCACCTCCTCTCGAATCTCCTAGAGATCAATGACCTCAAACAAATCTGTCACTCTCTAACCCACACCAAAGGGGCCACTCTCGATGCCATCATCCCTATCGACTAATCCAACCATCACCTCATCCTCTTCTCTATCAACACCATGACCCCCCCACCCACGCCAAAAGCTCCAAACTCAAGAAACTGACCAGAAACTTTCACCTTATCCCACCTGGTGAACTAGAACTGAAAATCAAAACTCAACTCATGGTAGCCCCCCCCTCCCAAAATGCTAACACCCTCCCCGAACATTATAATAATTCAGTTACCAAGGTCTTAGACCAATTGGCCCCCCACAAACTAAAAACCCAAAGAAGCATTCCCTCAAAATCCTGGTCCAACTCTCATCTCAACAACAAAAGGCGCTATCTTAGACAATCTGAAAGAACATGGAGGCAACACCCGACCCCCTCTCATCTAGCCTTCTCTGTTCTGCTAAGTCCAATTACAAGAAACACATCCTCAATGAAAAATCGTCCTTCTTACGAACACAGCTTGATAGGGCCAAAAACAGACCAAGAGAACTTTTCAGCTTCGTAAAACATCCTCTGGCCCCCAAAAGCTAACTGCCACTAAGGAGAAATGTGAAAATATTGCTAAGTTCTTCTCTGATAAAATCACCAAAATTGACCAGTCCTTCATCTTACACCCTCTTCCTCCTCACCCTCCACCTTCTCCCAACTTTACCCTAGTTTCTCCGCCCCACCAAAATCATCCCCCTGTTCCTGCCCATCTCCCATCCGCTCCCCTCCCTCCGAAACCCAACCCTTCTCTCCCCCAGCAACCTAAAAACAACGCCTCCTGGCAGAACTTTATCCCTGTGACCGAACATGAAGTTTATAACATCATTGCTAAGCTGAAACCATCCTCCCACACCAAAGACCCTATGCCCCCTAACCTTTTCCAACTCCTTAAACATATCTGTGCCCCTCTTTGGACCACCATTATTACCTCCTCCCTGGCCTCGGGGTGTGTTCCTGCCTCCCTCCAACTGGGGCAAATCACACCAATCCCCAATAATTCCAAGGCAGATCCCAACGACCCAAACAACCGCCCCCCCATCTCCAACCTCCCTCTTCTCTCCAAAGCCCTTCGAAAAATGCGCCCTGTTACAATTAGATAATCACAATAACACTTTTTGCCTCTTTGACTCAATGCAATCTGAATTCAGAAAAGTATGTAGCACAGAATCTGCCATACTCAACATAGTTGACGACATACATCACTCACTTGACAAAGGTGAATCATGCCTTCTCATTCTCCTGGACCTGTACGCTGCCTTTGATACTGTCAACCACACTGCCTTACTAAACACCCTCAAAATCCGCTTTGGACTCAATGGCCTTGTCCTCAACTGGTTCTCCTCTTTTGTCCAACACAGAACCCAACAAATCAAAATTGAGAACTGCCTCTCCAACTCTACTCCGATCTCTTTCGGTGTCCTCCAAGGCTCCATTCTTTCTCCTGCTCTCTTAAACCTCTTCATGGAACCCCTCACCCTAATCATCAAACGTGCAGGATTCAATTACCACCTCTATGCCGATGACACACAACTTTACTTTGAGATCAAATCCCACTCTGATATCCTCCACCTTAATGACACTCTGACCAAGATCCAATCCTGGTTCCACCACAACCATCTCAAACTTAACCCTAAAAAAACTAAATCATTTTCTTCTCGCCTAAAAACAACCCACTCCCCATACAAGACTGGATCTCCGATTTTAATGCTCTCAACTGCTCACTCACCGCTTCTAACTCAGTTAAATCTCTTGGCATCACCACTGATAATAGCCTTGCCCTCAGCCCACATATAAAATCATCAGCAAAAGGAGCTCTCTTCACTCTCCATCATTTCATTAAACCCTTCATCACGGCTGAAGACTTAAAAACTATTGTCACATCACTGGTCTTGTCGAGAACTGACTATGGTAAAGCTATCCTCGCCGGGACTCCAAAAATTCACCTTACTCCACTCGAATCAGTGCTCAACCTAGCTGCTAGACTCTCTCTGGCTACAAACGTTTCAACAACATCTCCCCCGCCTTGAGAGTCCTCAAATGGCTCCTCATCAAATGCAGATGCTCCTTTAAGATTGCTTGTATCACACACATAGCCCTTCACCAAAATACTCCACACTACCTCTCTGACAAACTTCACAAAGCAAGCTGCGCCCGACAGAGGAGAAACACTAAGGACCTTGTTGGAAATGGCCCTTTTTGCAGGGTTATCCCCAAAATGTTTGCTTCTTTCTCCCTTATTTTTCCTGACCTATGGTTCTTGTCAATAGGACTCTGGGAACTTTACCACTGCTGATCAGTGCTGAAGTGCTTATGCTCTCTGGGTTAATTGTTATTGTAATTGGTTATCCATGATTGGCATATTTGTATCACCAGGAAGTCCCTAGTAAAGTGCACTGAGTGTGCCAGGACTGGTGATTCAAATACTACTAGTGGGCCAGCACAACTGATTGTGCCACCCACATGAGTAGCCCTAGAATTGTGTCTCAGGCTTGCCACCGCAGTGCCTGTGTGCAGTCTGTGAACTGCCATGTCAACCAGGCCAGTGTCCCCAGTGACCAGGCCTAACCCTTCCCTTTCTGTACACATTGAACCCCCCTATGGAAGGCCCAAAGTACCCCCTGGGCAGGGTGCAGTGTATATGAAAGGTAGAGCATATACTAGTTCAGGTGACATGCTCTGGTAGTGAATTACAGCCATTTGGCGTTTCACTATTTTAAGGCTATCTTGCCCATAGGCTATCATGGGGAATGCTTTGTACAGTTGTCACCTGCATATCGTCCCATAGGAGCAAGATTGGACATAAAAGTCTGGTATCCCTGATCTCAGAATTTAAAACCACATCTTTTAGGAAGGATGTTTTTTAAATCCTGTGTTTGAAAGCGGCACTTTTAGAAAGTGGCTGTTTGTGAATTGAACATCTTGTTTGTGAGTGACAGGCCTGGGGATTCCAGGAGTCAGAATGAGTCCGCCCAGTGGTGAATAGAGAGATCTGCATCTAGTTGGGAGGGAGGAGTTGCACCTGGGACCTGAATAGGACTGTGCCTGCCCCCCAAAGTGCTTGCTCCTTCCCCTGTGGTGCATCTGATGCCTCTGCCCTGCACTGTGAAAGGAGAGAAGGGATCATGTCAACAAAGTGCTCCAGGGCTGTGCTGTCCCTCCACAATGCTGGCTCCACCTCCTGTGGGGCGTCTGCTGTTTCTGCTCTGCACTGTGAAAAGAAAGAAGGAGTCATGTAAACAGCGTGCTCCAGAACTGGTTTGGACCGGCCTCAGAGCCCTCCTGCACAAAGGAAATAAAGACTTTTTGGGGTAAAGTACAGGACCCCAGACCATTGAACTTTAGATCATTCTGGAATCAAGAAGGAACCTCTGCTAAGGAGAAAGCTGGAAGACTGAAGAAGTAAGACTGTCCTGCTGTTGCTTTGTTGGACTGACCTGCAGTTGCTTTTCTGCCAAGGAGAGGGGAAGGACTTTGCTTTGTGCTGTGTCCCCTTGCTTGAAGGAATCTCCAAGGACCTGAAGAAGAGCTGGCTCCCTGTTAAGAAGTCCCAGGTACAAATGGACTTCACCCCAGCTTCCCTGAACTCTGCTGAGAGAGTTATGTCCTTCCTACAGTGCTTGGGACAGTTGCAGTGCCTCTGGAAGTTGAACCTGTGTTGGGAAGCTGAAACCAAGATTATAAAAGAACTTTCTGCAAAGTTTAATGCATCGCTCGCTTACAGAGCGCATCCCAGTCAGTGCGAGGAAATTCCGGCCACTACGAAGGCCGAGATCGTCGTAGTGCCTGTTGCCACTGCCAGAGTCGTCACATCCTTTGTTTGCGGGACGCACCAGTCAGGTGTGGGAAGATTACCATTGCTGCGAGTATCGTCGCAGGGCCTGTCATCACTGGGTGAGATTTTCGCACCGCTTGATTGCGGACAGCATCACGCCGCTGCAAGAGTCATTGCTGAGCCACCGCATTGAGGGGCAGCGAGAGGAGAAGATCGCCGCTGAGCCGCGCATCGTCGCCGCACCGGAGATCGTCGCCACCCCAAAGATCATCGCATCGTAACTTTTGCGAGCCGCTTCTACCGAAACCTGTGTACCGGAATCCACGCAAGGTATTGCATCCCTCCCCATACAGACCAGAGTCACAGCAACAAGCCCGCTGCATCCAGTGGGGTTGTCACATCGCCTCCCCAGGGTCTCAGGAGTGAAGCATTGCTTGCTTTTCAATGCTGCAGCTTCCACTTGGAACTTTTGTCACATCTAAAGGTACTGTTGGCTAAAACGTGACGCAACTGTACATTATTTTAACGCAACCTTAAGAACTAATTTGAAACCATATTCTTGAACTGTGTATGTTGGATTTTTTTGTCGTTTTGGTCTTGTGTAGTTTAGATTAAATACCTTTATTTTTCTAAACTGTTGTGGAGTCAGTTTGTGGTGTTTTCACTGTGTTACTGTGAGTGTTGGTACAAATACTTAGCACATTGCCTTTGATAAGCCTGACTGCTCGTGCCAAGCTACCAAGGGGGTGAGCAGGGGTTATCTAAAGAGTGCATCCTTCATACCCTGACTAGATGCAAGGGTTCCTATTTGGACCGTGGTACCTACCTCTGCTAACCAGAGACCCCCAGTTCTAACAGCCCTCATTCTATCCCCCCTGTCAAAGTAGAAACACAAACAAGTACGCTGCTTCTCTGGAAACAATCCCACTATCAGGAATTCTCTGCCTAACGACCTACGCTGCAACCCCTCCTACTCCAATTTCAAAAAAGAACTCAAAACTTACCTCCTCCACAAATACTGGGATCCATAATTTTCATAACTCTGATTCTGTTCTCATGCTCCGCTCCCCTGTCAGGGTCTCCTCTATTTCTCCTCCAAGTCTATCCACCCCACCCTCTCCATCCAACCCCCCTTCCATTCGCTAGTCTTTCACCACCCAACCACCCTCCCTGTTCTCTGTATTCACATACGACCCCTTACCACACGCACAGCCTCCCACTGATTCTCTAACCCCCTTTTTCCCTATTCTCCCTGTCTCCCTCCCATCCCTTCTCTCTCACCCTCTCCCACCTACCCTAAACTTAGTTTGAAATTCCCAAGTTAACTAACTGGATTTCTCTCATAAATAACATTCTTCTTTCTTGTTTTTATGCTTTCTTGGCTATATGGACTTTCGGTGCAATATTTATTATTATTCTGTGTTTTTGTATACTGCATCTCTTCACATTCCTGTAAAGCGCTCTTATACCTCTGGGTCTAGCTAGCACCCTGGAAAACCTTTAAAATAAATAAGTAGATAAAAGACTTGTTGTTAGCTGCTTGACAGGACTCCTCTCCACCAAAGAGAGTTCACATTCACACCCTCTCCTCACATTTAAAAATTCTGAAAGTAATCACTTAGAAGCATTTTCCCATATTTTCCAAGGATGTAATAGGAAATACATATTTTAATCCCATGTACCCTAACTGTAGACCAGGGGTTTCTGTCACCCCAGACTTCTTGGAACCTTGCTAGGGGGAGGGGATAAAGTTCCAGAACTAGATATTAGGGTAATATAGTGAATACTCTCACTTTAAATGTTGGCACAGGTATAAATATTGGGTCTCCAGTAAGCATGGGCGGAAAATCCGTTTCGCTCGCGGATTTTGCGGATTTTCGGGAAATTCGCAATCCGCGAGATTTGCGAATCTCCCGCAAAATCCGCAAATCCGCGAGCAGCGGATTTTGCTCGCACTGCTCGCACTGTTCGCGTGAGTTCGCGGCTTCCCAGTACAACTTCGCGCCCCGCGAATAAGTGCAAAATTGCAGAAATATGATCTAATCAAAACTGAAACTACTTACCAGGTTCAAAAGTTCAGGCTCATCCTTAGTAGCCATTTCCTGTAGTGCTTGCTGAGGGGCCCCTCCAGAGTTCAGTTGCCAGTTGCAACTATTATGTGACCCTGCTCTGAACCTCAGAATAGTTACACATATGCCACAAAGGTCCTGAATTACAGCTAAGGGAGACAAGCAGGAGCCAGGCTGGCAGTTCAAATCCATTAATCAGCCCCTAATTCATTATTGTCAGTTGGGGCAGGGCAGGTGTTGTAACTAATTTTGCAACAATGAAAGCACTTAGCAAGTGCAAAAGTTCACTAATCAGGAAGCACTAAGGAAACAGGTGCCAGCTAAAAAAATATTCTGTGACACATTAATCAGCCCCAAATTAATTCAGGTCACTTGAGGCAGGGAAGGTGTGCTTGCGTTGCCACAATAATGTACACTGACTGGACAACCAGAGGGTGCTGTGATGAAACAGAGGGTGGCATGGGTGGGCCAGAGGGTGGCATGAGTAGTCAGAGAGTGGCAGTGGTGACAGATAGTGGCAGTGATGAAGAAGAGTGTCCCAAACAGGCTGGACACGTAGAAACAACAAGTTCGCGAAACTTGCGACCCGACAGGTAAGTTCGCAAATTGCGAAATTGTAAAAACCCTCGCGAACTGGCAGAAACACGGGCGAACACAAAAAAAAAAAAATCCGCAAGTTCGCGGGAATTCGCGGATTTTGCGGATTGCGAGTTCGCAAATCCGCAAAATTCGCGAACGCGAGATCCGCAAAATTCGCCCATGCTTAGTCTCCAGAGTCACTCAGTAGTACAGTCATAGACCTGTGTACATTACAGAGGAAGGACTGCCTTGTCCCCCGAAGAACTGTCCTGCTTCTACCAGAGGACTGCCCTCCTGCTTGATGATGCATGACCTCTGAGAAGGAATCAGGTTCTTATGTTTGCACATTGCCACTCAGTGATTTTGTGCAAAACTAAAATCCCAGGTAAATTATTATCAAATCCAACCCCTTTATAAATTCCCCTTAATTTTGATTGGGTCATTTTCTCCTTTTTTCCAAATGTAAGTCTTGTAAGTCATCCTTTTTGCACAAGGGGGGAGGGAGCACACTGCCTCTCATCCCAGCACAGTTCACCCCATTGCATCCTGGTTCATGCAGTGCCCAAGTCTTCATAGGTCACACAGTACCTCTCCACAGGCACACAGGTGCATTCCAGGAGAGCTCGTTGGCTCAAGGGAGCCTTTTGAACATAGTGGGGGAGGGAGTACACTGCCACTCATTCCAGCACAGTTCACCCCATTGCATCCTGGTCAATGCAGTACGCTTACTTTCAAAGTTGCTGTAGTCTTTCACCAAAGTTGGTGCAAGTAGTGCTGTTATGTCTAGATACATGTTTCTGGGCTTAGCCCGTCATCAGTAGAGAGCAAAAAGTAGTAAGGAGCAGAGAAAAGTCATCATGGGTTGCTGAAATGGTGCCCAAGTCTTCACAGGTACCAGTCCCTCTCCAAAGGCACACAGGTGCATCCCAGGATAGCTCGTAAGCTCGTTGGCTCAAGGGAGCATTTTGTACACAGAGGGGGAGGGAGCACACTGCCTCTCATCTCAGCAAAATTCACCCCATTGCATCCTGGTAAAAGCAGTACGCTTACTTTTAAAGTTTGCTGTAGTGTTTCACCAAAGTTGGTGCAGGTAATGCTGTTGTCTCTAGACACGTATTTCTGGGCTTGGCCCGTCATCAGTAGAGAGCAACAAGTAGTAAGGAGCAAAGATAAGACATCAGGGGTTGCTGAAATGGTGCCCAAGTCTTCACAGGTCACAGTACTTCTCCACAGGAGCATCCCAGGAGAGCTTGCCAGCTTGTTGGCTCAGGGGAGCCTTTTGAACACAGGGGGTGAGGGAGCACACTGCCTCTCATCCCAGCACAGTTCACCCCATTGCATCCTGGTGAATGCAATATGCTTACTTTCAAAGTTGCTGTAGTCTTTCACCAAAGTTGGTGCAGATAGTGCTGTTATCTCTAGACACATGTTTCTGGGTTTAGCCCATCATCAGTAGAAAGCAAAAAGTAGTAAGGAGCAGAGAAAAGTCATCAGGGGTTGCTGAAATGGTGCTCAAGACTTCACAGGTCAAAGTAACTCTCCACAGGCGCACAGGTGCATCGCATGAGAGCTTGTCAGCTCGTTGGCATAAGAGAGCCTTTTGAACACAGGGGGGAGGGAGCACACAGCCTCTCATTCCAGCAAAGTTCACTCCATTGAATCCTAGTTAATGCAGTACACTCATTTTCAAAGTTGCTGTAGCGTTTCACCAAAGTAGCTGCAGGTTGTTATCTCTAGACAAGTGTTTCTGGGTTTAGCCCATCATCAGTAGAGAGCAAAAAAGTAGTAAGGAGCAGAGAAAAGTCATCAGGGGTTGCTGAAATGGTGCCGATAGCTTCACAGGTCTTAGTACCTCTCCACAGGCACAGGTGCTTACCAAGAAAGCTCGTAAGCTCGTTGGCTCAAGGGTGCCTTTTAAACACGGGGACAGAGCACATTGTCGCTCATCCCCGCACAATTCACCCCATTGCATCCTGGTAAATGCAGTATGCTTACTTTCAAAGTTGCTGTAGTCTTTCATCAAAGTTGGTGCAGGTAGTGCTGTTATGTCTAGACATGTGTTTCTGGGCTTAGCCCGTCATCAGTAGAGAGCACAAAGTAGCAAGGAGCAGAGAAAAGTCATCAGGGGTTGGTGAAATGGTGCCCAAGTCTCCACAGGTCACACAGTACTTCTTTAAAGGCACACAGGTGCATTCCAGGAGAGCTTGTTGGCTCAAGGGAGCCTTTTGACCATAGGGGGGACGGAGCACATTGCCACTCATCCCAGCACAGTTCACCCCATTGCATCCTGGTAAATGCAGTACGCTTACTTTCAAAGTTGCTGTAGTCTTTCACCAAAGTTGGTGCAGGTAGTGCTGTTATGTCTAGACATGTGTTTCTGGTTTTAGCCCGTCATCAGTAGAGAGCAAAAAGTAGTAAGGGCAGAGAAAAGTCATCAGGGGTTGCTGAAATGGTGCCCAAGACTCCACAGGTCACAGTACCTCTCCACAGGCACACAGGTGCTTACCAAGAGAGCTCATCAGCTCATTGGCTCAAGGGTACCTTTTGAACATGGGGTAGGGAGCACATTGCCTCTCATCCCAGCACAGTTCACCCCATTGCATCCTGGTAAATTCAGTATGCTTACTTTCAAAGTTGCTGTAGTGTTTCAGCAAAGTTGGTGCAGGCAATGCTGTTATCTCTGGATTCGTGATTCTGGGCTTAGCACGTCATCAGTAGAGAGCAAGGAGCAGAGAAGAGTCATCAGGGGCTGCTCAAATGGTGCCCAAGTCTTCACAGGTCACAGTACCTCTCCACAGGCACACAGGTGCATCCCAAGAAAGCTTATCAGCTCATTGGCTCAATGGAGCCTTTTGAACACTGGGAGGAGGGAGCACACTGCCTCTCATCCCAGCACAGTTCACCCCATTGCATCCTGGTAAATGTGGTGCACTTACTTTCAAAGTTGCTGTAGTCTTTCAACAAAGTTGATGCAGGTAGTGCTGTTATGTCTAGACACGTTTTTCTGGGCTTAGCCTGTTATCTGTAGACACTTGTTTCTGGTTTTAGCCCGTCATCAGTAGAGAGCAAAAAGTATTAAGGAGCAGAGAAAAGTCATCAGGGGTTGCTGAAATGGTGCCCAAGTCTCCACCGGTCACAGTACCTCTCCACAGACACACAGGTGCTTACCAAGAGAGCTCGTCAGCTCATTGGCTCAAGGGTACCTTTTGAACACGGGGTAGGGAGCACATTGCCTTTCATCCCAGCACAGTTCACCTCATTGCATCCTGGTAAATGCAGTATGCTTACTTTCAAAGTTGCTGTAGTGTTTCCAAAAAGTTGGTGCAGGTAGTGCTGTTATCTCTGGATTCGTGATTCTGGGCTTAGCACGTCATCAGTAGAGAGCAAAAAGTAGCAAGGAGCAGAGAAAGTCATCAGGGGTTGCTCAAATGGTGCCCAAGTCTTCACAGGTCACAGTACCTCTGGACAGGCACGCAGGTGCATCCCAGGAAAGTTTGTCAGCTCATTGGCTCGATGGAGCCTTTTGAACGCTGGGAGGAGGGAGCACACTGCCTCTCATCCCAGCACAGTTCACCCCATTGCATCCTGGTAAATGTGGTGCACTTATTTTCAAAGTTGCTGTAGTCTTTCACCAAAGTTGATGCAGGTAGTGCTGTTATGTCTAGACACGTTTTTCTGGGCTTAGCCTGTATTCAGTAGAGAGCAAAAAGCAGTAAGGAGTAGAGAAAAGTCATCAGGGGTTGCTGAAATGGTGTCCACGTCTTCACAGGTCACACAGTACTTCTCTAAAGGCACACAGGTGCATTCCAGGAGAGCTCGTTGGCTCAAGGGAGCCTTTTGAACACAAGGGGGGGAGGAGCACACAGCCACTCATCCCAGCTCAGTTCACCCCATTGCATCCTGGTAAATGTGGTGCACTTACTTTCAAAGTTGCTGTAGTCTTTCACCAAAGTTGGTGCAGGTAGTACTGATATGTCTAGACACGTTTTTCTGAGCTTAGCCCTTCATCAGTAGAGAGCAAAAAGTAGCAAGGAGCAGAGAAAAGTAATCAGGGGTTGCTGAAATGGTGTCCAAGTCTCCACCGGTCACAGTACCTCTCCACAGACACACAGGTGCTTACCAAGAGAGCTCGTCAGCTCATTGGCTCAAGGGTACCTTTTGAACACGGGGTAGGGAGCACATTGCCTTTCATCCCAGCACAGTTCACCTCATTGCATCCTGGTAAATGCAGTATGCTTACTTTCAAAGTTGCTGTAGTGTTTCCAAAAAGTTGGTGCAGGTAGTGCTGTTATCTCTGGATTCGTGATTCTGGGCTTAGCACGTCATCAGTAGAGAGCAAAAAGTAGCAAGGAGCAGAGAAAGTCATCAGGGGTTGCTCAAATGGTGCCCAAGTCTTCACAGGTCACAGTACCTCTGGACAGGCACGCAGGTGCATCCCAGGAAAGTTTGTCAGCTCATTGGCTCGATGGAGCCTTTTGAACGCTGGGAGGAGGGAGCACACTGCCTCTCATCCCAGCACAGTTCACCCCATTGCATCCTGGTAAATGTGGTGCACTTATTTTCAAAGTTGCTGTAGTCTTTCACCAAAGTTGATGCAGGTAGTGCTGTTATGTCTAGACACGTTTTTCTGGGCTTAGCCTGTATTCAGTAGAGAGCAAAAAGCAGTAAGGAGTAGAGAAAAGTCATCAGGGGTTGCTGAAATGGTGTTCACGTCTTCACAGGTCACACAGTACTTCTCTAAAGGCACACAGGTGCATTCCAGGAGAGCTCGTTGGCTCAAGGGAGCCTTTTGAACACAAGGGGGGGAGGAGCACACAGCCACTCATCCCAGCTCAGTTCACCCCATTGCATCCTGGTAAATGTGGTGCACTTACTTTCAAAGTTGCTGTAGTCTTTCACCAAAGTTGGTGCAGGTAGTACTGATATGTCTAGACACGTTTTTCTGAGCTTAGCCCTTCATCAGTAGAGAGCAAAAAGTAGCAAGGAGCAGAGAAAAGTAATCAGGGGTTGCTGAAATGGTGTCCAAGTCTTCACAGGTCACAGTGCCTCTCCACAGGCACACAGGTGCATCCCAGGAGAGCTCGTCAGCTCGTTTGCTCAAGGTAGCCTTTTGAACACAAGGCGGGAGGGAGCACATTGCCTCTCATCCCAGCACAGTTCACCCCATTGCATCCTGGTAAATGCAGTACGCTTACTTTCAAAGTTGTTGTAGTGTTTCACCAAAGTTGGTGCAGGTAGTGCTGTTATCTCTAGACTCGTGATTCTGGGCTTAGCCCGTCATCAGTAGAGAGCAAAAATTAGTAAGGAGCAGAGAAAAGTCATCAGGGGTTGCTGAAATGGTGCCCAAGTCTTCACAGGTCACAGTACCTCTCCACAGGCACACAGGTGCATCCCAGGAAAGCTTGTCAGCTCATTGGCTCAAGGGAGCCTTTTGAACACGTGGGGGAGGGAGCACACTGCATCTCATCCCAGCACAGTTCACCCCATTGCATCCTGGAAAATGCAGTACACTTACTTTCAAGGTTGCTGTAGTCTTTCACCAAAGTTGATGCAGGTAGTGTTGTTATCTCTAGACAAGTGTTTTTGGGTTTAGCTCGTCATCAGTAGATAGCAAAAAGCAGTAAGGAGCAGAGAAAAGTCATCAGGGTTTGCTATAATGGTACCCAAGTTTTCACAGGTCACAGTACCTCTCCACTGGCAGACAGGTGTATCACAGAAGTGCTCATCAGCTCGTTGACTCAAGGAAGCCTTTTGAACACAGGGGGGAGGGAGGACACCGCTTCTCATCCCAGCACAGTTCACCCCATTGCATCCTGATAAATGTAGTACGCTTACTTTCAAAGTTGCTGTAGTCCTTCACCAAAGTTAGTGCAGGTAGTGCTGTTATCTCTAGACATGTGTTTCTCGGTTTAGCCCGTCGTCAGTAGAGAGCAAAAAGTAGTAAGGAGCAGAGAAAAGTCATCAGGGGTTGCTGAAATGGTGCCCAAGTCTTCACAGGTCAGAGTACCTCTCCACAGTCACACAGGTGCATCCCAGGAGAGCTTGTCAGCTCGTTGGCTCAAGGGAGTATTTTGAACACAGCGGGGGAGGGAGCACACTGCCTCTCATCCCAGCACAGTTCACCCCATTGCATCCTGGTAAATGCAGTACGCTTACTTACAAAGTTGCTTTAGTCTTTCACCAAAGTAGGTGTAGATAGCGCTCTTATATCTGGACATAAGTTTCTGGGTTGAGCCAGTCATCAGTAGTTAGCAAAAAGTAGTAAGGAGCAGAGAAAAGTCGTCAGGGGTTGCTGAAATGGTACCCAAATCTTCACAGGTTACAGTACCTCTCCACAGGCACACAGGTGCATCCCAGAAAAGCTTGTCAGCTCATTGGCTTAAGGGAGCCTTTTGAACACTGGGAGGAGGGAGCACACAACCTGTCATCCAGGCACAGTTCACCCCATTGAATCCTGCTAAATGCAGTTACACTTACTTTCAAAGTTGCTGTAGTCTTTAACCAAAGTTGGTGCAGGTAGTGCTGTTATCTGTAGACACGTGTTTCTGGTTTTAGCCTGTCATCAGTAGAGAGCAAAAAGTAGTAAGGAGCAGAGAAAAGTCATCAGGGGTTGCTATAATGGTACCCAAGTTTTCACAGGTCACAGTACCTCTCCACTGGCAGACAGGTGTATCACAGAAGTGCTCGTCAGCTCGTTGACTCAAGGAAGCCTTTTGAACACAGGGGGAGGGAGGACACCGCTTCTCATCCCAGCACAGTTCACCCCATTGCATCCTGATAAATGTAGTACGCTTACTTTCAAAGTTGCTGTAGTCCTTCACCAAAGTTAGTGCAGGTAGTGCTGTTATCTCTAGACATGTGTTTCTCGGTCTAGCCCGTCGTCAGTAGAGAGCAAAAAGTAGTAAGGAGCAGAGAAAAGTCATCAGGGGTTGCTGAAATGGTGCCCAAGTCTCCACAGGTCACAGTACCTCTCCACAGGCACACAGGTGCTTACAAAGAGAGCTCGTCAGCTCATTGGCTCAAGGGTACCTTTTGAACACGGGGTAGGGGGCACATTGCCTCTCTTCCCAGCACAGTTTACCCCATTGCACCCTGGTAAATGCAGTATGCTTACTTTCAAAGTTGCTGTAGTGTTTCAGCAAAGTTGGTGCAGGTAGTGCTGTTATCTCTGGGTTCGTGATTCTGGGCTTAGCCCGTCATCAGTAGAGAGCAAAAAGTAGCAAGGAGCAGAGAAAAGTCATCAGGGGTTGCTCAAATGGTGCCCTAGTCTTCACAGGTCACAGTACCTCTCCACAGACACACAGGTGCATCGCAGGAAAGCTTGTCAGCTCATTGGCTCAAAGGAGCCTTTTGAACACTGGGAGGAGGGAGCACACTGCCTCTCATCCCAGCACAGTTCACCCCATTGCATCCTGGTAAATGCTGTGCACTTACTTTCAAAGTTGCTGTAGTCTTTCACCAAAGTTGATGCAAGTAGTGCTGTTATGTCTAGACATGTTTTTCTGGGCTTAGCCTGTATTCAGTAGAGAGCAAAAAGCAGTAAGGAGTAGGGAAAAGTCATCAGGGGTTGCTGAAATGGTGTCCACGTCTTCACAGGTCACACAGTACTTCTCTAAAGGCACACAGGTGCATTCCAGGAGAGCTCGTTGGCTCAAGGGAGCCTTTTGAACACAGGGGGGGTAGGAGATTACTGACACTCATCCCTTCACAGTTCACCCCATTGCATCCTGGTAAATGCAGTACGCTTACTTTCAAAGTTGCTGTAGTCTTTCACCAAAGTTGGTGCAGGTCGTGCTGTTATGTCTAGACACGTTTTTCTGAGCTTAGCCTGTCATCAGTAGAGAGCAACAAGTAGCAAGGAGCAGGGAAAAGTAATCAGTGGTTGCTGAAATGGTGCCCAGGTCTTCACAGGTCACTGTGCCTCTCCACAGGCACACAGGTGCATCCCAGGAGAGCTCGTCAGCTTGTTGGCTCAAGGTAGCCTTTGAACACATGGCGGGAGGGAGCACACGGCCTCTCATTCCAGCACAATTCACCCCATTGCATCCTGGTAAATGCAGTACGCTTACATTCAAAGTTGCTGTAGTCTTTCACCAAGGTTGGTGCAGGTAGTGCTGTTATCTCTAGACAGCCCACATCTGAAGGTTTGCCTCACACATCGGACATTGCGGTCCGCTCTACTAGGACATATCATAGTCCTTCTTTCCATCGAACAAACCAATTTCATATATGATGTGGGCTATAGTGGCGTCGTAACAGACACATCCAACGTATACCACTGCATCACAGAATCGCTATTTCCACGGTGCTAAAATATGTTCGTCCTTTAGAACACAAACGGAAATCTATGACCACTTAAAAAATAACCCTTATTGGGGTAGAGAAACACCACGGGGCGAGACCTGAAATAATTCCTGTCAGGTTTTTCCAACGGATTGTTTTAAAATAGACATCCCAAACGCAGGACACTCCATATTTCTAAAGGGGTTATACCTACTGCTAATGGATCACTAGATCTTTACTCACAGCCTCCTCTACTTAGGCAGGAAATCATTTACGTGGGACTTTCATCTGCAATAAAGTTGGAACGGAGCGAGCCTTGAGAAAGTTACATTACATGTAACGAAACACGTGTCGGCTGTCATTGGCTGTTTTCAGAACATCACTACCTGGAAGGCCCTAGGACTAGGACCCCCAACGTGGCCATCACTCTTTGTCTCTTGGTAGTGCTACAATGTCTAGCAAATGGCACATTTGAATGTGAATCTTGTGTATGATGTACTACTTGCATTTCTTTCTTTTTTTTTTTTAAACATCCTTTGCACTGAGAATAAATAGAATAACAAAAGTGACTAAACCCCATGATTTTCTCTTCTGTCTATTTGGAAAAAATTACAAAAGAATTGTTATGTTCAAGGAAAACCTTTGTTGAATGAAAGGTTTGGCCATCAGATGTATGTACTTAATTGGCACACTGCATATATATAAATCTTAGAGTGCCGAGGTATACCTATTTTTGTAAGAGAGCAAAAAGTAGTAAGTAGCAGAGAAAAGTCATCAGGGGTTGCTGAAATGGTGCCCAAGTCTTCACAGGTCACAGTACCTGTCCACATGCACACAGGTGCATCCCAGGACAGCTTGTCAGCTCGTTGGCTTAAGGGAGCCTTCTGAACACAGGTGGGGAGGGAGCACACGGTCTCTCATCCCTGCACAGTTCACCCCATTGCAGCCTGGTAAATGCAGTATGCTTACTTTCAATATTGCTCTCGTTTTTCACCAAAGTTGGTGCAAGTTGTGCTGTTATCTCTAGACACATGTTTCTGGGTTAAGCCTGTCATCAGTAGAGAGCAAAAAGTAGTAAGGAGCAGAGAAAATTCAGCAGGGGTTGCTGAAATTGTGCCCAAATCTTCACTGTTCACAGTACCTCTCCATAGGCAGACAGGTGCATCCTAGGAGAGCTCGTCAGCTCATTGGCTCAAGGGAGCCTTTTGAAAACAGGGGGGAAGCACACTGCCTCTCATCCTAGCGCAGCTCAGCCCATTGCATCCTGGTAAATGCAGTACGCTTACTTTCAAGGTTGCTGTAGTCTTTCACCAAAGTTGATGCAAGTAGTGCTGTTATGTCTAGACATGTTTTTCTGGGCTTAGCCTGTATTCAGTAGAGAGCAAAAAGCAGTAAGGAGTAGGGAAAAGTCATCAGGGGTTGCTGAAATGGTGTCCACGTCTTCACAGGTCACACAGTACTTCTCTAAAGGCACACAGGTGCATTCCAGGAGAGCTCGTTGGCTCAAGGGAGCCTTTTGAACACAGGGGGGGTAGGAGATTACTGACACTCATCCCTTCACAGTTCACCCCATTGCATCCTGGTAAATGCAGTACGCTTACTTTCAAAGTTGCTGTAGTCTTTCACCAAAGTTGGTGCAGGTCGTGCTGTTATGTCTAGACACGTTTTTCTGAGCTTAGCCTGTCATCAGTAGAGAGCAACAAGTAGCAAGGAGCAGGGAAAAGTAATCAGTGGTTGCTGAAATGGTGCCCAGGTCTTCACAGGTCACTGTGCCTCTCCACAGGCACACAGGTGCATCCCAGGAGAGCTCGTCAGCTTGTTGGCTCAAGGTAGCCTTTGAACACATGGCGGGAGGGAGCACACGGCCTCTCATTCCAGCACAATTCACCCCATTGCATCCTGGTAAATGCAGTACGCTTACATTCAAAGTTGCTGTAGTCTTTCACCAAGGTTGGTGCAGGTAGTGCTGTTATCTCTAGACAGCCCACATCTGAAGGTTTGCCTCACACATCGGACATTGCGGTCCGCTCTACTAGGACATATCATAGTCCTTCTTTCCATCGAACAAACCAATTTCATATATGATGTGGGCTATAGTGGCGTCGTAACAGACACATCCAACGTATACCACTGCATCACAGAATCGCTATTTCCACGGTGCTAAAATATGTTCGTCCTTTAGAACACAAACGGAAATCTATGACCACTTAAAAAATAACCCTTATTGGGGTAGAGAAACACCACGGGGCGAGACCTGAAATAATTCCTGTCAGGTTTTTCCAACGGATTGTTTTAAAATAGACATCCCAAACGCAGGACACTCCATATTTCTAAAGGGGTTATACCTACTGCTAATGGATCACTAGATCTTTACTCACAGCCTCCTCTACTTAGGCAGGAAATCATTTACGTGGGACTTTCATCTGCAATAAAGTTGGAACGGAGCGAGCCTTGAGAAAGTTACATTACATGTAACGAAACACGTGTCGGCTGTCATTGGCTGTTTTCAGAACATCACTACCTGGAAGGCCCTAGGACTAGGACCCCCAACGTGGCCATCACTCTTTGTCTCTTGGTAGTGCTACAATGTCTAGCAAATGGCACATTTGAATGTGAATCTTGTGTATGATGTACTACTTGCATTTCTTTCTTTTTTTTTTTTAAACATCCTTTGCACTGAGAATAAATAGAATAACAAAAGTGACTAAACCCCATGATTTTCTCTTCTGTCTATTTGGAAAAAATTACAAAAGAATTGTTATGTTCAAGGAAAACCTTTGTTGAATGAAAGGTTTGGCCATCAGATGTATGTACTTAATTGGCACACTGCATATATATAAATCTTAGAGTGCCGAGGTATACCTATTTTTGTAAGAGAGCAAAAAGTAGTAAGTAGCAGAGAAAAGTCATCAGGGGTTGCTGAAATGGTGCCCAAGTCTTCACAGGTCACAGTACCTGTCCACATGCACACAGGTGCATCCCAGGACAGCTTGTCAGCTCGTTGGCTTAAGGGAGCCTTCTGAACACAGGTGGGGAGGGAGCACACGGTCTCTCATCCCTGCACAGTTCACCCCATTGCAGCCTGGTAAATGCAGTATGCTTACTTTCAATATTGCTCTCGTTTTTCACCAAAGTTGGTGCAAGTTGTGCTGTTATCTCTAGACACATGTTTCTGGGTTAAGCCTGTCATCAGTAGAGAGCAAAAAGTAGTAAGGAGCAGAGAAAATTCAGCAGGGGTTGCTGAAATTGTGCCCAAATCTTCACTGTTCACAGTACCTCTCCATAGGCAGACAGGTGCATCCTAGGAGAGCTCGTCAGCTCATTGGCTCAAGGGAGCCTTTTGAAAACAGGGGGGAAGCACACTGCCTCTCATCCTAGCGCAGCTCAGCCCATTGCATCCTGGTAAATGCAGTACGCTTACTTTCAAGGTTGCTGTAGTCTTTCACCAAAGTTGATGCAAGTAGTGCTGTTATGTCTAGACATATTTTTCTGGGCTTAGCCTGTATTCAGTAGAGAGCAAAAAGCTGTAAGGAGTAGGGAAAAATCATCAGGGGTTCCTGAAATGGTGTCCACGTCTTCACAGGTCACACAGTACTTCTCTAAAGGCACACAGGTGCATTCCAGGAGAGCTCGTTGGCTCAAGGGAGCCTTTTGAACACAGGGGGGGTAGGAGATTACTGACACTCATCCCTTCACAGTTCACCCCATTGCATCCTGGTAAATGCAGTATGCTTACTTTCAAAGTTGCTGTAGTCTTTCACCAAAGTTGGTGCAGGTAGTGCTGTTATGTCTAGACACGTTTTTCTGTGCTTAGCCTGTCATCAGTAGAGAGCAACAAGTAGCAAGGAGCAGGGAAAAGTAATCAGTGGTTGCTGAAATGGTGCCCAGGTCTTCACAGGTCACTGTGCCTCTCCACAGGCACACAGGTGCATCCCAGGAGAGCTCGTCAGCTTGTTGGCTCAAGGTAGCCTTTTGGACACAGGGCGGGAGGGAGCACACGGCCTCTCATTCCAGCACAATTCACCCCATTGCATCCTGGTAAATTCAGTACGCTTACATTCAAAGTTGCTGTAGTCTTTCACCAAGGTTGGTGCAGGTAGTGCTGTTATCTCTAGATAGCCCACATCTGAAGGTTTGCCTCACACATCGGACATTGCGATCCGCTCTACTAGGACATATCATAGTCCTTCTTTCCATCGAACAAACCAATTTCATATATGATGTGGGCTATAGTGGCGTCGTAACAGACACATCCAACGTATACCACTGCATCACAGAATCGCTATTTCCACGGTGCTAAAATATGTTCGTCCTTTAGAACACAAACGGAAACCTATGACCACTTAAAAAATAACCCTTATTGGGGTAGAGAAACACCACGGGGCGAGACCTGAAATAATTCCTGTCAGGTTTTTTCCGACGGATTGTTTTAAAATAGACATCCCAAACGCAGGACACCCCATATTTCTAAAGGGGTTATACCTACTGCTAATGGATCACTAGATCTTTACTCACAGCCTCCTCTACTTAGGCAGGAAATCATTTACGTGGGACTTTCATCTGCAATAAATTTGGAACGGAGCGAGCCTTGAGAAAATTACATTACATGTAACGAAACACGTGTCGACTGTCATTGGCTGTTTTCAGAACATCACTACCTGGAAGGCCCTAGGACTAGGACCCCCAACGTGGCCGTCACTCTTTGTCTCTTGGTAGTGCTACAATGTCTAGCAAATGGCACATTTGAATGTGATTCTTGTGTATGATGTACTACTTGCATTTCTTTCTTTTTTTTTTTTTTTAAACATCCTTTGCACTGAGAATAAATAGAATACCAAAAGTGACTAAACCCCATGATTTTCTCTTCTGTCTATTTGGAAAAAATTACAAAAGAATTGTTATGTTCAAGGAAAACCTTTGTTGAATGAAAAGTTTGGCCCTCAGATGTATGTACTTAATTGGCACACTGCATATATATAAATCTTAGAGTGCCGAGGTATACCTATTTTTGTAAGAGAGCAAAAAGTAGTAAGTAGCAGAGAAAAGTCATCAGGGGTTGCTGAAATGGTGCCCAAGTCTTCACAGGTCACAGTACCTGTCCACATGCACACAGGTGCATCCCAGGACAGCTTGTCAGCTCGTTGGCTTAAGGGAGCCTTCTGGACACAGGTGGGGAGGGAGCACACGGTCTCTCATCCCTGCACAGTTCACCCCATTGCAGCCTGGTAAATGCAGTATGCTTACTTTCAATATTGCTCTCGTTTTTCACCAAAGTTGGTGCAAGTTGTGCTGTTATCTCTAGACACGTGTTTCTGGGTTAAGCCTGTCATCAGCAGAGAGCAAAAAGTAGTAAGGAGCAGAGAAAATTCAGCAGGGGTTGCTGAAATTGTGCCCAAATCTTCACTGTTCACAGTACCTCCCCATAGGCAGACAGGTGCATCCTAGGAGAGCTCGTCAGCTCATTGGCTCAAGGGAGCCTTTTGAAAACAGGGGGGAAGCACACTGCCTCTCATCCTAGCGCAGCTCAGCCCATTGCATCCTGGTAAATGCAGTACGCTTACTTTCAAAGTTGCTGTAGTCTTTCACCAAAGTTGGTGCAGGTAGTGCTGTTATCCCTTGACTTGTGTTTCTGGGTTGAGCCTGTTATCACTAGAAAGCAAAAAGTAGTAAGGAGCAGAGAAAATGCAGCAGGGGTTGCTGAAATGGTGCCCAAGTCTTCACAGGTCAGAGTACCTCTCAACAGTCAAACAGGTACATCCCAGGAGAGCTTGTCAACTCGTTGGCTCAAGGGAGCCTATTGAACACAGGGTGGGAGGGAGCACACTGCCTCTTATCCCAGCACAGTTCACCACATTGTATCCTGGTAAATGCAGTACACTTACTGTCAAAGTTGCTGTAGTCTTTCACCAAAGTTGGTTTAGGTAATGCTGTTATCTCTAGAAACATGTTTCTGGGTTTAGCCCATCATCAGTAGAGAGCAAAAAGTAGTAAGGAGCAGAGAAAAGTCATCAGTGGTGGCTGAAATGTGCCCAAGTCTTCACAGGTCACAGTGCCTCTCCAAAGGCACACCGGTGCATCCCAGGAGAGCTTGTCAGCTCGTTGGCAAAAGGGAGCCTCTTGAACACAGGGGGTAGGGAACACACTGCCTCTCATCCCAGCACAGTTCACCCCATTGCACCCTGGTAAATGCAGTATGCCTACTTTCAAAGTTGCTGTATTCTTTCCCCAAAGGTAGCGCAGGTATTGCTGTTATCTCTAGACATGTGTTTCTCGGTATAGCCTGTCATCAGTAGAGAGCAAAAAGTAGTAAGGAGCATACAAACGTCATCACGGATTGCTGAAATGCTTCCCAAGTCTTCACAGGTCACAGATCCTCTCCACAGGCAAACAGGTGCATCCCAGGAGAGCTCGTCAGCTCGTTGGCTCAAGGGAGCCTTTTAAACACAGGGGGGGGAGGGAGCACACTGCCTCTCATCCCAGCACAGTTCACCCCATTGCATCCTGGTAAATGCAGTATGCTTATTTTCAAAGTTGCTGTAGTCTTTCACCAAAGTTGGTGCAGGTAGTGCTGTTATCCCTAGACTTGTGTTTCTGGGTTGAGCCTGTTATCACTAGAAAGCAAAAAGTAGTAAGGAGCAGAGAAAATGCAGCAGGGGTTGCTGAAATGGTGCCCAAGTCGTCACAGGTCACAGTACCTCTCCACAGGCACACAGGTTTATCCCAGGAGAGCTGGTCAGCTCGTTGGCTTAAGGGAGCCTTTTAAACAAAGGGGGGAGGGAGTACAATGCCTCTCATCTCAGCACAGTTCACCCCATTGCACCCTGATAAAAAATGAAGTATGCTTACTTTCAAAGTTGCTGTAGTCTTTCACCAAAGTTATTGCAGGTAGTTCTGTTATCTCTAGACACGTGTTTATTGATTTAGCCCGTCATCAGTAGAGAGCAAAAAGTAGTAAGGAGTATACAAAAGTCATCAGGGTTTGCTGAAATGTTTTCCAAGTCTTCACAGGTCACAGCACCTCTCCACAGGCACACAGGTGCATCCCAGGAGAGCTCATCAGCTCGTTGGCTCAAGGGGACCTTTTAAACACAGGGGGGAGAGAGCACAGTGCGTCTCATCCCAGCACAGTTCACCCCATTAAACCCTCGTAAATGCAGTACACTTACTTTCAAAGTTGCTGTAGTCTTTCACCAAAGTTGGTGCAGGTAGTGCTGTTATCTCTAGACACGTGTTTCTGGGTTGAGCCTGTCATCAGTTGAGAGCAAAAAGTAGTAAGGAGCAGAGAAAAGTCATCAGGGGTTGCTGAAATGGTGCCCAAGTCTTCATAGGTCACAGTATCTCTCCACAGGCTCACAGTTGCATCCTAGGAGAGTTCCTTAGCTCAAGTTACTTTCGAACTGGAGTTACTTCATTCTGAACTATCAAGGTTGTTGTGGGATGCTCCCAGGCAATGCATATCTGGTCACCGTGAACACCAGGGTTACTTGCTGTATGCAAGTATTGTTTCCTCTGACACAGTCAGGGATGCACCAGTATGGCCTTCACTGAATGTTTCTTTTATATAGTTTAATGCTTTGAGCAGAATGAATGCCATGCTTTTGCAGCTAACTGTGCAATTGACCTCTGCATGAGAAACCTTTGAACTTCAAGATGCGAGGATCTCGACAGAGATACAGGCACTAATCCATACAAACTGCCACCAACATTTCGCAGAAATGATGGGTCAAATCGTAAATATGTCAGATATGAGCGGTGTTTTACACCTATTTAAAAATATTGCGTCAGGATTCCTTAACACCTTCCAGACCATCCATGGAGTTATTCCTAACTTTATACCGTCCATATTTGGAAGCATCATTTTTTGGGGGCCTACCTCTGATCCTGCTTGCTTTTGCTGGAATCCTTACTGTTGTTTACCTGTACGCAATGGATGGACCATCCACCAGCGAGATTGCAAAAGCTCTCCTGGAAATATATTACCGTGAGCGCATTCTAGAACTAAGTGCTTTGTGGTTCCTGTCATGCAGACCAGTCTTTGAAGACTGCATCGTACCTGTTTTCCGATGCCTGTTTTGCAGAGGAGAATGCGAGTTGGACATCTCTCTGACACCTCTAATGGAGGCACCAGCAGACTTAGACTCCAGTCTGGAACTACTGCGGACCCATGCTCGACTCTGTCCTCAGCGTATTCCTATCCAAACGCATGCATTTCTCGAGGATCTGCAGGTGCTCTTGACCGAGTTGGATTTCAGCTCAACACTAGGCACCGAGGTATTGAATACAGCACCGGCTGCCTCACCAGCAACTGTCGGCAGCACTGATGAGTTTCATTTATGCACAGTACACTTGACGTGCTATGCGAGATACTACAATGTTTGTCTCCTACGACAGCAGGCAACGACAATGTTATGTCTCCCAGCAAGGACATATAATCTGGCTCACCATGTGCTCGGAACAAATTCATTTTTTTTTCCCCTTCTTTTTACACAAAAGAACTTTTCAAATTGACACTTTCTATACCAAAGCATGGCCTTCTAAGTATGCTTGCAGTAGTTCAACTTGTGTGATTGAACTCATTTAGAACTGTGATTTGCGGAACTTTACTGGAAATGTCATACTTTCACAGAGAATATTTTTCCTCGTTTTTTTAAACAGTTTTTAAATGAAAGTTTAACATTTTTAGGAACATTTTAAATGACTACTTGATAATTTTATTACCTGACTCTGTTATAAATGTGTATCTCAAATGTGTATTATCATTGTTAAGTATAAGGTGGAGTGGGTGTTATATTTCATATCCGTACCCTGAAATAGGTCCAGAGAACATCGTACACTTTCCCTACATCATCTCCCCCGTCATTTCATATGAACGAGCCTTATAAGGACATAACTCCACATAAGGACAGACTGCCTTTTATTGACATAACTCCTTATAAGGACTCTAGCCTTTTATGGACTAAACCTTTCACCTAGTTCCATGCCGATGGTGGGTTTTTCCCAATCGATCTTGCTAAGACCTCATCCTTAGCACATATGAATCTGTTATGAGTACATTCTCCAGGAGGTACACTTCACCTCTACCATTGAAGCATAAGTTTTAATCCCCAATGTCATCCCCATACTAAACAATGGGGAACACACGCACATAGACTGAATAAATACAGCACCTCTTGCTATCAGAAAGCTGGAGGGAAAAGAGAATTCAAGGCCAATAACCTAACCAGGGATGCTGAAGCTCCGGCTTGCCATCGCTACAGCTGACAGTGGGTTGACAATCCCTTGAAGGGTGTCCAGCTCAAGTCCAATACGAAGTCCCACCTTCTCACTATTCAGGTATGGAGGTTTGACTATATCCTTGTGGGATTCTTGGCTCTTAGACTTAGGTTCTTAGTCTTAGGCTCTTTTGCACCTACTCACATTCTAGGTACACTTAGGTACATCTAGAAAGGCATCTTACGAGTACGCACTTAATTTTATAAAAGCATTTTATATTTATGAATGTGTTCATGACTATTACAAAATGGCAGAACAGTACTATTCCTTTTTATTCACTGTGCTGCTGGTTATATATCTCTACTACTGTGTTACAGTTGTAGCAGTGCACTTATTTTACAAGAGAAGAACAACGGTACAATAAATTCTTAATGTAAACACACTCGACTGTTTCTTCCGTTTATCTCTCTGAGAGCAAAACAAGTAAGCATGAGTGACTGGGTGAAAAGTAGTAGATTGTTTCCAGAGGTCATTATGTTCTGAGGTTGCCAAAAACTAATCTCTCTGATAACAGGAGATTCAAGTGGCACTGCAAGCTAGCTAATGCGAAAACATAGGCTGAAAATATTTGGTGGGGGTGTACAGAGTCAGTTTGCTACCAAGCCCACAGTATATGTTATCCGTAAACAGCGTAGGTCCTGCATGAAATGGTACTATCAGAACTACACTACAAAGGGGGCACACAATACATTGTGCTTAGATAATAGATTTGGCCCCTTAAGTGTAGAGAATAACCCGGGGCCTGACCAGAGCAATCTCACTTCTACCTTTACCCCAACTCAATTCCCAGACCACAGAGGATTGCTCTCTGCTAGAGACAAATAGGCTGAGCAAACTGGTATGCAGAAACTTTTATCCACCCTGCTAACAGAAGTTAAGGAAAAGTTTGCAGTCTCTGATATAAATCAGCAAAAGATTCAGGATGTGTGCGAAGCACTGGAAGATAAGATCAATAATGTCATGGAAAGAGTAAGGGTAATGGAGACGTCCCTGGGAGACCTATCTAAAAAAGTTACAGCTAATAAAGATGAGATTCAGAGCCTGAAAATTGGCGATAAAGAGCACAGGGACAAGATAGAATACCTTCTAAATAGCGCAAGGAGAAATAACAACAGGGTCTTCAATTTTCTGGAAGGTCTTAAGGGAGAGAACATCAGGAGTTTTACGATCTGTCTCTTAAAATAATTCAACCAGGATATTGATGAAAGTATTTTAGTAGAGGACATACAAAGAACATGACATTGATCTGTTTTCAAGGAGACCTGAAAAAAACTCCAAGAAGAATTCTAGTAAACTTCAAGCTGTACTCCGTTAAAGAGAACATTCTTGCAGGGGTCCCTAAAGCTTAATATTATGAGAAAGGAGATTGGTCCTTTCATATTAGATCGGACATTTTACGTGCCACACAAGACAAACAATGGGAGTTAGGGAAATTCATTCAAGAACTGAGAGGACTAGCGGCTACCGCAAACCTCAGTTTTCCCGCCTCCATGAAAGTGATGTGTATCAACACAATGCACAACTTTAGAGACCCCAAGGAAGACAGTATTTTTTTGATCAGATTAAAGCACATAAAAAGTAACCTCTTTGCCGTGATGTAGGGGTAGAGCTCAAAAGAGGTTATCTTTTTAGAATAACTTTAGTCATTTGGGAGGTTTCCCCAGTGTGAAGTGGGCGGCTTTCCAATAATAAAAATAAAAATTAATTAAGCACATTTTTTTTCCTTTTCACTGGGAGGGGGAGCAAGTGAGAGACGACTATAATAAAAGAGTCCTCATTAGTTAAAATGGATCAGGCCGGCCAGCTAGACTTACCAGGTTCACAATCATATCTAATAAATCCAGGTTACTGTAAGCCCACCTACTTTAGTTATGGCCAACTTAGAAAGATTTAGATATTTGAAAATCCTATCATGGAATGTCAATGGTCTTAGCGTTGCTCCAAGAAGAAAGAGAATCTTAGAGTTTATTATGATCTCAGATAGTGAGGTCTTCCTTTTGCAGGAGTCTCATTTGTGAAAAGAGGAATGGGGTGAGATACTCAAGGGGCAGAAATGGATAGACTAATGTGTGTGCACCACCCAGTCTTGCCCGGTAAAAGGGGTGGGGGTCTGTTTTAACAAATCTATTCAGGCCACTCTGGGGGAGTGTGTGGTTGACCCTCATGGCAGATGGGCAAAAGCCAAGGTTACAATTCATGGCTCTTGGCTGATACTTGCAGGGTATTAAGGTGCCAATCTCGATGATTCCGCCCCCCCCCTCCCCCCGGACTTCATTCCTTTATCTCATTGACATCAATCTTCCTATCATATTAGGAGGGGACTTCAATGTAATTACTGATCTGGCCCATGGGCCATGATACATTGTCTAGGAGGGCAATTGCTACGGCTCCTAATATGACAACTGTCCTGAAACAGCTAATGGCTGATATTGGACTTGTTGACATCTGGGGATTAAGGGGCAGTACAGAGGAAAATGCAGGGGGAAAGTTTACTTTTCACAACAAAAACATGGCTATCGGTCCAGGCTAGACTTCTTCCTTGTAGACTCTGTTACTAGTAAGAACACTATTAGAGTTAGTCATATTCTGGAGCATCTATCGGACCATTCAGCAGTCAGAATAGAGATCACTTTAACAAATAGGAAATGACCTTAAATCATTCTTTACTTTTAGATTCATAGGTGGTATAAAAGCTGAAAGTCACCACAAACGATTTCTTCCATCTCAACATAGATTCTGCTTCCATGCATATTGTATGGGACACCTACAAGGCCTTCTTAAGAGGCATTCTAGCCAGTCTGACTGCTGCTCATAATAGGAAGGTCAGGGGAGAAATTGGCAATCTTGAAACCTCAAAACATACCCTTCAGCTACATCTCGATAAGGCCTCCAATGCCCTAATTGTACAGCAAATTGTGAAAAATTTACAAATTGCTAAGTCCGAACTCTCATACTGCTTGGCGGGAATAGTAAGGAGGAAATGGGAAGCCAGCAAGCTATCTTACCAAGCATATAGGGAAGGTTGCTGCAAATTATTAGCTTGAAAGGTTAAGTCTGATCAGAGAGAAATATGATTAAGGAAGTCAGATGCCAAAATACAGGTAAAATTGTCTCCAACGATGTTGGGATTGAAAATGCTTTTGCACAGATCTTTATACGGAAGACTTGTTAGTGGGGGGAGTTCAAATAGATAGCTTTCATCAAGACCTGGAACTGCACCTACTTCTTCCCCCCCTTATATTCCCATTCCCCCCTTCAAGTTCTCACACCCCTTCATTCATATATATGTGATGTTTAACATTGGTGTGAAGCACACAGCACGTGGTATGTTCCAATGATGCTTTCTTATATTGATGATATGTGTAACCAATAGCGCTATGACCACTGTGATGTAAAATGTCAAAATTGCCAATAAAGAAATATTACACACAAAAAAAGACCTGGAACTTCTATCTTTACAGGGGGCTCACAGAGAGGATCTGAATAGCCAAATCGGGCTTGATGAAATTCTCTAGATCATCTGCAACTTAAAAAAGGGAAAGCAGCTGGCCCTGACTCTCTTCCTAATGAGATCTACAAGACTTTAAAAGATGAGTTGGTACCTATCCTGCTACACCTTTTCAACTCTGCTTTCAGGCACAACCTTCCGTCCTCTTGGGATGTTTCCACTATAAGTATAATCCTTAAACAAAACAAGAATCACAGGGCCTGTTAGTCTTATAGGCCTATTTCTTTTCTTAGCAGTGATTATAAAATATACACTCAGATCTTAACAAAGCAACTGTATAGGGTAGTGGGTACTTTGATCCATATTGACTAGAAAGGTTTTATGGAAGGGAGACAACTTCATGATTTAGCTCACGACTTAATAAAAGCAATTGACCTGGCCAGGTAAATATGCTAGACCTTTGACGGTATTGACCTTTGATGCTGCAAAGGCCTTTGACAGGGTCAGCTGGCCCTTTCTGTACAGGATCATCCAGCAGTTTAACCAAGGAGAGGTGTTCTTAGCAGTAGGGAGTTCCTTGTATAAAATCCCGTTGGCCAGGATCTTGGTTAACGGGAATCTCCCCAGGTTAATTCATATTGGTAGGGGGACTAGGGAGGGACGTCCCTTTTCCCCACTTGCTTTTAATCTCTACATTGAGACACTGGCGAGTAAAATGAGGTTATGCAAGAATATTTTCCTTTTGTTTGTAAGGGATGGGAGAAAAAATTTGGTCTGTATGCTGACGATTTGATGATCTATACAGGAGATCTACCTAAATCCCTTACTGCAATATGGGGGTTTCTGGAAGGATTTGGAAGGGTTTCCAGATATTCCATTAACCTGCAAAAGACAGAGATAATGCAATGGAACACCCACTACAAGTACGACCTCATAAGGATAGAAACAAGGTATTTGGGAGTTCAAGTAGTGCTTGATCTCAATAAACTAGCCCTACTTAATTTTAACAAGGTAGCCGGGGATGCTAGAAAATTACTCTACGCATGGGGCGCCCTCCCACTCTCTTTTTTAGGCTGATCTAACCTTCTAAAAATGTCTATTCTCTCTAAATTTACTTTTTTGTTTAATGCAATTCCTTTAGCATTTAAGAAAGAGTGATTTAAGAAGGTACAAGGGGAGTTCAGTAGCTTTATTTGCTGGGACAAAGGCACCAGAATTTCTTGGAGGAAGCTCTGTAGAAAGAAGAAACAGTGGTATTGCTAGTCCAAATCTTTATCAGTACTATTGTGCCTTCAATTTAAACAATTACCAGCAGCTTTTAATGGGCAGCTCCTTCTTGTCCCCAATCTGTAGAGCTCTTACTGGCGGTCTCTTAGGGCATGGAGATTTTTTTCTTCTCAAATTTGGCCACCAGAATATTTTTTTAAAATGTGACTAAAGATCCTAGCGGGCGCATGTAAACTATGGTACCAAGTAAGACTTTCCCTACAAATACCCTATTATAGTGACTCAGCTACAATCTGGGGCTCTCTGGGCACCCAAGCCTGCCTTCTTGATTCTCTTTCGATTTCTCGGCGTGACTGTGTTATCTATACATGGGGACAATTAATATAGGATAATCAACTAATATCCTGCCATTGTTTAATGGAGATTTCTGAGTGTTTAGTCTCCACATTTAAATACTATCAATTAACAAGCTGGGCAAAAACTCTGAGAAAGGATTTTAAGGGGAACCAGTATTGGGAGGACAGGATACAGCTACGGCCGCATTCTCTGAAAAGAAGTTACAGAATGGTACTGGATGTTAACTCAGGGTAGGGAGGAAGTGCAACCTTCACTGGCAGAGATCTGGGGGAGGGAACTGCGAGACCAATACCCAGATTCATTTTGGCAAGTATCTATGTCGTGCATGTGGTCCCTTGTGATGGTTGCGCCACTTAGAAAGAATCATCTGTTTACTGCTCATAAGGCCTAGTGGACACCGAGGAGATGCTCGAAACTGGGAAGTTTGGAGCTGGAGAAGTACCTCCCATGCGGAGAAGGAAACGCCAATGACACCTACATGTTTTGACAGAGCCCATCAATCCAGATCTTTTGGCATAAGGTGAGTAAGATTCTTTTGGGGATTATGGGCCAAGAGAGTAAGGTGAGCCTGACTTTGGTAATTATCGGGGTGGTCTCTGGATGGGAAGGAAATAAGCGTCTCCTCAAGACGCAAAAATCTCTAATTTTTGTTTGAATTATTCTTGCACATAGGGAGCTTTGTATTAAGTGGATTCACAATGGATATGATCAGTCCAAAGAACATCTAAACTTGATTGGGGCACTCTTCACTTTAAGAGAACAATGTTTTGGGATCTCTGGGATAAATGGTTTAAGCAGCACCATACTAGAACAACTTCTTAACACTCTTCAACTCTCCCCTTCCTTCATTCACCTTCTCTTTCCCAGTCTCTTGCTGTACAACCTACTGGTCCAATGATTAATGCTATGCTATATAGGTTGTATGGGCTGGGGGCCTCTGCTCCTGGTCATAAATCTCCTCGATAACGACAGCACCTGTACAGAGGAGTCATATCTTTGACTGGGTAGGGTGTTAACAGGCATCCCCGAGCCACAGTCTTCTAGATCCCCTTGACATCTTAGCATACATTTATGAATGAAGATCAAAAAAAGAAGAAAACAAGAAGAAGAAAAAGAAGCAAGATAGACTGAAAACAACGCTTGATAATGCGCAGCGTAACTAGGGGTCAGTGAGCGCACCAGTAAACTCCACTCTGCTGGCGGTTGGCATAGTTTTTGCTGCACTCTACTTGGAGCGTAGAGTGGCTAAACTCCACCAGCAGAGCAGAGTTTGATGCACCCCCTTAGGTGCAGCCCCTCAAGGGCAAAATTCAGACCATCTTGATCTGGAAACCCCCAAGACCCAGACTAAGGTGAGAGCCTTCTTGGGCCTCACCAGATACTCCAGGAGATTTGTCAAGGCGTATGGCACCATTGTTGCTCCCAGTGACAGAGCTGACGTCAAAGAAGCAGCCCAGACAGGTGATCTGGATGGTGGTGTGCCAGAACACTTTTGACACTTTGAAGTCCATATATGCAGCACCAGTGCTCAAGGTGACTGACTTCTCCAAGGAATTAATTGCTCGGATGAGCATAGCATAAGGGCCATATAAAGAGTGCCTAGACCAACCTTTATCCTTTATCAGCAGGATGCTACTTCCAAGAGAAAAAAGGTGGAGTACAATTGAAAAGAAAGTCTCTGCTGTTATCTGGGCACTGAAGAAGTTGAGACCATACTCACTTTGTTGTTCAGATGGACCACCTACCCCTAAGATGGTAGATGAAGGGTGGGAATCCCAAACTGATAAGGTGGTCCATCTCCCTACAGGGAATGGACTTATGGTGGAGCCTTGTTCTGGAACTGACCACACAAATGCTGATGTTCTTTCCAGGTTCATCTACCTTAGCAGTGAGTGCTAACGTTCTTGTGTTCTCTCATTCAATCATTGTAAAAATGTCTTAACCTTAATTGGCACTTGTACTTTACTTGTAAGTCCCGACTAAAAGGTACTACATGTACCCTCAGACTGTAAGTTAAATGCTACTTGCGGCCTGCAACATTTATGGTGCCTCCCACTAAAGTAGCCTTTGAACACGTCTCAGGCCTGCCACTGCAGTCTGTATTGCAATTTAAAACTGCCATTTAAACCTGGCATAATACACCTTTTTCCAAGCCTAAACCTCATTTGTTTCATATCTATAAGTCACTATTAACGTAGGCTCTAAAGGCTCAGATGGCAGTGTGCATTATATTATAGACGTAGGACATGTATGCTTAGGTTTTCATCTATAGGCAGCAAAAAACTCATAAAATTTTTGTAAGACATACCTCTCCTATTGACTGGGTTCCATAATTATATTTAATAAGTGATAACTTTGGAGTGGGAGCACATACTGTTTACACTCAAGTGCATTGTAATTTAAAATCTCCTTCAATGGTAAAGTTGGGTTTTAAATCAAAATTCTGAAAATGGCAGTTGTATAAAGTTGGTATTTCCTTGTTTGCCTTCTTCAAGTGCCCTGGGTCGTGTGAATTTGAATGGCTTTGCTGTTTGTGTATTCGTTCCAGACAGTGACACAAAGGGACTAGGTGTAAGCAGGGGGTACCATCTTGCCATTATAGCTAGAGTGGAGCTATGCTTTGCTCCACATACACCTCAAAGGGCTTACCTCCAGGGCACACAAAAGAACTTGACACTCGTCTTTTGTCACTCCAAACTTCTTCAAGGCTACACAGTGGAAGGAGAGAACTGTTCAAAACCAGATGTGGTGCAGTATAGGAATCCCCCCACTTCAAAGGTTGGCATCAGCTATAAATATTGAACCTTTAGAACCACTAAGTAGTACACTTCTGGACCTGTGGGCATTAGTGAGAAGGGCTGCCTTTCCATCCTGAGGACTCCCCTGCTGCTACCAAAAGACTGCCCTGCTACTTCAGAACTGCCTTGCTTTCTGAGAAGAAAGACTGGACTTGCGCCCTTTCTCCCAGATTAAACTGAGTACTTCAAGGGTCAGTTGGCTGCCATTCTGTCTGAGCTACAGGGACATAACAAGCTTCAAAGGCCTCCCCGCAACTGCCCAGCAGACCTGCTGCATTAAATGTGTTTGGACCTGCTTGAGCCTTGTTGACCTTGTGGAGTGAGAGCCTGATACTCAAGAGGTACCTCCCCAGATTCTGGACCCTTGGTTGGCATCAGTGTAGCTCCACCTGCATATGAAGTTGAAATCCTGAAGATTTGGAATCTTTCTGACCGCTAACGGGCCCGTTCTGTCTGAGACTCTGCTGCCCATGATGACAACCAATGGGAGGCGCCAATGAAACCCGACTCTTCAAGTTACAATGACTGTCAGCAATTGCAAGCAGCACAAGATCTGAACTTTACTCTAAAGCTATGACAGCCCACAGAGACTGTCAATGTGAAGCTCCAGCCATGACCATCTGTGATGCCCAAGCAAATTTTCATGATACAGCTGGCTGAACCCCTACGACACCAGGACTGCTCTTCACGCTACTGCAGCAATCATTTACTATGCTCTCTCTGCTCCTCGTGGCCTCCTCTGAGGGTAGAACTCTCTGTGCCATACTTCAAAGAAGCTCCATGGGCCAGTATATTTTTTTGTGAGAGCGTGTGTGTGTGTGGGACCTCCTCCTTGAATTACCTTTCTGGGGACCCCATTCCCCAGAGTTGGAATGCAGTGTTTCAGTGGATTCCATCACCTAGGATACTGCTGCGTTCCATGTCAAGGAGAGTGAGGACATGGAATAGAAACCTATTCCATGCCCACACTCTCCCAGGCAGAGAATACAAATGTGGTCATGCCAGGCTGGGAGCATTGAAAAGCTCTGCTCCACCATGGACAGAAGCAAAGCAACTGAGACAGATCCCACCAGCATCCAATATGGTGATGGCTGTGGAGCCATGAGGGGTTGTGGGGCTCCTCTTGTGGACCCCAACCTGGAATTCTTTTTGGGTGTTCCAGGTGGGCACTGGGGCATGCACAAAGTCCGAGCATAGTGGGGTTACCCAACCCCATGCTGTGCTGATGATAGACATCTTAATTTACATTAAAAAAACAATGGAAATTCACTGAACAAAAACAAAGGCAAAATAGAAGTTACTGTTAGGAATTGTAATTATATCTTACTCAACATTACTTTACAAGAATTAAACCTTAGAAATTCACAAGACAACTAATGTTAAAGTGACTTATAGTTAGCTGAAAATATCAGTTAAAAGATACCAAAACAACTGAAATTCACCAGCTATAGTTATCTCAAGTAACTATAACTCATACCCTTAACTAACTATAACTCATGCCTTTGTCATGCACTGCTAATTATTCCCATATTGCATAACTCAAAAATGTTCTATGAATCATTGATAACATGATTGCAACATCTGAAATGACATAATTGATAACAACACTATGCATGGCGGAAACGCAAGTTATATTTAAGTGCAGCAGTCTGCAGCAACATCGAAGAAAAACACAGTTAATCTCCTGATCACTAAATCCAATACCCCAGGAAAATTTACCATATTCCATCTCGAGCCGGAGTGCAGGTACCCCTTGTAGTTGCAAATGTTAAAAGAAAGACTCAAAGACTTTAAAACAAAATACATGGCAATCCCATGAATTGAACAGTGCAATGTCTCAATTTATTTAATATACATTTGTTAATATGCTAACCCCTTCATAAAGCCAGTAAGCTCACTTTTTATATTTTGTTGTACTGACTGTTTGAGAAAATCAACAATTCTGCCTAGCATAAAATGACACCTTATATATTGTAACATCACATACTTAGCCACGTGGGATTGGGCTACCTCACTTATTATAGCACTCCTGATATGTTCGATGACATCATTAATAACATCACTGAAACATCTTACATTGCATCATTGATGACAACATTGTGCATGGGGGTGCAAGTTATAGGAATGTTAGGGCACGAGTCATAGCTACTTGAGGAAACTATATTTTGTGAATTTCAATGGGTTTGTTTGTCAAAAACAATATTTCCCCTGGAATTTTCAGCTAACTATAACATTTGTTTAAGCTGGGCAGCCTCGGTCCGTGCAGGTACCAGCGGTGGGGCGGTAAGGCCGCGAGGGGAGGATTTTGAGGGATGATGCAGAGGAAAAATTAAATAAATAATTAATTTTCCCTTTGCATCGTCCCTCGAAATCTCCCCGAAACCGGCCCCACCATCCCGCTGTTACCTGCACGTACCGCGGCTGAAGCTGGGTAGTTAGAGTTGGTAAGATCTATCAAAGAGATGGCAATTCCTCAGAACAAGGAGTAATTAGCCTCAGTTTTGAGACTTGCAGAGTTTTATAGCAAGTTTGAGAGTACATTTTTGGAGACAATGTTTAAGTTTAGCTGTTTGCTTAAGAGGAATAGGGAGTTTAAATGGCGTGAGGAGTGTGAAAGGGAGTTTCATCAGTTGAAGGAGGAGTTGCTGAGTGCTCAGAATTTGAAGAGTTATTGTCCTGATTTAGACAATTTAGTTTGCACAGATGCTAGTGTGAAGGGACTAGGGGCAACATTTATTTAGAATGATGGAGCAAAAGAGAGGACAGTGACTTTCATTTCAAATGCTTTAAAACCAACAGAAAGTAGGGGCCTTATTTATGAAAAGTGACGCATCGCTGTATGAAAACGCGATGCGTCACTTTTCATTGCGCCCTCCTTACGATACCAATGATGCGTCATATTTACAGTATGACGCATCATTGCGCAAGGAGTTACAGTTACGTCAGTATTTCTAACGTATTGTAGGCGCAAAAGTGACGCATTGCTAGAGTGTGTCACAAAAGTGACGCAACTCCAGCAATGTGTCCTTTCAAATGGGGCAAGCCCCATGTGAAAGGGCCTGCGTCAGTCTTACGCCTGCTGTGAGGCAGGAGTAAGAAATTTACACATTTGTGTCCTAGAAGTGGCGCAGTGAAATCTTATAGATTTCACTGCGTCACTTCTATGACCCTTTCTTGCGTCAGAACGCCCCCCACTGCATATATTATACCTGGCGTAGATCCAACACCGTTTTTTAGCTCACTGCACCATCCCAGCTCAGAACCTGGCTATATGCAAATTAGTCTGTTCCTGTCCCATTGCATGATGGGAACAGGGCAAACCAAACTACCAAGCCAATTCTTACACTGGGAAGGACACAAGCTACCGGGGACCGGTTTCTGGCATTTCAGCCGTCGTCGGCCCGGCTTGCTTGAATCCTGATTGTGCAATGAGCAAGGGACTCACATCTGAGTATACCCTTCCACGCTTAGGGTGGACAAAATATTTAACAACAAGAGGTGGTGATGGACAGAGTTTCTGAATTAAGCAGAATACTCTCACCCAGTCAAGAGATCAGGGCTAGATCCAACACCGTTTTTTAGCTCACTGCACCATCCCAGCTCAGAACCTGGCTATATGCAAATTAGTCTGTTCCTGTCCCAGTGCATGATGGGAACAGGGCAAACCAAACTACCAAGCCAATTCTTACACTGAGAAGGAAACAAGCTACCGGGGACCGGTTTCTGGCATTTCAGCCGTCGTCGGCCCGGCTTGCTTGAATCCTGATGGTGCAATGAGCAAGGGACTCACATCTGAGTATACCCTTCCACGCTTAGGGTGGACAAAATATTTAACAACAAGGGGTGGTGATGGACAGAGTTTCTGAATAAAGCAGAATACTCTCACCCAGTCAAGAGATCAGGGCTAGATCCAACACTGTTTTTTAGCTCACTGCACCATCCCAGCTCAGAACCTGGCTATATGCAAATTAGTCTGTTCCTGTCCCAGTGCATGATGGGAACAGGGCAAACCAAACTACCAAGCCAATTCTTACACTGGGAAGGAAACAAGCTACCGGGGACCGGTTTCTGGCATTTCAGCTGTCGTCGGCCCGGCTTGCTTGAATCCTGATGGTGCAATGAGCAAGGGACTCACATCTGAGTATACCCTTCCATGCTTAGGGTGGACAAAATATTTAATAACAAGGGGTGGTGATGGACAGAGTTTCTGAATTAAGCAGAATACCCTCACCCAGTCAAGAGATCAGGGATAGATCCAACACCGTTTTTTATCTCACTGCACCATCCCAGCTCAGAACCTGGCTTTATGCAAATTAGTCTGTTCCTGTCCCAGTGCATGATGGGAACAGGGCAAACCAAACTACCAAGCCAATTCTTACACTGGGAAGGAAACAAGCTACCGGGGACCGGTTTCTGGCATTTCAGCCGTCGTCGGCCCGGCTTGCTTGAATCCTGATGGTACAATGAGCAAGGGACTCACATATGAGTATACCCTTCCACGCTTAGGGTGGACAAAATATTTAACAACAAGGGGTAGTGATGGACAGAGTTTCTGAATTAAGCAGAATACTCTCACCCAGTCAAAAGATCAGGGCTAGATCCAACACCGTTTTTTAGCTCACTGCACCATCCCAGCTCAGAACCTGGCTATATGCAAATTATTCTGTTCCTGTCCCAGTGCATGATGGGAACAGGGCAAACCAAACTACGAAGCCAATTCTTACACTGGGAAGGAAACAAGCTACCGGGGACCGGTTTCTGGCATTTCAGCCGTCGTCGGCCCGGCTTGCTTGAATCCTGATGGTGCAATGAGCAAGGGACTCACATCTGAGTATACCCTTCCACGCTTAGGGTGGACAAAATATTTAACAACAAAGGGTGGTGATGGACAGAGTTTCTGAATTAAGCAGAATACTCTCACCCAGTCAAGAGATCAGGGCTAGATCCAACACCGTTTTTTAGCTCACTGCACCATCCCAGCTCAGAACCTGGCAAATTAGTCTGTTCCTGTCCCATTGCATGATGGGAACAGGGCAAACCAAACTACCAAGCCAATTCTTACACTGGGAAGGAAACAAGCTACCGGGGACCGGTTTCTGGCATTTCAGCCGTCGTCGGCCCGGCTTGCTTGAATCCTGATTGTGCAATGAGCAAGGGACTCACATCTGAGTATACCCTTCCACGCTTAGGGTGGACAAAATATTTAATAACAAGGGGTGGTGATGGACAGAGTTTCTGAATTAAGCAGAATACCCTCACCCAGTCAAGAGATCAGGGATAGATCCAACACCGTTTTTTATCTCACTGCACCATCCCAGCTCAGAACCTGGCTTTATGCAAATTAGTCTGTTCCTGTCCCAGTGCATGATGGGAACAGGGCAAACCAAACTACCAAGCCAATTCTTACACTGGGAAGGAAACAAGCTACCGGGGACCGGTTTCTGGCATTTCAGCCGTCGTCGGCCCGGCTTGCTTGAATCCTGATGGTACAATGAGCAAGGGACTCACATATGAGTATACCCTTCCACGCTTAGGGTGGACAAAATATTTAACAACAAGGGGTGGTGATGGACAGAGTTTCTGAATTAAGCAGAATACTCTCACCCAGTCAAAAGATCAGGGCTAGATCCAACACCGTTTTTTAGCTCACTGCACCATCCCAGCTCAGAACCTGGCTATATGCAAATTATTCTGTTCCTGTCCCAGTGCATGATGGGAACAGGGCAAACCAAACTACGAAGCCAATTCTTACACTGGGAAGGAAACAAGCTACCGGGGACCGGTTTCTGGCATTTCAGCCGTCGTCGGCCCGGCTTGCTTGAATCCTGATGGTGCAATGAGCAAGGGACTCACATCTGAGTATACCCTTCCACGCTTAGGGTGGACAAAATATTTAACAACAAAGGGTGGTGATGGACAGAGTTTCTGAATTAAGCAGAATACTCTCACCCAGTCAAGAGATCAGGGCTAGATCCAACACCGTTTTTTAGCTCACTGCACCATCCCAGCTCAGAACCTGGCTATATGCAAATTAGTCTGTTCCTGTCCCATTGCATGATGGGAACAGGGCAAACCAAACTACCAAGCCAATTCTTACACTGGGAAGGAAACAAGCTACCGGGGACCGGTTTCTGGCATTTCAGCCGTCGTCGGCCCGGCTTGCTTGAATCCTGATTGTGCAATGAGCAAGGGACTCACATCTGAGTATACCCTTCCACGCTTAGGGTGGACAAAATATTTAACAACAAGAGGTGGTGATGGACAGAGTTTCTGAATTAAGCAGAATACTCTCACCCAGTCAAGAGATCAGGGCTAGATCCAACACCGTTTTTTAGCTCACTGCACCATCCCAGCTCAGAACCTGGCTATATGCAAATTAGTCTGTTCCTGTCCCAGTGCATGATGGGAACAGGGCAAACCAAACTACCAAGCCAATTCTTACACTGGGAAGGAAACAAGCTACCGGGGACTGGTTTCTGGCATTTCAGCCGTCGTCGGCCCGGCTTGCTTGAATCCTGATGGTACAATGAGCAAGGGACTCACATCTGAGTATACTCTTCCACGCTTAGGGTGGACAAAATATTTAACAACAAGGGGTGGTGATGGACAGAGTTTCTGAATTAAGCAGAATACTCTCACCCAGTCAAGAGATCAGGGCTAGATCCAACACCGTTTTTTAGCTCACTGCACCATCCCAGCTCAGAACCTGGCTATATGCAAATTATTCTGTTCCTGTCCCAGTGCATGATGGGAACAGGGCAAACCAAACTACGAAGCCAATTCTTACACTGGGAAGGAAACAAGCTACCGGGGACCGGTTTCTGGCATTTCAGCCGTCGTCGGCCCGGCTTGCTTGAATCCTGATGGTGCAATGAGCAAGGGACTCACATCTGAGTATACCCTTCCACGCTTAGGGTGGACAAAATATTTAACAACAAGGGGTGGTGATGGACAGAGTTTCTGAATTAAGCAGAATACTCTCACCCAGTCAAGAGATCAGGGCTAGATCCAACACCGTTTTTTAGCTCACTGCACCATCCCAGCTCAGAACCTGGCTATATGCAAATTAGTCTGTTCCTGTCCCATTGCATGATGGGAACAGGGCAAACCAAACTACCAAGCCAATTCTTACACTGGGAAGGAAACAAGCTACCGGGGACCGGTTTCTGGCATTTCAGCCGTCGTCGGCCCGGCTTGCTTGAATCCTGATTGTGCAATGAGCAAGGGACTCACATCTGAGTATACCCTTCCACGCTTAGGGTGGACAAAATATTTAACAACAAGAGGTGGTGATGGACAGAGTTTCTGAATTAAGCAGAATACTCTCACCCAGTCAAGAGATCAGGGCTAGATCCAACACCGTTTTTTAGCTCACTGCACCATCCCAGCTCAGAACCTGGCTATATGCAAATTAGTCTGTTCCTGTCCCAGTGCATGATGGGAACAGGGCAAACCAAACTACCAAGCCAATTCTTACACTGGGAAGGAAACAAGCTACCGGGGACCGGTTTCTGGCAATTCAGCCGTCGTCGGCCCGGCTTGCTTGAATCCTGATGGTGCAATGAGCAAGGGACTCACATCTGAGTATACCCTTCCACGCTTAGGGTGGACAAAATATTTAACAACAAGGGGTGGTGATGGACAGAGTTTCTGAATAAAGCAGAATACTCTCACCCAGTCAAGAGATCAGGGCTAGATCCAACACTGTTTTTTAGCTCACTGCACCATCCCAGCTCAGAACCTGGCTATATGCAAATTAGTCTGTTCCTGTCCCAGTGCATGATGGGAACAGGGCAAACCAAACTACCAAGCCAATTCTTACACTGGGAAGGAAACAAGCTACCGGGGACCGGTTTCTGGCATTTCAGCCGTCGTCGGCCCGGCTTGCTTGAATCCTGATGGTGCAATGAGCAAGGGACTCACATCTGAGTATACCCTTCCAGGCTTAGGGTGGACAAAATATTTAATAACAAGGGGTGGTGATGGACAGAGTTTCTGAATTAAGCAGAATACTCTCACCCAGTCAAGAGATCAGGGCTAGATCCAACACCGTTTTTTAGCTCACTGCACCATCCCAGCTCAGAACCTGGCTATATGCAAATTAGTCTGTTCCTGTCCCAGTGCATGATGGGAACAGGGCAAACCAAACTACCAAGCCAATTCTTACACTGGGAAGGAAACAAGCTACCGGGGACCGGTTTCTGGCATTTCAGCCGTCGTCGGCCCGGCTTGCTTGAATCCTGATGGTACAATGAGCAAGGGACTCACATCTGAGTATACCCTTCCACGCTTAGGGTGGACAAAATATTTAACAACAAGGGGTGGTGATGGACAGAGTTTCTGAATTAAGCAGAATACTCTCACCCAGTCAAGAGATCAGGGCTAGATCCAACACCGTTTTTTAGCTCACTGCACCATCCCAGCTCAGAACCTGGCTATATGCAAATTGGTCTGTTCCTGTCCCATTGCATGATGGGAACAGGGCAAACCAAACTACCAAGCCAATTCTTACACTGGGAAGGAAACAAGCTACCGGGGACCGGTTTCTGGCATTTCAGCCGTCGTCGGCCCGGCTTGCTTGAATCCTGATTGTGCAATGAGCAAGGGACTCACATCTGAGTATACCCTTCCACGCTTAGGGTGGACAAAATATTTAACAACAAGAGGTGGTGATGGACAGAGTTTCTGAATTAATCAGAATACTCTCACCCAGTCAAGAGATCAGGGCTAGATCCAACACCGTTTTTTAGCTCACTGCACCATCCCAGCTCAGAACCTGGCTATATGCAAATTAGTCTGTTCCTGTCCCAGTGCATGATGGGAACAGGGCAAACCAAACTACCAAGCCAATTCTTACACTGGGAAGGAAACAAGCTACCGGGGACCGGTTTCTGGCATTTCAGCCGTCGTCGGCCCGGCTTGCTTGAATCCTGATGGTGCAATGAGCAAGGGACTCACATCTGAGTATACCCTTCCACGCTTAGGGTGGACAAAATATTTAACAACAAGGGGTGGTGATGGACAGAGTTTCTGAATAAAGCAGAATACTCTCACCCAGTCAAGAGATCAGGGCTAGATCCAACACTGGTTTTTTAGCTCACTGCACCATCCCAGCTCAGAACCTGGCTATATGCAAATTAGTCTGTTCCTGTCCCAGTGCATGATGGGAACAGGGCAAACCAAACTACCAAGCCAATTCTTACACTGGGAAGGAAACAAGCTACCGGGGACCGGTTTCTGGCATTTCAGCCGTCGTCGGCCCGGCTTGCTTGAATCCTGATGGTGCAATGAGCAAGGGACTCACATCTGAGTATACCCTTCCAGGCTTAGGGTGGACAAAATATTTAATAACAAGGGGTGGTGATGGACAGAGTTTCTGAATTAAGCAGAATACTCTCACCCAGTCAAGAGATCAGGGCTAGATCCAACACCGTTTTTTAGCTCACTGCACCATCCCAGCTCAGAACCTGGCTATATGCAAATTAGTCTGTTCCTGTCCCAGTGCATGATGGGAACAGGGCAAACCAAACTACCAAGCCAATTCTTACACTGGGAAGGAAACAAGCCACCGGGGACCGGTTTCTGGCATTTCAGCCGTCGTCGGCCCGGCTTGCTTGAATCCTGATGGTACAATGAGCAAGGGACTCACATCTGAGTATACCCTTCCACGCTTAGGGTGGACAAAATATTTAACAACAAGGGGTGGTGATGGACAGAGTTTCTGAATTAAGCAGAATACTCTCACCCAGTCAAGAGATCAGGGCTAGATCCAACACCGTTTTTTAGCTCACTGCACCATCCCAGCTCAGAACCTGGCTATATGCAAATTATTCTGTTCCTGTCCCAGTGCATGATGGGAACAGGGCAAACCAAACTACGAAGCCAATTCTTACACTGGGAAGGAAACAAGCTACCGGGGACGGTTTCTGGCACTTCAGCCGTCGTCGGCCCGGCTTGCTTGAATCCTGATGGTGCAATGAGCAAGGGACTCACATCTGAGTATACCCTTCCACGCTTAGGGTGGACAAATATTTAACAACAAGAGGTGGTGATGGACAGAGTTTCTGAATTAAGCAGAATACTCTCACCCAGTCAAGAGATCAGGGCTAGATCCAACACCGTTTTTTAGCTCACTGCACCATCCCAGCTCAGAACCTAGCTATATGCAAATTAGTCTGTTCCTGTCCCAGTGCATGATGAGAACAGGGCATACCAAACTACCAAGCCAATTCTTACACTGGGAAGGAAACAAGCTACCGGGGACCGGTTTCTGGCATTTCAGCCGTCGTCGGCCCGGCTTGCTTGAATCCTGATGGTGCAATGAGCAAGGCACTCACATCTGAGTATACCCTTCCACGCTTAGGGTGGACAAAATATTTAACAACAAGGGGTGGTGATGGACAGAGTTTCTGAATTAAGCACAATACTCTCACCCAGTCAAGAGATCAGGGCTAGATCCAACACCGTTTTTTAGCTCACTGCACCATCCCAGCTCAGAACCTGGCTATATGCAAATTAGTCTGTTCTTGTCCCAGTGCATGATGGGAACAGGGCAAACCAAACTACCAAGCCAATTCTTACACTGGGAAGGAAACAAGCTACCGGGGACCGGTTTCTGGTATTTCAGCCGTCGTCGGCCCGGCTTGCTTGAATCCTGATGGTGCAATGAGCAAGGGACTCACATCTGAGTATACCCTTCCACGCTTAGGGTGGACAAAATATTTAACAACACCACCCCCTTTTCTGAATCATTTTTGGCCACTATAGGTGTGGCAGGGTATACTCAGACATGAGTCCCTTTCTCACTGCACCATCAGGATTCAAACAAGCCGGGCCGAAGACGGCTGAAATGCCAGAAACCGGTCCCCGGTAGCTTGTCTCCTTTCTGGTGAAGAATTGGCTTGGTAGTTTAGTCTGCCCTGTTCCCATGATGCACTGGGCCAGGGACAGACTGATTTGCATATAGCCAGGTTCTGAGCTGGGATGGTGCAGTGAGGTAAATAACGGTGATGGATCAAGCCCTGATCTTTGGACTGGGTAAGAGTGGTCTGCTTAATTCAGACACTCTGTTCATCACCACCCCCTTTCCTTGTAATATTTTGGGCAGCGAAAAAATTTAAGAATTTTCTGTGGAGCAGAAATTTGTTATCAGGACGGACCATAAACCCTTAAGGAGGTTTATATGAAGAAAACAGTTGATTATGTGTTGAGTAGAATTTCTAAGTGGGTTGTTCATTGTGCTTTGCAGGAGTATGAATTTCAGGTTTTATAAATTCCTGGGAAGAGTAATTTGGTGGCAGTTTGCCTATCTAGGGTGGCGAAGGCTGATGATTGTGATTGTGATGAGGATGTTTTGAAGAATAAAAAGGTCTGTCTTCTGACTGAGGGTGTGATTTGTGAGAAAGATTGAAAGAAAGAGAGAAGTAGTTAAGAAGAAGGTGTTGCAAAGTATGATCGGTATGTTAGAAAGTAGGTGGGGTGAAAAGACGTTTTTGGATTGTGAGTTGAAGTCATATTCGAGTGTTAAGGAATTGTCAAGTGACAAAGGTTTTTTTTAATTTTTTTTAGAGGAACCCGGTTGGTGCCCTTATGAAGGGATAAGAGGAACATTTATTAAAATAGTACATGAAGGTCATCAAGGTATTTCAAGATCCAAAGAGTGCTTGCACGAGGATTATTGGTGGCCTGGGACTGATAGAGAGATAGAGAGATGAGCATGATTGTACGGAGTGTTGCATGATTGACAAGATTTTTAAGACTAGGGAACAACCCATGGTTGGGAGGAATGACCCTAAGAGAGCACAGATGAGTTTTCCTTGGACATTTTGGGGGCTTTGCTTCTTTTATCCAAAACAGAAATAGATCCATATGCAGCATTCTCTGAGGAACTTTTCTTTAACACCTTGGCTGCTAGGTGTTTTCCCCTCCTGTGCTGGAAAGCGTGACTTTGCTTCATTTCATGACGAGCTCAGCTCGTCATCAGCACAGCTCAACCGTGCATCATGACGAGCTGAGCTCGTCATCAGCATCGAAAGGGTTAAGACCTCTTCTCACGCTAGACTATGTTCAAGCCTTTTGACCAAATTAATCATTTCCCTAAAGGGAGGGGTCAACCCTCTACCACAACTCTTCCTGCACCTTATCATTGCTGCATCTGGGAAAATAATGTAACAACAATGATGCAGTTCTTTCATACATTTCTCCACTTTTCCAATTTAATTGAAGACTCACCTGGAGACGATAAAAAGAAAGGCGGCAGGGCAACATGCTACTTTTTCCAATAAAATACCCGAACAATATGTAACCAAAACATTCTGCCTGTTTCTACGCACACTACAATATCAGCCTAACAACGTCTATGTATATTAAGCAAACTGTAAAATTTACCCTATAACAGATAAGCTGCACAATAAATAGTAACAGTTTAAATTACACAGTACTAATATGTTATGTTATGTTATGTTAATAACACTTCTATAGCGCACAGCTGCCCCAGCCAAGGGGCGTCCCGGCGTTTCAAGAGGGGTACCCAGACACAACGCAGCAGTACAAGGGCGGAAGCGCACAGATCTGGAACCTAAGAACTGTGAGGGAACAAATGTGTTTTGATAACCCTCCTGAATTTCAGCAACTCATCTATTTCACGAATGTGAAACGGAAGAGAGTTCCACAGTCTTGCAGCCAAGACCCGGAAGGAGCGACCTCTCGCTCTACGTAGTCTAAACCGTGGGACCACGACCAGGTTTTGGCCCAGAGATCTCAAGGGGCGCGAGGGCACATAAGGCCTCAGAAGATTATCAAGAATCGGGGGAGAGGCCCTCTTGAGGATCTTGAAGGAAAGGCACAGGGTCTTAAAATGAATCCTCTGTGCCATAGGCAACCATTGTAGGGAGCGGATGGTACTCTCTGCAGAACAGAACCTCGGTAACCCCACCAGGGCTCTGGCTGCAGCATTCTGGATACGTTACATCCCGGCGATTTCAGCCTGGTTGGCCCCCAACAGTAGTGAGCTGGCGTAATCAAGCCGAGATAGTATGGATGCTTGTATAATCAGCTGCCTAGTCAAAGCATCAAAGAACCTCAAAATAGGTCTCAGCCCTCGTAAGATGCCAAAACAGGTGGCCGCTACTTTTTTTGTGTGGCCATAAAAACTGAGGGCAGGATCTAACCAGACCCCCAAGTTTTTGACCTCCGAGACTGGAATAGGGGTTACACCCAGCTCAGGGGGCCACCACATGTCACCCCAAAGATCCGTTCGCTTACCCACTATCATGACCTCCGTTTTTTTAACATTAAGCTGGAGACAGTTGGAATTCATCCAGCTAGCTACTGCCAAGAGTCCATCCCGAAATCTGGGGGCGTCAAGGTCAGAGTCCCCACTCAAGGTGACTGCCAGCTGCGTGTCATCAGCATAGGAGACCATAGTCATACCCTACTGCTTGACGACAGCAGCCAGCGGCCTCACAAATAGGTTGAATAATGTGGGGCTCAACGACGAACCCTGGGGCACACCCAGCTCCAGGGGATAGAATTTGGACGCATACGGCGGGGTGGCAACCTTGAAGGTCCTATCAGCAAAGAAGGAACGGAACCAATCAAGTGCAGTGCCCTCAACACCCGCTTCTCGAAGACGTTGGAGTAGGAGTCTGTGCGAGACCGTGTCAAACGCGGCACTAAGGTCGAGTAGTACTAGTGCCGCAGTCTGACCAGAGTCGAGCACAGAACGAAGATGTTCCGTCATCGAGAGCAAGGCTGTTTCCGTACTGTGCCCAGCACGGAACCCATTCTGGGAAGGATCCAGAATGCAGGCCTTCGCAAGATGTTCGGACAACACCCCATTCACGTGGGCCTCCACAATTTTGGCGGCCCATGGAAGGAGAGAAATTGGGCGATAGCTCTCAAGTTTAAGAGGGTCCAAAGTCGCCTTTTTGAGAATAGGTGTCACAACAGCCTGTTTCCACTTAGTAGGGACAGCACCCGAGGCAAGAGAAAGATTGATGAGATGGCACACTGGAGGGAGGCAGACAGCAGCAGATTCTCTAAACTGAATAGACCTCAAGGGATCATCCGGCGAGCCCGATTTTATTTTAGAGGCCAGCTTGTGGAATGACTCCATCGACAAACTAGGCAGTGAGGCTAAGGCTACATCAGTGACTGGGGTAGGACTACAAAGCTCAGCTACCTGCTCAATGATGGGAAAAGCACGGTAAATAGCTTGAACCTTTTCAGTAAAAAAAGCAGCCATATTTTCACAATGATCCACAGAGCAGATTTCTGCCGCAGTGGCTTTTTTTGCCGTCAGGTCCTTAAGGACTTTAAAAATTAGCTTGGACGGATTGAGACTATTTCTAAATTCCTTGGAGTAGTAGGGTGCCCGAGCTCTACACACCGCTCTGTGATATAATTTAAATTTAGAGAAATAAACAGTTTTTTTTCCAGCATCATAGGATTTCCGCCAGTCCCTTTCAGCCTGTTTACAAGCTTTTTTAGCGGCACCAGGGAACTGTCGTACGATGGGCTGGGTTCTCTAGAGCGACATTTAGTCCAGGCAGCGGGGATCAGAGCATCCAGAGCGCGAGAAACCCAATCGCAAAATGCGTCATACCCAGATTCTACACTGAGGTAAGAGCCTAGTGGGTTGACCTCCAGGAGATGATGAAAGTCCTCCAATTTGAGTTTCTTCCAGTGGCGTTTAAACACTACTCTATCCAGGGGCTTGAATGGACGCTCTTTAGTCACAAGAAACACTTTCACTAAAAAATGATCAGTCCAAGCAACTGGACTGGGCCTGGCTACCTTGGCCCCAGTTAAATTCGTAAAGAAAGGATCAAGAATATGGCCCCCCACATGAGTGGGGAAGGTGACCAATTGATTGAGCTGAAGGGCCTCCAAATCAGCCAGGGTACTACTGATAGCGGGCAAATGGCCACAATCAAAGTGTGCAAATTAAGGTCACCAAGAATGCAAAAGTTAGCACAGCCCAATGCCAGAGAGCTAACACATTCCGGAAGAGCCTTTCTAAAAGCCGTGTCACAGCCAGGAGGGCGATAAATTAAAAGACCGGCCAAAGTAAACTGATGGCTGATAGAGATTCTGAAAGAAGCGCTTTCACATCCTGCTAGATCCACCACCCTCCATTCACATGGGTAGCAAGATTTTACGGCAACGGCGATGCCACCACCCCTAGATGCCCGATTGTGTGTGAAGATGGAATATTCAGGGGGGAGTGCAAGATTCACGGCTGCCGTGTCAGCATCTTTGAGCCATGTTTCCATCATAAAAAAAACATCTGGTAACTCGTCACTTATAAGATCATAAAGTTCTGCGTGGTGCTTCGGAAGGGATCTAATATTAAGATTCCAGACAGTAATGTCTCGAGAAAGACTCCGTCAGGGCAAGGGTCGGGAAGGGGGCAGCAAGAGACCAAACCCCGCAAGCACAAGTATAAGGGCCACAGAGGGGACTAACAGGCCCATGTTTAGGTTTAAAGTATTTTATTGCAGCATTGAAAGAAAAGGACAACATTACAAACAAATACCCACTGGTGTCCCCCGCGAAGTAGTGCATATTGTTCATCACAAACGTGAAATCCGTTCGTGCAGTGTGATGGGCACATCCTGTTCCAAAGTCACATGGTTAGTGCACCTGTGGGCGGGAACAAACCAAAAAGAAAAACAAAAACAAAACCCCCCCCAACCAACTGCCTCCCCCCAACTTCCCGATTCCCCCCCCACCCCCTGTACTGTGCTAATAGACTTCCTCCTTTCCACCATGGCAGCGTAGTCATCCGTGCCCCCCTCTAGCTAATTACCCGGGCAACTCAGATGGATGAAGCTGGCTGAGGCGTCAGCCGTAGCAATCTGAGGTATCTAGGGCAAGTCATTTCTTTGAATTCTGACCGTAATAGTGTGTGAAATGGTAACCACAGCTCCTCAAACGTGTCCACCTCCCCCGCAACCACCAGGGACATCCTCACCATGCCCAAGACATGCCACAACCTATGTAGCCAACCAACAACAGTAGGAAGCGTGGTAGTGCGCCAGTGAATGAGTATATTCTGAATCACCGATCCCAGGGCGATCACTATCTGCCTACCCTTCTTAGATCTTAGGGGGTACATCAAACCGTTTGGCAAGCCAAGCAGAACATAGGCAGGAAAGCGGGGTAATTCAATCTCAAAGCATTGGTCAATCTCATTCAGCACCTCCTCCCAGTAGGGAGTCAGTAGGGGGCATTCCCATAGTATATGTATGAGTGTGCCAGTCTGTCCGCAGTCTCGCCAGCAGGTCCTGGGTATTGAGTGGTTCATTTCGTGAAGTTTCTCGGGGGTGCGATACCAGTAAGTGGAAATTTTGGTGAAAGTCTCAGTGAGCCCAGTGTGATAAGCAGAGTGTCGTGCCCGGTAGGAGATGTGGTCCCAGTCAGTGTGGCTCAGCGATCGTCCTAGCTCCCGCTCCCAGCGTTCTCTCCCGGGATTGTATATGTGAAAAGGGGGAGGTCGCAACAGTTTATAGAGGTCAGAGATAAGCTTGCCGTCTGAGGAGCGTGTCACCAGCCAGCGCTCATATGCTGTAAGTTTCCGGTCCGCCGAGGCTCGCACCTGCGGCTGGAGCGCCCAGTGACGCGCCTGCATGTATCTCATGCGCTCCGTCTCGGGCAGACCGAAGTCCTGCCGAAGATCCTGGAAGGAGACGGCACCCTCCGGGCCATACATATGGAATAGGGCGGAGCAGCGGGCTGCCCGCCAAAGCTCGAAGGCTCCAGGTTCCATACCAGGGCTAAAGTCCGGGTTTCCGATTAGTGGTGTAAAGGGAGAAGGAAAGGTGGTAAGGTCGTGTTTGGTGGACACGGAGTCCCAGATTCGGAGCGGAACCCGCGTGATGAAAGACACATAGAGGTTGGGTGGGCGGTGGGCCCTCCGTAGGAAGGGCACTTCCTGTAGCGTCCTGCCCGCCACCGCCTGGTCCTGAAACAACCAGTGTTTATCTGATTCCCACCGGCTCCACTCTACGAGGTAGCGCAGCTGTGCAGCTTGGAAATACTTGTGCAAGTCCGGTATACCAAGGCCACCGGACTCAGGCGCCAGCGTGGCTATGGCTCTCTTGAGCCTAGGTTTGCGACCCTGCCATACAAAGCGTGTTATGTCAGACTGGGTCCGTCTGAGCCACCCCTTGGGGGGTTGCAACGGGAGGGCCCGAAAGAGATACAGGACTTGTGGTAGGAGGGTCATTTTCACCGCGGCCACTCTGCCCAGCAATGATAACGTGCCTTTGTCCCAACGGGCCAGTTCCTCCTTAATATTTTTACTTAAGGCTGTGTAGTTGGCCGTGACCATGGCATGAAGAGAGGGTGCTAAGAGGATCCCCAAGTAGGGTACTTGGTCTTTAGACCAGCTCAGCGGGAAGAGCCTCTGTAAGTCGGCCCTGGTGGTGCCGGACAGCGAGATGTCGAGGGCCGCCGATTTCCCAAAGTTTACTTTGAAACCTGCTACAGTCGCGAAGGTTTCCAGCTCCTCAATACAAGCAGGCAACGACCTCCTAGGGTCGTCGAGCGTCAATATCACATCGTCCGCGTAAAGACTAAGGGTGTGGTGAAACTCCCCCATGCGGACGCCTGTGACATCGGGGTTCTGGCGAACTCTTTGTGCAAACGGCTCCATATAGAGAGCGAAAAGCAGCGGCGATAGTTGGCACCCCTGCCTGGTGCCCCTTTCTATCGCAAATTTCCGGGAGTTGCAACCGTTCACCCTCACCACTGCGGATGGGAAGCGGTAGCAATTGAATACCAGGTGCCTAAACCTCTCCCCTATGCCGAATTTACTCAATACCTTCTCCAGGTAAGGCCAATGCACTCTATCGAACGCCTTCTCCGCGTCGATGGAAAGGAGCATGCGTTCCCTGGGTATCCGGGAGGCCTTCTCCAATATGTGGGTCACCCTTTTAGTATTATCGACAGTCTGCCGGCCCGGGACAAACCCGGCCTGGTCCGGGTCAACCATACCCGGTAGGTGGAGTGCTAGACGTGCCGCGAGAATACTGGTGAATATCTTCAGGTCCGAATTTAAAAGTGAGATCGGGCGGTAGGATCCGCATTCAGTCCGGTCCTTGCCCGGTTTAGGGATCACCGACACCGTCACTTGAAGGAACTCCGAAGGGATAGCGCCCGGTTCAGAGAACGTATTAAACAGGCGCGTCAACAGCGGTGCAAGGTCCTGGCAAAAGGTCTTGTAAAAGAGAGGGATAAAACCATCGGGCCCCGGGGCTTTCCCGTGTTTGAGTCGGGAGATGGCCGTAACCACCTCCTCAATCCGGATCTCTCGCTCAAGATGTTGGGCCTGGTCCGGCGTGAGGGACGGGAGCAACACCGACTCCAAATAGTCAGTCTCGGCTCGCGCTGAGGGGGGGACACCGGCGTAGAGATCAGCATAGTAACTACGGAAACCGTCCGCAATCTGGCCATCCTCCGTGACTGTCCCCCCAGTGGGGACGGCCAGTTCTTTCACCCGAAGCTGCTGGTGTTGTACGCGGAGTTTATACGCAAGAAGCCGGCCAAACCTGTCCCCGCCAGTGTAGTATTTGTGTTTCATGTGAAGTACAGCGTACTCCGCTCTGTCCATGTCGAGCGCGGACAGGAGCTTTCTAGCAGCCTTAAGTTGCCTCCAGACTCGAGGGGCTCCTGTCCGTTGATGCACCTGCTCTAGCTCCCTCACCTGGCGTGTAAGTTCGTCCTTTTTAAGCTGACGGTCTCTATTCTCCGCTGAGGAGATGGCAAGAAACTCGCCGCGGAGCACAGCCTTTAAGGCGGCCCATTGCGTCGCGCGGTGCTGTCATCATTGTCATTATTACACTTGTACTCCTCTATGGACTCGCGGATATGTTTCACCACGGATTGTTTGTGCAGCAAAGTGTCCCTGAGACGCCAGACCCCTCGCGAGGGAGACACCGGGGGTAGCTGGAAAGTGCCCTCCACCGGGGCATGATCCAATAGAGAGAGAGAGGACCCCTATGTCGGCGGCCGTGGCCAGCTCATACAGCGGACCCGTCACCAAGAGATGGTCCAATCTCGCATAGGATTTGTGGGCATGAGAATAGTATGAATAGGCGCGGGTCGTGGGGTGGAGGCAGCGCCACATGTCATGCATATCAAGATCCTTCAAACGGGATCGAACCGAGCCCGAGAGCTCTCCCGATTGTAGGCGCCTTTGCGCCGACCTGTCCAGGGACGCATCAAATACCATATTCAAGTCCCCCCCCAAGTACGATGTGTCTGTCAGGAGTGGATGTCACGTCTTCCAGTGCCCTGTGTAGAAACTGTTCCTGATGGTCGTTGGGGCTATATATGATGCCCACAGTGAACACTATGAAAGGAAGGGGTCCAAGACAAAAACAAATAAGTCACACTTAATTGCAATTGATATACAATAAACTCAGAAAGCAAAGCTATTGGATGCAAATTAATTTAATTCGGATTTGCATGAACATCATTCTCAATGATTGTAACTCATAATACATTTTGTAGTAGACATCACAGGTTTAAATGCACGTGCCCACATACACAACAGGAGGGGAAAGAGGGGGATTGAGTGAGGGAAGTGTCAAGGAAAGGGTAGGTGTAGTCTGTGTCATTCAGTGACAAGTCATCATTCGTTAATTCACAAGACTGTGTACAAGTGGTCCTTATTGATAGAAGGCCACATACGAGGCTCAAATGAGCCCTGAAATATTACTCATGAACAAAGGCCTGACTCCGTTAAAGCTGTTAGTGTCTTGTTTGGGATCGGAGTAGGTCAAGGGTAACGTGGTCAACGTTTCGACCCGGAATAGCTGTAGGATAGTGTTCCTTACAAGTCGGGTCTTCGTCAGGACGGAGAAGGTTGTGGGTGGGCGCCTCCTAGGGAATATTTAAGGAACCAAATTAGAACAGACCCAACCTGTCAATTAATTACAAGGAGGGTGGATAAATGGAGAACATTTCATCAATTAAAAACGTGTTGTCAAGTCGTGCCTAAAGCACATACTTATTCCTAAAGATTCAACAAAGTCCAAACTTAGGCTCACCTATCGCAAGGGGTGAGAGAGGTGGAAATTTGATAAGTCGTCAGATAAATGATGAGCTTCTCAAAACAGTCTAGTAGTCAATTCTTAGAAGTGGTGGAGAGATCACCTAAATTAATCAGACAAGGTATTATCTACGATTAGGTTTTGTTTACATTATGAATCTAATAAGCACAAATAGTTTTTTACCAGAAACCTCACCACTTGTACTTTATAGAATTCCAGTTGGTCGGACTGGAGGAGTTCATTAGTCGGTTCTTAAAAACTGGTAGAATGCTGTCACCTTGATTGAGGAGACAGGATATTATCATTTGTGGAATTATTACATTTAAGTTCTGGGTGTTAAAGAACATAGTCTGGGTCAGTGAACTTACCACTAATACTTATATTAGAAAACAATGGAGAGTGGATTGTTCTCATATAGGACACAAATCGTACTTCGATATTTGTTACCATAGGGTTCTTGATAGATTCTAGCAAAAAATTGCCTGCATATGAATGACAAAAAACGGAAACAAATTAACTTGGACAGATTCTTATATATATTGTCTGAAATTAGTAAAAGTCAAAGACAGCTTACCAGTCAACCTTTATTACTCGATTACCTCACAAAAAAGGGGAGTAGGCTTTTTGTAGAGGAGGTGGTTTAAAAGTTCAGCCTAAAAAATATATATACATATATAAGGGAGGCAAGTAACCAAGCCGTGTTTTATTCAAAAGAAAGGAGGTTCAAATTAAAGACACCTTACCAGTCAACATTATTTACTTGATTATCTTAGCACAAAAGGAGTTTTTTCAGCAGTAGGCTTTGTAGAGGAAGTAGTACGAATAATCAACCTACAAAATGTAAGGGGGGCAATTGTCAGTATCCGTGTCGTATTTACTTCAAAAAAGGGGGGAGAGATAAGGCCGACTGTGTCGGGTGCGTACCTTCATAAGCAGACATTTTTTCACGTTCCTCAAACGGGTTCGGCTGCCTCCTGTAAAACAGTCGGGCGACCGAAATTAGATTAAAGCACCACATTCGAGCTGCGCTATGTGCAGTTTGACAGGGGGTAAAGAAAATATTGTCTTAGTTTACCTTGATGAGTACAACCGTCACGAATTCAATCCAAAAGGTTCACGGTGCAGAGCGTGTTGACGCCAACCACAGCAAAACCGGTTACTTCCTGGTTTGTATTTAAGGGTAGGCAGGGCTGAGTGACCGAAGCATCGGACTAGAAGACAGACTGGTTGTGTCTTTGTAAGTCGATATTACGGATTATCTTCTGCAAGTGATCGAAACAGCGCAATTGAGTGGCGACTAGTTAGATTAACAGGGACATAACTATTGTGGTATTTTATTATGGTATTTGGTAAAGCCATAATCGTTGTTCAAAATAATTTATATTATCACACTTCTCAACGAAGTGTAGAGTGACTCTCATATAGTATTAAAGGGTATGTCTTGGGAATGAGCAACAGTCGAATGGTTTATACGGAAACAAACGTTGATTATTAAAGCTAAGTACACACATTGTGGAGGACAACCATTGCACTATATTTCTAATATGCCTTCCCTGAGATCTGAGCTGTTATAAAAACATACCAAGTCATGTGAACAGAGTGCACTTATCTCGTAGGATAGTGTAAACTCTACCAGTAAATTTTCAATGTCATTGGAAGTACTTAAGGTCATTGTATATTTCAGAAAAATAAGAGTGCACTTATCTCGGAGGATAGTGTAGACTCAAACACTTGATTTCCATTATGGTCACGAAGTAAGAGACAGTGTCATGTCAAATCTAATAATGCAAAAGGTTCATCATTTTGTATTGGAAATGAGATCAAAGATTGGCTAGTTGCGCAAAGCTATTCTCGGATTCATTTAGGCCATCGACTATGGAATTAAAGATATGAATCCACTTTAGCTCTCTGATATTCAGAATGTTGGGTAGATCCCCGCCCCTAGCACCAAGTGTTACATGTTCCAAGACAACCCATATTAGGGATTCAGGCAAATGATTATGTCTGTCACAGTGTTCAACAAGGGGTGCCCCAGAGACCTTGCATCTGATGCGACTGCAGTGAGATAGAAAACGGGCTTTGACACGCTGTTGGGTCTGACCTACATAAATGAGGTCGCATGGGCAAATTATACCATAGATTACATTCTTAGTATTACAGTTTGTGTGACTTTTATATGTGTGTCTGTGGTTTTCTAACACAAAATCTTTGCATTGTATGGTTGAAGGACAAGCTTTACAGTTCCCACATTTAAAATGTCCTGTTATTGGTGGTTGGTTCCAGCATGAGGCAAGGGTTGGTTCTGGTGGGCATTCCAGAAAGGAAGAAACTACGTAGTCTTTTACATTTCTCGCCTTTTTAAAAGCATGCATGGGTGCATTTATGATTTCTAGATCGTTTGCAATAAGACCCCAATGTTTATTTATTGCTTTCTTGATCAAATGGCTCTTCGTTGAAAAAGTGGTTACGCAGATCATGCGTTCGTCTGATTGACGTTGTCGTGTGGAAGGTTCCAAGAGTGTTTCGCAGTGGCAGAACCACGCCCTCTTCTTCGAGCGTTTGATCAGACGTTTGGGGTAGCCTCTTTCTATTAGACGTCTCATCATGATGTCCGATTGTGACATATAATCGTCTTTTTTGCTACAGTTCCTTCGAACAAGAAGGAACTGGCCAAAAGGCAAGTTGTCACGAAGGCTTCGTGGGTGGTGGCTCGAGTACTGTAACAGCGAGTTACGTTCCGCAGGTTTTCGGAAAAGGTTGGTTTATAGTGTACCCTCCTCTGCTATTATGGAAATGTCAAGAAAATCAATCTTTTTGTTACTGCTTTGTATAGTAAATTGGATGTCCGGTGAACGTTGATTTAGCCAAATATGGAAGTCCTGTAGTTCATTCTCATTACCCTTCCAGATTGCCAACACGTCATCTATATAGCGGACCCAAAGGGGTATTCGGTGTCCAAAAGGGTTCTGATCACAGGTGACAAAAGTCTTTTCAAAGAAGGCCTAAATAGTATTGCCAGGTACGGGGCAAAGGCTGCCCCCATTGCCACACCCTCACTAACTCAAAAGAGGCATTATCCAAACTTGTTGCAACCCTTCAAGACTTCGAAACTACGACCATAAAGAAAAAGCTTGACAAACTAGCCAGGGACCTCAAGTTTTACGACAAAAAGAAGACTTACCCCTACCTGTCTGACGACTACTTTTGACAGGACCCACAGGGAAGATTTACCAATCGAGGCTACAGAGGGGGCAGATCGAGAGCACGCTACACCACATTCTCTGATTCGTCTTACAGTTCGGGAGAAGATTCTGAACAAGCAGGCACCAGCAACTCTTACGGTTACCAAGACACATATCGCCCACAATACCAATCCAACTCTTTTTTAGAACAGGGATCATGTAGACCGCCCCGTGGACGAGGCAACAACTGGAACCGAGGGACTGGACGCGGCCAGCAAGGCCCCCTGATGCAGTGGGACAACGAAGGTGGGAGAGGCCGTGGGACGAAACAGGTCCGATTCCAACCGGAGGAACACGGCGAACGCTCGACAAGACGCAAGAACTACAGGTGGTAAAAACAACAGATACACCAATCATAAACTTGTCATCAAAAGAGCTTAACGCGGATGAACTTAGGATTTTGAGCAAAGGCTTATCATTTGTGCCAACTACTCCTCCAAATCGCTTCAATACACTTATGGAACTTTCCAAATTCTTCCGTAAGATAAGATTACGATTCTTTTTCAAGAACAGACCACCTCCTAAAAACACATCTGTAACCGGATTCAAGGCCCCTTCAAGATTTGTACCTCCATCCAATGCGATGAGCCACCGAATTCTGGCATACGAAAGCATCATTTCTGAAGAGGTTAATCAAATTTTGAGTGAGAAGACCTATGTAAAATACAACATCCAAAAGACCGAGAGAACAGCCCTTGATACTCTCAAATCAAATCACGATGTGGTAGTGAAGCCAGCCGATAAAGGCGGAGCGATCATAATCCAAGATACATCAAAATACAAGGAAGAGATCTGGCGTCAATTAAATGATGGGGCTAGTTACAAAAGACTAACATCAGACCCCACGAAAGACCTGGCTGCTGAAATCCAGAGGGTGACACAGGATGGTGTTCAACAAGGTTTCCTCACGGATCATGAATACCAGTACCTCAATTAAAGCCATCCCCGCATACCTACCATATACACATTACCCAAGGTCCACAAAGACCTACGCAATCCCCCAGGACGATCCATCGTTTCTGGGTGTGGATCCATTCTTGAGCCTCTATGCAGATATGTGGACTTCTTTTTAAAACCTCTAGCGGAAGCAACTCATACATACCTGAGAGATACGACACACACCATTACTCTGATAGATGGTAAACTCTTCAATCCCGATGAAGAACTATTAGTGACTTGCGACATTGTGTCGCTCTATACTAGCATCCCCCAGGATGAGGTCCTGATGGTGGCTACGGTAGCCTTGGATAGTCGCGAAGCCCCGGTACAGGTACCCACCTCATTCATAATCCTCCTATTGAAGATCGCCATGATGAGGAACTTTTTCATGTTCCAAAATGTCTTCTATCTAAAAACGAAGGGCGTGGCAATGGGGGCAGCCTTTGCCCCGGACCTGGCAATACTATTTATGGCCTTCTTTGAAAAGACTTTTGTCACCTGTGATCAGAACCCTTTTCGACACCGAATACACCTTTGGGTCCGCTATATAGATGACATGTTGGCAATCTGGAAGGGTAATGAGAATGAACTACAGGACTTCCATATTTGGCTAAATCAACGTTCACTGGACATCCAATTTACTATACAAAGCAGTAACAAAAAGATTGATTTTCGTGACATTTCCATAATAGCAGAGGAGGGTACACTATACACCAACCTTTTCCGAAAACCTGCGGAACGTAACTCGCTGTTACAGTACTCAAGCCACCACCCACGAAGCCTTCGTGACAACTTGCCTTTTGGCCAGTTCCTTCGTGTTCGAAGGAACTGTAGCAAAAAAGACGATTATATGTCACAATCGGACATCATGATGAGACGTCTAATAGAAAGAGGCTACCCCAAACGTCTGATCAAACGCTCGAGGAAGAGGGCGTGGTTCTGCCACTGCGAAACACTCTTGGAACCTTCCACACGACAACGTCAATCAGACGAACGCATGATCTGCGTAACCACTTTTTCAACGAAGAGCCATTTGATCAAGAAAGCAATAAATAAACATTGGGGTCTTATTGCAAACGATCTAGAAATCACAAATGCACCCATGCATGCTTTTAAAAAGGCGAGAAATGTAAAAGACTACGTAGTTTCTTCCTTTCTGGAATGCCCACCAGAACCAACCCTTGCCTCATGCTGGAACCAACCACCAATAACAGGACATTTTAAATGTGGGAACTGTAAAGCTTGTCCTTCAACCATACAATGCAAAGATTTTGTGTTCAAAAACCACAGACACACATATAAAAGTCACACCAACTGTAATACTAAGAATGTAATCTATGGTATAATTTGCCCATGCGACCTCATTTATGTAGGTCAGACCCAACAGCGTGTCAAAGCCTGTTTTCTATCTCACTGCAGTTGCATCAGATGCAAGGTATCTGGGGCACCCCTTGTTGAACACTGTGACAGACATAATCATTTGCCTGAATCCCTAAGATAGGTTGTCTTGGAACATGTAACAGTTGGTGCTAGGGGTGGGGATCTACCCAACATTCTGAATATCAGAGAGCTAAAGTGGATTCATATCTTTAATTCCATAGTCGATGGCCTAAATGAATCCGAGAATAGCTTTGCGCAACTAGCCAATCTTTGATCTCATTTCCAATACAAAATGATGAACCTTTGGCATTATTAGATTTGGCATGACACTGTCTCTTACTTCGTGACCATAATGGAAATCAAGTGTTTGAGTCTACACTATCCTACGAGATAAGTGCACTCTTATTTTTCTGAAATATACAATGACCTTAAGTACTTCCAATGATATTGAAAATTTACTGGTAGAGTTTACACTATCCTACGAGATAAGTGCACTCTGTTCACATGACTTGGTATGTTTTTATAACAGCTCAGATCTCAGGGAAGGCATATTAGAAATATAGTGCAATGGTTGTCCTCCACAATGTGTGTACTTAGCTTTAATAATCAACGTTTGTTTCCGTATAAACCATTCGACTGTTGCTCATTCCCAAGACATACCCTTTTATACTTTAACACTTCGTTGAGAAGTGTGATAATATAAATTATTTTGAACAACGATTATGGCTTTACCAAATACCATAATAAAATACCACAATAGTTATGTCCCTGTTAATCTAACTAGTCGCCACTCAATTGCGCTGTTTCGATCACTTGCAGAAGATAATCCGTAATATCGACTTACAAAGACACAACCAGTCTGTCTTCTAGTCCGATGCTTCGGTCACTCAGCCCTGCCTACCCTTAAATACAAACCAGGAAGTAACCGGTTTTGCTGTGGTCGGCGTCAACACGCTCTGCACCGTGAACCTTTTGGATTGAATTTGTGACGGTTGTACTCATCAAGGTAAACTAAGACAATATTTTCTTTACCCCCTGTCAAACTGCACATAGCGCAGCTCGAATGTGGTGCTTTAATCTAATTTTCGGTCGCCCGACTGTTTTACAGGAGGCAGCCGAACCCGTTTGAGGAACGTGAAGAAATGTCTGCTTATGAAGGTACACACCCGACACAGTCGGCCTTATCTCTCCCCCCTTTTTTGAAGTAAATATGACACGGATACTGACAATTGCCCCCCTTACATTTTGTAGGTTGATTATTCGTACTACTTCCTCTACAAAGCCTACTGCTGAAAAAACTCCTTTTGTGCTAAGATAATCAAGTAAATAATGTTGACTGGTAAGGTGTCTTTAATTTGAACCTCCTTTCTTTTGAATAAAACACGGCTTGGTTACTTGCCTCCCTTATATATGTATATATATTTTTTAGGCTGAACTTTTAAACCACCTCCTCTACAAAAAGCCTACTCCCCTTTTTTGTGAGGTAATCGAGTAATAAAGGTTGACTGGTAAGCTGTCTTTGACTTTTACTAATTTCAGACAATATATATAAGAATCTGTCCAAGTCAATTTGTTTCCGTTTTTTGTCGGATGTACCATGTTACAACGCATACCGTTACAACTACCTACTGTTACAACGCGACCATTACAACGCATACCATTACAACGCATAGCGCTTTGAGGTGCTGGATAGTGGTAAGTATAATTTACTATTCTAACTCCAGTCCCCGTGGACCCTAGGGAAGGTGTTGGATAGTAAATTATACTTATTCCCTATCCTAGAGCGCCCCCCAGCGCAATGCGTTGTAATGGTATGCGTTGTAAAAGTCGCGTTGTAATGGTAGTGCGGAGTAAAAAATGCATTGTAACAGGTGTATACCTTTTTTGTCATTCATATGCAGGCAATTTTTTGCTAGAATCTATCATGAACCCTATGGTAACAAATATCGAAGTACGATTTTTTGTCCTATATGAGAACAATCCACTCTCCATTGTTTTCTAATATAAGTATTTGTGGTAAGTTCACTGACCCAGACTATGTTCTTTGACAACCAGAACTTAAATGTAATAATTCCACGAATGATAATATCCAGTCTCCTCAATCAAGGTGACAGCATTCGACCAGTTTTTAAGAACCGACTAATGAACTCCTCCAGTCCGACCAACTGGAATTCTATAAAGTACAAGTGGTGAGGTTTCTGATAAAAAACTATTTGTGCTTATTAGATTCATAATGTAAACAAAACCTAATCGTAGATAATACCTTGTCTGATTAATTTAGGTGATCTCTCCACCACTTCTCAGAATTGACTACTGGACTGTTTTGAGAAGCTCATCATTTATCTGATGACTTATCAAATTTCCACCTCTCTCACCCCTTGCGATAGGTCAGCCTAAGTTTGGACTTTGTTGAATCTTTAGGAATAAGTATGTGCTTTAGGCACGACTTGACAACACGTTTTTAATTGATGAAATGTTCTCCATTTATCCACCCTCCTTGTAATTAATTGACAGGTTGGGTCTGTTCTAATTTGGTTCCTTAAATATTCCCTAGAAGGCGCCCACCCACAACCTTCTCCGTCCTGACGAAGACCCGACTTGTAAGGAACACTATTCTACAGCTATTCCGGGTCGAAACGTTGACCACGTTACCCTTGACCTACTGCGATACCAAACAAGACACTAACAGCTTTAACGGAGTCAGGCCTTTGTTCATGAGTAATATTTCAGGACTCATTTGAGCCTCGTATGTGGCCTTCTATCAATAAGGACCACTTGTACACAGTCTTGTGAATTAACGAATGATGACTTGTCACTGAATGACACAGATTACCCCTACCCTTTCCTTGACACTTCCCTCACTCAATCCCCCTCTTTCCCCTCCTGTTGTGTATGTGGGCACGTACATTTAAACCTGTGATTTCTATTACAAAATGTATTATGAGTTACAATCATTGAGAATGATGTTCATGCAAATCCGAATTAAATTCATTTGCATCCAATAGCTTTGCTTTCTGAGTTTATTGTATATCAATTGCAATTAAGTGTGACTTATTTGTTTTTGTCTTGGACCCCTTCCTTTCATACAATTAACTTACCCAGGTCCTATAGACTATATTGGGTTGAACCCTGTTCTTCTTTAACACAGTGAACACTAGACACCCCGCCCTGACTCTGTACGCCAAAAGCCTCCCCTTTTGTTCCGCTACCTTTTGCAGTACCTCCCCCTTGAACCTCCTAGGTATCATGAGTGCTACACCTGCGGTTTTGGAAGGGCAGGAAGAGAAGAGCTGCGTGGGGAACTTTGGGGTCCGCAGCCTGTGACAGTCTTTAGCTAGAAGATGAGTCTCCTGTAGAAGACATATGTCTGCCTGTGAGTCTTCCAGGAAGGACAGTACAGCCTTCCGTTTAACCGGATTGTTCAGCCCCTTCACATTCAGGGTAACAATCTTAAGGGCCATCAGTGAGGGGAATACCAGCATTGCTCAACAGGGCGGGCACGGTCCGCCGGACTAAACTCAAAGACATCAGATCGCGGCCACAGCACACAGTGATAGTAAACCACATCATAGCACAGTACAGTCCCCGGGCCCCCAATCCCCCAACTGTGAGGACCCCCTCCCTGGAACCCAAAGCTCCCCCCTCTCCCCCGCCGCCCAGTGAACGCCCCAAACTCACCCAATCAACTCCCTCGCCCACCCCCTCACCCCCAACCATGCAGAGTACTTTATTGTCCCAGTCTGGTCCTCAACGGACAAGGCCGTGGAAAGTTGTTCAAGTGGACGTCCAGCCACCACCTCCAGCGCCCCCGCCACCCCTCACCCCCAGAACCCCCACACCTGCTATGAAGATAGGCCACTGCAGTCTCCCCCTTCAGGCCGTCAAGGCCACATCACCATTCGCCGTAGTCCTGGAAGCCTCCTGTATGGCGCTGGACATTTCTGCCCGGATTGTAGGCGAGTCGGGTCTCGTGGGTGGCGGGGATCGTCGTTCCCCGACTAGCTGCCAGCCATCTCACATGCTCCGCCTGCGACGAGGCGCTGGAGTGTCCATGTCCGATGCAGTGATTCCCAGCACTCCGCAGACATCCTGGAGGGACCGGAGCTGGTGCAGAGCCCCATTACAGCGAAAGATGAGGCGGAAGGGATGCCCCCAAGAATACTGTGTGCCATGTTCCCTCAAAAAGTCTGTAGCAATTTTAAAGGCCTTCCGTTTCTGCAGTGTTATTGCGGACAGATCCTGGTATAGAACCACTGGGTGATCTCTGAAACATAGAGGCTGTTGTCTTCGGGCCTCACGAAGAATCCGCTCCTTCAGGGGGAAATCCGGCAAGAAAGCCAAAATGTCCAGAGGAGGCGCTGAGGCCCTGCGGGCCGACCAACTCTATGTGCCCTGTTGATCCAAATTGGGAAGTCTTCAGATTCTCCCAGAATATCACGAAACAGGGCTCCTAAGTTGGCGGCCGCGTCCACACCCTCCTCGCTGGATGGAACGCCTCGGACCCGTATGTTGTTACGTCTAGACCTGTTTTCAAGGTCCTCAGCATGGGCCTGTAGGTCAATCTGCTGGTCTCTCAGCCTCAGGACCTCCTGTTGCAATTGAGTGATTTCCTCATCCCTAGAGTGGCCAGCCGCCTCCACCGTGTTCACTCGTTCTCCCAAGGAGTCAACTTCTCTCCGAACTTCCCGGACCTCCCCGGCCACCTCTTGTTTCAGGGTTTGAAAGTCCTCTCTCAAAGAGCTGAACAGTGACTCCAGGAAAGATCTAGTTACTGGGGGTTCCCCGCCTTCCGCGCCCCGAGAACTAGTCGGGGGGCTCGGGGCTGGCTGGTTCCTGTCCTGCCTCGGGGCACCTCTACCCAGCATGTCCGGCAAGGTCCGGTCACCCTTCTTCGACCATCTGGCATTCGACATCGCGGAGGGAGGGGATCACCAAAGCCCACGTGCCGTGGCGAGGAGGGAATACAGGCACGGGCAGCAGTGTGGCAGGAGATGGCAATCCACACCGCTCGCGGAGTCTTCGAGCTCTAAAGCGCCGATGCAGACCTAATCCCAGCAAGGTCCCTCCAATCGCCTTGAGCGAGGGCCGCTCCAAGAGGCCGATGCGATCGTTCCGCTCCCGTCCAAGATGGCCCTCCGCGACGGCCTGGGGAACCAGCGCCGGTGTGGCGCAGCCTCGCCTCCCGGGCTATATATGTGCCGTTCCGCTCTGCCCAAGTTTGAAGTCAAGGTCTGCCGGTACAAAGAGAGCACTACTGGACAGTCCTCCCAGTGATCACCTCAGAACCCCACAACCAGCGGTTCCGTCTAGGCCCGCTCTCGGGGATAACAGCACTCATCCCCCGCTGGTCCACTCGATTATCACACGGCTGGAGGCCGGTCGTGCAAGTCGTTCCGCAGTTGGGACCGGAGAGGGGCTAGGTCCCGCGGGCCGCGAAGGCGACCGTGAGTGCTTGAGGAGCTGGAAGCACCCGGCAGTGGCGAAGGGCGGGGCTCAGGGCCGGGCCATGCGGCGCAGGCCTCGTGGCCTACCTGATCCCCGGGCTTGCGTAGCTGCTTCCTGTCGGATCCGCCTCTTCACTCTCCGCTAATGCGCCTCCGCTCCGCCGAAGAAGGTCGTTTCAGGCCACGGCAGGGTCGTAGCGACGGAGCACCCGCAAGCAACTTGTCTACTCCGTGCTACTGGCCTCCCTCGCTGGATAACCGACGGCCCGTGATCGAGGGGCCTCCGGTCCTTTCGGCGGTTCCTCGGGCGGCCTGCGCCGCAGGCCGGCTCCCAAGCGGCCCTCCGCTGCCTCTGCAAGGAGATTGAGGCCTGCGGACTGCTCCACACCACCACGGGGTGCTCTGGGTGCGTTTTCCGCTCGATCTGGGGGAGATCAGCGGTGGAAAACGGTGCAGGGTTTCCAGGGGCTTGGGAGCTCACGGCAAGAGCGTCCTCTCAACCCGCCATCTTAGCCACACCCCCAGGCCCATGTTTACAACATGGGACAGACCGCCTGAAGCCAAGCAACTCATCCCGGGAATATACGTGTAACGACGGCATTGCCTGGAGAAGACACCGACAAGCAGAATACCGCTACGCCTAACGCCTAATGCCACACCTAACGCCTAATGCCCAAAAGTTGTTGCGGTGTGCCTGTCACTGAGAACTACTTAGAAAAACCACACTGGATGAATGATAACATGTCTTGTGCCACTCACACAATGCTTAAAGACGGTATGCCTATCACCGGAAAATGCCAAAGCCACAGGACAATAGGTAAAATTGTTTCAACCAAACAAGCATGCCTATCGCTGTTGGCTGTATGAATTAAAGAGAACTAGCTCTGGAGTAGGTGCTCCTACGTATGTTTGTATTGGAGAAAAAACGCATTATGTTGTTAGGAAGAAAAAAGACTATGGGGCATATTACCAACAACTAGCGATAATTTTTGTCTCTAACTTGTTTAGAGACAAAAATTATCGCCGCACATCAGCGATTTTTATCGCAGATAAACCTTGCTATTAACAAGGTTTATCGCAAATGCGATAAAAAACGGCCGAAATGCATGAATATCGCTGAAAAGTCAGCGATATTCATGCATTATCGAGCAAATGCTCTTAGCCATGTTATCCACCTCCCATTGGATAACATGGCTAAGAACTGCTCAGGGCAGGTGTTAGCTTTTGGAGATATTCCCGCTTAGCGCGAATATCTCCAAAAGTTGGTAATAGGAGATAGCGATGTTAGCGACTGTTTTCAGTCTCTAACATCTTGGCACGCCCACTTTGCATCTCATTAGTGATAAATATCACTGACATGCAAAGTGGGGCCCAAGATGGTCGCTATCTCCTACTAGCTGTCGCTAACTGGTGTTAGCGACAGCTTGGTAATAGGGAGATAATTTTATCTCCGCTTTCTTGGCTTTTAAAGCCAAAAAAGCGTGGTCATTAATGTAAATAAGAGCTGACATACTGGTCTCACACTACAATAATAACCCTGACAGAAATTAGTAGAATTATTTTCCACATATTATATTTGCATTACCACCATTAGTTAGCATGGGAAACAACCTTTACAACGCAACTTTTACAACGCACTACCATTACAACAAAACTTTTACAACACAACATCATTACACCGCATGCCATTATAACGCAACCATTACAACGCATGACACTACAACGCATGTCATTACAACGCAGTAATTACAACGCATACCATTACAACGCATACCATCACAACCCATAGTACCCTTGCACTATCCAACACTTACCCTACTGTTGCACCCCCTGGAGTTAGAATAGTAATTTTTACCCCTACACTATCCAACACTTACCCTACTGTTGCACCCCCTGGAGTTAGAATAATAATTTTTACCCCTACACTATCCAACACTTACCCTAGTGTTGCACCCCCCTAGAGTTATAATAATAATTTTTACCCCTACACTATCCAATACTTAACATAAATGCAATGTAATGGTATGCGTTGTAATGGTATGCATTGTAAAGGTAGCATGCGTTGTAATGGAATGCGTTGTAAAGGTGGTTTTTAAAAATTCGTTGTAATGGCATGCGTTGTAAATGGGATCCGTTGTAATGGATGTTGTGTTGTAAAAAATGCGCTGTAAAGGTATGCGTTGCAAAAGTATGCGTTGTAACGTCATACATTCGTTAGCATATCAATCAGATTTATAAGCACTTGTTTTAGGAATAGGTGGTATTACCTGATGTAATTGTCATTCATCCTGCTGACCTGAGAGGGTTAAAGACTGAGACCACGTCAGGCAGAAATAAAACAATACTTGCAATTGAATAAAATCATTCTCTTCCCTTCACCCACTTCTGCCAGGGATCAAACACTGCTTACAGGTAAATGTAAATATCCTCTCACCTTCACCCAAAACTGCTCAAACATAATCTATTTCTTTCCTAGGGGGATCAGTTTTGATTCTTTTCTTCTGGCAGTATAATCCCATTCACTCCAATACCTCCTAGTTATGCTCCATACAAAATTATAAACATATGTAGCATATGTTTCCTACATAGTCATGCATATCCATTCATATAAATACTTAAAATGAAGTATGTATATTGTGGATACTGACAATTATTGTGACTTCATATTCTCTTTCCTTATCCAAAGGGATTGATATTCAGGGTGAAGGGCATATATGGAAATCAGGGCTAAACTAAGTATCATATCCTGGGGCCACAAGGAGCATGTGCACCCACTCTCTGTGCCCCTGGACACTTTAGTATTACAGAAGGGGCTGCAAGTGCTTCTGAGGGCCCTTCTGTAAATGAATTGCCTCAGTGCGCATATAACACAGTAGCAATCCTAAGGAGTTGTTCCTTTATTTGTATGGCGGCATAGACCCATGCAAAAGAAGCAAATACTTTTCCTGTGCCATATTCTGAATGCGGACAGTGAGGCTAATTGGCTGCGAGGAGGTAGACTGATGGTACACAAGAAAGAGGTGACACACAGTTAGTTTGCCCTATCAGAGCACCATCTGAAAGGTGGTAAAGAAGGATACATAGAACCGCCAGACGTTCTTCTGTAAGCAGTGCGGTTAGTAGATTATAGAAATACTGTGCCTGGAATTGTAGGAAAAGGCCCTCTTTTGCTTCTTTTTGTGTGGCCACCTCCACTTTTTGGTAGGTTTTGCTACTTTCTTTTGGACTCTGCACACCTGGTCACTGCTGTCTATTGCCCAGTGTACGTGCTTTTACCTCCAAAAACATGGTGAATTGCAATACACCTAATTAGAATAGTTAACTTAATCTATAAGTCCCTAGTATTATATGGGTCTGTAAGTTAAATGCCACTAGTGAACTGCACTACGTTGTGCCACACTAAAGTTACTTTAGAAAACATGACTACAGTCATGCCATTAGTAACTTGGCTAAGTAGGTTTAAACTACAAATTCTATTCTATAATGCTATTTCCACCTAGGAACCAGATGGAAAGCTCCTTATTGGACTTTGTAAAATATTTATTCCAAATCCAATTAATTTGTAACAAATATTTCACTAAAGGTACTTTCAAAAAGTCAACTTTACTCTATCGAAAGTCTCTAGAAGCCCATTTGCCTAATCTTCCAACTGTCATCCATGAGCAAAATAGCTGATTGATTATGTATGAATTCACTCCTGGAGCTGAAATAAAGGGCTTGGGTGTGGAAGAAGGTGTCCTGTTCCTCTGATAGGATGATATTTTCAGCAGTGACCATGCACTGTCTGTCATAATCACATGTAACTCACACCTGGGCACGTCTCCGCTATTGTTTTGCTAACTAGCCAAGCAACAATCTCAGTGGTAGAGGGTCTTCCCCAAAACTATTTTTGAGTGACTGCAGAGGGGAGGTTCAATCAATCAATCATAGCATTTCTAAAGCGCACTACTTACCCGTGAGTGTCTCAAGGCGCTGGGGGATGGGGAATTCTGCTACTGCTCGAAAAGCCAGGTCTTGAGGAGTCTTCTGAAGGTCGGCAGGTCTTGGGTCTGCCGTAGGTGGGTGGGGAGGGTGTTCCAGGTTTTGGCAGCAAGTTGGGAGAATGATCTGCCACCGGCGGTCGCTCTTTGGATACGGGGGACTGTGGCAAGGGTGAGGTCGTCGAAGTGAAGCTGCCACGTGGGGGTGTAGAAGCTGAGTCATCTGTTGAGGTACGCTGGTCCAGTGTTGTGGAGTGCCTTATGTGCGTGGGTTAGGAACGTGAAGGTTATCCTTTAGTTGACGTGGAGCCAGTGCAGGTCTTTCAGGTGGGATGTGATGTGGCTATGGCAGTGGATGTCGAGGATCAAGCATGTAGAGGCATTCTGGATGCGTTGAAGCGGTTTCATGAGTTTGGCCGAGGCTCCTGCGTAGAGGATGTTTCCGTAGTCCAACCTGCTGCTGACGAGGGCCTGGGTGACTGTTCCTCTCGTTTCAGTGGGGATCCACTTGTAGATCTTGCGGAGCATGCGGAGGGTATTGAAGCAGGAGGAAGAGACTGCGTTGACCTGCTTAGTCATGGAGAGGGTGGAGTCGAGGATGACCCCTAGGTTGGGTGAGTGTCCGGTGGGTGTTAGAGCTGTTTCAAGTGCGGTCAGCCACCAAGAGTCAACCGAGGCCTAGAGGGTCGATCTGAGGATAAGGACCTCTGTGGTCAGCTTCAGCCGGCAGGCTCATCCATTCGGCGACGCCCTTCATTCCTTCGTGGAGGTTGGTTTTGGGAGTGTGGGGGTCCTTGGTGAGGGAGAGGATCAGCTGGGTGTCATCAGTGTAGCAGATGATGTTGAGGTCGTTCAGTTGGGCAACGTGGGCGAGCGGTGCCATGTAGATGTGAAATAGCGTTGGGCTGAGCCCTGGGGTATGCTGCAGATGATCTTGGTGGCTTCGGAGCGGAAGAGGGAGAGGCGGAAGCTCTGTGTTCTGCCGAAGAGAAAGGAGGTGGTCCAGTCCAGGGCCTTTTCTAGGATCCTGGTGTTGTGGAGGCGTGTACATAGTGTGCGGTGGCAGACCATGTCGAAGGCGATTCACAGGTCCAGGAGGATGAGGGCCGCGGTTTCTCCGTTGTCTGGCAGGGTCCTGATGTCATCAGTGGTGGAAATTAGGGTGGTATCGGTGCTGTGGTTGCGGCGGAACCCGAACTGGGACAGGTCCAGGATGCTGTTTTCATCGAGGTAGTGGGTCAGTTTTTTGTTGACAGCCTTCTCGATGACCTTCGCCGGGAAAGGCAGCAGGGAGATGGGCCGGAAGTTCTTGAGATCTTTGGGGTCCACTTGGGTTTCCTGAGTAGGGCATTGATCTCGGCGTGCTTCCAGCTCTCAGGGAAGGTAGGTGTTTCACAGGAAATGTTGATGGCCTTCCGGAGATGGGGTGCGATGGCGGTGCCGGCTTTGTTGAAGATGGGGTGCGGGCAAGGGTTTGAAGGAGAACTGGAGTGGACGGTGTTCATGGTCTTGATGGTTTCGTCATCGTTTATGTTGGTCCAGGAGAGTAGGCGGTTGGTGGAGATGGAGGCCATGGGGGCGGAGGTCTCAGTGGTTGTCGTGGCGGTCTTGACATTGAAGCTGTCGTGGATGTCTGCGATCTTGCGATGGAAGGAGGAGGCCAGCGATTCGCACAGGTCTTGCGAAGGTGGGATGTTGTTGGTTTTGGAGATGGGGTTGGAGAGTTCTTTCACGATGTTGAAGAGCTCTTTGCTGTTGTGTGCGTTTTGTCTAGGAGGTCTTTGAAGGAGGCCCTTTTGGCGGATCTGATGAGGTGATGGTGTCTGCTTGTGGCATCCTTGTGGGCTGCGTAGCTGTCCAGTGTTCATTCACGGTGCCAGTTCTTCTCTAGCTTTCGGCAGGTTTGCTTGGAAGCCTGGAGATCTTCAGTGAACCAGCTGGCTTTCTTGCTGGTGTGGCTGTTGGAGGGTATCTTGAGCGGAGCAAGGGTGTTGGCGCAGTCGTCGATCCACTGTCTGAGGTTGCGGGCGGCGGAGTTGGGGTCGGTGAGGACAGCGGGTGGGCTCTGGGCGATGGTGGTTAGCTGGTCCTCAGTGATTTTGCTCCATCAACAGCGAGGCATCTGTTGGATGCGGTGGAGCGTGATGGGTATCTGAAAGGTGAAGTGGATGCAGCGATGGTCCTGTGTAGTTCGTTGGTGTTGTTGAATGCGATGTGGGGGCTTGCAGAGAAGATGGGGTCAAGTGTGTGGCCGGCGGAGTGGGTGGGTGTAGTGACGTGTTATCTGAGTCTGATTTTGGCAGGTTGTCGATCAGGGTGGTGGAGTTGGTGTCGTTGTTGTTCTTGAGTTGGAAGTTCAGGCCCCAGAGGAGAATGTAGTCCATGGAGGTGAGGGCGTGTGTGCTGACGAAGTCGGCGATGGAGTCGCTGAACTGTGGTCGGGGTCCGGGTGGTCTGTAGACCAGGGCTCCTCTGAGAGTGGTGTTGGGGTCGGTGTGGATCTGGAAGTGCAGGAGTTTGGTGGTGCTGAGGGTGTCGTCGGTGTTGGTTGAGACTTTGAGAGTGTTCCTGTGGACAATGGTGGTTCCTCCACCTACTCCATTGGAGCGGCCCTGCAGGTGATCTTGTAGCCTTCCGGGATGGCTATGGCGATATCGGGTGCCGAGGAGGGGTTTAACCAGGTCTCAGTCAGAAAGGCGGCGTCTGGGGAGGTTGAGTCGAGTAGGTCCCAGAGTGCAACGGCATGTTTGCGGGCAGAGCAGGTGTTGAGAAGAATGTATCTGAGGTGGTTAGGTTCTTTTCCTGGTCAGTCCGTTGGCGGGCCGGATGCTGGTGAAGTTGCAGCTCCGGCAGGAGAAGGTTCCTAAGGTGCGCTTCGGGTCGGCCAGGCAGCAGGTGCGTGATCATCCGGCGTTGAGTGCGTGGAGGGTGCTGATGTCGTAGTGGAGACGGGCGTTGTGGCGTTTGCGGGGGCCAGGGGTTCTGGCGCTGGGCGCCGTTCAGGCGTGGATGGGCGCAGACAGGCTTCACAGCCGCCATATAAGGGGAGGTGGGAGGGAGGAGCAGCTGGGAAGGGGGAGCGGGGAGGCGAATGGGCGAGCAGGGGGGTGGGCCGCAGGGGATGCAGTAGCGGGAAAAACCAAGGGTAGAGCGGACGGGGGATACAGAGGCAAAACAAGGGCACAGTAATGGGGAAATAGTACAAAAACTGCAAAAAAAGACAAAAACGAGGTGAGAAAACAGCAAAACAAAACAAAGGCAGGCAGCACAGCCTGGCAGGGCTAGCGAGGGAAAAAGGGGCAGAGCGAGTTCAGGAGCTTACGGCCAAGGGCAGCCTCGAACCAACAGGAGGCGGCAGCAGCGGGCAGTGACACACATGTGGTGCTGTGTGGCGTGGGGAGCGACCTACCTGAGGACAGGGTCAAGGGTTGCAGGTTGTTCATTCCCCTGCCACACCTTAAGCTCTGTACAAGGGAGGAACGTTTCTGCTATTTTGTTTTTAAGTAAGAAGTGCCACTGTGATATAACTGCTGTTGTGATTGTGAGGACAACCCTAAGAGCTGGACCTACTGACACCTGTACTCAGGACCAAGAAGTGGACTCCAAGGGTCAGTTGGATGACTGTGTATCAGCTACAAGGACACACATGCTGAAACCTACTTTCCTGACAGATCCCAGTAGACCAATCACAACGGGGCCTGCCCTGGATCCTGTTGGTAAATTTTGTGGAGTGAGTCATGAGCCTCAAATGCTGTTCCTGAGGTCATGGAAAACTTGGCTAGTGTCAGAGTGTAATCCTCTTTGCTAACCCTAGAATCGGGGACTGGGAGACTTTTTCAAGGTTTTTGCTGATAGAAGACTGGGTCAAACCTTTTAAGGCAATCCAACAATGGTGCATTGCTGGTAGGCCAACGTTTCAGAATGTTCCTGCTTGTAGATTTTCTGCAGCAGGAAACCATTTTAACTGGACAAGTTCAGTCCTTGTGGAGCATTGTTCGGTACAGCTTGCAGTCTTGTCCAGCTGGAGGAATATGAGCACCAAAAAGGGACTTAATATTAGAAGACACCTTCACCAGGAGAAGGCACCAGAGGTATGCAGTGAGTGAGGGACCTTTCTTGGGTGCATATTTTGAGCTTTTTCGCCATATATTAACAGCTTCAAGCCTTGTAGAACGCATCTTGGCAACCGCTTGCTCGTCCATTTCATGGTCACTGTATTCGATCTGCACTCCATCCACGTCAGCCATAAAACTTACCCATGTTCCAATCTAGTGAGACCAGTTGCCTGCGGTTGGCATTTCGCATTTCCTGTTTTATCTAAAACTCAAAAAATTCATATCTCCAGTCCCCTTATTGGATGTTTATCATTTTAGTGTCCATTTTGTTCATTCAGATGTTCTCTATGACTATACATTAGTATGGGAATTTTATTCAGTAATGTATAACTGATGAATTTCAGTGTTATTTTTTGTTTCACTAACCCATGTATTCAGTAAAACACATTTAATCACTCACTCATACATTCAGTCATGTACCTACTAAATCCTTCATCCAGACACTTATACATCCACTCATTTTTCAATATGTAAAACTTATTTAAACTTTATAGAAACACACAGTCACTGGATGATGTCATCAGTGATGTCATTTGAGATGTCATCAGTGATGTCATCAGTGATGTCACTGACCATGTCATGAATGATGTAATATGTGACATCGTCAGCAGTGGATTGCGGGTGCGCGAAATATAGTTAGTACAACTAACTATATAGGAGCAATTTCAATGGTTTTTTAAATGCTAATTCCTAACAATATATATGACCTGAAACCTATGGTTTTTTCAGTTAATTTGCAAGGTTTTTTAAATGCTAATACCTAACTATATATGACCTGAAACCTATGGTTTTTTCAGTTAATTTGCAAGGTTTTTTAAATGCTAATACCTAACTATGTAAGGCTTAAAACCTATGGTTTTTTTAGTGAATATATATATTTAATATAATATATATATAATTTTTATTTTCAAGTTTTTTTTATATGATTACAGGGTCCACGCTCCGTGAACGCTCTGAGCTCTTACCCCAACAAATTTTTTTAAGTTTATAAAACATAATATCTACGTTTTTAAAGGTAGACAATATCTGCTTTAATGTAGAAAATATTTTTTTTAAACTTTTAACAACAGTATATTTCTTTTTGAAGTAGTAACAAATCACGCGAGGGTAGGTCACACGTGCACGCAACGTAAGAGCTCCGTCCGCGCACCGTGAAAGCTTCGAGCTCTTACCCCCGAAAGTTTTATAAACTTTAAATCGTTATATCTACATATTCATTGCACAATATAAAGGTACACATCATCTGGGATAATAAAGAACATGTTAATTTAAACTTTTAAAGACCATGTATAACTTTATTTAAGCAGTTATACATCTCGCGAGGGTGCGTCCTACGTAAACGCATCGTAAGATTACGTTAGCGCTCCGTAAAGAGAGCGTAAACGCAACATAAGGTTACGTAAGCACTCCGTAAACGCAACGTAAGCGCTCCGTAAGCTTACGTCCAACCATGTGACCTTAAACCAAAAGATTTAATTGGTTTATAATACTTCCTACTCCAATTGTTGAAAAACCCCTCCCATGTTCATCATTCTTCTTTGGCTTTCAAAGAAGCAACACCTTTTTTCTACAGCTCCTAGCTACAGAAAAATACTTAAAAATGGCTGAACATCCAGAGTCTGACCATTCTTCTAATGAAGACTTTGTTGAAGAGGATCCTCACCCAAGTAAGAAGGAGTCCATAGTCTGGAAGTTTTTCTGGTTTCCAGAACATCAGAAGAAAGTAAATGCACCACTGGTCATCTGCAAGATACGTGACACAGTGTTATCTAGAGGAAATCCTAATAAGAAATATTCATTCAGAACCCACAGCATGGAACGCCATGTAAAAAATATACATCCCAACAATTGGAGTAGAGCTGTGGTGCAAAGATCTCAGGAGCAGGACTCTTCTCCTAATACATCTACAGCAAGAACCGTAGTACCACCAATGCAATCTTCAATGGTGGCGAACATTCAGCCAGAACTGAAAAATTTAATGATGCAATGCATACATTGCAATAAATTAGTAGCCTTCGGACAACAGTCCATTGTAATTTTGCAGAAGAACAGGAACCACAGATGCAACAATTGTTTTGTGTAAAAAGTTCATTCTTCTACTTCATCTTCAGAAGAGTTTGTTCCTGAAACCCCTAGAACACAGAGAGAGTCCATAGTACGGAAATTAAAAAAAAAAACAGAAAGAGAGAAAAAGGTAAATGCGCCTTTTGTCACATGTAAAATCTGTCACACAGTACTTTCAAGAGGGAATCCACAGAAACAGTACAGCTTTGGAACTTATAGCATGGAATGCCATGTCCGTACTATACACCCAAACAATTGGAGTAAAGCTGTAATAAAAAGATCATCAGAGGAGCAGGGCTCTGCTCCCAGCACTTCTTCTAAAGCAACAGCACCACCAATGCAAGCATCAATGGTTGCAAATATCCAACCTGAACTTAAGAATTTCATGATGCAATGCATTCGTTGCCAGAAACTAATAACCTTTGCACAAGAGTCCATTCAAGTTATCCTGCAAAAAAAGAGGAAGCACAGGTGCATTACCAGGAACATTTTTTCTTTTCTCTGAAGATTGTCTTCTGGATGAATCTTCTAATTCAGTCCTCTTGATTGATAACGTTTGCTTATAAACTCTTTGTTTGTGATTCTTGGTAGGCATAATCTATTATGAATTTGTAGATATTTACAATCTGTTGAAAAGAAAAATATGACATATTATAGACCACTACTAACATAGCACATAGCAATTACATTAACTAAACAATATAAACACTAGTTCACATCTCTCTTTGTGTGTCTCATATCACTCTCTGCCTGCACCATCTCCCTCTTTGTATGCCTCATCTCACTCTCTCCTTCCACCATCTCTCTGTTTGTATGTGTGTGTCATCTCAATCTCTGCCTACACCATCTGTCTGTTTGTGTGTGTGTCTTATCTCACTCTCTGTGTCTAAAACGATTTACCATTCTAAATGTTTTTTGGTTGAAATGTCTGCCTTTAAGTTTTTTGACAAGGAACACACTGAGTGTGTATGTGAATTAAGGAATTATATTTTCATCTTTTTCCATAATATTAGCTGTGTGCACACAGTTTGTATCTTTTAGCTTACAGGATACACTTCTTTTTAAAGTGTTTCTCATGCTTGGATTCAATGCTGGTACAGAGATAGTGCTAACAGTTTAATTTGGCTTGTAAATATGCTCCTTTTTTACAAGCGCCTTGCGCAACCTTTAACATGGGTGCAAGCATTGAATATATGGAGAGGGATAGGAATAGCAGATAGAAAACAATATGAAATGGTGTGGGAGATGCCTAAATAATTTCACTAATGGCATCAATTTTTCCTATTAAGTACCCCTCCCCCTAGACCAAATCCCACTACCTCTGCTAAACGACTTTCCAGGCCTTTTCATCTGCTCTCTAATGACATGCTACTACAGGCCATGTCATGTTCACCCTGCACCTTGTCAGGTAATGTGGAAATCGATCTAGCTCATTACACTGACTGGCTCACGACTATACTGGCGGACCTCGTGCCTGAGAAAGCCGCTAAACCCGGAAACAAACGTCCTTCTGCTCCTTGGTTCACATCTCAGCTTAGAGAAGCCCGTCAAAACTGCAAGAGAGCAGAAAGAGCCTGGAGGAAAGACTACAATCCTCTGGAGAAGAAAAATTTAAAAACTTAACTAGATCCTACCACAAGATGATTTGGAGTGGAAAAAAATCCTATCTTGAACGTCGGATAGACGAATCTGTAAACTCCTGTAAGGAACTCTTTAAAATTGTCAAGGATTTTACTTCTCCGTCCCTAGGCATCTCTGCTCAGTCTCACTCAGAACCTTGGCTGACTGAACTGGCACACTATTTTGTAGATAAAATAACATCTATTCAAGCCTCTCTTGCTATTAACTCAAAACAGCCTCAGGATGCTGCTCTTGGTGCCCTCTCCTCTTCACAACCCACCCTCTGGGAATTCCCGCAGCTGAGCCTTGCTGCCTCATTAGACCATCTGACAAGCTTGAAGTCGGGCTCTCCTCTAGATCCTTGCCCGGTCTCTTGCCTTAACAAAATAGCCCCTGTGCTAAATGGCCCCATCAATTCCATTCTTAATTCTTCACTGTCTTCTGGCGTAGTCCCCCAGGCTTGGAAGAGTGCTCTCATCCTTCCACTCATAAAAAAACAGCTTTGGATCCCATCATACATGCCAACTACAGGCCTATTTCTCTCCTCCCCGCTCTGGCAAAGGTGGCGGAAAGACATGTGCACAGATCTATCTCTGACTTCATCGAGAATAACAATCTGTTGCACACCACTCAATCTGGGTTTCGTGCGAATTACAGCACAGAGACCGCGCTACTTGAAGTCACCACTGCCATCAGAGAGGTCTTGGATACTGGAGGAAAGGCCATGTTGGTCATGTTGGACCTGTCGGCGGCGTTCGACACCGTTCCCCATGATACCCTCCTAACTCGACTCTGGGATTGTGGTCTCCGGGGGACGGTGTGGAACTAGCTCAAATCATTTCTAGCTAGCCATCGACAAACGATGTGGGCGCCACCTCACTCCGCAGCTATGGCAACTCTGGAAGTGGGGGTCCCTCAGGGGTCTATTCTTAGCCCCCTGCTCTTTAACATCTTTCTGGCCCCCCTTGCAGAGGTTGCGGAGTCGTTCGGCGCTCAGATCGTGTCTTACGCTGACGACACCCAGCTCTTGTTCACACACGACAAGAATGAGGTGTTCGATGGGATCCGCATTATAGGCTGCCTAGAAGCAGTCTTTGATTGGTTCAAAGACACGGCTTAAAATGCAACTCCGATAAATCGGAGCTGCTTTTTTTTGGATGTGTCTCTGAACCAAACTGGAAAAGTTGGTGGCCACAAGACCTGTTTCCACCGGTTAATGCAAGTACCAAGGCTAAAAATCTAGGTATCATTGTTGACAATGAGTTAACCTTTGGGCCTCAAATATCCTGTCTTTCGGGGAAATGTTTCAGGATCCTGCGGATGCTCAGGAAATTCTTCCCTTTGATTTCTATGAACCATCGAAGGGTCATTGTCCAAGCACTTGTCGGGTCGCGCTTGGACTATGCAAATGCCCTCTATCTAGGACTCCCTAAATATCTCGTGAGGAGACTTCAAGTAGTCCAAAATTCAGCTACCAGGGCTATTTATGGACTCCCTAGACGAGCTAGTGCTTCTGACTTGTTGAAGGAACTGCACTGGCTTCCTATAGCCAAGAGGGCTCTCTTTAAAAGCCTGACGCTGACCTACAAGGCCCTTCATGACTCAGGCCCTAGGTACATTAGGAAGCGCCTTGCTCTTTACAAGCCGAGCAGAACTTTGCGATCTGCCTCCTTGTCTAAAATGGTTGTTCCGTCCATCAAGCGAACCAGACAGGGGGGGGCGCTCTTTTCATTACCTGGCCCCGCGCGCCTGGAATGAGCTTCCCATTTCTCTCAGACAGGCCCCTAGTCTAATGTCTTTCAGAAAGGCATTAAAAACCTGGCTGTTTACCAGTTAACTTCGCTGTTCCTCTTATTCTGCAGTTATGTTTCCTCTTCCTAAAGGACCTCTTCGCTAAAGCGCCGGGACACTCCTACTGGAGTAGCTGTTGCGCTATAGAAGAACCCAAATAACATAACATAACAATTGAGATGGAATAGAAGATAAAAAGAGGCATATTTACAAGCCCCTTGCACAATGTTTAACATGGGTACAAGCAGTAAATGCATGCAGAGTGATAAAATTGGCACACAAACAAGAATATGAAATGCTGTGAGAGATTCGTAAAGGATTTTACTAATGGCATAAATTGAGATACAAAATATAAAAAAGAGAGGCATATTTACAAGCCCCTTGCGCAATGTTTGACATGGGTGCAAGCAGAAATGACCGAGCACTCACGGTGCGCGGACCTATTGGATTTAAAAAAAAATAATAGAACTCAATAGAAATGGGCATCGTCTCCTCTGTAGATACCTTGTATGTTGTAATGCAAGTTATTGTGGTATATTGAATCCATACTGTAGTCTTTCAGGAAAGCAGAAACAGATTTGTTCACATGATTCCTTCCTTTCTGAATGTGTGGTCAGAATTGACGTAGGGAGTCATGAGTTCCTACTCTGGTGAAACACACTTGCTGTTCTATATACTTACTTATGTTGTAAAGTAATGCATCAGAGACAGTCAGTGAGAGAAAGGATGCAAGACATGAAGATCACAAAATTGTATCACTTTGCTACTACCTCATAAATTACATTTAAATAAGTAAAATTTTCAAAACAATTTTTCTTTACTAAATTAAAATTTATTTTTCACAATTTTCATAATCTAAAATAACTTGTAGCATTTCTTCATCAGGAATTTCATCCGTCAAAGTGTCTGAAAATGATTAGTCAAACTCAACAATGTCTACACATTCCATTAATTCCATATCTAGTGTTTCATCAAAAAAATCTGCCACGGTATCTCCTTCATGTCCTTCATGATTTGTTTCATCTATAGGATCAATAAACACCACAGAACAAGTTGCCAATAAACTTTGCTGTTATTTCAAAGAAGATGTTGGTAGGCTCCTCATTTTCATTCATCATTTTATGTTAGTGTACTAGTAAAAGAAAGAGAAACAGCGCTTAGTACATGATCATCCTCAATAACAGTCACAAAAATGTCTATAACGATGTCAAATGACTCTTCATTTTCAGCCATGATTGATGTTAATGTACTATTAAAAGAAACATAAGACAGTGAGATGGTGCAGGGGAAGAGTGAGATAGGGCAGAGAAAAACTATTAAATTCTATTAGAAGAGTCACTACTGTGTAAATCTCACATCAGAAATTGAACACCAAAATTTCCTCACAAAACTACCTCAGACACTATAGTCACAAAATGGCTGTGTTTCCCTGGACAGTGTATAGTATCAAGAAAGAATTAAAAATATAAACCACTGCATCTGATGTTGCCCTACTCAATCCATAAGTATAAAAGAAAAACATTAAATAACTAACAGAAAACATTTTTCCTATAAACTTAAAGTGAACAACAGAGTTCTCCTTACAAATTAACAAATCACCTTCTAGAAAACTGTTGAACAGTAAATTCTGTCTCAATCTCACACCTCAGAAGTATACCTCAAACACTAAAATCTCAAAATGGCTGTGTTTCCCTCTCATTTCTCATACATATTCAGATACCCAGCCAATCAAAGTTTATCACACACAAAATCAAAACCAAAGTAACATTTTAATTGGTTCAAATTATCAACACTTTCAAACTCACATAATATTCAACCTAACCCCAATGCTCTCTACCAATTACCATACTAACTCTCCACAAAACACATACCTAAACCCAAAGGTGAAAGAGTCATCACTCAATGTTGCACTCAACCAACATCTAAACACTGAAACTTGTATTTTTAATGTATTTCTTTTTTGTCCTTTTGAAGCCGCAGTCCGCGCACGGTGCGATTTAATTTTTTTTTCTTTTTTCAACCTTCGGGGTCCTTTACAGACCCCATGACAAAACCTGGGGGGCTCAGGAATCTCTTCTCTGCCTCCTTGTCAACTATTACACTTCTGTTTACAACCACTAGCATCTGCCACAAAAACAAGATGGCGGACAACACTTCCTCATTTCGACTGACTGGAATGTTGACAGACGTCCAACAGCCAATCAGAATTCCGCGCGCGCACGCTAAGGTCCGCGCACGTGCAAGGACAGTGCAAGGACGATGCACGCCCGTGCGCGCACCGTGTCCCTCTTATAGATATATAATTTGAAAAAAGTCGATTTTCTCAACAATTACTGAAGGGATTTTCACCAAATATACAAAAGGCACTTCTGCATACAAGGCTCTACCATTTTGCCAAGTTTGCAGTAATTCCATTCAGCCGTTCGGGCTGTATCTGTGTCTAAAGGTCCTATGGAAAATTGCATTGGACTCAATTTCACATTCAATTTTTTAAAAAAAGTACTCGAGGGAGTTACACCAAACATACAAAAGGCACTGTTGCATACCAGTCCCTACCATTTTGCCAAATGTGGTGTAAAACCGTTCAGCCGTTCGAGCTGTAGCCTTGTCAGAATGTCCCTATGGAAATTAACATAGGGAACACACATTTTGGGACCCCCTTTTTTCTCAGCCCCCGCTTGACGAATCCCCCCGAAACTTTCAGGGAAGGAGCGGAGCACAGCGAGGCAAATTTAAGGAAAATTCCAGGCAGATCCCTGAATCGGCGCCAAAGTTATTCGCAATAGAATGTTCGGAATTTCCTATGGTAACTAGGTCCTAACTATATATACCTACGGTCTCCGTTGGGCTCCTGCTTCTTCTGTCGGGGAAGTTTCTTGCAACGCATTTTCTGCGCTCCTGGGTCCGGACAAGGCTGGCACGCCTCTCGGCACAGTTGTCCTTTCTTCACGGAAATCGTCCGGTACCCGCCCCCACACAAGAAGGACTTGATCAGTTGAGGTATTCTACCTCTATTGCGGCAATCTGCAACTCGCAAGTAGCCCCTGAACATTTGACTTTTCACTGTGGGGGTTGTGGCAGTTACGAGGAGACCCGAGGAGAGGCTTTAGAACCAGGGGACAGCAGGTGGACTCATCGTGTCCTGCACAACTCTGGGCTCCGCAACTACGATTGTAACATCAATACTCCCCATACTTTCACCTACCTGAGCTGTTGAACATTGAGGCATTCTGGGAGTTGCAGTTCAACGAGATACCAACAAACTGCAACAGGTGATCGCCATCGCGGGAAAGGGGAGGAGCGGACTCAGGCCAATCATTCAAAAGGCAGCAGACATTAGTACACTGTGTTTTCCACTTCAGGTGTTGGGCGCTGAGGAAGGAGTGAATCCGAAATGCATTTGCCGCTGCCTGAGCTGTTTTAATGGTGAATAAAGTTCTTTCCAACCGGTCTCCTTTGGGCTCCTGCTTCTTCTGTCGAGAGTCTGGATCTCATGGCACATACTCCAAACATATTTTTTTACCAGGTTGCACCGATGACACAGATGCCTTGTCCGTTGCTGACGGGCTGAGTCAGTAAGAAGTAAGATGTGCACACATGTCAGCACAAAACCTGTGCAACAGTTCAAAACAAAGATGTGACATACCTAAAAGGCTGTCCCAATCCCTGTGCCAAAGCAGTTGTGATCATGAGAATTTGAATTGACACCCAATGTTGATTTGGAGACATACTGCAATATGACTCATGTACCATGGCACACATGAAACACATCACAACATCATATCACACATTGGCAAATGACAGTAGTACAACAGCAACTTAATTACACTCCTTAGCAACATCGGGTACATGAGATGAAAATCAAAAACAAAACATAATTTTATTCAGCAAGTAAAGGGGAAATGTCCATCCCCGAATGCAAAAAGGCCAATGGCCAGTCCATGAAATTAGTCCATGATGGGGGACAACTGACAGCATATCAGCCATAGCTTGCCTGCACTGATACACAGTAGGGACCATCGCCCTTTGGCAGGACATCTATGGTGGGAGGCCAGGCACCTCAGGGAGAGGATCAGGGTGCACAAGATTGGGGTAGGGGAGTGGTGGTGGGTACAGGGGTCACAGGAGCAACTGCAGTGGAGGGATCAGGATCGGTGTATGGGTCTCCACTGCAGTGAGCATGTCCGATAGAGTGTGCTAGGGCTCCACTGCAGTGTCCAGGACAGTTGGGTGGACACAGGCTCCACTGCAGTTGCTGGAACAGGCTGCGGGTCGGAAGTTGTCGAAGTGTCTGTGGAAGGGGGGAGGGCCTAATGACTTTAGGGATGCGCCACCAGTGGGTGGGTGAACATGGGTCAGGGTGTGGCAGGCAACACAAGGAGTGGTGGCATGGGAGCTTGAGGATGGAGAGTGTGTGGTGGGAGTGTGTGACTGTTGTGGGGTCTTCCTGGGCGTTTGTGATTTCCGGGTGGGGGCCTCAGTGTCCCTGCTCTTGGGTGAATGTGTGCAGGGTTTGGGGGTATACCCTCATGGCAGGGTGACTTCCTTTTCTCCTTGTGAGTTGGCACAAGTGTATCTGAAGAGAAGACGCCAAGCTCACAGTAAGAGCTTCTGGGAAAGGGGCTTTGCAGGGGAGTCGTGGGAAGAGGTCTTGGCGGGAGAGGTGTTTGAGGACTGTGGGGTTGTTGTGGATGGTTCGCTGTGTGTCTGTACCCTATCCCCTGTGTGTGTGTTGGTGTGTTTAGACTTTGATTTCCCTGTGTGTGTCCTGCTCGAATCTGTTGTTGTACGTGACGGTGTAAGTGTGAGTCTGGGAGGGTAGTGGTCTCTGTGGATGGGGCTGAGGTAGGTGGGGTGAGGGACTGCTGGAGGAGGGACACTGCTGCCATCAGTGAGGAGGTCATGGACTGACTGATCCACTGTTGGGCAGACATGGTTGCTGACATGCCTTCCACGAATGACACCAATTGTGTCAAGAGATGAGTGTGAGCATGGAGGACACTTCGCATTGATGTGTTTCCCACATAGATCTGCTTCAACAGGTCCACAGACTCCAGACTCAGGGCAGCAGGGGGTGTGGTGCTGGACTGAAGGAGACTCTTGCCCTAACACGGGGGCTCCACGGACATCTGGGATGGGAGCAACAGGGAGGGTGGAGATGGTAGAGGTGTGGGGACAGACTTGCTGTCAGTGTTTTCTTGGTGTTGAGACACCCCACCCTCCTGGGATTCATCACTTGAGCCTTCGTTGTCCGCTGCAGATGTAGTGGCTGTTGACTTGCCCTCAGTGTGGCTTCCCTCACTCTCAGTGCCACTTACTGCCTCAGACTCCCCCACAGCAGATCCAGTCTGCCTGTGGCCCTCCTCACGGTCCGTGGAGCTGTCCACTCCAGTGTCTGCAGATGATGCTGATGAACAAGGAGTAGAAACAGATTCACATCAGTCACCTGTATTTACTGGACAAATGTTCTTAAATGCAACACATCACTGAGCAAGCCCTGGAATCATTTAAAAAGCAAATCACAATCTAACACACAAAGGTGAACCTGGCACCAATGAGCCTACCAGGGAACCATGCCCTCAGTACCTATGATGACAACGGACATCAGCCCATAGTATGTACGATATTGGACTCCCCATGTGCAGGCATTACCAGACTACCCAGTACTCTGATCTGCTCTGAATGTAACTGTCATGTGTTCTGACACACATGTCACATTCCTGACCACTGATTCAGGCTTTGGAACAGCATTTGGGATGGCATTACCCTATTGTTGATATGATGAACATATTTCTATTACGGCCCATTACTTGGAATGTAAAGCTAGCACACTGTGGCTGCAGTACAAGACACACGTCACAATACAGCATGCCCCAGATATTAGTGTGTAACATGATACCACAGGCTGGTCTGGCTCATCAGTCAGTACTGACTACTGTCACAGGCTCAGTGCATGGCTATTCCACATTCAGCAATGTGTCGCACCACTGTTTGCACTGTGGATGGAACTCAGGTAGTGATCATGTAGACATGGTCACCAAATAATACACACATTTGAATATGATGAGCCACAGACGCAACATGACACATGTGGGTTTACAACTCTGCATACCTGATCATGGAGGACATCACAAGTTCATAGTAAAGCAGATGACACAAATCTGTTGAATTCACCAAAATGCATATTATAGTGACAACACACATATGTATTGCCCTGTGTGCATAACCAATAGTCACATGTCAGATGTCTGTCCAAGTCAAACATATAGAAAACCTCAGAAATACAAAAAGCTATGGGAGGTCAACTTGACACAGAGTCAGACACATGTTCACATTTTTTCACAGTGGTCAAAGTATTCGCTGACACACAAGAATAGGAGGCCATAGTGTCTCATAGGACCGGAGAGGTAGACCTGTCCATTGGCCATGTGCTACATGGGATTATCAGGAGTACGATGCAGGTGACCATGCATTTGCTGGAACTCATACACATCAAATGTCTGAGGTGTCACGATTGTGCATGCCTGCTTCATGGGTGTGTGGTCAATACCTCACACTCCTATGCTGACCGACAACAGCAATTAGTGCAGAGATGTTGATCACACACAGAGCACATGTTAATAATCCATAAATGAACTGACACAAGTCAAACATTAGCCTCACTTATGTAGCTCAAGTTAATAAACACTTTGTTGAAGTTGGTGTCAACATTCCCTTGGACAACAGTAAATATACACAACCCAAGTGACACATGTGAAAGAGTGGAAGGGACACACCTGGGCATCAGATGTGAATGGGGCATCACCACATATAGCCACATGGGACTTGTCTGACAGACTAACTGTATGAGTGTAACTTGGCTGAAGGAGTGCAAAATGAAGGTTAAACCAAATACATCTACAAGGCATGGACTTACCCCCTCCTTGCTGCTGTCTGGCCTTCAACTGCCCATCTAGGTCTGGAAAGACCACTGCCAGGATCCGTAGCATGTGGGGGCTCAGGTTCCGGCGTCCGCCCCTCCTGCGAGGAGGCGACAGCTTCCCTGAACCCTTGCTATCCTCGGGGTCCAGCCACGAAGGTCCTGCCACCTCTTCTGGCAGTTGCAGATTTGGCGTCTGTAGACCCCCACTGACCTAACTGTCCGGGCGATGGTCAGTCAAATTTCATTCTTCTGATGGGCAGTGTCCTGTGACGATGACAATGTGAAACAACATCCCTACACATGCCCCGTGTTACCAAACACACAGTTGTACACACATGTTTAACTTTGCAGTGCATATCATATATGCAGGTATTGCAACTATGGCAATGGCCAGTTGTCCTATGTGCAAGCCCAAATCAACGACATGGCAGTGCAGGTAGACCGATTGCCTCAGGGTGGACAGCCACTCACTGCTCAGACCCGACACTGTGAGGCACAGAGTTGCACAGGATGTGTACCTGCACGGGTAGACCAATCACATGGCCCACTCCACTTACACCCCCTCACCAGCCTCTCCCTAGATTGCATGAGCCACATTGATTAGTGAAAACTGCCAACAACAACACATCAATTGAGTCAGCATATTTGCTACCAGGGGGGTGGAGGTTTACAGGTGTTAGCTTAACTTTCGCAAACAAACATACTGCTCTGTATCTGCAACACAGCTGATGAGGAGATCTGGGGTCTATGATCTGCAGCTGTGGTGCAACTCTCCACCAAGTATCTCACTGCAATTAATTGGCAATTTCTCTTTCCCAAACCACCATGAGGCCCTCCTTCAGATTGCTACTCTTACATGTCTGTGTATTGCAGCATTTCTTAGTTGCCCTCACAATTATTGGTTGCTGAGATGGCTGGAATGGCAGACATTGCCACATTCCCACCTTCATCAATGCTAGCTTTTGCATGTCAGGAAGTGTCATTATTAGTCAATTGTATGTCATACATCAACACATTTAATTAAGGGAAATAGGACAGTAAGTCAATCAGAAACATTGCCATCTGTGTACATACATCAGTACACTCCAAAACGTAAACTTACTAGTGTGCATGCTTGCCCTTTGTGGGCACAATGCTAGTAGTGCCAGTCAGACTACATGTACAAATGCCAAGGCAGTGGACACCACTCTCACCTGCTCCCCTGGTGTCCCATACAGCTTACAGTACTGTCAGAGGTGGCTGTCCAGCAGGGCCTGGCTCTCCTTCGCAGTGAATGCTGGGGCTCTCTCCACAGTACGTGCCATTGCAGGATGCAGAGGATAAGAGACAGCAGCAGTGGTGTGATGTGACCCAGTCCTGTGTCATGTAGTGCAAGCAAGTGCAGTCTCTAGGAAGCACACAGCCTTAAATCAGTGCTACAGTGGCAGTATCTGTTCGATGCGGCCAAAGAGATAGGTCGGACTCATTTGCATTATCCAAATTAGCCCAATCCATGTCTTTGAATGCAACGGACACACTTTCAGTGCCGTTCAAACTCTCAGTATCATGACACCATTGAATTTGTAACATTGTTGTATTGGGCCAACTGAATCTGGCAGCACACGAATCATACACGTAACAAAACAAAAGGCTCATCTCAATGACAGCCAATAGCCAATAGGTGCGTACGCCTTGGATCCTAGGCGTCCGACACGTCTTTCAGAATTAAACCCGCATATAGAGCCATTACAACCTATGTCCAAGGTGTGTATTCGCCTCGGTCCCTGACTTTCCGACGCGTCTCATCAAATCGCACCCGCATATAGAGCCATTACAGCCTATGTCCAAGGCGTGTGTATGCCTCGGTCCCTGAGTGTCAGACGCGTATCATCAAATCGCACCTGCATATAGAGCCATTACAGCCTATGTCCAAGCCGTGCGTACGCCTCAGACCCTGAGTTTCTGACATGTCTCATCAAATCGCACCCACCAGTGTGACCATTCAATTCTATGGTCAGAGGCTGCCAACCAAAATGTTTTGACATGGACTGAGGGGCTGGACAACACAGTGACAGCCTGTCACACAGTACAGGCATTCACTATTCATGCTTCATTACATGTGTGCATACATGTGTACACATGTCATGTTTGATGTGCACAATGTGGTACACACTACCAGGATGTGCCATGTCACATGGTCACAATAAGGCTTGTGTCTGATGCACCTCCCTACTGTGCTTGAGGACTTTGCTGGTCAACACACTAGGCCTGTGCACAGTTACTGGGGCACATTGTGTATTGCCATGTCACATAAACTCTACATAGTATATGAAATGTAATGTGTGTCCCTGGGCTTGCTGTGTGTGGTACATCATGGGTATTTGCATATCATGCTAGGGACATTGACATATTTGTATCTGGAAGTTCTTAATCCCCCCAACCTCCATCAGGTTTGGTCCTGTGATTTGGTGTTGTGCCTGTGTGCCACAGACATCCACGTTTGCCATGCAGACAAGCCTGTTTGCACATCCTGTGTGTGTAATGCTTGTGTTACGACGTGTACATCAGACGTTACATGGTGACTGTGTCCATGTTGCAATACATGTTCCCCGTGTGTGTGACGGTCATTCTCCTGTGATTTTGACAACAAAACTATCCTCACTAGTCATTGAGGTGTGTATTTGTCATGTGACATTTGTTCAGATGTACTGTGACAGGGCCCACAGGTTGTCGACAGCAGAGCATGGCACTTGTTGTGTCACCATGTGGAGGTGACATGTTAGGTGAGGGGCACATGGCTGGCATATGTATCCATGCTAAATTCCACACACCTGACTAAATTGTGTCCTGATGTGATGTAGCATGAGGTATTTGGCCTGGTCATAGCCTTAGATGTGGGGGAACTTACATACTTTCTTTGATTCCCTATGTACTGCAGGAGACCTAATATCCACAGATCCTTCCCAGACCTTTGGAGGAGCAGTTGTCCCCACATTTACAACCTGGACATGCGTATCCAACTGCGCTGCCTCCACGGTGAAGGTGAACGCAGCCCTACATTTTGTTTGCCACCAGAACATTCCAATACACAGTGGCTGGTGCTGGTGGGATGTCACAGACTATGTTCAGTTGTGTTCTCCGTGATGTTTTGGAGGCAGTGTTGTTGTATCTGGACCGATACATCCGTTTTCCAACCCAACAACAAATGCCAGGCATTAAGGGGGATTTCTATGCCTTGGTAGGGATGCCAAATGTCATTGGCTCAGTTGATGGGACACATGTGGCTTTGGTACCACCACAGTGTGTAAATAACAAGGACCCCCTGAAGAGGATAAGGTTCCTGGGTCGGGGCAAACAATTTGTGACAAATAAACAACCCAGGCAAAACACAAAAACTGGCAAAGTTCAAATAGACAAAAATGAAGATAAAAATGAAGCACTAGAACAGCATAAAGGATTTAATTTTATAAGTTTGATAAAAATGTCATGAAGATATTCATTGGCATAATCATTCATTAAAAAACAATAAAAAAGATTCTTTCAATGCATATATGTGATGAACAAATTATATATATAGGAAGTGTTCCCAATGATGCAAAGAGGCGATGGCTTTTCATCTACGCGTTTCGACACTTCATCACGGCAATACCATCGTATTACTAAAAATAGATAAACAGAGTTTTAAAATAATATCTATTTATGCTAAACAGTGCACAATGATCCATACAGTTTTGAACTTTAGGGCCAGAAGAATGATAACCAAACATGGTATACCGCTTTACAACAAGTAAATTACAATTTGTTATATCTTCATATTTAACATATGGCTATGAGGACGGTATAAAACAGTTAAGTAATATTATTTTTTTTCATACATGAGCACAAATAAAGGGAATGAAAATAGGGGAAACAAAGAAAGATACAGATTAGTGCATAGGTATTAGACAGTAGACTCTGGTGCTGCTTCAGTGAAAAATTAAAAAATGTAATGGTCCATTTCTTTTTTCTAATGTTCAAAGTTACTTTGGCAGCCTATTTAAATACACTATGGTGCCTCACAAAAACTACTGTAGGGCAAGGAAAATGCAGTTTAGCCAGTTCTCGTGATGGCAGTCCTAACTAAATATTTAGTGCAACCTTCGTTGTTGTTTAATGGCAAGCTTACCTTTAAATCTTGGAAGGAAAGACTTGATAGTAGGTCCAAACAGGATCTGCAAGGGGAACCTCTATATCTAGTTGGAGCCGTTAAGAGAAAACAAAGATACCAAATATGAGTTGTTTGATGAACTATCGGAGATACGTGTGGAAGAAACGCATTAATGTTCCTTTGGTATGGACTTTTCAATGTGTTATTTAAGGATACCAATTTGGGGAGGAGGAAGTACATGTAAATACATGAGAAAAAAAAAAAAAAAAAAATTCATGGTACATGTGCATGCGAGGATACTAAGATATAAATGGCTCCTACTGCACATGTGACTATCTGAGGAACACTACATATTGTGGGTGCTCAGGTATACGTAGTGCAACTGAGTCAATAACTCTAATCGCGATGTCAATGCTTGCCGCTGTAGGCCGGTAACGCTAATGCAAACATATTCGGTAGCTAAAGGCACAGGGTTAAAAATAAAAATAAAAATAAAAATTGTATGATTCGTCTTGGCTCTAAACGCGGCAGCCACATTAAATTAATTAAAAGAGATACCTTGATTCTGTATAATATCCAACTACCCAATAACGAACGTGGCAACAATCCGATGTGTTTTGGTACCACCACAGGCACATGATTAGATTTACTGCAACCGTAAACATTTTCACTCTATTAATACCCTAGCGGTATGTCTTGCGGACATGTCAATTTCACATCTCTGTGTCCGTTTCCCTGGTTCAGCACACAATCGCCTACATCATGCAGAACAGCAGGATACCACATTTGATGTCACAGCTGCAGAGCCAGCGTGCCTGGCTTGTCGGTGAGTAATTGCGCTTTACCTCACGCGTCTTAGGTATCTTTGGATTGCACGCTCATTCCTGATTCATGACATGTTTGTATGTTTGTGTGCAGGTGACTCTGGGTACCCCAACATGTCTTGGATGCTGACACCTCTTAGGAACCCTGTCACACCGGTCCAGATAAGTTTCAATGAGGCACATGGGTGGACCAGGCGAGTGATAGAGCGGACATTTGGACTCATGAAATGCCGATTTTGCTGCCTGGACCGGACAGAAGGGGCCCTCTAATATGCACCTGAAAAGGTGTGCAAGATATTTATTGTGTGTTGCATGCTACACAACATGGCAGTGAGGGAGGAGTTGCCTCTCATCGAAGATGGTGACGGACAGCAACCACCATCATGGGAGGATCCTGGCCTTGGACATGTTGCGAGTGACGATGAGGGTGAGGGGGATGTCCGAACTCAGCTCATCAACAACTTCTTCTCCTAATTGTGAGTATACAGTGATGTATTGTCCAGAATTTTTGCTTCACCTGATATGTGTCTGTGTTGTGCACTGTGTGAGCATATGTATTTCTGTATGCTACGTCTAATGATTGTTGCATTTATGTGTCCCTTGAGTTACAATGTCCTCCCAATCAGTGTTGCCATGATTCTTCGGATCTTTTCACAACTCTTTAAAATTGTGTAAGTAATGTGTATGCAGTGATTTAGTGATTTCAATACTGTTGTATGTGTGTCATTCACAGGGTCCATTGGCTGTTGTCTGGTGACATGTAACCTCTGAAACGCACAATACAGTCACAGGGTGCAACCTCTCATGGTTCCTGGAAGCATCATCCCACACACCCCAGTGATGTCATGTCTGCCATTTTTGGTGAATTTTTGGTCACTGTAATGTGAGGGTACCTTGCATCTGATGTTCAGTTTACTTGTTGTGTAAGTGTAATAAAGGTGTTCTCCAGTTTGTGATGTGCTTCCTCTGTGTTCACACATCAGAAACTCTTTGGCATGCTGCACCTGTGGGCTGATTGGCTCTGATTCAGCATTTGTGTGTACTTGCAGTTCCCAATGTCTGAGGCAAGAAATGTGACGGGCATGGTGGTTTTGTGTGGTGTTCACCCAGGAGTGTGTACCTCTCATATGTGTCACATCAACATGAATTTAATTTCAGCGTTTAGATTGCTCTAGTGGTTCTCCTGCACAGTCTTACTTTAGCATTTCATCACCTATATGTGTCATGCCCTGTCAAATTTATCACTGAGGCTACAATTGTGATTTAAAGTATTTATTTACATACATGTGTGTGGATGATATAGGTGACATGAAGTGCTGTACAGTGCAATTAGAATCCAAAGTTCACAGGGGAGTTGGTAGGGTTGGTAGATGAAATTAGCAGAGTAAAGTCCACAGCCATTAGATCCATTGGTTAAAAGCAGACCCTCCATCACATGTGGGAGAGTTGGGGACAGTCGACAAGGTGAAGCGTTTGCACACAATAGTAGACATCAGAAACAGGTGCTCACTTCCTGGGGGATGTGCAGGGCCAGCTGCCTCTCACTTGTCCTTCTTTGGACGACCGCACGTCTTCTTGGGGCGGGTTCCCTCAGGTGCAGGATGTGGAAGTGCGCTGGAGTCTACATCAGAGTCCACCTCCCTACCTGTGGCAGTTGTTGTGGCAACTGAACTGATGTAGTGGGCACACAGGGGGGTGGGGCCATGTTGTTTGCATTCTGACATAGGCATCCAAGTATGTCTCTGTGCACCGCCGTAACATCATCCAACTTGTCCATCTTGGACACCATGCAGTCCATGTGTGTCTCCACCCACAACATGTGTGCGTCCAATCTAACATGATGTTCAGCCTGCTGTTTTGATGTCCCTGAGGTGCCCCACAATCTGGCCAAATTCTCCGGTGCATTGCTGGCACACATTTATGATGTGTCCCAATTTGGGATCAGCTTGGGGTGCAGCACCATGGCCATGAGGTGGCCTCAGCCTGCCCTCACTCCCACCACCCCATCCCCCATGAGCAGGTCCTGCTGTTGCAGTCATAGACGACACTGGGCCTCCTCTGGTGATGGCACTGGTGGAATTGGCAGGCACCTCCAGGGTTCCCTGTGTTGCTGTGCCCTCATTGTTGGGTTGGCTAGGTCTGTCCGTGTTAGTCGGGTCATCTGGGTGTTGACAGATGGAGCAGGAATGGTGGCAGGAGGTGCAGATGTTATTGCTGATGCATGCTGATCCACACCGGAGGGGCCAGGTTGTTCATGGTCGTCGTCAGAGGAGTGAGAGGCATCCACACCGGCCAGCTGTGTGTCAACCAGAGTCTGAGACTGGGGATCTTCCTCGTCTGTTCTTGCAGTTTCCCCAGCTGCACCTGTGGGTGGAAGAGACACACAATGTATGTTGTGTTTCGGCACACAAACGTATCACACACATTCAATTATGTACAATGCTACATGATGAGTGTATGTGCATATTATTGTCCTCAATTATCACAGGCAGATGCCGATGTTTGTTTGGAGCAATTTCCTGATGCGTTTTACGTACACGTAGAGCTGTGTGCATGGACAGCTCATATATAGTTTTAGTGACTTACATGTACATAGCAAAATATGCACTCCCCCGCCTCACACAGGTGTGTTGTTTGTTGGTGGTAGGAGGGGTGTGTGTGACAGGGCCTGTTGTGAGATGGAGTCTGAGGTTGCACTCCTTCTCCCCCATGGACCAGATAGTACCCTATGGGCCATGTTTCCAAGGCAGGGAGTCTAAGTACATGTTCAAGTTACCTGACAGTGGTGTCATGGTGTTTGTTGGTGCCAAAGACCCAGCAAGGCCTTGTGCTCCCCACACCAGAGCCCAGCTTCTGCAATCTTGCCTGTACTTTGACACTCCCCGTGGGTGAGCATGGTGCATGGGCCTATTCCTGGGATGTGTGGGATGGGGACTATGAGCTGGGACTCCAATTTACATCAGGCATTTGACTCCACCCCTTTCCCAGCAAACCCATGCTTCCTTCCTGTGTCTCAGCTTTGCTGGTATGGGATGTGTGCAGACAAGATGGCTGCTGCATGTGCCTGTTGTTTAAATCCCATTTCCTTGCTGTGAGTTTGCTCCCAGTTTAATAACTTTTGTGAAGGGGGATTTTTCCAGTGACATTGCAGGTATGTTTGTAGTTACAATCTGCATTGGCACACAAATACCACCATGGATTGCAGCTCCTCCCCCCAGGGCCCAGTGTCAGGCATCTTGGAAGTCGATTTACCTTGAGTCTCAGGTTGTGTTTTGTCCCAGGTGTGTTTGTTGTTTGTTGGTGGTGGGAGGGGTGTGTGTGACAGGGCCTGCTATAGATGTAGTCTGAAGTTGCACTGCTTCTCCCCCATAGACCAGATATGACCCCATGGACCATGCTTCCATGATAGTGAGTCTGAGTACATGTTCAAGTTGCCTGACAGTGGTGGCATGGTGTTTGTTGGTGCCAAAGACCCAGCAAGGGCCTTGTGCTCCCCACATCAGATCCCAATGTCTGCAATCTTGCCTGTACTTTGACACTCCCTGTGGGGTGAGCATGGTGCATGGGCCTATTCCTGGGGCATGTGGGATGGGGCCTATGGCCTGGGACTACAAATATCACACTGCTTTCAGCTACACCCACCTGGCACACCAAACCTTCCTTCCTGTGACTCTGCTTCCCTGGGAGTGTGTGTAACTGTGGTAGCTTGATGGCTGACTGTGTTTGGTGGTGTATGGGGCCAAATCACTGAGGTATTTGTCAGTGGGTTTGTACATGTATTGCCCTAGGTACCTGTTACTGGCACATTTCAGGTATTGTGTTTCTCTAGGTGGCATACACATAAGAGGATAGTTATGTTTAGGTTGCTGTGCCTTGATGACAGTGAATGTTTTCTCTGTCCCACTGACATTATTTCTGTGGGTGTGGATTGCTACTACTTAACAGTTTGGAGTAGTTGTTAGTGTACTCACCAGGCTCAGGTACTCCAGTCAATCCATGGCGGCCAACTGGTGGGAACATGGCCCGCATCTTCTCCTCCCAGGAAGTGAAATGCACCGGTTTTGCAGGAGGACCACCACCAGTGGGCTGGGTCAGGGCATGGTCTTTGCTGATGAGTTTCTTGACCCTCCTGCATATGTCGTACCACCGGTTCCTGATGTTGTCCATTGTGCGCATGGTAGGTGCTAGTGCATTCACCTTGTCGACAATCCTCGCTTGCATCTTGCTTTTCTGGGATTGGGGTGTCAGTTGGACCAAGGAGCCATACAAGTGTGACTCTACTCTCATTATTTCATCTACCATGACTTCCAACTCACTGTCTGTGAACTTTGGATTCTTCTTTGGGGGCATGGTTATCGGTGGCGGTGAAGATGGATGGGTGTGTGATAGTGGTAGTGAGGAGTAGTGAGTATGTGTATGGCTGGGTGTCTGTGAGTTTCCCTATTGTGTGGTGCTAGTGTTGTGTAGTGTGTAGGTAGTCGCTGTATGTCTCAGTGGGGTGGTGCTGTCTGTTTACCTGTCTGTGAGATTTGCAAAGGATCGTGGTCTGGATTTTTGGCCTTTTTATTGATGGAGTTGTGGGTGTGTCTTGGTTTGTATATTGATTTTTTTTGGTTTTCTAACTGCCTGTTTGTCCTTTTTCTGTGTCAATTCCATGATTTCTTTGGGCCTGACGGTGACGTTCAGTCATCCGGGTCGTATGCCTGTGCCGTCACTTGCTGGGTGATCCAAGTCGGTCACACTGACATTGTGCTATGTTGCATATTTCACGTATGCGCTGGTCACGACGGGCTCTTTTTCTTCCTAATCTCTCTGGTCAGCGCAAAACGGTTGTATGGCTTGCACTCCGTGTGACTCGCTTTTGTCCGCAACGCGTTGCAGCATACTTGGCTGGTTGTACGTGTAGGAAAGTAGGGTCTGCTTCCTATGGTCACCCCCACTTTTTGCTGTGATTCTCTGGTTTTTCGACTTTAGTGTGGCTGTGGGCCTGCTAATCAGACCCACAGCCCAGCTGTTCTCTCTCTAAATTAATACCATGTACTTTAGGTACATACCAGATTGGTTACTGGGTCATCCTTCTGAGCCCCTGTATAGTGTACCATAGGTACCCAGGGCATAGGTGCACCTTAGGCCTACCAGGGGCAGCAGCATGTATTGTGCCACCCCTGGTTTGCCTTCCAAACTGACACCATAGGTCTGCTCACACAGCCTGGGTAAGATGGAGTAATCACCCCTTACTTAGATATAGTATCCATATATCTACCTATATATATATAGGCACATATACACCTATAAGCCACTCCTATGGTAGGCCTCGACAATCCTGGAGGCAGAGTGCTTGGTTTTATGTGAGAGAGTGCCCTAGAATGAGCTGAGCCCCTCTTCGGCTTTCGGAATCATCTCCTTATAGCTGTTCTATGATATAGCCATACCATATACTCTTAATTGCATTATAATGCTCGCGGTAAATGCTAACTTTGGTTTGGCTTTATCAAAACATGTTGTGTAAGGTGTCATACACTTTGGAATACTACCCCTCGCCAGTCCTGGTGGCGGGGGTAGCATTCCACCCTTCTAGAGGTAGAAGACATGTAGTTACTGCTTTACCCGGTTAAAGTTAAACAGATGCTCAGCATCACAAAATGGATGCCGCTGCCACAGACACGAGTCTGACCTCCTGTTGCTGGACGATAGGGGAGGCCTGGACAATAGGTTTCCTGTCCAGGGAGGTGCTGGCACCTCCCCAGACAGGGGTTTTGTGTATTGGGGCAGGGATGGCTGCATTCAGTGAATGCTTCTAGACACTGCCTGGGGCACACAAGGTGCTCCATGCATAGCCCAGTTCCAACCGGTTGCTGGGGCACACCGCCCCAGCTCTGGCGCGAAACTGGACAAAGGGAAAGGGGTGTAACCACCCCCTTCTCAGGTCCACCCATAGGAAGGACCTAGACAGGCAGTCCAGCCCCCATCCTTAGTACAAGTATAGGAGCTGTGTCCCTAGGACTTTAGATTACCCTGGACGAATCTTTGATAGACATATCCTGGACCTTCGATGTTCCATTCTGACTGGAAGATGGAAGATATCTCCCTTGTGGTCAAGGAGTGACCACCCTGTTCAAACAGGCATCAACAGCAACTTTGCTGGTCTGCATTTCGAGGGTCCCGCCGGATCCTGAAGAATCTGCAACACAGGAACTGAACTTCCAGACTTCTCTGACCCTGACCCACATCCACAGCAAAGCTGAGACCCGTGGCAGACATTTGAGACGTGGGAGCGGAACTCCTGGACATCCTGCATTTTGCAAGCTGCACTCCTTCAACGAAATATCTCAAAGTTGTGCTTTGGGGTGCTTGAAGCCCCAGCCCGAGCACTATTTGCACCAAAGCCCAGGCCCCCACACTCCATGAGTGTTCCGTGGGCCCAGCTTTTGCATTTGAGCTTGATGCGTCTTCCCAGTTCCTAGTCCGTTGGCTAGTGAGCCCCCTGAAGACCTTTTTTTAAATGTAACTTTCTTTCCTAGTTGCTTCAGCCTTGCCCCAGCTTCCCTGAAAAGGAGAAGTGCCACAAACCTTGCTAGTCTGCAACAGAGCCAATCTTGACATCCTTTGTGGGTTGCAGTTGCCAAGGCTTTTTGGGCCCAATCTGGATACTGACACTGCAGTCAACTAGATCGATTGTGGGACAGTTTGAATCCAGGGCCTGGTTATCTTCGATGCATCTTGGACCTCGTGGCTGAAGAGACAAGTTTGACTACTTCACCTGAAATCACCCGAAATCGCCTGGTTCCTTCCTGGTTTCTTCCTGGTCATTGGCTAGTGACCCAGACTCTTTCCCTTCTTTTTTCAGGTTCTTCAGATCTTCGATCCACCCTTGGATCAACCCGGACACTTTTCCCCTGGTCGCCTGCGGCACTTCTTTGCAGCTCTCCATAGAAAACGACAATGAAACCCGACACGAAAAGACACCTATGCACCCGGCTTCCCTGGGTGAGGTAACACGAGTGCTCCTGTGCTCCCGTGGGTCTTGACTCTCGAAGTATCCTAGTTTAAAAGGGTTCCATCCTAGTCCATCCGGAAGTGTCCTTAAATTGTATATTTGTAAGTCTTACGATCTCCATAGAAAGTCAATGGTGGCCCGCGCCTGTGTTTAGGCACTGCACGCGTCTCCCGTGGGCCTCCTAGTCCTACTTTCTAACCTTTGGTCGATTAGTGTAGAATCAGCGATTCCACAGGCCTTAGGCCTGCTTTCTAATTCTCTTGTGGTTCTTATACCACTTTCCTTGTATATGGTTTGTGAGGCCCCTAGGGCATAACATATACTGTGCAACTTATTGTATATTAACTGTGTGACTTGTATTGTATTTTTACCTCTGACCATATAAAGAGTGCAGAGGGGTTGTTTTTTGAATAAAGTCATATATATTTGATAAATACCTTGTATGGTATCCTTTCATTTGGTACTCAAGGGATTATAATTGGTAAAACAACTTGCTTAACTCGCCTACTGAAGTCTTAGCCTGATGACTGCTGGTTCATGCTACCACTAGGATAGCTTTCTACAAGGTTGACTTTACAACCAACATCAATAAGGGTCGATTAGACTGGTGCAAGGTGCCCACTAGAACTAGTGGACATCATATGCCAGGCTAACTTCTCACAGTACGGCGCGTGTTTGTGAAGGTCGGAACTGTAGCCGTTCCGTGTCAGTCGGAAGGTTTCGGTTCCGTTTCCAAGTGGGGGCACTGTTTTCCGTATGTTTCTGTCAGTCCAGATTGATTTCGTGAGAGTCGTTTAAATTTCGACCGGGACGCATCGTATTCATAAGGTCGGACGGCGCCTGTATGAGTCAATCGGACTTCAATCCCGGTCCGTGTTGGTCGGAACGCTTTCCGACCCGGATCGGAATGGGGCCCTTATACCAATCTTTCCCAAAAATTGTTTTTTTATGTAAAGATTTTTCTTTAGGATTCCAATAAGAGATAAATATAGGTTGTAAAACCTTACATATATTCTTATAAGGAGAACAACTACATGATATGTATAGAGATCCGGAAAATTAACCCCCATATATATTTAGGTCTTTTGAGTTTTTGAAGAGACATTCGAGGTTTGTACTGTACAGTGACAGGGACACCACAACTCTCATATCTTAAACAGCTGGTTACTACCCCTACCCACCAGGCAGGCCACACGCTGGATGGAATCTTCACAAACGTGGAAGGACTGTCCATCACTTCTGTTCTCCCTATGACCTGGACAGATCATTCAGTCATTTTTAGCGAACTTACCATTAAAGGTCCGCAGAGGAAAAAAGTGAACCATGCAACAGAAGGCACTTTCAGAGTTTGGAAGGACATTAACCCTAACGATTTAATGTTGCTTCTCAATACTTCAACCCCAGAACTATCCACCGACCCAGCGACTGCCACCAATCAATTCCAAAAATGGCTGGGTGAAGCCTCTACTCAGTTGGCACCCACCAAATCAATTTCTAAAAACAGAAACACGCCCAAAGCCCAGTGGTACACCAAAGAATTAAAAGACCAAAAACAACTCACCAGGAACAAGGAACGACAATGGCGAAGAACCTATGATACTGAAAGCAAGGACAATTATAAGAAAGCCCTTGCTACTTACAAATAATGATTATAACAGCAAAAAAGGATTACTACACTCGCCACATAGAAGCTGCTAAAAACTCTAGCAAAAAGCTTTACGAGGTTGCAAAAACCCTTGCGGGAAATGCCCCAGACCTCAACCCTCCCCCATCACAAACATTATGTGATGCCTTGTCAGACTTTTTCTTCACTAAAGTCAATGATATCTATCAAGCATTTAATCTGGATCAGGTTCATAGTAGTGCTTCCACCTCTCTGATCACTTCTTTGACTCATCCAACCAGTACTACTATGACCTCTTTCAATGCTCTCACCATTGATCAAGTCACGAGCATTTTCAACACGATTAAAGCTGGATCAGCTTTGGATCCTTGCCCCTCTTCTGTACTAGCCACAGTACCAGACACAGTCGTCCCCATCATAACCACCCTCTGTAACATTATTCTAGCATCCGGTTCCTACCCTGACTCCCTGAAAAATACACTCATTAAACCTCTGCTTAAAAAACATGGGCTACATAAAAGCGAACTGAAGAACTACCGTCCCATTGCTAGTCTCCCTTTTCTAGCAAAGGTCATAGAAAAGGCTATGAACCAGCAGTTATCAGCCTATATAGAGAACAACCATTTGCTGGATGATACCCAGTTCGGCTTCTGCAAATACCACGGCACGGAAACCGCTCTCATCAAAGCAGCCGACGACATAAGAATCATTCGTGACCAAGGAGGTACTGCTGTATTAGTCCTCCTTGACTTGTCGGCTGCTTTCGACACGGTCGACCACAAGATTTTGGTCGACCATGTCGAGAGGATGGGCATTCAGTTCACTGCCAGAGACCTTCTGGCCTCTTTCCTGACCAACAGAACTCAGGCGGTTACACTGGGTCCCTTTCAGTCGGCCGACCTGTCGTTACCGGGGTCCCACAAGGCTCATCCCTGAGTCCGACACTATTTAATATATATGTGTCGGACCTCGCCAGTGTCATCAAAGCATTTGGGATGGGCCTGACCTCATACGCCGACTACACCCAGTTGGTTCTGGCCATAAAGGGAGACGGACAGGAAATGGCGGAGAGATTTCAAGATGGGATGATTGCCATAGGTGAGTGGATGGCAAGAAATTGCCTGAAACTTAATTCCGATAAAACGGAGGTGGTTATCTTCGGCAATCTCTCCCCAGCCTGGTCGGCAACTTGGTGGCCAGCGGCCATGGGCACTCCTCCCTGCCCCACGGCCAAAGTTAGAAACTTGAGTGTCACTTTTGACAACCAGCTCAACTTCATGGCCCATGCGAATAAGGTGGCTGCCAATGCTCACTTTAAGCTGCGAATGGTAAGGAAATCACTCCTTACTTGCCAGAATCAGCAGCAAAAACACTGGTTTCTTCACTAGTGTTGTCTTCATTGGACTACTGCAATGGTCTGCTGCTCAATGCCCAGAACAGAGTCATTAAAAAACTACAGACAGTGCAGAATGCCGCCGCCCGAGTGCTTTCAAAAAAACCCAGATTTGCACCCATCTCGGACACGCTTAAACAATACCACTGGTTGTCCATTCACAACCGGGTCAAATTTAAAGCTCTGTGTATTGTCTTTAAATCTCTTCAGGACCTAGGACCCAGATTCGTTAGAAAGCAACTGATCCCCTATAACCCCCCGAGAACGCTCAAATCCACCTCTCTTAATCAACTGGTGATTCAACGCAGTCGAACAGCCTCCTGGGGCGATCGCCGTTTTTCCATTGCGGCCCCTAGACTCTGGAACACCCTGCCTATCCACATAAGAACCAGTCCCACTCTACTTCAGTTCAGAAAAAACCTGCAGACTTGGCTTTTCAATCAGTAATTTTCATCTCCGCATTTTCTGTCCAGGGTGAAACTCTAATGCAATTTCAGCGCCGAGACGCCTAAGGGTAATTGTACGCGCTCTATAAATGGCATTAAATAAATAAATAAATAAATAAATAAGAATTTAGACAAAATGGAGTATAGTTTCCTATATTGAGAGTGATTGATATTCACAGGCATATTCGAAAGAAACAACACCTCCAAGACAAACATGAAAGACTCCAGTGGGATGTAAAGGCATTTAATCAAGTATTCATTGTTTTAAAATGTATAGTATCTTTATTGGAATTATTAAACCACCATCCAAGATTTTTAATTTTGTCTGGATTCCAATGAAAGGAAGAAGATGGAAAATCTGAATGGCAGCATAGGGGCAGATTCCGATGCGGTCAGAAATGGCTCGGACCCTCTGTCGGAGCCGTTCCAACAGCATTGGATTTGTCCATTCGGAATCCTTTCTGACCGACCGATTTTGATGGGGTTGGTCAGAAAGGAATCTGAACCGGATTTCAGAAAGGCCTCCAACGTGCTTGGGGAGCCGGGCTGTCATTCAGAAATCCTCCATCAATCCATCAGGCTCTTTCTGGCCGAGTGATTCAGAGGAAGGATTCCCACCACCTTTCTGTGCCGGCCTACTGACCAGAAAGGCTGTGGGAATCCTACTTTGGGGGCCAACATCAGGGCCCTCATCAGTGCAAGGCCTCCGAATGGCAGCCTAGGGGGCAGCTATGGTCCCCCATGTTGATCCCTGCATCCGGAGGCAGCCATCCAGAGGGAAGAACTGCACCTCTCCTCTTTGCAATGAGAGCATGCATTCCATTCAGAATGCATGCTCCCTTTGTAAAGAATAGGTTTGTTCCATTCCATTCCATTTCCCAACCAATGGAATCAGCCCCAACGCCTATTTAAATGAAGAATTTCACACTTGTTGGCATTTCATTTTTAACCTGAGACAGATGCGAATTTATAAACCTCTATTAAAGAGCTGGTAAAGATGTCTGTGGTTGAGAAATAAAAAGTAAAATATCATCAGCGTAAATAGAAAGTTTTAACTGTTTATCACCATTCAGAAAACCCATAATATAAGGGTTCAAACAAATTTTTAATACAAAAGGTACTAGAACAAGAATAGTTAATAAATGGGAAAAAGGGCAACCTTGCCAGGACCCCTCTAGAAAGGAGACATTAGCCACGTGGCTAATATAGAGGATTAGGGGACAAATACAGCAAAGAGACATAATTTTAGTATCAAAACCAAACCATAAAAGTGTAGAAAAATTAAATGGCCAATTGGCTCTATCACATGCCTTCTCTGCATTTATACACAGCTGTTAAAGGAAATTTTTAATATCTAGACTTACAAAGGATATTAAAATATTCTCAGAAAGATGCGTACCTTTAATACAACCACATTGTTCTTTCCCATTTAACTGAGGTAAGAAAGAATCTAAATGAAGAGCAAGAATTTGTGAAAATATTTTATAATCTATATTAATTAGGGAAATCGGACAATAATTTTTGTATAATGTATGATCTTTTTATCTTTGGGGAGGAGGCATATTAAAGCTTTTTAAAAAAGAACCACCAGAAGATAAAGTACATATAAGTATAGTACATATAAAATAGAGAAAAAGTTGGTGTAATTTTAGAAGGTGAAATTAGGAAACATAAGAATAAAATTCTAGGGTAAAGCCTTCAGGTCCTGGAGCCTTACCATGTTTAATTCAACAAATGGCTTTAGAAATATCTTGACTTTGAAAATCAGTATCTATTGAGGGGAAATCTATGTTAGGAATGGAAGGAGGAAAAATAGATGATACATAATTAAGAGAATCAATCTTGGTAACTTGGTTGAGATTCTGGAGAATAAAGAGTTCGAAAGAATTGAGTAATTTCGGAAACTATATCTTCATTTTTATGAACAGTATTATAGGTTCAGGTAAAAAGTGAATCAATTTTAGTACACTCTTTCTTAATCCTAAAATAATTAGCAATAAGTTTTCCTGCTTTGTTGTGATCACCATATTTGGTACTAGATTTAAGTAGATATGAATTTGCAATTTCTGTTGAAAGTTTATTAAATGTAAATTTAGCTTAGACTAACTCATCGAGAGCAGATGTGGAATTAGTATTATAAAAGGAATGTTCTAATTGCTTAATACGTGAGATGATTGATTTTATATTAATTGAGGATGATCTGCATTTCTGGGCCACAAAAGAAATAATGAAATCTCTAGAAGCAGCTTTAAAAGTGTCCCAAAGAGTGCGAGGGGAAATGCCAGGAGTTTTATTTTCCAGAAAGCATGTGTTGGCAAACTGCTCAAAACCTTGCATAAACTTGGGATCTATAAGAAGAGAGTTGTTAAATCTCCATTTTCTAGTACCGGGAGTAAGTGGAGGGAGATTTAAATCCATGGTGACTGGGGCGTGATCAAAGATTAATATGGAGCCTATATCTTTATGTTTGAGATGTTGAGAAATGTTTTAGAGATAAACAGATAATCTATTTGGGATTGGGAAAAAATGAACAGGAGAAAAGAAAGTACATAATCTTGAAGAGTCGGATTGCATAATATCCATGCATCAACAAGAGATATTTGAAGTATCGTAGATTTAAACTGGGAATGCTCATGTGAAGGAATAAAGCAAACCTTAGAACTTCTATCTATATAGGATCAAAAACTATGCTACAATCACCACCTAATGCTAAATAATCATAATTAAATGCCATCAATTTAGATGACATACAAGGCCAAAAAGATTTGATTGGATTAGTAGGTGCATATAGGTTAACAATCATTAAGGGGATTTTATCAACAAGTAGGGAAACTGAAACCTATCTACCCTCATCATTAGTGTCCTGAACGATGAATTGTAAATGGTAACAAAACAATATTAGCCATCAAACTAGAAACATGCAATAAAACTCTTTGACATTTTATATGAGAGCCTTATCCTTTAACATTCCAAGAAATAAATCTTAAAGCCATCTACAATACATTAATAAGTTAAAAAGTTTAAAGCATTCTATAATAAACTGCAAAAACAGCAGAGGTATAATAAGATATAACCATGAAAATATAATAATATAGAAAAATAGATAGTATGCACAAAAGAAAATAATGTTATAGGAAAAGAAGAAGAGAGAATAGAATGAATAGGAAAAAAGAAGAGTAAAATAAAACAGGATAGAATAAAGCATAATTTAGGAAGGAGACGTGATTGAAGAAATAATGTTAATAGGAGTCCTGAGAAAAAAAAGAAAGAAGAAATTAAGAAGAATAAGACAAAATCCCTGTACAGAATAGAAAGAGAAATTTGACATACCAAGAAATATACGCAAAAATCAAGGGTGGTGGGACCGCATAAGAGAATAACACAACCGACCGGACACCTCACGGTGGAGACAGGAGGGGAGAAGCATGCTATGCAGATGGTCCATGAATCACATTAAGTAGCTGGAAAAGCAGCACCTGACAAGAAAAACATATGTTATACCAGAATCAGCGGAAAAACAATATACATTACAAGCTACAAGAAATATATCATACATTAAATAATATACGATCAAATAGTGGATCTAGTAACTTTAATGTCTCCTTGTCTGCAACTATCCAGAAAACATTGTATTAAAATAGTACCCTCATAAGTCATGGTTTTATTTTTATATGTAACCTTAAAAGGCAAGGATGTAGAAGTCCAAATCTGGTATTAATGCTACAAAGTGCTGGTAAACTTCTTCCTTCTATCTTTCGTCGCTTCAGCATAGTCTTGAGAAAAGAAAATAGTGAATTCTTGCCAAGAAATAACATAACCGCAATGAAAACAAAACAAAATTGCACAGAGAGAAGGAGGCACTTTCATGGTCATCTGGAGTCAAGTGTCAACGGTGACAGAGAAGAAAAATAAACCGTAAGGCCTGCAAATCTGCTGAGACCCCGCGGAACATGACCAGATGGCCGCAATTCATAGCAGCGCCAAGCCATGCCACGTGAAGTGATTCTCTGATTAAGACGATTAGCCATCAAGAAAACTTTCCAATGTCTTTGTACAGATTTGCGTATTGTCCATGTGGCTCTGTTATATTGCATCATCAGTTAGAGGTTCCTCTTCTTCTAAGATGTAGTCATTTTCCACTGTTGTTTTCCATATACCAGTGCATCACATGTTTTAGTACTGATTTTTCTTTTCACATATTCTAAAACTTGGTTTGCATAAGCACCTTCAAGGAAACGTTGATACCATGATTTCATAGGGACCAACTGTCCACCTATCTCTATTTTTTGAAGTTCAATTTCTCAAAATCATCTGCAGGATAGATTAATGCAGTGTTAGGGCTCATTCATTAGATGATTATTTAGTGTGGATGTGAAAATTATGAGTAGCAAGCAAATCCAAGTTTGGCTTGGGAGATTCCCTTTTTTTCATGTTTGATGGAGAACTTTTCATGATAACAAGTGTGCAAAATTACTAATGTTTCATAAAACCCAGCCCAGCAGGTTGAACCTTCTAGTAGAAAATTCTATTTCACGACATAGTTTCTAAGTTTGTTTGTGTTCTGTATAGGGCAGAACACAAACACTAATCAACTTGGCATTCAAATGTGAGCAACTGGGATATGTCTGAGAAAAGGTATGCTTCAGAAATGAGCATAATCCATTAACTCCATGAGGAACACCAGACTCACTTCAGGAGCCAATGCCCTTTAGTGTTAGCATCTAACGGTATGTATGTATGTTATAGGTTGCACAAACCTAGCCAAATAGCAATGCACATGGCCAAAGACGAGCATAACATCAGTGAGTAAAAGAAGAGGCGCTGGGTAGTAGACAGTTAATGCATTATGATGTTGTGTTCCTTAAAGAGGTGAGTCTTCTACTCTTTCCTGAATTGGAGCAGCACTGGGCGGTTCTGGTGGTTAATGGAATATTGTTCCATATCCTGAGTGCAAAGATGGCAGAGGTCAGCTATCTTGTTTTTTCCTTTTTTTTTCATTCCTTAGGACCTCATTATGAGTTAGACTCAGTGGTAATGACCTCCTCCTGCCCGAATTTCTCACTAGTCTGAAAATGATTTAACTACTGCATGTGATATTTACCACATGTATTAAATGCCACATGTCTGTAGTCCAGGTGCACTATTTATTGCAAGCGTTATTCATCAAATGTAATATTTTCCACATGAAAAACATTTAATGTGGTAAATAGCATCCAACTACTAGTATAAGAGGTCATTGAAACCCAGTGTAAAGTAACACCTTAATATACATCCAGAATAAATCAGGTGGTAAAACTGAAAGTGGAGGAAATGAAAGAAAAGCTATAAAACAGTATAGAGACCTAATACCAACACAATAATGCCAAAAAACATAGTAACTGCACTGTTTCTTCAAAAATAAACTTGTACATGCACCTGCAAACGGGGCCAGACTTAAAAAAACAGTCATGGACAGGTGAAGCTCCCACAGGTTGATTGCAGCAGCTTATACTTCCATTCCACAGTATGCCTCTAAAGTTTCAGCACTGCTAGGCCACTGCATCATGCTATGCTAGATTTATATTCTTCCGCAGAAAACCATGCAACCCGAAGATGGAAACCAGGCCACCAATCAATTACCTGGCACAGAAGTGCTGGAGAGCCAGGATTGACACAGTAAGGCTGAAACCTATCAAGAGTCAATTTGAGGTCCAGAGAATACACAGTCAATATGGGCATCACGCAAAACATATTTTCTTCATTACAATAGCATGAGGTGCTAGGATTCCTTGCAAAGCGCACCACACAATGGACAGTAGAATTGGTGCATGACATTTGTCAGTCAACCTTCAGCAAAAAAATGTGCTAAATGATGGATGATACTTTGCAGAGAGTGAAAGGTTGCATATATATTTACCCTTGCACACCCACACAGCCAACACCAGCAAAGCAAACATCGATGCTAGAGGAGTATTTCCATACATCCTTGGGTCAATTTACTTTACTCGTGTACAGCTGGTGGCCCCAACTAGATAGGTACTAGTGTGCTGCAACCAGAAAATTAAGCACACTATTAATGTGAAAATTCTGTTTACTGAACTGCTCTGTCGGGTGCCCTGGATCAAGACGCAAATCCATGATCCTGTGGAGAAGCAAAATTAGTTATACAAATCCCCCATACCCATTCCAAAAAACCACAAACCTACCACTACCGGAACCACCCACTGCAGCTGGAAAACCATATCAGAAGAGGAGTAGGTTTCCACCCTCTAAGAGCACCAGCCCAAACACACCAACAACTTGTCAAAAGTAACAGGAACCCTAACCGCTGCATCACTGCATGCGCTGACACCTTGTCTCCCCTCAAGCACAACCCAATGGCAAGAGCCCTGCCACAGTTCAGCTGGTACACAGAGGAACTCAGGCTGATGAAATACCATTGCAAGCAACTGGAGCAAAAAAGGAGAACAAGTCAAAAATAAGATAATGAAGATAAAGACATCTTCAAATCAGACCTAAGGTGTTACCACAAGTAGATACAGAACGTGAAGTGCATTGTTCCTGCAGACTGCATCAATGCCAGCACTTACAGCAGCAAGGAAATCTTTGCTAATCAAAGATTTCAACATGCCTCCTGCTCCTGCTGCTTCCACCAATATCGCCCCCTCTCAAGACCTTATCAATAAGCTCGCGGAAATCCTCTATAACAAAATCATCTCCATATACAGCAACTTCAACTGTCAACTGTACCCCATTATTGCCACAACTTCCCATCACGACCGATGAAGGAACCCTTACCACATGGCCTGCCGTCACCACCATCAAAATCTCTGATACAATGAAGATATCATCTTGGAGGCTCCTTCTGACCCTTGCCCCACTGTGCTTTCATCAAGGGACTCTTGCCAATCAGCAAAACACTAACATCCATACTCAACGCCTCCATTGACTCAGCCACATTCCAGGACACCTGGAAACATGCCGGTGTCATCCCCCTGCTCAAGAAACGATCCTCTGATCCAGCCAAGCTTTCAACTACAGACCCATTGCCCTTTTACTATACTCAGCACAGCTCTTAGAGAAAATAATTAACTGACTTATCACCTCAGCAATAAGTCAATGCCCCTAATAGCCCCTTCAACTTCCTGACTAGTGAAAGGGAAGTCTATGGGAAGAAAATTAGCTGATGTATTAGACAAGGATCCCGAACATAGAGGAGACAAGTCCAATGCAGCAGAATAAAGCTTGGAGAAATGGGCAAACCAAGCATCACCCGGAATATTGCAGGTTATTTGCTGGTCAGTGGGCTTGTTCCTTGCTCTTAGGAGATCCCAGAACCCCTTGGAATCCTTCAAGGTACTAGCTTCAGTTAGGTCACACCAGAAATGGTAATCATGAGCCTCCTTTGCCTCAGCCACTATTTTTTTGTAGGATTTCCTCGCAGAACTAATGGCGACCTGGTCCCTACTCTTTACTGCAGCAATAAGTTCCCCCTTAGCAATACGACATTTAGGAGAGTACCAATTGTCTCTAGCATTGGAATCACTTTTGAAACCCACCCTGGGCTTAGTATACTGAATAGTAAACAGTTTACTCAGTGATACTATGGTCTCTATGAAAAGTGGTAAGACTTTTGTACTGGCTGGGCTTATAGCGTCAAGCCGAGGCTCCACCACTGACAAGATGGACCCGGCTTGCGCCAACCTTGCCTCATCAGCTTTAACTTTTGCCCACTTCAAACGCCTACCACAATTAGATGGAACAATTTCATGGGATGACTTCCAAATGTGGGCTTGCTTGTACTTCTTGTTTTGCCAAATGGGAGAAAGGGTTAGGCAAAGAGGGTTGTGGTCACTGTCGCAAGATGCTACAACCTCCATATCAAGGTGGAAGGACCAGAGATTGTAATTCAAGATGATAAAATCGATTCTGGAGGAATGACCCGGTCTGTTGTAAGTGTGAGCACCCATAAGGTCCGATTTTGAGCGTCCATTCGCTGATCTCAAGTTATGCTCCAAACAGAGTGCATTGATGTCTATCGCACTTTGTGTCCATTTGGGGATCGGGTCAAGGGACAGGGTCGGGATACCCCTTCTTGCATCTTCCTCAAAAGAATTCAAAATATCTTCCTTTGCCAAAGGTTCAAAACAACAGTTAAAGTCGCCTGCAAGGAGAATATAGGAGTCAATCTTGCAAGCAGCTAGGTCATTGCTAAGACCTGTCTGAGGTAGGCTTGATGTCCCGCTCCTGGCGCCCCTCAGATATAGATTGAAAACCTCTAACATCTTGCCCCCCTGGCAGTATATTGAGATCCTCTGCAAGTCGGGAGAGTGAGTGGACCTATGGCTCACTTTTAGACCCAAAGAAATTCTAACCCATATTAAAAGGCCTCCAGACGGGTGACCCTTTGAACCCCTTTGTTGGAGAGCTGGGACAAAATAGGTGGTAAATCCTACTCTATGTTTTGGATCCAGGGTCCAGGTTTCTTGCAAAATACAAATGTCAAATGGCTCTATGAACACATTCCATTCGGGATTATCAAAGTTCCGATTTAGCCCTGCCACATTCCAGCTTACAAACTTTAACGGGGGTACAGCTATAGTAGGTTGGCTGAGAGAGTAAGCAAATGCAGGTGAAATAGGCACAGCCACTAGGGATAACCTGTCAAGGGGCTCATCTTGGGAAATTTTGTGAGAGGTTGTAGGGACCATGATTCCCTCAGGCTGGATTCCTACAGATGATGTGGCCTGTATAAGGGCCTTTGGTAGGATATACGAGGGTTCCGACTGGTCATCCCTACCTTGTGGGTTAAAGGCTCCCAATTCAGTCAGCTCGGCTAGATCTACACTACTCTTAGCTATCAAACCCCCCTCACAAGTAGAGCTATATGGTGTTCGAACTAGGCCAAAAGGATGTGGTTCCTTCGTGTTTGCTGACCCTGCTGGGAGCTGAGCTTCGCCTACCTGTTTGCCGGCCCCTTCGCCATATCACGCCTCGCGGCCCCCGCTCCGCGGGAGCCGCTCGCAGGCGTAGGACATTGGTGGAGACTTGCTGTTTCTTGTGCTGGCAACATCCAAAGGAGCACCAACGCGGCCAGAACACCCGCTGAATCGTCGACCCAGGCAAGAGGCGGGACTGCGAGGACCAGCCTGCTGAGCGGCGCTCATCGGCCGCAGCTGGTCCTCTTCCCGCCCCCTCCACTGGATATAAGCAGAGTGGAGCATTACTTCCCTGGGTTCCTTCGTGTTTGCTGACCCTGCTGGGAGCTGAGCTTCGCCTACCTGTTTGCCGGCCCCTTCGCCATATCACGCCTCGCGGCCCCCGCTCCGCGGGCGCCGCTCGCAGGCGTAGGACATTGGTGGAGACTTGCTGTTTCTTGTGCTGGCAACATCCAAAGGAGCACCAACGCGGCCAGAACACCCGCTGAATCGTCGACCCAGGCAAGAGGCGGGTCTGCGAGGACCAGCCTGCTGAGCGGCGCTCATCGGCCGCAGCTGGTCCTCTTCCCACCCCCTCCACTGGATATAAGCAGAGTGGAGCATTACTTCTCTGGGTTCCTTCGTGTTTGCTGACCCTGCTGGGAGCTGAGCTGAGCCTACCTGTTTGCCGGCCCCTTCGCCACATCACGCCTCGCGGCCCCCGCTCCGCGGGAGCCGCTCGCAGGCGTAGGACATTGGTGGAGACTTGCTGTTTCTTGTGCTGACAACATCCAAAGGAGCACCAACGCGGCCAGAACACCCGCTGAATCGTCGACCCAGGCAAGAGGCGGGACTGCGAGGACCAGCCTGCTGAGCGGCGCTCATCGGCCGCAGCTGGTCCTCTTCCCGCCCCCTCCACTGGATATAAGCAGAGTGGAGCATTACTTCCCTGGGTTCCTTCGTGTTTGCTGACCCTGCTGGGAGCTGAGCTTCGCCTACCTGTTTGCCGGCCCCTTCGCCACATCACGCCTCGCGGCCCCCGCTCCGCGGGAGCCGCTCGCAGGCGTAGGACATTGGTGGAGACTTGCTGTTTCTTGTGCTGGCAACATCCAAAGGAGCACCAACGCGGCCAGAACACCCGCTGAATCGTCGACCCAGGCAAGAGGCGGGACTGCGAGGACCAGCCTGCTGAGCGGCGCTCATCGGCCGCAGCTGGTCCTCTTCCCGCCCCCTCCACTGGATATAAGCAGAGTGGAGCATTACTTCCCTGGGTTCCTTCGCGTTTGCTGACCCTGCTGGGAGCTGAGCTGAGCCTACCTGTTTGCCGGCCCCTTCGCCACATCACGCCTCGCGGCCCCCGCTCCGCGGGAGCCGCTCGCAGGCGTAGGACATTGGTGGAGACTTGCTGTTTCTTGTGCTGGCAACATCCAAAGGAGCACCAACGCGGCCAGAACACCCGCTGAATCGTCGACCCAGGCAAGAGGCGGGACTGCGAGGACCAGCCTGCTGAGCGGCGCTCATCGGCCGCAGCTGGTCCTCTTCCCGCCCCCTCCACTGGATATAAGCAGAGTGGAGCATTACTTCCCTGGGTTCCTTCGTGTTTGCTGACCCTGCTGGGAGCTGAGCTTCGCCTACCTGTTTGCCGGCCCCTTCGCCACATCACGCCTCGCGGCCCCCGCTCCGCGGGAGCCGCTCGCAGGCGTAGGACATTGGTGGAGACTTGCTGTTTCTTGTGCTGGCAACATCCAAAGGAGCACCAACGCGGCCAGAACACCCGCTGAATCGTCGACCCAGGCAAGAGGCGGGACTGCGAGGACCAGCCTGCTGAGCGGCGCTCATCGGCCGCAGCTGGTCCTCTTCCCGCCCCCTCCACTGGATATAAGCAGAGTGGAGCATTACTTCCCTGGGTTCCTTCGTGTTTGCTGACCCTGCTGGGAGCTGAGCTGAGCCTACCTGTTTGCCGGCCCCTTCGCCACATCACGCCTCGCGGCCCCCGCTCCGCGGGAGCCGCTCGCAGGCGTAGGACATTGGTGGAGACTTGCTGTTTCTTGTGCTGGCAACATCCAAAGGAGCACCAACGCGGCCAGAACACCCGCTGAATCGTCGACCCAGGCAAGAGGCGGGACTGCGAGGACCAGCCTGCTGAGCGGCACTCATCGGCCGCAGCTGGTCCTCTTCCCGCCCCCTCCATTAGCCTTTCCCTGATAAACAGAGCCAGTAACGCGCACGCGGGACGCGTGCGGGGCAAAGGCCGGGGCGAAGACCGGGCAAAGAGCGGGCCGTTTGAGGCCGTTCGAGGACTGAGCGGACTGGACTGGCCCATCCTCTTTCGCCCGCTGGTCTCTACTACAGCGGACCGCAAAGTTTGATCCTCGTCCTCCTTTTCTTATATAATTTGTTGCTTAGACTTGTCCCTTGCTCAAGATATGTGCACCAGAATAACCAGGAGTAAGGCCTCCAAAGGTGGTCACCCAATTAGTGGTCCAATGGATGACTTCATTACCTGCACTAATTTCGCCATTGACCAGGAAATATCCAAGCTTCAAACTCGGGTATCTCTCGAGTTGGCAGCGGCAAGAAGACTGTCTGAAGTCATTGCTACTTCCAAAAAATCCTCCTTGGGCTCCATAGCTGCGGCGGTCACTCCAGAGCGCCCTCCCATTCCCCACTGTATAATTTCTCAGGCTGAGATACACCCGACTCCACCCCAACCTATCCCTTCCCCACACCACACCTCACAACCCAATCTACTGGAAGTGAGCGCGCCCGTCACCTCTTGCGCCCAGAATGCCACCACTACTACCCTTCCCCCCCCAGTGGTTTTTAATGCCCCTAGTGCTACCCAACCAAACTGGAAGCCTCGCTCTCGTTCCGCCTATTCACGGAAGAAGGCAAAAATCGCGGTGCCACAACATTTGACACCGACGAAAGGCTCAACACCTACCACCAAAGTTGTCCGGCCATTTGGGGAGCAGCCACCACTGGAGGGAGTTGGGGTGGGGATAACCATCGAGCAATTACCTGCTACCACCCCAGTAACTGAAAGTGTACAGATAGATGGTTTGGGCAACAACGATAGGGAATTTATAGATTTGGTATGGGAATCCCTTAAAAAGATTCTTTCCCCTCTAGACCTCAGACTTTCACGAATCGAAAATAATTTACTCGAGATGGAAAAGAGCATTATCGCTCTGGCCACTCTCGGTTTGAGAAGTCTTGAGAATCAGGGCCTCCCTGTAGCTGATGCTATTTCTCCAGTACCCACAGCTCAAACACACCAAAGCCCGCCCATTATACCCACGATTGTACGCCCGGTCCCTAAACCGAGGACTGTGAAGGTGGACCAAATGCCTACTGTTACAATTCCTAAGGTCCCGAAGCGGGCTCCAACCCACCTTCCTGTTAATACTAAAGATGGGCCAACCCCAAAACTCCAGCCTGGCAAGGCAACTATACCGCCCACCCAGGACTTCCAGGTTAAGAATAACTTTAGAGGGGGCTATATTGACCTTCCCCCGGAAGCAAATGATTTTGTAGTTGTGCTGATGGGGGTTCCACAGATCAGCAATGGCCAATACGAGGATCATTGGTCCTTGAAAAATAAAATAATGCATTGGCTCAACGTCAATAGACCTATTCCCAATGGCCGTAGAAGCAAAGTTCTGATGGTGCGCAGAACTTCCTGGGTGGGCCCAACTAGGAAAACGAATGCGGGGGATTGTATAGTTGTAACTTTCGATGACCCGCACACGGCGCAGCACATATGTTCGTGGCCTTGCAGTGAAGAGTCCTCTGTCATTCCGAAACCCTTGTCCTTCTTCTATCCCCCACGACCCACGCATAACCAGATGGACAATTGGTCATTAGTCCACCACCAACCAAGGAGAAACCGTTTTAACCATCAAGTGGATCCCCTTTTACATTGGAATGGTTTCCCAATCTCAAATAGATTCGGAGGCCTGGAGGAAGTAGATTGACTCACCAGGCACTCTGGTTCCCACGCAGCGGGCAATGCACCATCTTTGCCAGCCAATGGGCGTCCCGGGTCCCTCTGTGTAGGCATCGAACCCTCAGTAACTGCACATCCTTTTGGCCTAGTTCGAACACCATATAGCTCTACTTGTGAGGGGGGTTTGATAGCTAAGAGTAGTGTAGATCTAGCCGAGCTGACTGAATTGGGAGCCTTTAACCCACAAGGTAGGGATGACCAGTCGGAACCCTCGCATATCCTACCAAAGGCCCTTATACAGGCCACATCATCTGTAGGAATCCAGCCTGAGGGAATCATGGTCCCTACAACCTCTCACAAAATTTCCCAAGATGAGCCCCTTGACAGGTTATCCCTAGTGGCTGTGCCTATTTCACCTGCATTTGCTTACTCTCTCAGCCAACCTACTATAGCTGTACCCCCGTTAAAGTTTGTAAGCTGGAATGTGGCAGGGCTAAATCGGAACTTTGATAATCCCGAATGGAATGTGTTCATAGAGCCATTTGACATTTGTATTTTGCAAGAAACCTGGACCCTGGATCCAAAACATAGAGTAGGATTTACCACCTATTTTGTCCCAGCTCTCCAACAAAGGGGTTCAAAGGGTCGCCCGTCTGGAGGCCTTTTAATATGGGTTAGAATTTCTTTGGGTCTAAAAGTGAGCCATAGGTCCACTCACTCTCCTGACTTGCAGAGGATCTCAATATACTGCCAGGGGGGCAAGATGTTAGAGGTTTTCAATCTATATCTGAGGGGCGCCAGGAGCGGGACATCAAGCCTACCTCAGACAGGTCTTAGCAATGACCTAGCTGCTTGCAAGATTGACTCCTATATTCTCCTTGCAGGCGACTTTAACTGTTGTTTTGAACCTTTGGCAAAGGAAGATATTTTGAATTCTTTTGAGGAAGATGCAAGAAGGGGTATCCCGACCCTGTCCCTTGACCCGATCCCCAAATGGACACAAAGTGCGATAGACATCAATGCACTCTGTTTGGAGCATAACTTGAGATCAGCGAATGGACGCTCAAAATCGGACCTTATGGGTGCTCACACTTACAACAGACCGGGTCATTCCTCCAGAATCGATTTTATCATCTTGAATTACAATCTCTGGTCCTTCCACCTTGATATGGAGTTTGTAGCATCTTGCGACAGTGACCACAACCCTCTTTGCCTAACCCTTTCTCCCATTTGGCAAAACAAGAAGTACAAGCAAGCCCACATTTGGAAGTCATCCCATGAAATTGTTCCATCTAATTGTGGTAGGCGTTTGAAGTGGGCAAAAGTTAAAGCTGATGAGGCAAGGTTGGCGCAAGCCGGGTCCATCTTGTCAGTGGTGGAGCCTTGGCTTGACGCTATAAGCCCAGCCAGTACAAAAGTCTTACCACTTTTCATAGAGACCACAGTATCACTGAGTAAACTGTTTACTATTCAGTATACTAAGCCCAGGGTGGGTTTCAAAAGTGATTCCAATGCTAGAGACAATTGGTACTCTCCTAAATGTCATATTGCTAAGGGGGAACTTATTGCTGCAGTAAAGAGTAGGGACCAGGTCGCCATTAGTTCTGCGAGGAAATCCTACAAAAAAATAGTGGCTGAGGCAAAGGAGGCTCATGATTACCATTTCTGGTGTGACCTAACTGAAGCTAGTACCTTGAAGGATTCCAAGGGGTTCTGGGATCTCCTAAGAGCAAGGAACAAGCCCACTGACCAGCAGATAACCTGCAATATTCCGGGTGATGCTTGGTTTGCCCATTTCTCCAAGCTTTATTCTGCTGCATTGGACTTGTCTCCTCTATGTTCGTGATGCTTGTCTAATACATCAGCTAATTTTCTTCCCATAGACTTCCCTTTCACTAGTCAGGAAGTTGAAGGGGCTATTAGGGGCATTGTCCCCAATAAGGCTCCAGGCCCTGATGGGATCCCAGGGGACCTACTTAAATCCTACCCAGCAGTGTGGAGCAGATTAATCGCTTCACTCTTAAATGAGGCTCTGCTAGGGGGATCTTTTCCTGACTCCTGGAGGGGTGCAGAAGTTGTCCCTATCTTTAAGAAAGGCAGCAGGGACGACCCAGCAAACTATCGTCCTATAAGTTTGCTGGATTCAACCCAGAAGGTTGCGGGGAAAGTTGTCCTGGGTAGGATTCTGCAGTGGGCCGACGAGGGAAAGATCCTGTCTGATTTTCAGGCAGGTTTTAGAACAGGGACAGGCACCATCGATCAAACATTCCGCCTTCTGATGATATACTGGAAGGTGGTGGTGCTGGGAGGGGGTACGTTATATCTAGTCTTTATAGACTTGAGAACGGCCTTCGACCTGGTCCCGCGGGAACTACTATGGAATGTCCTTGATGGTCTAGGGTTACCCACCTACCTGTTGTTCTTGCTTAAAAAATTCCATGAAGGCAATTTCGCCCAGATCAGGTGGGGTGTCCAGGGAGAAAAAACATCTCGCATCCCAGTAGACAGGGGCGTCCGCCAGGGGTGTGTGCTTGCCCCCACTCTGTTTTCTCTATATGTCAACGGAGTGGTGGAGCATCTGCTGCAACACCCTGCGGATGCACCTACTCTGGCGGGCAGAAAAGTCCCAACGCTCCTGTTTGCGGATGACACCCTCCTGATCTCGAAATATCCAGCAGGCATTCAGAAATTGCTTTCTAGCTTTAAATCCTTCTGTGACAGCAGGGGTTTAGCTATAAATATAAGCAAGACCAAATTCCTTGTCCTTAATCCCCCCAAGAAATCCGTCGCCCCACCTGTTTTAGACTCCACCCCCTTGGAGAGAGTCAAAGAGTTTGACTACTTGGGAATACGCTTGTGTGACTCAATGAGTTGGAAGGCACACCATCAAAAGGTGTTTCTGACTCATAAAAGGGTCACGGGTGTCTTGCTCAAGGAACAACGAGCATCCTCGTTGAAACCAATCGGGGCAGTGCTAGATATCTACAGAGCAAGGGTTGTAAGCGCAGCTTTATATGGCGCCGAACTGTGGGGCACGCAGAGAGTCGATACCTTGGCGAAGATGGAAAATAACTTCCATAAAGATCTGATGAGGCTACCCCACAGCACTCCTACAATCCCCCTCTTGTTGGATGCAGGTACTCGCCCAATTTGTGAGCAAGCAAAACTACGCCCCTTGCTACTTTGGTCCCGGGTATGGAATGTCCCAGAATTGTGCAGTTACGCTGACGCCCTGAAAGATCTGCTGTCTCTCCCAGGTTGTAATAAGATACCCTGGTTCAGGGAGGTAAAAAGATTGCTCTATGAGCTGGGATTGGGAGATGCTTGGGCCAATAAAACAGCACCGCCCAAGCTGCTTCTAAAGAATGCCTACTGGTTATGGGTAAAAAATAACAGAATGTGTAATTCCAACCTTTGCAAATCTGTTGCCCAGTTCCTACTAGTCAAAGATCTCCCCTTCAGGGAACCTTATTTGGACCTAATCCACAGCTCTGGAGACAGAGCACTTTACTTCAAATTCAGGGTGGGTGTTCTCCCCTTAGGATTGTTTACTTCCTCTTGGATTCCTCCTTTTCAAACGGTCCCATTTTGTCCTTTTTGCGACTCAAGGGTTGAGTCTGTCGCCCACCTTCTGTTTGAGTGCAGTGTTTATGCAGCTCCTAGATTGAAATGGCTAAAGCCCTTGTGCAGAAGTCTGGGAACAAGATCACACCTAGAAGCCCTACGTATATTGCGCTCTGATGCCCGCCCATTCTTTGCATGCTGCATGGCAAAATTTCTCGGCTGGGCATGGCGTATAAGATCTGCAAAAAAGCTATTGATCCAGTAATGCCCTTTTTTTTCTGTGACCTGTTTTAGATACTAGTGCAACATTTGTAAGGATAGCTCAATTGTGTATTTTATGTATTATTGTTTATTATGATTCCCTACGGTATCGTATATTATGCATTTCTGTAATGATTTTACTTTTTGTACTGCTTTTATGATATGTACCGTATCGAAATAAAGCTATACTACTACCTCAGCAACCACCAGCTCCTTGATGACAAACAGTCTGGATTCAGTCCCAACAACAATACAGAAACAGCACCAATTTCCGCCACCAACGACATTCACATGATCCTTGACAGAGGAGACATAGTAGCCCTCTTTCTCCTGCACGTCTCTACTGAATTTGACCTGGTATCACTTCTCATTCTCATCAGGGGCCTGCACAAAATTGGTATTCAAAGAACCATTCTCTGCAGGATTAGCTCCTTCTTAATGAATAGAACTCAAGCTGTCAGCCTGGCACCTTACACCTTGGAAGCCTGCACATTCATCTGCTGAGGGCCTCAAGGTTCATCACCCATCCCACCCTCTTCAATACATATGTGATCCCTCTGATCAATGCCATCTGCACACACCACTTCAACATCCTTTCCTACACCAACATCCTCTTCTAAACTAACAAATCAAACACTCCCTTTCGGACAAGAAGACTATAAACCATACAGAACACAGCATCCAGACTCATCCTCAACCTCCCACACCTAACTCACATCACAGCACACATCAGGGAGCTCCAGTGGCTCCTGATAGACAAATGCTCTCAAGTCAAACTCCTCACACACTTTCAAGGCACTATACAACTCAGGCCACACCTGCCTGGACAGTCGTAATACCTTCCATCACCCAACCAGACACCCATTCCACAGGCTCCTGATCAGGAGGATGGCATTCTCTTACATCGCTCCTAAAGCAGGGACCCGCTCTAAAAAAGAGGCTGCTACTCTTTAATTGAATTCTGTGAGAACTGAAAACCAGGCTTTCAATTAAAAACCCTACCATAGGCAGGGCTATGCAAGCACACCTGCTCAGTGCCAGAATACTCTTGAGGGTCGTAGTTCGCTTTACAAATACACAGAACATAACAGACACATTATTGGCTTGATTACCTAACCCTTCCTGACGTGGTTCACCGAATCTGGAATGGCTAACTCCAGACAATACTCACCAATACACTTAAGGAGAAATAATAGCTCCTTTACAAAATTCTATTCTATAATCTATATGCAGTCTAACTCACTTCATCTGACGCCAACACGTCTCAGCCCCAATCTCCGGACTTTTACAAGGACGAACAAGCCAAACCCAGGTATGGTGCAAAAAGCAGTGTTTTATTCCATAAGAAAGAATAACGCCCAGCAAGTCAGAGTGATGCGTTTCGCCTCTAGCCAGAGGCTTGATCACATGATCTATATGCAGTATGCAACTCTTGAGGCACCACAAGATTGCACTCCTGGTGAGTAGCTCACCGCTTTGAGGTACAGCAAACTGACCTGGGAGGGAAGTGGAAGCATCGGTGGGAGACATCATTGTAGATGCGTTCCGGGGTGACAGTCAGGCGCAAGACTTATGGTAAGGACCTGAGGATAAATGGCCTGTGAGTGGAGGTTTACTCTACACATCTTGACTTCCTTGCCCCTGCTTAGCAGCCATATACAAATACACACTCTCCACCAAGATGCTTCCCCCCAACCTGCAGGAGGCCATTATTGTCCCTCTCCCGAAGCCGGGGATGCCTACCACTCATTTGACTGCTTACCAGCCTTAATCAATGCTAAACATTGATTATAAAATCCTTAGTGGCATGCTTGCAGACTTCCTGCTTCCTCACATGCCTGAATTATTCCGCTCTGACCAATCACAGCTTATACCAGGCTGCTGTATGGCTCTTAATGTCAGACAGCTGCTTGTGATCCTTGGGGAGATTATGTGGCTGCTAGAATGAGTGGGGTAAATGTTTGTAGACATAGAGAAAGCATTTGATTGCCTAGACTGGTACTACCTCTATGCTATCATGTTTTGAATGGGACAAGGGCCTTCGTTTATGGCCTCGACCTTTCTGTTATATATGGACCTTGTTGGTAGGATCCGTACCAGGTGACAATCTCAGGACAGTGCGTGGTGGGCCAAAGCACCTGACATGGCTGCCCACTGTCACAGTTGCTTTTTTCCCTCGCAGTAGAGTCAATGGCATGTAAAGTGTGTAGTGACCTGCCCTTTCCAGAAATTCAAGCCTGTAGGATATCCCATTTCATCTCCCTCTAGGCAGATGACATGGAGCTCTACCTACAAGAACTGCGCACGCAGCCAGAGAGAGTGGCTTGATTCCTCTTGGCCTATGGAGAAGCCTCTGGCCTTAGGGTACACTGATTTGGTAGGTGATGGAAGGAAAGAACCTTGTGCGACATGCGCTGGGAGCTGACCGTAGTGCAATAATTAGAGGTTCAGATCTATTGGACTCTCCCTGACCTCCTAGAAGGCAATATTTGTAGAGCAGTAACTGCTATGCATACAAGTGTGGGATTTTGGAAGAACTTACCCCTATCAGTTGCAGGCTGCATCGATGTAGCCTAGATGGTGGCTTTGCCACAACTTTCTGTATTTCTTTGCACTAATACCACTGGTAATACCACACGCCACATTCTGAGTTCTGTATTCCATTCTTATAGATCTCATTGGAATAAGGGGGCGACAGCCTGTAGGTTTTGCTAACTTGCAATGAGCAACAATGGATGGAGAGATGGACGCCCCTGATTTTTATTCATCCAACCTAGATGCTCAATTGGAATGGTTCATGGGCTGATTCCTGGGAGGGGACAGCCCGGGGTTAGTGTGCTTACCGGAACCCCCTGACTCGCAGCAGTTGTGTACATTAATACTCAATCCGAAGAGGGCCACCCATATCCGTTGCCATGACTAAACAGCCCTCAGGTCAAGTTGGATGTGAGTTCTGAGCCAGGCTCAGTTATACTCACCATATTGTCTGCGTCTGCCGCTGCAAGCACTGATCACACAACTGCAGGGGATAGAGGAGGGTCGCTTACTGGAAGGGGAAGTGGCGGGGTTGGACACTGTCAGCTTATTATATGTTGATGGGGTGCTGCATACGTTTGATGACTTATGCAAGGAACACGATATCCCAGCAGAGCAATTCCTGTTATATGGCACTTTGACTGTAGATTTACACACAATATTGGGCTGACATGGTGTGAAACCCAAACGCGATCATAATTCCAGCTTCCAATGCAACACCTTTAATACACATTGCCGATCTTGGGTCTATATTACTGCCCTACAAGAAGATGCCTGTTCCACCCTTTCAGTGCTGCGGGGTAGATGAGAGTAGGACCTGTGGGACCCCTTATCTGACAGAGACTTGACCAAAATGTGGTAAGTTTTGCCCAAGATCTCCAGCACTGCTCGCTTTAAGTCAATCCATCTGTATGTCTTCCAATGAGCGTACCTCTAATCCTCGAAACTCAGTGTGTGGTCGGTATACAACGGTTACCACGCATATTTTACAACGCGGTACCGTTACCACGCTACTTTTACTACGCAGGTCGTTACAACGAAATGCGCTGGGGGGCGCTCCAGGATAGTAAATACTTTAATTTACTATCCAACTCCTTTCCCTAGAGTCCACGGGGACTGGAGTTGGAATAGTAAATTAAATAATTTACTATCCAGCGCCCCTCCACGCAAGTCGTTGTAACGACTTGCGTGGTAAAAGTAGCGTGGTAACGGTACGCATTGTAAAAGTACGCGTGGTACCGTCATCCATCCGTACTTTCTACGGACTTTGCCTGACTGCCTGTGCTGTCAGGTTGCTACAGAAGATATTACCCCCAGGTCCCTTATGTCCTCGTCCCATTCATAACCATGTGGAGACAACCATCTCCCGACAGAAAAAAAAGATCAGACAAATGCTGGGACACTAACCCCGCCCCTCCCACTGGGAGTACATAAGGAGTACTTACCCAGCATTCCGCCTGTTCTTTTTTTCTGTCTGTCGACAGAATGGTCTTGGATGATGGTGCTGCTCCTGCTGGGCTGGGGTGGCGTGCACTTCTTCTAATCTCCCCTGCGCCTGGCTGCTTGGCTTCGCGGGGGGGGGTTAATTAGTCTGCCTCCTCGCCTGCCGGGCTTGCTGGGTGGCAGTGCTTTTCCTGGCTGGAAATCTTGCTTGCCGGCCCTTTGTGGCTGGTGCGCCGCCTCCCGAGGGTTCCTTCCGGGTCGCTGAGCGCGTCTTCCTGTGGCCTGACCGGGTAGAAGATGCGCTGCGCTTGCTGTCCAGTGGATTTCTGTGCCGGATGTTGGTGTGGGTGCCTTGTTCCTGTTGATGTTCCGGCCCCCACTCTGGTTGAGTACCGCGTAGCGGTGTTTTGTTATCTCCCCCGCTCCTGGGTGTCAGCTGCCTGCTTCTGCTTCCCTGGATTCCTTTGCCGCATTTGCACGTGTGCCTCTGTTTTTGCCTCCTATCTTGCCTCCCCTTGCAGCTCCGGCAGGTGTGCCTCTGCCTCCAGCGCTGCCATCTTCAGTCTTTTGCCATGCTTCTCTTGGACTTTGGCAGTCGGCTTGGCTGGCTATCAGGATTGAGGAAGGGATATGTTACGCTACTGGGATATGGACCCCACTTCCTCTTTGTGTTTGATACTGTCGTGTGTTCGGGGCCTCACTCCCCGCCTGAAAGCAGGCTGGCTCTGTTCTGGCGCTGGTGCAGGCTTCGTACTGCGGGTATCCCGTGTTCCCTGGCAGGGGTGGATGTGGATCAGCGGCCTGGGCTCCCGGCTTGGATGTTTGGGGATCCGGGTTCGGTTCTTCACCCTGTGTCCATGGATGGCGCCTGCATGCCCTCACGGATGTCGAGCCGCCCTGCATTTTTCTACGTCCTGACTTCCCTGTGTATACATTGTCTGTATGCTTTGGGCTGCTGCGACCGTCTATGTTGCACTCCGGGCATTTGGAATCTTGGCTCCCTGTGCCTCGTGCTGTGCTTATTCAGGGATCACTGCTGTGGTTTCGTTCTCAGTTTCTGACTTCTGAGGTTTATGTTCTGACCTTTGTGCTTCCTCATTGCATAGATTCCATGGCATTTGTCTGGGGGCGCCGGGGTTTGGCCCTGGGGCCTCCTGCTTGCCATCCATGCAGGGTATGTCCGTCTGTCCGCCTTTGGGTCATTGGCGGTCTTTCACTCCTGTTCTCTTTCTGCACTTAGTCTGCTGTCACCCTTTTTGTGGGGGGCTGCATAGTTTGGTGTGAGCCCCGGAATTTGGGGCATAGGGTCAGTCTCACTTGTGTGCTTTCTTCGGGTCTGCCATGGGTTCTGGCCTGGGGAGATGCGCACAAACTCCCATGATTCTCCGTTTCGGTGTTGCAGGTCTTCGCTTGGTCTCCTGGGGGGGGGGGGGGGGGGGTTGCTTGTGGCTTGCTTTGCCTCTCCTGCACTTTTGGTGTCGGGGAGTCTGTCCGTGTGGCTGTAGGTGGACGGCTGCCTTTTCCTCGTGTTTGGCGGGCTCTTCCTGGCAGGGCTGGGGCCTTTGTTGGGCTCTGCTCGGGTCCTGGGTTCTACCTCCGTTGGGCTCCTGGTGCTTCGGGACTGTGCTCTTTCTTCTCGGCTCTGGAGTTGCCTTCATGGCTGTCTTGGGCTGTTTGTCTGGTTGAGGGCCTTGTTCCTGGTGGTGTCCAGGCCTTCCCTCCGGGTTTGCGAGGGCTGTGGCCTTCGTGTTTCGGTGGGTGCTCACTTTTTTCACCGTTTCGGGTTGGGGGGGGGGGTGCCTGTTTGTGGCTACCTCTCCTCCTGTATGCTGCAGTCCTTCTCTTTTGAGAATTCTCGACCCTGGCCTGGGCTTCGGCTTCCCTGTGTTTCTGGTGTGGTGCTCTGGGCTCCAGTGCCTCTGTGGGTCTCGGCCCGTGGCTTGTCCTGGGTGATGTGCCTGTGGCTGCGGTACCGGTTTTTGTCTCGGTCATCCTGCTGCGTTTCTGCTTCTCATGGTCCCTTTTCATGTTGCCTTGCCTGCGCTTCTGCGTGGTTCTTCCTAGCCCTGTCATTAGGGCTTGGTGCTGGAGCTCCTTGGTTCTGACCTGGGCCTGGTGTCGCGGTCCTGGTCTCCGGGGTTTTTTGCCTGTGGCCTTTCCTCCCTGGTGGAGGCTTCTCTCCTGGGTGGGGTCACCCGCGTGGGTTTCTGGGTGAGGTTGTGTTCGTCTTTTGCTGCTTCCCCGGGCTGCTGGATCTTGGCGGGCGCTGTGGTGACCGGTCTGTCTCCCTTGCCGGTGTGCTTGGGTTGCCCTGGTCGATCCTCTCGGTTGCGTGGTGTTCTGGCCGCCGCATCTGCTCTGGTGCCTTGGTGGTTTTTGGCTTCCCCTGGGATGTCTTGTGTTTGGCCTCATGGCTGTTGACTGTGCTTCTTCCTTCAGCCTTTCCTCCCTGCATCTTCTGGTCTTGTTTGGTTTCTGCGATGCTGCTGGGTGGTCGTGCTTTGGTGCCTGGGTGGTTTCCCCGGGTACTGTTGGCCTATGCTGGGTCTCTACTGGCTTGTGGTTGGTTCTGCTTGTCCTTCAACGGTGGCTTCTTGTGGTTTCCTGTTGCCTTCGGACTTCCTACCTGTTGGCTCCTCTTCCTGACTGGTCTGCCGGTCTCTGTTTGGTGCGACCTCCTCGGGGTTGCCTGGTTGAGCTCTTGCTGCAGGCCTTGCCTGCCTGATGGGGCGGTTTTTGGGTTTTGGTTGGGTAACCTGGCACTTCTTTGCAGGTGTCTTTTCTGCCTGTGGGGTGGCTGGTCCCTCTGCTGTCGGGTTCCGGTTCTTGCGGGTGTGGTGTGTTCCTGGCGTGGTGGCCTCTTGGTTTTGCCTGTGCCTGTTTGCTTCTGCCATCCACTCCTGTTTTCCCTGCTTACCTCCTCTTGGGTTTTGTTTGGGCGGCGCCGGGGTGTTTACTCTCTGGCCTGTGCCCTGCTGGGGCCTTCCCTTCTTTGGCTTCCCCCGACTTTTGGGTTGGGTCTTCGGGTCCTTCTGGTCATGTGGGTTGCTTGGTTTCTGCTTTAGGTTTCCTGCTATGTCCTTGGTTGCCGTTTTGTGTCCTGGTGGTTTTTTTCCCCTGCGCATGCCCTGCCTTGGGTCATTACGGGCTGTGGGGTTTGGTTTACTTTCCTCCCTGGCTGCTGTTGCTTCTGTGGTCAGTTTGTTTTTGTGGTTCCTCTCCCCGGGTGGGTTTGGTTTTCCTGGCTTTGAAGTTTGGGCCTGTCCTGCTCCTTTGGGACTTCTGGGGGTGGTTGGCCCTCGGTCTCGCTGGCCTGTGCGTTTTTGCTCCGGCCTTCTACTTGGGCTGTTTGGGGTCATCTCTGCCTGCCCTGTCTCTGGTTTGGCTTGGCTGTGATTGCTGTTGGATCCCTTTGAGTTCCCTTGCTGTGGTCTTGGGTTCTCTGGGTCGTTTTTCGATCCATTTGCCCTCTTTCTCTGATGTTCAGGGTGTGCCTTCTTCGGGCTGTTGCTTCCAGCTCCCCTTCCCTCCTGTTAGTGGTTGGCGTGTTTTGCTGGGGCTGGGTTCTGGGGTTCCTGTGGCTCCTCCTGTTCACTTTTCCTCTTTGTTTTTTCTGGGTCTCTTTGTCCTGGTTGGTTGCCCTTTTTGGCTCTTGTTGCTTAGGTTTCCTGGGGGTGCTGGTCCCTTGGTGCCTTGTTTCCTCGTCTCTTGGGTCCTTGGCTTCGGGGTTTTGTTCTTCCTTCCCCGGTGCCTTGGTTTTCCCTCTTTCCCTGTCTTTGGGCTTTGTCTCGCCTTCTGGGCTGGGTGCTGATGGCCTGTCGGCTTCTGCTGGCCCTTTTCTCTTGGGGCCTGCTGCTCTTTTGTGGGGTTCTGGGGGTTTGTCCTCTGGGTTGTTTGCTTCCCTTCTCTTCTGGTTTGATCCTGCCGTTGGTGGGCTTCTCTGCCCTTTTTTTCCTGGGGTCGGCTTTGGTTGTTGTTGGTTGGGGCTTCGTCTTTCTCTGACCCACTTGTCCCCAGGGTGTTTCTTTCCTTCCGGGGCCAGGGTTTGGCTGGCGTGGCTTTTCTGTGCCTGGCTTTGGCTCCTGTTGCCTGGTTTTGGCTTGGTGGCTCTTGGCCTTTCTCTTTGGGTGGCCTCCTGGCTGTTGTTATCTTCTTGCCTTCCGTGCTCACTCCCTTTTTCTGGTTAGCTGTGGGGTGTTCCTGCTGTGGCTGGTCTTCTGGGTGTTCTCCCTTTGTTTTGTTGGGTGCGTCCAGGTTTGGTGGGGCTGCCTCTTGTCCGTGGCTCTGCCTGTGGTTTCGCGGGTTCTACCTTTTGCTTCCTGCGGTTGCTGCCTTGGTGTGATTCCTGGGTTTGCTTCTGTTTCGTTTGGGAAGGCCGGCTTTTCTGCTTTGGTATTCTCCACTTAGTAATGAATGGGACGAGGACATAAGGGACCTGGGGGTAATGCTTTATTATTTACCGGTAATCTTCATTACTCCGGGTCCCGTTGTCCTCGTCCCATTCTTACGACCCGCCCTCCCTCCTGGACAGCCGGCCGGCCTTCCTGTTGTGGGCTTGGTTGTTCAGGCAGAATGCTGGGTAAGTACCCCTTATGCTCTCCCAATGGGAGGGGCGGGGCTAGTGTCCCAGCATTCTTCTGATCTTTTTTTCTGTCGGGAGATGGTTATCTCCACATAGTAAGGAATGGGACGAGGACAACGGGACCCGGAGTAATGAAGATTACCGGTACGTAATAGAGCATTCTTCACATGCTCCAGTTAACCCATTATTAGACTGATGTGGTGCATCTTTTTAGTGGAGACAGCAGACCGTACCAGGACTCATTCACCCAACTTTGTCTCCTGGGCCTTTACCCTTGCCCTGCTAAATACAGGGTCACCAGCTTGGTTCATTGACCTCGCCTTGATACTGGCTAGAGTTAGCATCACTATGCTGTGGAACCATGCTGAAGGTACCTGACTTAACGGTTGGAAGATGGATGTGTTACGATGGGTTGCATGGCAAGGTATTGCTTTGCTGCATGAAGTGCACAAGGGCAGATGAGCCTAAGAATATGCAACGACGTGGGATGCAGTCCTGAATAATATTCAGGGAGATGAGTCTGAGAGTGTGGATGGTGTCAACAAGCTTATTTTCTCGAATACTTGCCATATATGTTGATGTTTATCTACATATTTTCTCAATGGCTTCTATTGGCGACAACAGATGCTGTTTACTTGATGATATTTACATTTCCTTGGTGCACTGCTGTGCACTATACAACTGACAGTTCTGTTGTTTTACATTTTCTTATAAATGAAAACCATAAGATACTGTTTACTAGGATGACCAATTAACACTTCATCATCAAGATCACAATGCATAATGACTGTTACATTCTGATTGCTGTACATGTCAACAGTGCCATTAGAGTGGTTAGCCACTATGGAAGCCCAATCATGAATCAAGGTGAATATTTGTAAAAATTACATCGGTCACTCTTCCCAACGAATATGATTCTCAGCCAAGTCATATTTTTACAACTGCATGCACTTCCATTACAGCTTTTTTGTGGCTTAGCTTGATCTCATTCAATCTTGAGACCTTCTTACCTATCTTCCATTCTAGACATGTTGAGAAGGGTCATTCATTTTTTTCCGTATGGCTTGAGTTCGAGATAAGGTCTAGAATTACCACCAGTTGCCATACTTTGGTGCTTGCGCTTATAAACTCACTTAAGTACCTTGCATTCCGAGAATTTGAATCTATGTTTAGGTCTCGTCTATGCAACACTTCTGCTGTCTCTTGAGACATGCTGTGGTCAGGATATGGCCATTAAGCAACACCCATCGTTCTAATTGGCTCCTTTAACTATCCTTTGTAAATGACTGCTTTTGATTGGTTTATATAGTCACTAGTCCCTCCTTTTTTCTTCTGTAACCTCCCATAGGGACTGCCCCTCTTTCATGTGGTGTTACTTGTGATGCTATTTATTACTGCCTGAGCACTCTTTTTTTTGTTTAGGCTTAGGAACTCAATCACACCCATGCTTGCTCCCTCTACTCATAAGTATAACGTCTGCCCTTTATATTTGCTAACGCTCACTCCATCTCCTTGGCTAAGCTCCACCCCTTTACCTCTCACTGCTTGCTCGCCCCAACCACCTCTGCGACGTCTGCTTGTTTTTTAGTTTTAGTTTTAAATACTGCTTCACATTTAATCTCCCTGTGCTGTCTCTGCCCACCCCCCACACTGCTTGACCACCCCTCTTGACCACCCCTCTGAGATTGCAGGTTTTGTTTTGTTTAATTTGAATTAGTAGATCCTGGGATGGGGATTAAGTGATTTGCTAAGAATCACAGAATGTTGAGCCAACGCCGATGCTCGAACACTGGTCCCCAGCTCCCAAGTTTGCAGCTCTTATCGCTGAGCAACATCTTCTCCCTCTGGGGATGGCATGATACTGAGTAACAGCTCTGAGCCTGAAAAGAAATAAAAGCTGCTCTCTACAGCTCACATTGCTTCTCTTTTATGCCAAGGTATACTTTTTTTTCTTTTAATTAAAATATTGCGTAACACTTAATCTCCCTTTGTCCCTCCCAAACCCGTCACCCCTCCCATAACACTGATTGCTTGCACCTCCGAGATCCCCGTTTTTTTTAGTTTGTGCAATTCAAATTAGTACAGCGTGGGCATGGGGGGAGCTTGTAGAGGTGATGCTGTGTACACAGTTGCTTTGCAATGAACAAAGGGCCTCATTTATGAGGCTGTGCATCACTTTACGCCGCCGGTGCGTCACTTTTTGTGACGCACCAGTGGCATAAAAAATACACCTTGTTGCGCCATATTTACAAAGTGACGCATCTAGGTAGATGCGTCACTTTTGTGACACACTCCAGCAATGCGTCACTTTTGCGCCATACAGATACGTCAGAAATACTGAAGTATCTGTAACTCCTTGCGCCATGATGCGTCATACTGTAAATATGACGCATCATTGGTGTCGCAAGGAGGGCGCAGTGAAAAGTGACGCATCGCTGTTTTCACGCAGCGATGCGTCACTTTTCATAAATGAGGCCCAATGTATTTTAAAACACACTATCAATTTCTGGTCACATGGTACTTTCCATGTGACCTTAAGACAATGCTTTGATATATATTGCAAATACTTGTTATCTCCATTAGACATGTGCACATATGCATCTTCATGTACCTGCAATAGTTTCCGGATTCTACTGTAGATGCCTCATCATCTTGTGTGGTGCCCTTATGTTAAAAGCCTCCGTCGATAAACCTTTGCCACCTTTAAGCGGTATTACCCTAGTATGTAACCTAATATCAACATATTACAACACTATCCAATGTGATCACAAGCTCCTACCCCCAAGGCTTAGTGATACACTGCATATGTGTACTCCCCGCAGAACACTAAAGTAACACTAACATGCCAGCTCTTAAGCTCGCGATGTGGTCCACTATCTATGTAAATAGTTTTGAGCAAAACGTATCCCACAATCACGGTTGTTCATGGTGCTTTATGTTATAACTATATGCACTTATAGCAATTTTGCTATGCTTGATAACAACCCTGTAACATTTTCTCAGCGGCACAATATTAATAGGACAACTGATTACGAGGTGTTTACATGCTCAAAAACCTAACCCACATGGGCGTTCAAGATTTGTTCGATCACGGTTGCAGTCTCTCTTTCATATCAACTGCCCCAATGATAGACGCATAAAGGCAACAGTCACACTGCCACTTGTTATGCAAACGCGTTCCAATAGAAACTACACAAAGGCAAATTACAACTGAGAAATGCTAGTAATCAACCTAAGAATGCCTCCATTTTTAAGGTGCTAAAGCTTAACCCCTTCGCTGCTAGGCCTTTTCCCCTCCTGTGCTGAGCCCTTTTTTGGCGATTTGGGGTAGTGCGCGCTTAGGCCCCTGTAACGTTTTGACCACATAAGGTATCCACGCCAAATTTGCGTCCTTTTCTTCCAACATCATGTGGATTCCAAAGGAGTCCAGGGTTTGTGGATTCCCTTGGAGGGGTCCCAGAAATTAACCAAAATATAGTGAATGTTTTGTTTTTTTCAGAAAAATGGGAAAAACGGGCTGCAAATGAAAGCCTCTGGGTTTTTCCCTGAAAATGGTATCAAAAAAGGGTTTGTGGGGCTGAAATCTCCGTTTTCTCAGCTTTTAGGGAATTACAGTCTTTTGTCAACCAACATTTTTCACACAGTTTTGGCATTTTTCTGGGACGTAGCCTATTTTTGCTATTTTTAGAGCTTTCCACCTCCTTCCAGTTAATGGTAGAAAAGAGTTTAAAAGCAATAATGGATCCTAGAAAGCTGTACATTTTCGAAAAGTAGACACTATTCTGAATTCAGAAAGGGGTCATTTGTCTAAATCCATGAAGGTTTCTTGAAACTAACAGTTAAATTTTGGAATAATTGAAAATTTGTAGAAAAAAACAGCCTTTTGTCTCAACGTTTTCACCTATAACTTTTTCTAATCTTGACAGCAATATATCGTTACATCCGTTAGACCTTCCTGGTTGTGGGGATATATAGGACTTGTAGTTTCACCAAGAATCCGACTAACCCAGATCCAAAAACTGAGCAGCAACTTGCAATGGTATTTTTTCTTTTACTGGGTATAGAGCACTTTGTCTTGGAAAATGTATACATGGAAAAATCTGTATGAAAGACACCTATATATTTCTGAATTGGGTACAAAATATAGAGTTCAGAAACAGTATATAATTGAACATTTTCAAAATTGGTAATACTCATACTAGCTTGAGAATTATTGGTCATTTTTCAAAAACATGTTTTTTTACACAATGTCTGTCATGAAAGGGAGAAATGCATAAAAGCTCAATTGGTAATAACAGTTGATTTACAAAACTGAATTACCCGAAGTCTCCCGATAAAAACGGTACCTCACTTGTGTGGGTCGGCCTTTTGCCTGCGATAGGAAACGGCGCAAAATGCAACGGGGTCACACCTCAATTTTGCAGTTACAAATTGACCCTTTTATGGCAAAGTGCCTACCTGTAGTTTTTGCACCCTAGCTCTGCCGGCACCTAGGGAAACCTAGCAAACCTATACATTTTTAAATAGCAGACACCCAGGGGAATTCAGGATGGGGTGACTTGTCTGCCTACCCCCAGGTTTTGTTACCCAGAATCCCTTGCAAAGCTAAACATTTGACAAAAAAACCCACATTTTCCTCACATTTCTGTGGTGGAAAGTTCAGGAATCTGCGTGGATCAACAAATTTCCACCCACCCAGCGTTCCCCCAGGTCTCCCAAAAGAAATGGTACCTCACTTGCGTGGGTAGGCATAGTGGCTGCGACAGGAAACAGCGCAAAACGCAACATGGTCGCACCTCAATTTCCCCGTGAAATCTTGCTCTTTTTGGACAAAAAGACTACCTTCTGTTTTTGAGCCCTAGCTCTGCCAGCACCTAGGGAAACCTAGCAAACCTATACAATTTTGAAAAATCGACACCCTGGGGAATTCAGGATGGGGTGACTCGTCTGCCTACCCCCAGGTTTTGTTACCCAGAATCCCTTACAAACCTAAAAATTTGACCAAAAAAACAAGTTTTCCTAACATTTCTGTGGTGGAAAGTTCTGGAATCTGCGTGGATCAACAAATTTCCACCCACCCAGCGTTTCCCAAGGTCTCCCAAAATAAATGGTACCTCACTTGCGTTGTTAGGCATAGTGGCTGCGACATGAAACAGCGCAAAACGCAACGTGGTTGCACCTCAATTTCACAGTGAAATCTTGTGCTTTTTGGACAAAAAGACTACCTTTTGTTTTTGAGCCCTAGCTCTGCCAGCCCCTAGGGAAACCTAGCAAACCTATACAATTTTGAAAACTAGACACCCTGGGGAATTCAGGATGGGGTGACTCGTCTGCCTACCCCCAGGTTTTGTTACCCAGAATCCCTTGCAAACCTAAAAATTTGACCAAAAAAACAAATTTTCCTAACATTTCTGTGGTGGAAAGTTCTGGAATCTGCGTGGATCAACAAATTTCCACCCACCCAGCGTTCCCCCAGGTCTCCCAAAAAAATGGTACCTCACTTGTGTTGTTAGGCATAGTGGCTGCGACATGAAACAGCTCAAAACGAAACGTGGTTGCATCTCAATTTCACAGTGAAATCTTGTGCTTTTTGGACAAAGAGACTACCTTTTGTTTTTGAGCCCTAGCTCTGCCAGCACCTAAGGAAACCTAGCAAACCTATACATTTTTGAAAAGTAGACACCCAGGGAAATTCAGGATGGGGTAACTCGACTGCCTACCACCAGGTTTTGTTACCCGGAATCCCTTGCAAAGCAAAGAATTTGACGAAAAAAACACATTTTCCTCACATTTCTGTGGAGGAAAGTTCAGGAATCTGTGTGGATCAACAAATTTCTACCCATCCAGTGTTCCCCCAGGTCTCCCAAAAAAAATGGTACCTCACATCCGTGGGAAGGCATAGTGGCTGCGACATGAAACAGCGCAAAACGCAACATGGTCGCACCTCAATTTCCCAGTGCAATCTTGCCCTTTTTGGACAAAAAGACTACCTTTTGGTTTTGAGCCCTAGCTCTGCCAGCACCTAGGGAAACCTAGCAAACCTATACAATTTGGAAAACTAGACACCCAGGGGAATTCAGGATGGGGTGACTTCTCTGCCTACCCCCAGGTTTTGCTACCCAGTATCCCTTGCAAAGCTAAGAATTTGACAAAAAAAACATATTTTCCTCACATTTCTGTGGTGGAAAGTTCTGGAATCTGTGTGGATCAACAAATTTCCACCCACTCAGCGTTTTCTCAGGTCTACCGAGAAAAATGGTACCTCACTTGCGTGGGTAGGCATAGTGGCTGCGACAGGAAACAGCACAAAACGCAACGTGGTCACAACTCAATTTTTTCATTGAAATTGTGCCCTTTTTGGGCAAAGAGACTACCTTTTTGTTTTTGAACCCTAGCTCTGCCGGCATCTAGGGAAACCTAGCAAACCTATACATTTTTGAAAACTAGACTCCCAGGGAAATTCAGGATGGGGTGACTCGACTGCCTACCCCCGGGTTCTCTTACCCAGAATCCCTTGCAAAGCTAAGAAATTGGGAAAAAAATGCATTTTCCTCACATTTCTTGGTGGAAAGTTCCAGAATCTGCGTGGATCAACAAATTTCCACCCACCCAGCGTTCCCCTGGGTCTCCCAAAAAAAATGCTACCTCACTTGCCTGGGTCTGCCTAGTGCCTGGGACAGGAAACAGTGCAAAACGCAACGTGGTCACAACTCAATTTTGCAGTGAAATTGTGCCCTTTTTGGGCAAAGAGACTACCTTTAGTTTTTGAACCCTAGCTCTGCCGGCACCTAGGGAAAATTAGCAAACCTATACATTTATGAAAACTAGACACCCAGGGGAATTCAGGATGGGGTGACTCGACTGCCTACCCCCAGGTTCTGTTACCCAGAATCCCTTGCAAAGCTAAGAAATTGGAAAACAAACGCATGTTCCTTACATTTCTGTGGTGGAAAGTTCCGGAATCTGCGTGGATCAACAAATTTCCACCCATCCAGCGTTCCCCCAGGTCTCCTGATAAAAATGGTACCTCACTTGCGTGGGTAGGCATAGTGGCTGCAACAGGAAAAGGTCCAAATTGTACGGTGGAGAAATTAAAATAAATATTAGCAACATTACCTTCTTTTTTGGGGGGGGGGACTGAGTTTTTGGACCGGGGCTCGGCAGGCATCTTTGGAAACTACCAAACCCAAACAGTTCTGAAAAGTAGACACCCGGGGGCTTCCAAGGAGGTATGGCTTGCGTGGATCCTCCAACGTTCCTTTACCCAGAATCCCTTGCAAACTACAATTTTTGCTGAAAAAATCAGTTTTTCACACTTTTTTGTGTGGGAAAGCGTGGCGTCACTGGGCTCACACAAATTTCCTCCAACCCAGCGTTCCCCCAGGTCTCCCGATATAAATGGTACCTCACTTGCGTGGGTAGGCATAGTGGCTGCAACAGGAAATGGTTCAAATTGTACGGTGGTGAATTTACAATACCAAATTGCAAAACGACCTTGATTTTTTTTGGGGGGGGCACCTGAGTTTTTGGCCCGGGGCTCGGTGGTATTCTTTGGAAAGTACCAAACCCAAACAGTTCTGAAAAGTAGACACCCGGGGGAGTCCAGGGAGGTATGGCATGCGTGGGTCCCCCAAAGTTTTCCTACCCAGAACACATTGAAAACCTTAAAATTAGGTAAAATAATCACTTTTCCAAACTTTTTTGCGTGTGATCTCCGTGCCGGCAAAAATGTCCTACCACCCAGCGCTCCCCTTGTTCTCCCTAGTAAAAGGATACTTCACTTGTGTGGGTGCCCCAAAGCAGATCAGGCCAAAAATGAATGTTGAAAAAAGTAGTATTTAAGTGTTACAAGTTAAGCCCCCCTGCCTTAGTCACAGGCCTTTGGCCCACCCACACAAGTGAGGTATCATTTTACTAGGGAGAACAAGGGGAACGCTGGGTGGTAGGACATTTGTGCCGACACGGCGATCCCACGCACAAATGTATGGAAAACTGTTTTTTTACCCTAAATGTATGGTTTGCAGGGATTTCTGGGTAGGAAAACATTGGGGGACCCACGCATGCCATACCTCCCTGGACTCAAAAGCTGGTGGTATTGACATTCAATACCACCAGCTTTTGCAAGAGGGGTTACCTGGGTTTTTGGCCCCGTGCGAGACGGTCATGTAGGGAAACCTACCAAACCCACACATTTCTGAAAAGTAGACACTCGGGGGCTTCCAAGGAGGTATGGAATGCGTGGATCCTCCAACGTTCCTTTACCCAGAATCCCTTGCAAACCACAATTTTTGCTGAAAAAATCATTTTTTCACACTTTTTTGTGTGGGAAAGCGTGGCGTTACTGGGCTCACACAAATTTCCTCCAACCCAGCGTTCCCCCAGGTCTCCCGATAAAAATGGTACCTCACTTACGTGGGTAGGCATAGTGGCTGCAACAGGAAACGGTCCAAATTGTACAGTGGCGAATTAATTTTTCAATTTGAGAGCGTGTGATTCAAGGAAATTGTGACAGACAATTTCAAGTTTGCAGGAGATTGTGGATAAAAATCAACAATAGAATTCACCAGAAATACATGACCATATACTTCCATGGTTTAACAATAATATCTAAATTTAGTAAGTTATTTATAGCTATAATGTACACCGTAACAGAGTTACTCAAAAGTCAAACATTCAAGCACGGCTAACTATTCCTCAAAGACACACACATACAGGTTGATTTGGCACGAGGGCGAGTGATGGTTCAGTACATAAAATTTTATTAACAAGATATTTCAAAAAATGAAATGCTCTGTCAATAAATAAATGCATAAAAACCGAACTAGTGACTCCCAACTCATGAGCTGTAAAGCCACGACAAGGCACCAACCGTTTTACAGGCCATTCACGCACCTTTCATACCTGATACACACCAGACCATTGACACCATCCGGAAGGAAAAGCAACACATTACAACATTCACAAAAAGGGACAAGGTACACCCTACCTCTAAAAGGGAAAACAAAAACAAATATTACTGGACAGCCATCTAAACCGCAAGCACACACACATACTGGTTGTATTTGGCACGAGGATGAGTGATGATTCAGTACATACAATTTTATTTGCACAAAAATAAAATACACTGCGTATAATTGAAAGTATGATAAACTGAACCACTGACTCACAGCTCGTGAGCTGTAAAGCCACGTCAAGGCACCAACCTCTTTACAGGCCATTCATACACCTTTCGTACGTGTGACACATACAAAACATTCACACCGCCAGCCGCGGACCCATCACATTACAACACTCACACCAGCAGACAGCGCCATTCAAGGGCCCATCACTTTCACACGCCCACATATCTGCCACAGCAACTACACAAAATGATGGACTGCGTAGAGTGTCACTCAACTAGCAGTGTGTGTAGTGACCAACAGAAAGTTAGTACTCACACACCGCCAGCCGAGCGCCAGACCACCCACACCACCATCCAAGCACCAGACCATGCACACCGCCAGCCAAACATCACTCAGCGCACACCGACAGCCAAGTACCACTCCACGCACACCGACAGCCAAGAACCACTCCACGCACACCGCCAGCCAAGCACCACTCCACGCACACCGCCAGCCAAGCACCACTCCGTGCACAGACAGCCAAGTATCACTCCACGCACACCATCCATCCATGTGCCACTCCACACACACCGCCAGCCAAGCAGCACTCCGTGCACAGACAGCCAAGTACCACTCCACGCACACCATCCAGCCAAGCGCCACTCCACACACACCGCCAGCCAAACACCACTCCACACGCACCACCAGCCAAGCACCACTGCACACACACCACCAGCCAAGCACCAGTCCACGCAGCCCACCAGCCAACCACCAGTGCACACACACCACCAGCCAACCACCAATCCTTGCACTCCACCAGCCAAGCACCATCCACTCACACTGCCAGCCAAGCACCTAACCATGCACTCCGCCTGCCAAACAAAAATCCACACACACCACCCGCAAAACACCAAACCATGCACTCTGCCAGGGAGGCACCAGTCCACACACACCTCCAGCCAAGCGCCAGTCCACACACACTGCCAGCCAAACACCACTCCACACGCACCACCAGCCAAGCACCACTACACACACACGACCAGCCAAGCACCAGTCCACGCAGCCCACCAGCCAACCACCAGTGCACACACACCACCAGCCAACCGCCAATCCTTGCACTCCACCAGCCAAGCTCCATCCACTCACACTGCCAGCCAAGCACCTAACCATGCACTCCGCCTGCCAAACAAAAATCCACACACACCACCCGCAAAACACCAAACCATGCACTCTGCCAGGGAGGCACCAGTCCACACACACCTCCAGCCAAGCGCCAGTCCACACACACTGCCAGCCAAACACCACTCCACATGCACCACCAGCCAAGCACCACTGCACACACACCACCAGCCAAGCACCAGTCCACGCAGCCCACCAGCCAACCACCAGTGCACACACACCATCAGCCAACCACCAATCCTTGCACTCCACCAGCCAAGCACCATCCACTCACACTGCCAGCCAAGCACCTAACCATGCACTCCGCCTGCCAAACAAAAATCCACACACACCACCCGCAAAACACCAAACCATGCACTCTGCCAGGGAGGCACCAGTCCACACACACCTCCAGCCAAGCACCAGTCCACTCACATCGCCATCCAAGCACCAGCCTGCACACACGACAATCACATTTAGAATTCTTCTTTTCAAAAAAACACTAAACAAATGGAAATACCTACAAATCAGCTAACACAAATTCTAAAACTAAACACATTGCACTAAAGCCAAACCTTGAAACAAACCGATTTTTTTTACAGAATTCAGACCAGGCAATTCACTTTACAGCTCATTAAAATTCCCAAAACTTCTTTTTCGTGTGGTATGATTTAAAACAAGCTGACAGACACAATCCAGGCTTAGAAGGACAGTCAGGGCAGTACATACGAGACTCCTTCCGCACGCCTCTGCGCCAACAGACTCTGCATCTTTTAGTCGGAAAGTCTTTTGCGCTAGTGGGAGGAATGAATTCAGCAAAGTGGCGATCTTTCAATCTAGCCACATCCTCCACCACTCCAAATCTAGGAACACTTGCCTGCTCCGCTAGTACAAGGCTGACTATTACAGACTCCTGAAACTTAACAAAAGGCATCTTCGACTCAGGACAAGACTTCTTGAACACAACAAAAGCATTAAAGGATGCCAAATGGAAAAGATGGATAGCCAACTTCTTGTCCCAAATGTAAGCCTTTCGAACAGCATCATAAGGTTCCAACCTCTGATCTACTCTATCAACACCACCCATGTACTTATTGTAATCTACAATCCACACAGGTTTGTGCACTTCAGCAACCTGACCCCAAACAGGCAGAGGTACAGTACTTTCGTCATGGATAGTAGTCAGCATGTACACATCTCTCCTGTCTGAAAACTTCACAGCTAGAAGCTCCCCACATCGCAATGCACTAGACAGTCCCCGCACAAGCCTTTTGCAAACAAGTTCCTTTGGGAAACCTTTACGGTTACTGCGCATTGTGCCACAAGCAACAGTGCCCACTTTGGCCAACTCCTTGAACAACCGCACACCAGTGTAGAAGTTATCTACATACAAATGGTGGCCTTTGTTAAATAATCCTCTACCTAGTTCCCACACAATTTTCTCAGTCACTCCAAAAGTAGAAGGACAACCAGGAGGGTTAATGCTGGACTCCTTACCAGTGTACACCCTGAAATTGTAGACATTTCCAGTCTCACTGTCACACAACATATACAGTTTGATTCCATAGCGTGCCCTCTTACTAGGAATGTATGGCCTAAAAACCACGCGGCCCTTGAACAATAGCAAAGACTCATCCACTGCAATTTCTTTTCCAGGAGCACAGATCTCAGAAAAACAATCAACAAAGTAATCAAGGACAGGCCGAATTTTAAACAGACGGTCACAATCAGGGTGATCGCGTGCCAAGGCTAAACCATTGTCAACAAAATGCATCATCCGAAGAAGAAGCAAAAACCGATCACGACTTATGACTGCTGGAAATATAGCTGTTGTCATCAAGGGACTAGTGGACCAATATGAAGACATTGATGGCTTCCTTAGCAAGCCCATCAAAAAAGTTAATCCCAAAAACTTCTTCATCTCTTCAACATTTGTGGGAGTCCACTGGGTAGCTCTAGAATGGGGCTTAAGACTGGCACTGTTGTCCCTCAAAAACTGTTCTGCATACAAATTGGTTTGCTCAACAATCTCTTGCAAAAACACATTGTCCATAAACAACTGAAAAAAATGTATTGGCAGAAAATTCTCAGTATTCACTCTACACCCAGGAACACCAGTGAACTCTGGCAATGCCGGCTGCACCATGCCAGGGGGAACCCAGAGGCCATACCCATCAACGGGGGGAGCAGCCACCCCAGCCTGCAGACCAGAAGCCACTTGTTGCTGTACACATATGGGAAGCCTAACAGCCACAGATACTTCTGGCTGCACAACACCAACAGAAAACATAGCATCCCCAGAAGGCTCTTGCTGCACTACACCACCGGGAAACAAAGCAGGTCCAGATGCATCTTGCTGCTCTACAACAATGGGAAGCCTAACAGCCCCAGATGCCTCTTGCTGCCGTTCACCAACGGGAAGCCCAGCAGCCTGAGACTCTTCTTGCTGCACTACACCACCGGAAAACAAATCAGGCCCTGATGCCTCTTGCCGCTCTACAACAATAGGAAGCCTAACAGCACCAGATGCCTCTTGGCGCACCACAGCAATGTGAAGCCTTTTGGGTGCAGGCTGCAGCCCACCTGCCTCATGCCGACGTAAAAAGAAAGGAAACCTTGCAGCCCTAGGAAGCAGCACAGATGCCTCTTGGCCCACTACCGGCACACCAATGTCCTCCGCTACCATAGGCACCTCATCAGCACTAGAAGAAGATTCATCATCCGATGATGATGATTCCAGGCAAAGAGAAAACTCACTGCCTGAATCTTCTGCCCCTACCTCTAGGTCTGAATCGGACTCAGTCTCTGAACCATGGTCAGAGGAAGACTCAAAAAGCAAACCAAGAACCTGCTGAGCAGTAATCCTGCGACTAGCCATTATCCTTACAAAGCAAGAAGACAGCACACACAAGTGAACAACAACCTACACTGTGCAAAGTAATAAGTAAACAAGGTAAGGCTTTCACACAAAGATCAATACAATCCAAAACAATTTCACTCTTACCAAATACAGCTACACTCACCAGCACCTACTCTGCTGAGACACAGCAAAAATAAATGATATCCCATTAGAAAGAAAAAAAAAACAGATTAGAAAACAAAGTGCACATCAAACACTAATGCTGAAGAAAAAAAAAACACAGAGCCACACAAACTGCTATAAGTACAACCTTTTTCAAAAAGACAAACATCAAGGGAAAGTAGTAAAAAATACATTCACTTACCAAGCACAAGCAACTACACAAGCTGCAAAACCAGCAGTAACAGACCCGCAACCTACAACAATCCAAACAGCAAAAGCCTGGAACAAGACAAAAATAGAGAAGATAAAAAAATAACTACCACATTTCACAAACAATATAACAATTAAAAAAATAACACACAAATTTGCCCCCCAAATTTACATTCGCACAGATGGGTCATCAAATAGGGCAAAGACCAATTGGGATTAGATGAGGTTTAACATCAAGACACTGGTTAATTTTTTGAATTTATTTTACTGCCTGACCCCTTTGGTGCCAGTCGGTCTTTTGCTCCTACCAGTACCCCCATCACACGGGGGCAGTAAGGACATTCATACACCTTTCGTACGTGTGACACATACAAAACATTCACACCACCAGCCGCAGACCCATCACATTACAACACTCACACCAGCAGACAGCGCCATTCAAGGGCCCATCACTTTCACACACCCACATATTTGCCACAGCAACTACACAAAATGATGGACTGCGTAGAGTGTCACTCAACTAGCAGTGTGTGTAGTGACCAACAGAAAGTAGGTACTCACACACCGCCAGCCGAGCGCCAGTCCACCCACACCACCATCCAAGCACCAGACCATGCACACCGCCAGCCAAACACCACTCAGCGCACACCGACAGCCAAGTACCACTCCACACACACCTCCAGCCAAGCACCACTCCGTGCACAGACAGCCAAGTACCACTCCACACACACCATCCAGCCAAGAACCACTCCACGCACACCATCCAGCCAAGCGCCACTCCACACACACAGCCAGCCAAGCACCACACCGCCAGCCAAGCACCACTACACGCACACCGCCAGCCAAGCACCACTCCACACACACTGCCAGCCAAGCAGAACTCCGTGCACAGACAGCCAAGTACCACTCCACGCATACTATCCAGCCAAGTACCACTCCACGCACACCATCCAGCCAAGCACTACTCCACGCACACTGCCAGCCAAGCACCACTCCACGCAAACTGCCAGCCAAGCGCCACTCCACGCACACCATCCAGCCAAGCCCCACTCCACGCACACCATCCAGCCAAGCGCCACTCCACACACACCGCCAGCCAAGCACCACTCCGTGCACAGACAGCCAAGTACCACTCCAAGCACACCATCCAGCCATGCGCCACTCCACACACACCGCCAGCCAAGCAGCACTCCATGCACAGACAGGCAAGTACCACTCCATGCACACCATCCAGCCATGCGCCACTCCACACACACTGCCAGCCAAGCACCACACCGCAAGCCAAGCATCACTCCACGCACACCGCAAGCCAAGCACCACTCCACGCACACCCCAAGCCAAGCGCCACTCCACACACACCGCCAGCCAAGCACCACTCCGTGCACAGACAGCCAGCCAGCAGCACTCCGTGCACAGACAGCCAAGAACCACTCCACGCACACCATCCAGCAAAACGCCACTCCACACACACCGCCAGCCAAGCACTACTCCGTGCACAGACAGCCAAGTATCACTCCATGCACACCACCAGCCAAGCGCCACTCCACACACACCGCCAGCCAAGCACCACTCCACGCACACCGCAAGCCAAGCACCACTCCACGCACACCGCAAGCCAAGCGCCACTCCACGCACACCGCCAGCCAAGCACCACTCCACGCACACCACAAGCCAAGCGCCACTGCATGCACACCGCAAGCAAAGCACCACTCCGTGCACAGACAGCCAAGTACCACTCCACGCACACCATCCAGTCAAGTGCCACTCCATGCACACCGCCAGCCAATCGCAACACACGCACACTGCCAGCCAAGCACCACTCCACGCACACCGCCAGCCAAGCACCACTCCACGCACACCATCCAGCCAAGCGCCACTCCACACACACCGCCAGCCAAGCACCACTCCGTGCACAGACAGCCAAGTACCACTCCACGCACACCACCAGCCAAGCGCCACTCCACACACACTGCCAGCTAAGCACCACACCGCAAGCCAAGCACCACGCCACACACACCGCCAGCCAAGCACCACTCCACACACACCGCCAGCCAAGCAGCACTCCATGCACAGACAGCCAGCCAAGCAGACAACCAAGAACCACTCCACGCACACCACCAGCCAAGCGCCACTCCACACACATCGCCAGCCAAGCACCACTCCACGCACACCACAAGCCAAGCGCCACTCCACACACACCGCAAGCCAAGTGCCACTCCACGCACACCTCCAGCCAAGCACCACTCCACGCACACCGCAAGCCAAGCACCACTCCACACACACACCAAGCCAAGCACCACCCCGTGCACAGACAGCCAAGTACCACTCCACGCACACCATCCAGCCATGCGCCACTCCACACACACCACCAGCCAAGCAGCACTCCGTGCACAGACAGCCAAGTTCCACTCCACGCACACCATCCAGCCAAGCGCCACTCCACACACACCGCCAGCCAAACACCACTCCACATACACCACCAGCCAAGCACCACTCCATGCACAGACAGCCAAGTACCACTCCACGCACACCATCCAGCCAAGCACCACTACACACACACCGCCAGGCAAACACCACTCCGATTTGCCCCAAGGGGCGGCAGAAATTGAAAAACATAATTACTTGCCACCAGGAAGAGACCCTTGCCCAAGGGGTCACTTCCAAAACATATACATTGCCCCAAAACAGATCCCTGGTGCTAGTGGGGAATTTCTGCCCCCACCTGGGTGCAAAACAGCAAAAGAAACGGGTCGATTTGCCCCCGGGGGGGGCAGAAAAACAAAAAGATTATCACAGCCCACCTGGAAGCGACCCTTGCCCAAGGAGTCACTTCATTTAACTAAACTTACAATCCCTGGTGCTAGTGGGCTTTTTCTGCCTCCCCTGGGGTCAAAACGGCAAAAAAAACAGGCGATTTGCCCCCAGAGGGGGCAGAAAATCAATAAATATTTGTGTGTCCACCTGGAAGCGACCCTTGCCCAAGGTGTCGCTTCCTAAAAGCTAATTTCAAAATCCCTGGTGCTAGTGGGCATCTTCTGCCCCCCCCCTCCCCGGGGGCAAAACGGCAAAAAAACGGGCCGATTTGCCCCAAGGGGGACAGAAAATAAACAACAAAATCAAGGCCCCCTGGAAGCGACCATTACCCAAGGGGTCGCTTCCCAAAACAAACATTGCCCTAACAAAAAATCCCTGGTGCCAGTGGTTTATTTCTGCCCCCCTGGGGGCAAAACAGCCGAAATAACGGGCTGATTTGACCCCAGGGGGAGCAGAAAATCGAAAATAAAATGACTGCCCACCTGGAAGCGACCCTTGCCCAAGGGGTCGCTTCCGAAAAGCTAAATTTTCAATCCCTGGTGCTAGTGGGGGCATTTCCGCCGCACGATCGCGACGCTGTGCGTGATCGTGAGGCAGAAATGCCCTGCAAAGAGACATCAGGGGAAAGGGAAATCTCTTTCCTCTCCCCTGATGCCTCTTTGCGGCCCCAAACCCCCGCCAGACACGAGAATGTGAGATACCTTGATGCAGGACGCGCAGGAAGCAAATGGCTTCCCGAGCGCCTGGGAATCCCTGATGATGTCAGCGCGCTCTGTGCGCGCTGACGTCATCAGGGATTCCCATGGGGAGGGGCGGGTGGGCCAGCGGGAACTCTTCTGCTGCCATCCCCGTACTGCAGGACAAGATCGCAGACCCTCGGGGGGAGTGCCAGCGCTTCCCCCGAGGGTGGGGATCATGACGAGCTGGGCTCGTCATCAGCACACGACCACCATGTCACAGCCCAGCTCGTCATCAGCATCAAATTTCCATACAGGCTCATGCTCTGCCTCTTATTATTCACAACATTTTTTTTTTTTCGTCAAACTTTTTTCGGCTTTAAGATAAAAAACCATAAAAGTTACATTTACACAATAAACATACTGGTTTAAAATGGACATCGCAAATCAGGTTACATAAATTCAGGAAGGGTCACTACACATTAAAAAGAATATAAAACCGTTTTTAAAAACAATTCATAATAATACAGTTTTGTCCAATTCAATTACAGTCCATACTTTTTCTGTATCTTACAGAGCGTTTAAAAAACCCTAAAATCAATGGTATCCAATCGGGTTTTTACAATTGCAGATAAAACAGAGCTGGGCGTGCCTGTGCAAAATTTAGTTTTTTTAAAAGAGGTTTTAAGAACAATCTGCGGGGGGCCACATAAAAATCACAAAAAAGGACAAAGTGTAACAGATCCTGCGGAGACAAATTGTCGCAGCCACAGGGTGCTAACACCTGTCCTTTGTGGCTCCCCTTTGGAACTGCCAGTAAAAGATGAAAATAGTCCAGTCTAAACCTGACTAGCAGGAATCTTTCATGCATTGAGAGGGGCCATGCAAGATAGGGCTCCATTCCTTTAGAGGTTTTGAGCATTAAGTGTCTGCGACATGTCATTCTTTTCCCCACATGAAAGCATAGAACCTATTAAGGCTCTACAGCCTGCACATGCTGTTTTCACTTAAGCATTAAGGCCACTTGGCAGACTATAACAAGTATTTGAAATGCAATAAGTCTCTTATTACAGAAAGTTTAAGCTATTGCCATTGCAAACGATAAAGTTTGTAAAATATATGTTTTCGTTAAAATATATCCCAGCAGTAGTGTTTGAATTGGGGGTCTCTAGTTGGCAGAGATAGGGACCCTTGTGTCTAGTCTGGGTAAGGTGTACACTCCTAAAATAAGCACTGCTCACCCCCTTGGTAGCTTGGCACAAGCAGACAGGCTTATCTCAGAGGCAGTGTGTAAAGCATTTGTGAACACGTACAGCAACCCAGTGACAACACTACAGATGGACACTACACAAGTTGTAGTATAAAAATAAGTATTTTCATATAGACTTAACACAAGACCACAAACAACAAAAATCCACAATACTGTACTTTAAAAATGGTATAAATAACTTAGTTCTCTTTAGATGTAAAATGCGACACTTTGAGTTCAATATACTTTGGATGCGTATCGCTATACAACTAAAGTGTTGCAGGGACGGTGATGCGTCGGTTCCTTACATGCAAGAACAGTGATGCCTCGGGTACCTACTGCCGCGTAGGGGATGCATCGGTTCTCCTCTGTGTGGGGAGGTGATGCATTGGTTTCTTACTGCGCTTCCCTGGCAATGGAACAAGCAGTGCTGTGATATGATGAAGATCCGGTGCAATGAAACAAAATAGCGTCTTCTTCTTGATGCAACAACGATGCGTGCACGCCAGACAGCTGTGCGGCGACTCAATGATTTTGCTGAGCTACGACAGGCCCTGCGACATGCTTCTCTGGTGATTCAACAGCGTCTGCAGCGACGGCGACACTCCTCTCCGGTGATGCGACGACAACAGCTGCCGCAGCAACACGCTTCTTCATCTTGAGTCGCACTTCCAACTCCCAGCGACACGCAGTGTCTCAGAAGGCCCAGCTCAACAGCAGGTACTTCAATTCCCAGCAAGGGAAGGCAGGGGAGCTGGTTGGTGAAGTCTGTTGTCCCTGAGACTTCAGCAGGAGTCAAGCTCTATCTCAAGCCCTTGGAGATCCTTTACAAGTTGATTTGAAAGTAGCACAAAGTCCTTTCTTTGGCAGTCAGGTAGCAACTGCAGACTAATCCCCCAAACAGAATTCAGCTTAGTCTCCTCCTCAGTTTCTCAGGTTTCGCTCCTCAGCAAAGGTTCTTCTTGTTTCCCAAAAGTGATCTAAAGTTCTTGGGGCTGGGTCCCAATACTTATACTAGCAAATCCTTTGTCTTCTGGAGGCAGAGGGTCCTGTACCCAGTCCAAACCAGTTCTGTGTAGTCCTAGAGCACTTTGTTGACAAGACTCCTTCTTTATTTTGACAGTGTGGTCCAGAGACATCAGATGCATCTCAGGAGGTGGAGCCAGCATTGTGGAAGGCAGGAACAACCCTATTCAGGTCCCAGATGCAACTCCTCCCACTCATCTACATGGAGATAGCTCTATTCAGCCCTGTGCTGACACACCCTGTCTACTTGAATCCCCCAGCCCCTGTCACTCAAACGCCAGACAAGGAATACACAACCTAGCAGAGGCAGGCTTGGATAGTTAGGCAAGAAAATGCCTACTTTCTAGAAGTGGCATTTTCAAATGCAGAATGTTAAAACCAACTTCACTACAATATGTATTTTATCATTCTGAGTTCAGGCATACTAAAATCGAATTTCTACCTGGTTCCCTGAGTCAGTTAGGATTATAAAATGTTATAATCAAACTGCCCATTCTGGCCTATGGGGAACAGTTAGCCTTGCAATAGAGGAAAACGAAAATGGCTGTAATTCACTAGTAGGACATGCCACACACGCCAGGTCATGTCCTACATTTTACCTACAATGCACCCTGCAATTGGGCCTACCATATGGGTGACTATTATGCAGAAAAGGGAAGGGTTAGGGACTGTCAAGTGGGTGCACTTGTCCAGTCAACATGGCAGTACCAGACTGCATACGGGCTCTGCAATGGCAGACCTGAGACACACTTTACAGGCTGCTTCTGTGGGTGGCACTATCACTGCTGCAAGCCCACTAGCAGCATTTGATGTACCAGCCCTTTGGCACACTCAGTGCACTGTACCAGGGTCTGAAAAGTAAAACAAACCAGCCAATCATGGAATCACTCATCCATACATCAATTTACCATAGGGAAAGCATATGCACTTCAGCACTGATCAGCAGTGGTAAGGTACCCAGAATCATAAAACCAACAAAAACAGGTCAGACAAAATACAATAGAAAGGCAAAAAGTTTCAGGAATGACCCTGCAAAACAGACCAAGTCCAACAAGTAGCATATGTAATAAAATAAAATCCATGAAGTAAGAAAAGGGTGCAGTACCAAAGGCTGTTACTAGGTGTCCCTGTTGAGTTGTAAAGGGACCTCTATTAGGCACTGGTACTGCACCCTTACTTATGCTTCTACTGGGGTATTTTATGACAAATACAATTTAACAAGCTTTATTATTTCCAACGACAATAACTTAAACTTTCAGTAGTTCAAGACCTATTACATTGCAAATGCTTGTCAATGTTCTCAACATCATGTGTATATTTTGTTTTTATCTGTTATCTCCTTCCACAGACATGTTCATTAGTCAAGGTGTCTTTCCCCCTCCTTGGCCAGGAACTCCAGCTCAGGATCTGTAAACGTGTGCTTCCTTATATTTTAGGGATGTATGATAGTAAGTGCATGTGATGACTGAGTGATATCAGAGGATGCAATGGATCCACTTTGTCTTGTTTCAAAGTGCTCTGTCCACACAAAAGGAATGCCTGCATACTCCCACTCAAGGAGATGTTGATGTACTTTGCGGTGTCCAGAGGTTCTTCTGTGCATTGGTCTGGCTATTTCTGCTCTTCAGGGATTCATTTCTGCTCTCTGGGAATTTCCAGTGCTTGAAAACGGGCACTTACTGATGTTCTGTGCTATTTATTGGGTGTGGAATTTATCACATTCGGTAATATATGTACATTCACATTTAATACATGCAGAAAATACTGATTCCGCTGCACATGGTAAAATCCTTAAAATCAGTGTTATTTAACACATGTGTTATTTACGGAGCTCAGCAAATTCAGCATTTACCCAATGTTTAAGTTTTGTGGTCGTACCATCAAACTTATAATTGAAGCCGTAGACTGCAGTCTGATGGTGTCCTGACTGTGGGTGTTCTGAAATCCACCAGTGATTGTGAGCTTGTCTACAAGACAAGGGGGAGGGTGTTGTTTGTGATAGCATTGTAAATTCTACAGCTGGTTTTGATAGTGATGTCCATGATCCCATGAACCACACCCGCACAAAGATGCACTGCTGAGATTCATTGATTACATGATAAACTGCTGGTGCCCCAGGCAGGACATTACACAGTAAAGTGACACTGCTGGAAGTTTTAGGACCTACTCTTCCAAAGAATAGTTGCCTTTTGTGGAAAAAGGCCAAATTGTGGCAGAAACAGCAAATTGTGTGCAAACAATTCAGAGGATTATCCCAGCACAGACCTCCAGGCCACACTAATTATTAATATCCCACATGACATACTGCCCGCCCATCAAATCTAATACATCCTAGAAAATTTACTTCTAACTTCTTTCAGTTACATCTTCAGATAAAGATTGTATGTGTGCGAATTACAAACGGACAGGTAAATCCAGTGCAAATCATTGATTCTCCCACTCCATCTAGTTTGTGAACCCCCTGCCTCATTTAAAGGCCAGGGAATATTGATTGACCATCAGTTCCACTTCCATTGGCTGACCATGAGAGTGGGGGCTCCGCTACCTCGACTGCCTCAATTGCCTCAACTGATAACCCACATAAGTCTAAATGAACCCCTTGGTGTGGATTTTAATTTCAGGAAGTGGATAAATCATCATTTGGGCAGGATTTTGATAAGGAAAGCGGATAAAGGCAGTGCCTATGAATGACAATCAAAACTCGATGTTTTACCCATCAGGGTCTTCAGGAAATAAAGTTCTGCATCCTCAGTTAATACGTGCTCATGAGAAATTAATATTGCCAAACAATGAATAGTTTGTATAAAATGTCTATTCATCCAGTTCTATATTTCTACTGTTAATGTATTCTTTAAAAATATGTGATCTATTCTCTTAAGACATGGAAGTCACCTGATATTAAGACTGCATGACCTTGGTAGACCACATTTCTTATCGAGGAAATAAACTGGGCACAGAGGTACAGAGGTTCAAAATGCATGAATTTTCTGACATCTTTAATAATTAGTTCCTGTGATAAACATTCATTTCATTATGGTGAAAAAAGACTTCTTAAATGTCAAGATTAATGAAGTCTGATAAACATAGATGACATTTAAGGGTAAAGCACAACTTTGCATATGAAAGCACAGAATTCACGAATACTTGAAATTTAGATTTTAGGAGCATATATTGTTTCACGTGCTTTCAAAAGGCGCACATTGATTTTCAACGAATTCTTATATATGCTTAATTCATTTTTATATGTGGTTAATTCTATCATTCTACACAGAACATAATAGATAGTGGATTTGTGATTGAATGAACTTGCCCCAGTCAGTCTTTAACATTCTTTTCTCAGCCATAATAATGCAGGACAAACTGAAACATAACACACAGGGCTTCATTTCTGGAATTTTGGGTAGGGAAGTGCAGCAAGGCACTTACGCCAAAGTGAAAGGGCAGGAATGCTGTCCTTTCTGCCTGCATTGGTGCCATTTTGGCAAACTAGAGCCAACCTAGGCACACTTGCACCATTGTGCAAGGGTGCCTCCGTTGCAGGCAGGATTTTTTTTGTGCAGAAAGGGGCACCTTCCTGCACACAAATAATACTACAAGGCATTCCTCTTTCTCTGTGTGCTGTAGAATGCAGCACACATATGCAGCACATGTAGAAAGAGGAAAACATGAGGAGAAATAAACACAATCTTCTCTGTTATGCCTTGCCTTGGGAGGTGTACAGATTTGATGCCTTCCCAGTTCTACATCACTTTGTAAATCTGGGGCAGGGACAAATTCCTTGGGTGTTGCGTGGGAAAACCGACTGCAATGCCTATGGAATGCCTCCCGGGTGCACAGTAAGGTGATGCAGAGATTTGTGGTGCGTCTCCTTAATCATGACTTATGAGGCCACTCAAAGACACTCATGGTGTCTTTGTGTGGCTTCATAAATCAAAATGAGAGCCATGCATCACACGTGAACCACTTTACATGGTGCAAACGTGATGCAAGGCACTCATAAATGAGCCACACCCTGTCCATTTGTCAGATATCTCACTTAATAGCAGCCAGACAGTTTATTTTCCCCAAAAATATTTTTACAGGCTTTACAATTCAGATACTGCAAATGATCCATGTGTTGCAGTCTCCGCTAAATCACAAATGTTTTTCATTTTCAATAAAGTAATTTAATTATTCAGCGCTTTGTGTCAAAACACTGAACAAATAGCTCGATAAGCGTACAATAAAAAATGTACAGTTTAATACTGACGTCTTTAATAAGTTGTTCCTGTGAAGAATATCCATTTCATTATCTTGAAAAAATACTTCTTAAATGTCAAGATTAACGCACTCTGATAAACATAGATGACATTTAAAAGTAAGTCATAGCTTTGAATAGGAAAGCACAGAATTGCATGCTCCACATTGGAATTGGAGCAGGAGAGAGTCAAGATGGCCGCTGTTAGTCTGTAGGGAGAGGACGCGTTCTCCCTTCGCTCCCTGAGGCTGTTATCGAACCAAAGGTGATGGCTTTAGAGACGGCGGAATGCTGACGGCGCTTTTTTGTTTTTGTTCTTATGCCTCAGCTTGGGCCACAATACGACTGAGGAATGATACAGACAGCAACGGATTTATTCATAACTCCACCTATAACGGAGTTTAAGCTTTTCACAAAGGCACTAACCTCTTCGACTCTGGGAACGGCGTTGGCGTGGACATTGGCTTACACGCGTCAGCTGATGGTGAAGGTCAGCGGTTGGAGACAGCGGCAGCAGCGTCATCGGCATCGGCATCAGAGTTTAGCGGCTGCTCCGTCCACGATTTGGCGTTCGATGGCTCCGAAGATCGCAAGAGCCCTGAGAGAGGAGAAAGCCGCCTGGAGCGAGTCAGATGCTCCGGCGGCCAACTTACGAGCAAAGAAACTGACGCGGACTCAGGAGGAGCGGGAGGAGCAGCGCGTTACCGATCAAGGGAAGAATGCAGCGAGAAGTAAGGAGGCTGGCAATGCGGGGGAGAAGAACAAGAAAAAAGAAAAAAGTAAGGCGGCTTCGACAAGTAAAGGAAAATCGTTAGAACAGGGAAATCTGAGGCAGCCTTTAGTTTCGGAGGCATTTTTCCCTGTCCCTGCAGTTAACCCTCGGATGTCAGCTATCGTGGCATCCCCTGCAGACTCTACGGACCCTGCAGACCCCGACCCCGATTTTCACATGAGTTTAACAGATGGCGGCCCTTCGGCAGCTCGGTTTTTGGCAGAAACTAATATACTGGTACCTCTCGGTGAGAATGCGCACATGGTTGCTGAACCGCCAGAAGGGATAATGGTACAGGAGAAAGGGAAAGTCTGTAGAGAGACTGTTGCTCAGGAAAAACAATTCAACGGGCTGGATCAACAGAGACATGGGAAAGAGAAAGGAATGACAATCGACACTGACAACGTTAATAATGTTGATAAAGTTATACAACAGGCTGAGGAAATTGCTCTGCCCACAGATCTGGTTTCAGATAAAAATTTGGCGCTGACAGAGGCACTAACAGAGGCGTTAAGAGAAGATCAAATTAATGCTAATATGTATGAAGCCCCCCTTCTCAAGGGATCCTCGAGCAAAGACCCAGGCTAGGTCAGTGTGAAAATCAGAGCCAGAGTCAGGGTCAGGGCCATTCACAGGGACATAGTTCATCAATGGGGTTCGAAACGATGTTCTCAATGCTGAAACAAATACAAACTGAGGCAAGGGTGGAGAGTCGTAGAGCCAGGCAGGAAAGTAAAAAGATACAAGGTTCCTTACGTAAAGTAAGTAAAGTATATGCGGAATTGGCAGGGAGAGTCACGGAGATAGAAGAAATAACTGGGGCCCTGGAAGATGAAATGAAGGGCTGGAAGGAATTCAGACAGGAGCAAGAGAAGACTAATAGTGATGTGTTATGGAAGCTGGAAGATTTTGAGAACAGGCAGCGGAGAAATAACATCAGGCTTTTGGGTATTCCGGAAGGAAGAGAAGGACAGGATATCAGAGCCTACGTTATAGAACTTCTCAAGGGTGCACTCCCTGATCTAAAAGGTTGGGATTGGGAGTCAGAGATCCAGCGTGCCCATAGATTTCCATTTACACAGAGGAAGGGGGATGTCTCAAATAAGCCTAGAGCAATACTAATGTATGTGGGTAATTATCTATTGAGGGAGGAAATAATGGCTAAGGCAAAGCCGCAGGCTAAATGTAGATACAAGGATGTCAAATTCTTTGCCAGACCAGACTTCTGCCACACAACGGTAGAGCGCAGGTGGAGATTGCGGGAACTAATATCACTGTTTCAAAAAATTGGTTGTGAGGCATATTTAATGTTCCCCAGTAGATTGAAAGTGGTAAAGGATGGGCAGTTCAAAATTTTCCACTCTGAAATTAAAGCGGCTGAGTTTTTGGCATGGTTAAAAGAAAGGAACCCACAGAATCAATCACATTCTCAGACACAGGCTGATAGGGAACAAGCAGTAGCTTTGGTGGCTAAAGGAAAATAGAAATAGAATATGTATATGTATACGTATGTATGAAACAGGGAAGAAGCACAAGAATAGAGAATTGTATTGTAGGGAAAATCTGTATACATGTATGATTAAATGTTCACCTTGTTTGTTTAGTAGGTAGGTAAAAAGAGCAGGGGGAGGGGGGGACGCGGTGGCCCCGAGCAGACGCAGTTGTCACACATAGGTCCTATGGACCTATGGACCTATTTGCCTGTAGGGGGGGTGGGACAGTCGGGGTGGGGGTTCAGGGAGGGGTACACGGGGGGGGTGAGGAACACCGAAAAAACTGGAAGTATAGTAGACAGGAAGTAATTTGGAATAAACGAATCAATAAAGTAGAAAAAATATATGAGCTGTATATGGCTGTGAGTCCAATATGTAGTATGTATTTCTCTGAAATTTGCAAAATCAAGGGTAAATTTTCTTAAAACCCAGGATGAACACTCGAATAATGACGTGGAATGTGTGCGGTCTTAACGATAAAATAAAAAGACAGAAGGTGGCTGTCTTGATCAAAAGTCTAAGACTAGATTTTTTAATACTTCAAGAGACCCATATACAGGCGTCTGAAATCAGGCTGCTAGACCAGTTAGGTCTCACTGTCATAGCTTATTCTAGGCAGGGCGCTAGGAATCGGGGGGTGGCTGTAATGGCAAGGCAAAGAGACGTTATTACTAGGAAAAAATGGGAGGACGCCTGGGGAAGATGGGCTCTAATAGAATGCTTGATTGGAGAAATATGGGTAACTCTTGGCTCTATTTACGGGTCCACAGGAGATGAAGTAGAGCTTAGAAACTCGGCGTCGAACCTTCCCAACGAACCTCCGCTTACTAACGATGCTGACTCTACAACGGATTGCGCAACGGATTGCACCATCGCAAAAAACAAGGCGAGCTGGGAATCATTCGAACTATATGACCAACACACGATTGCTAAGACGCTCGCAGGAATCAAACCTAACAACCACTACCAAGACCCTCTGCCTGCAAAATGCGTAAAAGAAATCAATCACATCCTGATTCCAATATGGACTGAAATAATAAATGCGTCACTCTCACAAGGGATCCTACCCGACTGCCTAAAAACAGGTCAAGTCGTTCCCATAATCAAAAAACCCACAGCGGATCCATCAGATCCAAATAATTTTCGCCCAGTGACTAAAATCCCTCTACTGGCCAAGCTGACTGAGAAATGTGTGCAGAACCAACTGAGCCAACACATCACCAAATTCTCCTTGCTAGACGAATGTCAATCGGGATTCAGAGCAGGGCACAGCACGGAAACAGCGATTCTCCATATTATTGATGACGCGCTGCAGGCCCTTGACCAAAATCAAGCATGCTTACTGATTCTCCTAGACCTATCATCGGCATTTGATACGGTAAATCATGAGGCATTACTGGCCAGGCTACGGGACAGGATGGGACTATCGGGAATGGTGCTGAATTGGTTCGAGTCCTTTTTACAGAACAGAACGCAGCGCTTCCTGGTTAACCAATCTACTTCACTTCCGTGCCCTATCTCAAATGGAGTCCCTCAAGGTTCGACATTATCCCCTGATCTGTTTAACCTATACGTCGAACCACTCACAGAAATTCTCCAAAAATCTCAAATATCCTATCACATGTATGCTGACGACACGCAAATATACTTAAAGATCGCATCCCTAAAAGATTTGGAATTAATGAATGAGACACTAAAAATGGCACTCCAATGGTTAACCACAAACCACCTGAAGCTGAATGCACATAAAACAGAGTTCTTACTAATTTCTCCACCAAGGAGCCATACAGAAATAAAGGATTGGACGGAAGTCGTGACTGCGCTTAACTGCACCCCAACCCTTGTCAACTCAGCTAAATCTCTAGGAATCACCCTAGACGAGAATCTAGACATGAAAGCCCACATTAATTCAATGGCGAAAAGTGCCCGCTTTCACTTGAACTACTTAAGAAAATTGAAACCATACATCACAGAATCTGACCTCAAAGTGGCAATCCAATCTTTAGTTATCTCGAGGATTGAATATGGTTGCACTACCTTGGCTGGATTACCAAAAACGTCCATAGCACCACTGAAAGCCTGCCTTAATGCTGCGGCAAGACTTATCACCGGAACCAGGAAATATGATCACATATCCCCGCACCTGAAAGTATTAAACTGGCTACCGTATGAAGCAAGAATCCAAATGAAGATAGCATGCATCACACACAAAGCACTACATGAGAACACCCCAAGTTATCTAGCCAAGAAAATTCAGCTGTCCGGTGGCAACAGACCAGCTAGGAGTGCTAAGGAGTTGCTGCTACGGCCAGCCTTCTTCCGAAAGAAAAAAACCTATGACAGAGCGTTCTCAGGAGCCGCCCCCAGAATTTGGAACTCACTCCCTCCAAACATCAGGAAGATCCAGAATCTGGTAACATTCAAGCGGGAAGTGAAGAGCCTGCTGATGAATAGATACATTACCTAGAACATTGTTCTGGGTTCGGATTTACTACTGCTTAGTACTGATCATGTACGCCATTAGGAAGGGAGACATAGGCAATTCTTTATTGGAATACATATCCTATGATCCGAGGATATGAGAACAACCGAAAGGCCATTAGTAATGGCTACTTTGATTGAACAGGAGAACAGCATCTTTAATGAACATATACCGAGCTACCTCATATCTGTTATATATACATGCGTTTGTTAGTAGTTTGTCATATCTGTTATATTTACATGCTTTTGTTAGTAATTTTGTCATAGCTTATTTATGCACGCTAACGTTCACAGGTGTTACGATTTAATATATATCATCTACCTCACAGCGGTTGCTCGCTAACTGTTTATATATATGTTAACACTTTTTCCCTCTCTCATGTTAAGCGCTCTGATACCCACGGGTCTTGTTCGCGCTATACAAAACTCTAAAATAAAATAAAAATAATAAAATAGATCCTGACATCTTTGAAGAGATTGACATTGAGTTGGCGACTTGGGCTCCATTTATAATAATAGGAGGAGATTTTAATATCAATGGAGCAGGGGGACTGGGTTTGGGGTTAGGACCCCCAGTTAAATATAAAGGAAGGAAGAAAAGAGTGTTCCAAGCAGTTTATTCTTTAGCGAGGAATAATGGGCTACTGGATGTGTGGGATACCCTTAAGCCAGGTCAAGATGGTTATACATATTACTCAGCACCCCATAGAATAAGTGTAAGGCTAGACTACTTTTTAATTAGTAGTCAAGGCATTGACGGTGCAGATATTGAGAGACTACCAAGGTTATTAGCGGACCATAACCCCCTAATTGTCACCTTAAAGGGATTGGCAGCTGCAAGGAAGGTCTCGGAGTGGACATTTGAAAAGGCACTGTTAGAGGATGAGGCATATATTCAACACATGAAGAGCTGGATAATTGAATTTCTGACTACAAATAGACATACAGCACCTGTAGGGATAGTATGGGATTGTTTTAAGGCAGGAGTGAGGGAAGAGACCATTAGCTTTGGGGCCAGGAGAAGGAAACGGGAGAAAGAGAGAAGTGATGCTGTAAGGAGGGAATTACTGCTAGCAGAGGAAGAAGTAAGCAATAGACCAGATCAGACTAGTAATGGAGGTGCAATGGATCCTGCATGTATGAAGCTTGCAAAATTACGAATGGAAGTAGAAGAACATATAGCAGTGAGGGCAGCTAAACAATATATGGTTAATAGAGAGAATTGTTATGAGATGAGTGAAAGAGTTGGCAAAATGCTAGCAGCTAGAACAAGGCAGAAGGCATCATTCGGAGAGATAAAAGCAATAAAAGATAGCTCAGGAGGGATTGTAACAAACGTGCAACAAATCAGGGAAGTCTTCAGGAGTTTTTATACGAGTCTTTATTTTGAAAGTGATATAAAAGATCCCGAAGATATATTGGAGTATCTGAATCACTATGAAGGGGCACAGTTGGACGAAATGGACAAACAAAGGATCGATATCCCATTAGATATTGAGGAAATAAAAGGAGCTTTGAAGAGTTTACCTTCTGGTAAAGCGGCCGGACCTGATAAGATTCCGTTAGAGTTTTACAAGGTGTTCTGGGAGGAGATAGGGGGAGATATGGCTCATATTATGAAACAGGCACAGAAGGGAATCTCAATACCAAATACTTGGTCTGGGGCTGAAATTGTTGTTATTCTTAAGAAAGCGAAAGGTACCGACAGATCCTGGGTCATATAGACCAATTACTCTTATGAAAACAGATACAAAGGTTTATTCAAAAGCACTGGCAATAAGATTCGCTAGTGTAATAACACCTTTAGTCACTGCTAGCCAACATGGCTTTATACCTGGACGGGGGACCACGCATCACGTACGGAAGCTAATAACTCTTATGGATAAAACTGAGGTTAGTGGGGATCCATTTGCGGTATTATTGTTGGACGCTGAAAAAGCATTTGATTGTGTATCATGGTTATATTTGTGTTCTGGGAAAAATGGGATTTGGAAATGGCTTTCTTACAGCGATAAAAACTTTGTATAAAGATCCAGCTGCCACAATTAGAATTAATGCGGGAACAACGGAAAAAGTAAAAATAAATAGGGGTACCAGGCAGGGATGCCCATGTTCCCCGTTACTTTTTGCAGTATATTTAGATCCGTTAATCCGAAGACTAGAAGCAAACATGAGTATACCCCCAGTTGCCACACTTAGGGGGGATTGTAAGATTCTTGCCTATGCTGATGACGTGGCGGTCATAACACCAACACCCACAGAGGCTATAAGATATGTGGAACAGGAGGCTAAAGAATTTGGGAAGGTGTCTGGATACTCTTTGAACACTGGAAAAACACAAATCATAAAAAATAACAAAGCTATATGTCAGGATCCACGGGTGGTGCAGACAGGAGCGTATTTGGGCATAACTATAACCTTAGACTTAGATAAACTAGTAGAACTAAATATAGACCCTATTATACGAAAGGTAGGGGTAGAACTAGATAGATTGAACAATCTGCATTTTACATTGGTCGGCAGAGTAAACATCATAAAAATGCTAATATTGCCGAAGTTTTTATATCTGTTCCGGACAATTCCCCTATGGTTCGATAACCTGTGGTTTAAAAAGACTGAACGAATGATTAATAACTTTATCTGGTCCAAAGGTAAAACTAGGAGTGCAGCAAGATTTATGGCCTTCCCACGGGAAAGAGGAGGATGGGCACTACCGGACCTAAAGCTCAATTTTTGGGCTGCAGCCCTGCAGTATATGGTAGGATTAATAGGTGGAGCAGAAGTGGAAGGAGAAGATCATTTGGGATCATTAGCGATATATGGCATATTGATGGGAGAAGAAGTTAAAAATATCTTTTTGAAAAATTTTGATACAGCTTACTTTAAAAGAACACGTTTTAAGACTATTTTGGGTGCACACAATATTTGGAAGGCTTTCATGAAGAAATTCGGACTAGGGAAGTTTAATAGGTACACGAGGATATATGAGAACACGTTATTTCCAGAAGATATATTCTCTGACTCAGTATATACAGAGTGGTATCGAAAAGGGATAATAAAATTGGGGGATTTCATGGCTCCACAAGGGGTGAAACAATTTGTAAACTTACAGACAGAATTTGATTTGTTAACAAGACACTTTTTCAAATATTTACAAGTAAGAAGTTTCCTACAAAACAAAAGGGGGGGTTCAAGAGGATTTGAGAAAAATAATATATTAGAGACAATACATACTGGAGTAGATTGCACAATTAAAAGGTTTTACGCTGAGCTAAATGACTCTAGACCAGATGATATGGCTAAATGGGGGGATAGCTGGTCGGCGAAGTTGGGCATAGAACAGGAATGCTTTAATATATCAGTAGAACTAGGAAAGAATATTTTATGCTCTGCGTCTTTACAGGCCCAGCACTACAAAACCATCTATTGGCTATACTACACTCCAGCGAAACTCGCACAATGGGGGGCGACTACTGGTATAAACTGCCCTAGGTGTATGAGTTTAGATGCAGATGCTATCCATATTTTTGCAACATGTCCATGTTTATTGACAATACTGAATGAGATAGAAATATTTTTACATAGGGCATTAAAATTATCAATTAATTTAACATCGGCAACTATTCTGCTGGGGGTAGACGTGAGCAATGAACATGAGGCGGGCAACTACTTTATTTTTGTTGCTATGGCAGTCTACAGATTATGTATTGCCTCAGCATGGTTAGATCAATTGGCACCATCATTCCATCAATGGTTAGCCAGGCTGCTGAGTATATATAATTTAGAAAGAGCGATCTACTCAAGGAGAGGGAAAAATGCAAGGAAATTAGGATTGGAAATATGGGAGCCAATAACGAAATGGAAGGAAGAAGTGTGAATTGTATATATAATGTATATAATGTGTATATAATCTATATAATGTGTATAAAATGGCATAAGAAATTTTGAGATGTAAGGGAGGAGAAAGGGCACCATTAAGAAATATAATGA